>NC_138821.1:31137335-31737335 GCF_965178545.1 Coloeus monedula | reverse complement strand
GCTCTGTTGCCAACAAGCTCAGGAATTATGACAGTATGGTCAATGGTCCGCTGAAAGTTCATGTCTCTGCTGTGGTTAAGGACCTCAAAGAGGAGATGAAGGAGATGAGGGAGGTCAGTGTGGCACCAGTGCGAGTCACAGGCCCCCAAGTCAGAGCCCATCGTCCCCCTGCTAGAGAGAGAGGGTACACCCCACGAGCTGAGCTGTGGTTTTTCCTGTGTGAGCATGGGGAAGACATGAGAAGGTGGGATGGGAAACCCACCTCTGTCCTAGCAGCGGGGGTGCGTGAACTCAAGGAGGGAGGCACTAACCGAGGGGGTTCCACTAAGGTGAAAGTAGCCTCAGCCTCCCGTGACCGAGCTGCCAGGTATTACAAAAGGGAGGATGATATGTCGGATCCCCTTGAAGGTACCTCGAGCATGTACGCCCAGGGAAAGAATGATAACCAGGGCTAGAGGGGCCCTGCCTCTAGCCAGGGAGAGGCACGGGAGAACCGTGTTTTCTGGACGGTGTGGATTTGATGGCCTGGCACATCAGAGCCACAAAAATATGATGCGTTGGTTGATACTGGGGCACAGTGTACTTTAATGCCATCGGGACATGTGGGGGCAAAACCTGTATCCATCGCTGGGGTGACCGGGGGATCACAGCAGTTGACCCTTTTGGAAGCTGAAGTGAGCCTGACTGGGAAGGAGTGGCAAAAACATCCGATTGTGACCGGCCCAGAGGCCCCGTGTATTCTGGGCATAGACTTCCTCCGGAATGGCTATTACAAAGACCCAAAAGGACTCAGGTGGGCATTTGGGATTGCTGCTGTGGAGGCAGAGAGCATTAGGCAATTGAACACCCTGCCTGGGCTATCAGAGAATCCTTCTGCAGTTGGGCTCCTGAAAGTGGAAGAGCAACGAGTGCCAATTGCCACCTCGACAGTGCACCACCAGCAGTATCGGACAACTCGAGATGCTGTGATTCCCATCCACAAGATGATCCGTGAGCTGGAGAGCCAAGGGGTGGTCAGCAAGACCCACTCACCCTTCAACAGCCCCATCTGGCCTGTGCGCAAGTCTGACGGGGAATGGAGATTGACTGTGGACTATCGTGGCTTGAATGAAGTGACTCCACCTTTGAGCGCTGCTGTGCCAGACATGTTGGAGCTCTGGTACGAGCTGGAGTCCAAAGCAGCAAAGTGGTATGCCACTATTGACATTGCTAATGCATTTTTCTCCATTCCTCTGGCAGCAGAGTGCAGGCCTCAGTTTGCCATCACCTGGAGGGGTGTGCAGTACACCTGGAACCGACTGCGCCAGGGGTGGAAGCACAGTCCCACCATCTGCCATGGACTGATCCAGGCTGCACTAGAAAAGGGTGAGGCTTCAGAACATCTGCAGTACATTGATGACATCATTGTGTGGGGGAACTCCGCAACAGAAGTGTTTGAGAAAGGAGAGAGAATAATTCAAATTCTCCTGCAAGCTGGTTTTGCCATCAAGAAGAGCAAAGTCAAGGGAACTGCCTGAGAGATCCAGTTCATGGGAGTGAAATGGCAAGATGGACGACGTCAGATTCCCACTGAGGTCGTCAATAAGATCACAGCAATGTCTCCACCGACCAACAAGAAGGAAACACAAGCTTTCCTCGGCGCCATAGGTTTCTGGAGGATGCACATTCCCGAGTACAGCCAGATCGTGAGTCCTCTCTACCTGGTTACCCAAAAGAAGGACTATTTCCATTGGGGCCCTGAACAGCAGGAAGCCTTCGCCCAGATCAAACAGGAAATTGCTCACGCCGTAGCCCTTGGCCCAGTCAGGACAGGACCAGAGGTGAAGAACGTGCTCTACTTTGCAGCCGGGAACAATTGTCTGTCCTGGAGCCTTTGGCAGAAGGTGCCTGGTGAGACTCGGGGCCGACCACTGGGATTCTGGAGCCAAAGCTACAGAGGGTCTGAAGCCAACTACACTCCCACAGAGAAGGAAATCTTGGCAGCGTATGAAGGAATCCAAGCTGCCTCAGAAGTAATCGGCACAGAGGCACAACTCCTCCTGGCATCCCGACTACCGGTGCTGGGGTGGATGTTCAAAGGAAAGGTTCCCTCCACGCATCACGCCACCGACACTACTTGGAGCAAATGGATCGCCCTCATCACACAGGGCGCCTGAATTGGAAACCCAAGTCGCCCTGGGATCTTAGAAATAATTACAAACTGGCCGGAAGGTGAGACTTTTGGGTTATCTTCTGAAGAAGAAGAGGAGCAGGTGACACGTGCTGAAGAAGCCCCACCATATAATGAGCTACCAGAGAGTGAAAGACAATACGCCCTCTTCACTGATGGTTCCTGCTGACTTGTAGGCTCTAGCCAGAAATGGAAAGCCGCTGTATGGAGCCCCACACGACAAGTTGCACAGGCTACTGAAGGAGAAGGTGGATCGAGCCAATTTGCTGAACTCAAAGCTGTTCAATTAGCTCTGGACATAGCTGAAAGAGAGAGGTGGCCAAAGCTCTACCTCTACACTGATTCATGGATGGTAGCCAATGGTCTGTGGGGTTGGCTGGAAAGGTGGAATAAGGCAAACTGGCAGCGCAGAGGAAAACCCATCTGGGCTGCATAGGAGTGGAAAGCCATTGCCACTCGGGTAGAGAAGCTATCCGTGAAGGTCCGTCATGTAGATGCTCATGTCCCCAAGAGCCGGGCTAACGAAGAACATCGTAACACCAAACAGGTAGATTAGGCTGCAAAAAGAGGTGTCCCAGATAGACTTGGATTGGCAACATAAAGGAGAGTTGTTCCTAGTTTGATGGGCCCATGATGCCTCAGGCCATCAGGGCAGAGATGCCACCTATAAGTGGGCACGAGATCGAGGGGTGGATCTAACCATGGACAGTGTGTCCCAGGTTATCCATGACTGTGAGACATGCGCTGCGATCAAGCAGGCCAAGCGGGTGAAGCCCCTGTGGTATGGTGGGCGATGGTTCAAATACAAGTATGGGGAGGCCTGGCAGATTGATTACATCACACTGCCTCAAACATGCCAAGGCAAGCGCTATGTGCTCACAATGGTAGAAGCCACCACAGGATGGCTGGAGACCTACCCTGTGCCTCACGCTACAGCCCGAAACACCATCCTGGGCCTTGAAAAGCAAGTCTTTTGGAGGCATGGTACCCCTGACAGAATCGAGTCTGACAATGGGACTCATTTCAAGAACAGCCTTATAAACACCTGGGCTAGAAACGACATTGAGTGGGTGTACCACATCCCTTACCATGCACCAGCAGCTGGGAAGGTTGAGCAGTGTAATGGACTGCTTAAAACCACCCTGAAGGCACAGGGTGGGGGGACTTTCAAAAACTGGGAGGTGCATTTAGCAAGAGCCACCTGGTTAGTTAACACTCGAGGCTCCACCAGCCGAGCAGGCCCTGCCCAATCTGAACCCCTACAAACAACAGACGGAGATAAGGTTCCAGTGGTGCACATGAGAGGTATGCTTGGAAAAACTGTTTGGGTTAAGTCTGCCCTGAGCAAAGACAAACCCATCCGTGGGGTTGTTTTTGCTCAGGGACCAGGTTGCACCTGGTGGGTGATGCAAAAGGATGGAGAGACCCGATGCTTACCTCAAGGGGACCTTGTTTTAGGGTGAACTACCCATGGCTCTGTACTCGTATCAGTATCAGCATGTATATATGTATATAATTCGGGTGATGCATGTATTTATATGGTTAAAAAGGTTAAGTTTCATGTAACATGTTAGTATGGGAAAAAAATGGGGATGGATAATGTTGGGGTTTTAGTTTAGTCCTAGTTTTTTTCCTGTTAAAGGAATTTTTTCCCATATGCATGTTGCTAGGGGCAAATGGCTGTACTTAAGAAAGACAAAAGAGCTACCCATTGGGGGTGGGGTGAGCATGGCTACTCCTTTGTTTCACCTGGGCGTGGGGTCAGTTCGCTCTCAGCGTTCTCGGAGAGAGAGAAGCTGCTGGTTCTTTTCGGCCGTTTTTCTTTCTGCGGAAAAAGATCCCAGGACCCCCAGCCCACCTTCCCTTCCCCGCTGGAGGCCGGGCTGTGGCCGCCCTGCTCCGCCGCTGATTCAAGCCTTCGCTGCATTGTAGCTGTGCTCGCCCTGCCTTCCCAGACCTCTGGGGGGGGTTCCCTGCTTGGATACATCGCATCTGCCACCCGGGATTTGTGCTCATCCCTGCTGTTCCAGCCTGCTGTTCCCGAAGGTCCAGCCGGACACCAGGGCCAGCTGTCCAGGGGTTTGTGAAATCTTTGTTCCATCCTTCCCCGGGATCCCAGGGCACCAGTGCCACGTGCTCCCTGAGCTCACTCCGGAGCGCCCCCTGAAGCCACGGGGAAACCATCGCACCTGCCCTGCTCACCAGGAGCCGCTATCGCCCCTGCTGGCTGCGAGCAGAACTGCACCCAAGGGGAAAGGGCCTGACAGCCGAGAAGACTGGGACTGGGTTTGTGATTGTTTTCTGTTACTGCCATAGTTATTGTTGTTTGTTTGATTGGTTATATATATAATAGTAAAGAACTGTTATTCCTATTTCCCACATCTTTGCCTAAAAGCCCTTGATTTCAAAATTATAATAACTCGGAGGGAAAGGGATTACATCTGCCATTCCAAGGGAGGCTCCTGCCTTCCTTAGCAGACACCTGTCTTTCAAACCAAGACAGGTATAAATTTTACAAACACAAGTGTTACTATTTAGAAACCCTAATGTTGTTATTTTAAACAAGTATTTCCAGTTCCTGTTCGTTAAGAAGCTTTTTGTTTTGAAGGCAAAACTGCAACTAATTCCAGTATCATTAAGTTGAAAACTTTACTGTGTGAAGACTAAGCAAGAGTCATGTCAGAACCTTAGCAAAATGCTCATTTACTTTACATGAGTGAAGATTTTTTTGGATCACATAGAGCAATAATCACAGAATAGTCTGAGTTGGAAGGGACCCAGAAGAATTATCAAGTCCAAGTCTTCAGTGAATGGCCCATACGGGGATCAAACCCATGACCTTGTATGACAGCTGGTTAGGGGTTCAGTAGCTCTGACCAAGGAAGCTGCTACTGGTCAGGAGAGATGGTCCCAAAAGGAATTGCCTTCCAAAGGTCCGGTGTCTTCCCTCAGCTGCTAACTGGGAGGGCCCGTGCAGAAACTGTCAGGTCTTTAGTGATTATCAGCTCGTGATTTCAGCTCAGCTCTGCAGGGCAGCCTCCACTCCAGACCAGGGAGAGAGACCAGAGGCTCGTGTAGCTGTTCTGCACAAGGTAGCTTTATTAATCCGTACTCCGGCGAAGGGGAGCTAGGGACGAGCAATTCTCTGCCCTCGCAGGGGCAGGGGGCTAGCTCTTATAGAGATACAGGGGGTGGGTGTCAGAGGGTAAAGGCCAATGGGTTACAAAAGATCTGCATAGGGTCTCCCAGAGGATTCTGGGTCTGTCTTCTTCTCGCTGTAACTGAAAAGTAGCTGCCTTCCCAGGGGGGGTCCTGCTGGGAGATTGCTCAGTCTCCTTATCTCAGCAAACGTCCCTCCAGGGCAGTGGCTGGGCATACCTATTACTGCAGGCCTGGGCCCTAGGGTATATCACCGTGTCCTGCAGCCATAGGGAGGAGGAGGAGAGAAGATCCAGCAGGCAGGAATTGTGCAGCAAGATTGATTTATTTAATTATTTTCCAAACTCTTTTATAGACTTTTTTCTTCATAGTCTAATTGGACAAAGGATCAGCCACCCCTTGGGGGTGATTGGCTAAAATCCTAAAACATCCATTGTCAAAATATTTTTCTACTATACCATAAACAAGACTTTTCAAGGTTGCAGGTGGCTTGGTTGTTTACATTCGCTGCTACCTCTTCTGTGAGAGAGAAAAGTCTCTCACGGACTTAGAAAATAGCAAGAAAATCCTTGCTAGCAGCATTTTTGTATCTACACATACCCTTCAACCTTGGTATTATTAGCACCATGCTCTGACCAACTGAGCTAATCTGATGAGGAGGAAATGAGGAATAAGACGTCTGCCCTCCTCCACTTTGTATCTGACTGGAGGACTCTATACTTAATAGACTAGTGACTTGGCTATGGTGATCTAAGACATTATGTTAATCAAGGTTTGGTTAGTCATTTGCCTATAACTTAGCTGTACAAGCAGGAGACTCCGCAGCAAAGAGAAATGTTGGAATGATTTAATACAGATTAAAAAAGACTACTCATTTCACTGAGCATTGTCACAGTGACAGTATGTGAGAATAACAGTCCAACTACTCTCATATCAAGCCCCAGCAGGGGGATGGGGAGAGGGTGTGATAATGGTTGTTTGATGGTGGACAAAAGACTGACGCTGAAGATGGTGGCAAGCATCAACACTTTATTACAAAAACCCAGCCTTTTAAAGCAGTCAGCCGGTTATCAGTTTACATCGTTTTAAAGCATAACAAACATAATTCAACCAACCACCATACACCACGATGTAAGCACGTGATGATCACGCAGCATGTTTTTCTACCCCTAATTCAGCTATGTCTCTTTCCCACAGTCCTTCTCTACTTAGCCAGAGTAACAGGCCTGAGCCATAATTTTACAAAGGCAACAAGGCCTTCATTTTATAAGGTTTTACCTATACACCACAGTTGTTTAGGGAAAACAGTCCAAGAAAATCAACCATAAAGGAAATCGTCCCCTATTATCATAGAATCATAAAATAGTTTGGGTTGGAAGGGACCTTTAAAGGTCCTGTAGTCCAAACCAAATGCAGTAAGCAGGGACATCTTCAACTAGATCAGGTTGCTCAGAGCCCCATCCAGCCTGACCTTGAATGTTTCCGGAGATGAGGTCTAACACCTCTCTGGGAAACCTGTTCCAGTGTTTCACCACTCTTCATTGTAAAATATTTCTTCCCTGTATCTAGTCTGAATCTACCCTGATTTAGTTTAAAACCATTGCCTCTTGTCCTATCAAAACAGGACCTAAACAGGCTATACAACATATTATAAATGGTTTAAATTATTTTGATACGTTAGGAAATTCTTTTTGGTTTCTTCATTCTCACATTTGTTCCCTGGGCACCAGGTAATATAGTGTGACTCAAAGACAAAGTTGAAATCAGGATTTTGAATCTCTGCCAGACTTCAGTTAGCATATTCAAAAAGATTTTGTAAAAAAACATTACACAAACGAGGAGATGAAAATCTGACCCTTCTTATTGGCCTGATGTAAGAAATACATTATTGAAAATACAACATATCAGAATGATTTCAAAATACTCTTTGCAAAAAAAGCCTCAGGAGTAATATTCATAGTAAGAAGAAAGATGAAGGACATAAAATCATAGAATATCCTGAGTTGGAAGGTACCCACAAGAATCATTGAAGTCCAACTACTATGTAATCAGAAATTTTAGAACAATCATTTCTAGCTGAAAAAGCTTTATGACCTAGGAGACATCAGTCTGCCATCTCAGTAGATAGGGGATGGAGATCCATGCAGCAGAGAGGATGCAAGGGTTATTGATGTACTAGAAACCAGGGAAGCTTCTGAGAATGGTTGTGCAAGAATTAGAACTTCTCCCCCTGAAAAGGCAGCGGGATCCAGAACCCAACTGAAGTGCATCTACACCAGTGCACACAGCATGGAAAACAAATAGGAGCTGGAAAACTATGACATAGTTGCCATCAAAGAGACTTGGTGGGATGAGTCACACCACTGGAGTGTTGCAATGGATGGCTATAAACTCTTCAGAAGGGATTGACAAGGAAGGAGGGGCAATGGGGCAGCCCTGTATGTTAGGGGGTGTCTCGATTGTTTGGAGCTTAATGAGGGTGACAATAGGATTGAGTGTTTACGGGTAAGAATCAGCGGGAAGGCCAACAGGACAGATAGCCTGTTGAGAGTGTTACAGACCATCCAACCAGGATGAAGAGGCAGATGAAATATTCTATAAGCAGCTGGGAGAAGTCTCAGGATCGCTAGCCCATGTTCTTGTGGGGGACTTCAACTTACCAGATGCCTGCTGGAAGTACAATACCGGGGAGAAGAAACAGTCCAGGAGGTTCCTGAAGTGTGTGGAAGAGAACTTCCTGACACAGCTGCTGAGGGAGCCAATAAGGGAAGGTGCCCAGCTGGACGTGCTGTTTGCAAGCAGAGATTAAACTAGCTAAAAGTAATTTGAGCTAAATTGGTGATGTTTGTATCAATCGGCCCTGGGACAATCAGAATTGTTCTCTGATTCACTGTGCCAGTGACAGATACATGACTTATACAGTTGTGTACTATTGCAGCTGACTGAAGAATGAGGCTCACTATTTTGTGAAAATGTCTTGACTGATTCTTTGTATCATGGTACACTTGTTTCTGGTACTCAAATTATTTTTAATTTTTTTAATATTGAGTTTTGTGTCATTGTATGGGAGCTTCAATGGTTGCTCCTCACAGAAACCTAACCCAGGCTCCATTATAATTGCATTTCTCCTTGGATTTAGGCAACTGGACCTAAAGAAGTATCTAAATGACTGTCATGGTTTAATCCCAGCCAGCAGCCAGCCACTTGCTCACTCCCCCACCAGCAGGATCAGGGAGAGAATTGGAAGGGTAAAAGCTGGAAAACTCATGGGTTGAGATAAAGACAGTTTAATAGGGAAAGCAAAAACTGCATACACAAGCAAAGCAAACCAAGGAATTAACTCACTGCTTCCCATGGACAGGCAGGTGTTCAGCCATCTCCAGGAGACCAGGGCCCCATCACACATAGCGGGGACTTGGGAAGGCAAACGGCATCACTCCAAATGTCCACCATTTCCTCCTTAGTAGAAAAGGCATTGACGCTTTGGAATCACTATTCAGCAACAGATAAAAAAACCCATCCTGATGTTACCAACACTCTTTTGGTCACAAACCCAGAATGTTTGCACTTGCATTATACAAACTACTATGAAGAAATTTAACTGTATCCCAGCCAAAACCAGTGCACTAGTTTAAATCAATTAGTATATTGTCCATCTGCCAGGCTTTAGAAAGAAACTGAGCTGAGCATAAGGATCTCCCTATTCTCTCCTCCAAGGCATGAAATAACTTCATTAAGATTTCTTTAGGAAGAGCTGACCTATGAAATTTTTTAAGTCAAAACAAGAATAAATGTAAGTCACCATGAGACAGCAGTCCTATCAAGAGCGTAGAAATGATTCAGAGATCTAATCTGGGGTGAAAATGAGTGTCAGAGTCAAAAGCAATTTGATAAAATTTTGGTAGGTAAAGTTCAAATCCTTCAAAAATGGCCAAAGATATTTAGGGTAAAGAAGGAGTGCGTAAATTTGACTTGTGAAGAAAGCTATCTTCTACTATTACAGCTCGTGATGGGGGTCAGTGGCTCTGACCCAGGAAGAAGTGACCGGTCCGGGGAGATGGTCCCGAAAGGAATCGCCTTCCCGAGGCCCGGTGTCTTCCCTCAGCTGCTGGCTAGGAGGGCCCTTGCAGAGGCTGTCAGCTCTTTGGTGATTATCAGCTCGTGATTTCAGCTCAGCTCTGCAGGGCAGCCTCCAGGCCAAGCCAGACCAGGGAGAGAGACGAGAGGCTCGTGTGGCTGGTTCCACACGAAGGAAGCTTTATTGTTGGTCCGTACTCCGGCGAAGGGGAACGCCAGGGACGAGAACCCTCTCTGTCACAGGGGCAGAGGCCTAGCTTTTATAGGGATACAGGGGACGGGTAAAGGCCAATGGGTTACAAAGGATCTGCATAGGGTCTCCTAAAGGATTGTGGGTCTGTCTTTTCTCGCCGTGACCAAAGAAGTGGTTGCCTTTCCAGGGAGTCCTGCTGGGCGATTGCGAAATCTCTTATCTCAGCAGAGATCCCTCCAGGGCAGGGGCTGGGCATACCCCACATACTCCATTGCTTAAAACTAAATCAACACTATAACAACAAAACTAGCTGTTACAATCCGGTTTAGACCCAGGAAAGCAAAGCAAGCTAAGTCTCTGAGCATAAACCGGAAAGAATTTAGAAGGTTCAAAATATTCCCAGAAACGAGATTAAAACCAAACGTGGTTAGATGTTGTACCGGTTTGGCCAAATTTAGAAATATATCCTCTGAGAGAAGGCACAACCACCCCTTCCCCACCAGGTTCGGGAAAAATAAATTTTCCTCAAAGGAAAGTGAAAGAGATAAAAACTATTTATTTACCAAAACACATGGGAAAAGGAAAATAATGCTAAATAATAAAACCTCTCCCTGTGGAGAAAAAACCTGGGAAAAGTGTTAGAGTCCTCCCTTTGGTCTCCTCGGAGCTGAGGCTTGGCCCAGGGCCAGGCCCTCTGTGCCCAGTAGAAAGTCCTCCTGATGTGCTCGGAGGTTGAAGCAGTCCAGTAGAAAAGGGAGAAAATCTGAAATTCCAGGGAAGGAAAAGCAACTCTCAGTCTCTCTCCGGAGAAAAAGAAAAAGAAACTGAACAACTGGCCAAAAGCTGACTGGAAAGCAGCAAGCCGGGTGCCTCCTCCCTCCCCTGCCACAGCTGGGGAAAAAACCCTGCTATCTCTGTGTGACCTTGAACAAGCTGCAAACTGCTTTGAAAAAGTTTTGCTCAGTTTTTTTTCCTTCCCCCTCTCAGGCTCAGTTTAGAGGCATAGAAAGGCACAAAGCTAATTTCTGGGCATAGGGCCGCGACAAGGGATACACATCATAACGTCACCCCAAGACAAATGTTGTTGCCAAAAAATGGATGTATTTTATTTAATAGTAGAGAGGCAAAGAGAAGGGAAGAGAAAAGTAAGAGAGAAAGAAATGGAAAAAAGAAGTGTGCGTGGGGGGTGGGGGAACAGGGAGAGGTGACAGGGGTTAGGTGGAAGCATATCACCCATCTGAGGGTCCCAACGATGTCTCGTTGCTCCCCTCCATCTGGTCTGCTGGTGGTGATGGTCCCCCGTCGCCACTGTGGCCACGCCGCTGCATGCTGCCACACGCCATGTCACGCCGTCACACCACATGCCGAAGAGTACAGAACTCCGTGGATTAATATACACTTTGGGCCAGGTGGGAACGCCCACGTGTCTTTCTTGCAGGGGCTAGTTTGACACTGTCCCTTGCAACACTGAGGGTCTGTTGCATCATCTCTGGTGCAGGGTCTGGGGACCCCTTTGAGGGGGGCCCTTGTGATGGGCCATGTCACCCCCTTCTGCTGTGGATAAGCTTCCTCCCCCCTGGTGAGGACTCCTCAGCTGGGCTCCTCTGCACAGTGGAGGATGGGCAGTCACTGCACCTCTCACCAGAGGCGTTTCCAACACACACCCAAAGCCTCTCCTCCCCCGGCCCTTTGGTGGGAGGGTCTGTTCGAGCCTGGCAGCTGATAGCCCTGGGGCTGTGGTCCTCATCTTGGAGGTGTTAAGCCTGTGCTTTGTGAATGTCCCCAGCCCTGAGCTGTTACTTTATCTTATCTTCATCATCGAGCAGTGTAAGGCCTCAGGGCCCCATTCAGGGTGTGGTAGTCTTCTCTGCAGCTTTTGTAATACAGTTTTAAAAGTCCTTTAAGAAAATGTTTAAGTCATAAAATATAATATTTCAGTCTCTGACACTAGCCAAGAGGATAATAGACAATTTCAGTAAATTATGCTATGGTTAATATTGGAATTCCACATTCTCAAGCACAAACTAAAAAACTCACTCACTCCCAACCCTGTGCAATAATTAAGTCTGGTCATGAGAGCATGTCATTCAATGCTGCAAAAAGCAAGTGGAGAATTAGTAATAGTGAAGCTACACATGACAAAACTGAGCAAGCTTACAAGTGTAACTGAAACACATGAATCTTTTGTACAATGACTGCTAGTTCAATGTCCTTTGATAGACTAACAGTTTTTGTCATTATTTTTTAAAATGGAGTACTTTCTGAAGGATTCAATGTGTAAATACATGTGGTTCTGTATGGGGAGAAATAAGATAGAATTGTGTTGTGAGCTGTAAAACCTGCCTGCAGAGGCACATGGCAGCACAAAGGAGCACATGGCGGCACAGAGAGGCTTGTCTCCACCAGACCCTGGGGAGAGGAGGTGTCACATGGCAGACCCCTATGGAGAGGAGCCCACCAGGAGCTGATGGATGGGTGAACAGCGAGTGATCATCCCATAGGAGGAAGTGTGTTGCTGATGTGGCAACATGGGATAGGTCACGTAGTGAGGATTACCATATAAGGAAATACTGTGTGTGCCAGTTTGGCCAAATCTAGAAATATATCCTCTGAGAGAAGGCAGGTCACAACCATCCCTCCCCCACCAGGTTCGGGAAAAAAAAAAAAATTTCCTCAAAGGAAAGTGAAAGAGACAAAAACTATTTATTTAACAAACACACGGGAAAAGGAAAATAATGCTAAATAATAAAACCTCTCGCTCTACTGAGAGAAACCAGGGGGAAAATTTCTGAGTCCTTCTGTAGATCTTTCTCTCCCTCCTTGGAGATGAGATGGGGTGGTGGGCCCACCGCCAGGGCCAAGGCCTCGGTGGAAAGTCCTCCCAATGTATTCTGATGTTGAAACCGTCTAGCAGAGAGAAAAGGAAAAAAACGAAATCCCAGGAAAAACAAAAGTTCAACTCTCTGGAGGAAAAGGAGCTGAGAAAAAAACTGCTGAAAGCTGGCTGGAAAGAAGAGCAAGCCGGGTGCTTCCCTTCCCTCTCCCTCTCCTGCTGTGCTGAAAAAAATGTCTCTATCTCTGTGTGACCTTGGAACATGAAAACAAACTGCTTTGAAAAAGTTTTGCTCAATTTTTCCTTCCCCCTCTCAGGCTCAGTGTAAAGGCATAGGAAGGCAAAAAAAAAAAAATTAATTTCTGGGCATAGGGCAGCAATAGGGGATACATATCACAAAGTCACCCCAAGACATTGTGCCTTAGAAAAGTGTATAAAACCAGCTAATTCCTTTGAATAAATGATTCAGATTCCCTGCCGGTCTGGCTCCATGCCTCAATCGCCGACAGTATAGGAGGTGGGGAACAGTGCAGTGCAGGATTCTTTCCAAATCTCAGTAAGAAATGTGTGCCAAGAAATGGCTTAATAAAATAGCTATTTTCATAAGTCAGAATAAAAATAGGAACTTGGATAGCAAGGAAATCTTGAGACCCTTCAGATGTTTTCTTTCTTTCAACGCTGCTTTCATGCAGCATCTGATGAACCCTGGATGGATTTTCCCACAGCATGCTCGGAAGGTCCTATCTGTGGAGACATTCCTCTGCCTTTATTTTGTGTAACAAACAAAACCTTGCATCCTCTGACAAGTTGGAATGTTATCTCCATTATAAGATCCACCAGGGCACAGGGCATTCCAGAAGATTCCCTTACAGCAGGTACTCATGCTAACCTACCGGCTTCTCAAGTCTCAAGTCCAAGGCCTAACAGAGCAGACATAGCTTGCTCAAGACCACTAACTCCTTGAATATGTCTTCTGCAATGCTTCTGTTGGAAGAAATGGGTTAAAAGCAGAAAACTGTTGAGGAGGATTGAAAATCCCTTGTGACCTTGCAGCTGGGAATAACTCAATAAACCAGTGTGAACTGCAGGCCAGTGATCCTCTGGCATGGACCGAGTTTACCGGCGCCTGTGTCTTTGCTTGTGTGCCTATGCCCAGGTGTTGCTTCAGGGATCCCCCGGTTAGCGAGGTAAGGGATATGAATTTACTCTTTGTGTTTTAGCCATGGCCTTGTGGTTTTTCTGGTTGGCTACCTGTGCCAACTCACATAGCTCCCAATGCGCATATCTTTTATGTAACAAATTATTGCAATTTAAGAATAAAGAACTTCATCCTATTTCCAGTGACATCAAAAGGAAAATATCAGCATATGATTAGACCCACAGTGCAGAAACTTTGTTTCACAAATGAGAACTGACTTCACCCTTTCATGTGTGGTTTTCTGAAGACTGCACTGTCTTTAGTTTATTACAAACATTCACCAGAATGCATTTATTAACGGCTAACTTGTCTGATTAATCTGCCCAACATTGTTATTGACTGTATTATTTATTCTAAGACATGCTACCATTTTTTCATAGACTGTACCCGCTTCTTGAGAATGACCTTACAAATTAGGAAACAGTTCTTGTTATGTTAAGCCTTAAGGCTAAGAAAGCAGCTCTACAAAAAAAAATCCAAGGCCAATTTTAGGCCACTATATACTGAGCTGTATATGATGTATATGATGTGCTGGGATACTGCCAAGGGAGGAGGTGCTCCAGGCACCGTTTCTGTAGGCCATCTCTCTACATTACTCTTTCAAATTTATTTTCCCAGGGGCTAAAAGGAGGTTGTAAGGTGTACTGGGTCTGGCTGAGATGGAGTTCATTTCCCCATAGCAGCCCTCACAGTGCTGTGCTTTGCATTGGGAGATAGGAAGGTGTTGATAACACACCAGTGTTTTGGCTACTGCTGAGCAGCACTGGCACAGCATCAGCCCTGTATCTCTAACATTCTGCCCCCCCATCAGTACATTGGGGGTGGGCAAGATCCTGGGAGGGGACAACAGTTAATATTATTAACAGAGTTAAACAGCTTACATAAGGATGAACAAGGACCATGGGTGTCTTCATTATAAAACCATTCAAATCAATCTTGGTGTCTTGAGGTGACTTTATGATGTGTATCCCATATCGCTGCCCTATGCCCAGAAATTAATTCTTGTGCTTTTCTATGCCTTTAAACTGAGCCTGAGAGGGGGAAGGAAAAAAAAAATGGAGCAAAACTTTTTCAAAGCAGTTTGCAGCTTGTTCAAGGTCACACAGAGATAGCCACTATTTTTTTCCCAGACAGCTTTCAGCCAGGTTTTTTTTTCAGGTTTTTTCTTTCTTCTTCTCCGGAGAGAGACTGAGAGTTGGACTTTTTTCCTTCCCTGCGTCATAGGTTAGCAAGCATAGTCCTGGAAGTGATGTCCTTGCCAAGGGGTGCTTACAGCTTCCTCTGGGACCTGATAGAACCTAGCAGCTGGCCAGTTAGAATATGGACAATTCTTTAAGCCACTTAAAGTTGTGACCGCCTCTGTGATACACACTTAAGAATAGAAACCCTGAGGCAGACTTGCTTTGTCTCGTTTCCGGTGCTGGGACAGGTGGCTGCGGGCCCTGTGTGGGGGCCAGTGGGCCCGGCCCAGGCCCTACTCTGGCCAGGCCGGGCCGGGCCACGGCTATCCTGGAGCCAATGGGCCCTGTTCCACTCGCGGAACCACCCCTCCCCCCCCACACCCCCCAGCAGGGCTGTGGGCAGCTGGAGCAGCTCGGTTCCCCCCCCCCCTCCACTGCGATAAGCCACATTCCAGCTGCAAGGCCTAGGTGAGATTAACCCTTTTACTGCTGTGAAGAGCTGAAAACCTGAGGGAAGAGAGAGAGGAGATGCTTAAAGCTGAAATTCTGTTGTGAAGCTATGATATATGAGAGTACCCGTTGTAATTTCATGAAGATATGGGGGGTGGAGTGTTCAACTCGTAAGCAAAAGCACCTGCGCTGAGATAGGCAGATGCTGACGCAGCTGTAATTTCATGAGAAGTTTGGACAGGGAGAGATGGAAGCGATGAGGACTTTGGCTCCAAATGGGAAAGGAGAAAACCTCAGTTCCTAGAGATGATCCCAGAGATAGTCCTAAAGATGAAGATGAGGAAGACCCTTTGCTCCCAGGGAAGGAGAAGGGCCTCTGATCTTAGAGATGAAATGCTCCCAGAGATGGGTGAAGAGAACTTTTGTTTCTGAATGGCTCAACCTTAAAATTGTACCCCAAAAACCTTCAAGAGTGGACCCTCGAAAGCAGTTGTGGGGAAAGCTGCAAGTTGGGGGAAGGGACTCACATGCGAGCAGGGACACCCCTCTTCCTAAATGGACTGAACAAGGTTATTATGGAAGTGATAGACTGAACATCTTAAGGGTTGTCTTTTTACATTGTCACTGGGAGAAGGGAGAAAGGTGGGGGGGGAGGAGTCTGTTAATAAACTTCTTTATATTCTTTCAAGTTTTGTGCCTGCTTTGCATTTCTCCTAATTCTTATCTCACAGAAGATAAACAGTAATAAGTATCTTGGACCAAACCACTACACCCTGGAATTTCAGATTTTTCCCCTTTTTCCGTGGATTGCTTCAATATCAGAACACATCAGGAGGACTTTCCACCGAGCACAGAGGGCCTGGCCCTGGGCCAAGCCCCAGCTCCAAGGAGACCAAAGGGAGGACTCTAACACTTTCCCAGGTTTTTTCTTCACAGCAAAAGATTTTATTATTTAGCATTATTATCCTTTTCCCGTGTGTTTGTTAAATAAATAGTTTCTATCTCTTTCACTTTCCTTCGAGGAAAATTTATTTTTTCCCAAACCTGATGGGGGGAGGGGTGGTTGTGCCTTCTCTGAGAAGATATATTTCTAAATTTGACCAAACCAGAACACTTGGGCAGGGAGAAGGAGGTGTATTCCGTCATTGTCCCCAGAAGGCAGCTCCCCCAGCATAACAATGCCATCAGTGTAAGGGCAAAGCACAGAGCCACTGTTTATATTAGTATGTTCCCAAACTCAGCAAAATAAAGCAATAAGCAGTGCAGCTGACAAACTCCATGTCCCACACAGGAGCTTGCTACTTAAGAACTGCAATTACTAAACCATACAAGATATATAACTGCCATTGTCTCAGCCCATGTTGGGAGCCAAAAAGGAGCATGGTAGATTGACCTTGGCTGGATGCCAGGTGCCCAACAAGCCACTCTATCACTCCTCTTCCCAGCAGGACAGGGGAGAGAAAGATAAGATGGAAAACACATAGGAGGTTGAGATAAGGCAGTTTACTAAAGCAAGAAAAAAGCAAAATTTGCACATGCATAAGCAAAGGAAAAAATTTAATCTCTACTTCTCATTGGTGAGCAATGTTCAACCACTTCCTGGGAAGCAGGGCTTTGGCACTTGCTCAGAGTGCACTCTGTCCCATCATCCAGGTCACTAATAAAGGTGTTGAACAGTGTTGGCCTTGATATTGATCCTTGAGGGACGTCACTAGTAACAGGCTGTGTGATGGGTTGAGCCTGGCTAGATATCAGGTGTCCACTAAAGTTGCTCTATCACTCCATCACTCCCCTCCTCAACTGGACAGAAGAGAGAAAATATAACAAAAAGCTCATGCGTCAAGATAAGGACAGAGAGAGGTCATCCACTAATTACCATCATGGGCAAAACAGACTCAACTTGCAGAAAATTAATTAAATTTTTTAACAATCAAATCAGAGTAGAATAATGAGAAATAAAAATGAAATCTTTAAAACATCTTCCCTGTGCCCCTTCCTTCTTCTCATGCTCAACTTTACTCATGATTTTCTCTAACTCCTACTCCCCAGCAACACAGGAATATGAGGAATGGGGGTTGTTATCAGTTTATCATGTCTCTGTTGCTCCTTCCTCCTCAGGGAGAGGAATATTCACATTCTACCTCTGCTCTAGCATGGGGTCCCTCTCACAGAAGACAGTCCTCCATGAACTTCTCCAATGTGAGTCCTTCCCATGGGCTGCAGTTCTTCATGAACTGCTCCAGTGTGGGTTGCCCATGGGGTCACAAGACGTGACAGGAAACCAGCTCCAATGTGGGCTCCTCGCTCTCCATTAGTCCACAAGTCCTGTGTAGTGGGTTGACACTGGCTGGATTCCAGGCACCCACTTAAAGCCGTTCTCTCATTCCCTGTTGAGCTTGGATGGGTTACCCTTCCTTCTCGGACCAAGAGAGCAGAGGAGGCTGCTGTTCTGCTAAGTTCTTTATTTCATCGTCTCATAGCTTTCTTAAAGGCAGAGTTCGAAGGGGGTTACATGATAAGGCCAAGCAGCAACAGCAAACAGCAGGCAAAACCAGCATCTTCTTCTTCTATACGTATTACCGCAGGCCTGGTTCCTATGGTATATCACCATGTCCCGCAGCCATAGGGAGGAGGAGGAGGAGAGATCCAGCAGGCAGGAATTGTGCAGCAAGATTGATTTATTTAATTATTTTACAAACTCTTTTATAGACTTTTTCTTCACAGTCTAATTGGACAAAGGACCAGCCACCCCTTAGGGGTGATTGGCCAAAATCCTAAAACATCCATTATCAAAATATTTTCTAGTATACCATAAACAAGACTTTCCAAGGTTGCAGGTGGCTTGGTGTTTACATTCCCTGCTACCTCTTCTGTGAGAGAGAAAAGTCTCTCATGGACTTAGAAAATAACAAGAAGATCCTCACTAACAGCATTTTTGTACCTACATATATGCTATATATATTTTTTCTTACAGAAGTGAGGATCATGTTTGTTAATTGACCAATAAGATTAACACACGATTCTAGTTTTTCTTTTCTTAACCTATCCTGGTCTAATTCTAACAGTCATAAGTCTTACACAAGTGTTACACAGGTATTACACAGATTTGCATATACAGTTTCTATCAGTTCTTATTGCTTATGTGAACACTCTATCTAAAAAATGTGAACAGTATAATTCTATATTTTGCCTAAAGTAAAGAATTCTGTGAAAAGGTAACTCTGCTGCAGCAAGACCTGTGTTTAAGGTCTCTGCTGCAGCTTTTTAATGTTTAAGGCACTTAGCATATATTTCTACTAAAAGTTAAAAATCTGTATTTCTATTTCACTTTGGTGTGGCTTCATGTATCTCAGCTTGTCCAAAGGTTTTAATTCAACCCCTGTGCTTTGGCTTCCCTCTGGGCCTGAGTCCAGAGAAGCTTTCACTCCAGCAATTCCCTTCTGCAGCTGGACAGGGGAGAGAAAACACAATGAAGGGCTCATAAGATAAGGACTGGGAGAGATCGCTCATCAAATACCGTCACGGGCAAAACAGGCACAACTTAGAGGTATGAAGTGGAGGTCTACGAGGATGCAGAGATACACCTGCAGCCTGTGGAGGAGCCCCATGCTGGAGCAGGTGGATGCCTAGAAGAGGCTGTGAGCCCGTGGGAGACCCGTGGAGAGAAGGGCCCTGCTCCCATGCTGGAGCAGCCTGTCCTTAAAAGACTGTACCCTGTGGAAGAGTGACCCATTCTGCAGCAGTTCGGGGAGGACCATTGCCCATGGGATGGACTCACATTGAAGCAGTTTGCAGGGAACTGTTGCTTGTGAGATGGTCTCATGTCAGAGAAGTTCACGGAGAACTGTCTCCCGTGGAAGGGACCCCGTGGTGCAGCAGGGGAAGGACTCCTCTCCCTGAGCAGGAGGAGAAGCCACAGGTGATGAAGTGACCATAATCCCCATTCCCTGTCTCCTTGCTCCCCTGGGGGAAGAGGTAGAGCTGGGAACCAGGGAGGGGTGGGGGGAAAGGTGTTTTTTAAGGGCTTATTTTACTTCTCATTATCCTGCTCTGATTTTGTTAGTAATAAATTCACTTCATACCTCTAAGTTGTGCCTGTTTTGCCCGTGACGGTATTTGATGAGCGATCTCTCCCAGTCCTTAACTCATGAGCGCTTCATTATATTTTCTCTCCCCTGTCCAGTTTGTGGAGGGCAGTGAGTGAACAGCTTTAGTGGGTGCCTGGCATCTGGCCTGGGTCACCCCACTACTTTTCAATATTTGCATGTTCTTTAATATTTCTTTCTCTTCAACAATAAAGGTGTTTCCAGCTATATTTTATCTAACACAGCAGGAACAACTTTGTCAAATCTTTTAATATTTTAAAACTTTATTTTGAAGAAAAAATCATTTTAATTTTGAGTCATTTTATTAATTCCAACAAAACTTCTTTGGTTCAAGTAAGATTTAACTTACTGTTCTCCTTTTAGGTGGCTGGAGTGAGAATCTCAACATCAGTTGTTAAAAAGGCCATGGATTTAAGGAGCATGTGTCTGGAGTGCCAGCTATTGGGAGGGATGGGTATGAATGAACAGTGAGTGCCAGCAATTGGTGTCAAACCAGGGGTGCACACACCCCTGAGCCTGTGGTGTCATCAATTAGAGTGAGTGGGAGTCTCAGTGCCAACAACTGGAGTGGGTGAGGGTCTTGGTATCAGCCACTGGGCCAGGACCATGGGTCATAAGACCCATTTGTGTCCTGGGTGCCAGCTACTGGGGAGACCAGGGTGAATGAAGTAAGAATCACAACATTGACAGCTGAAGTGGGGACAGTAGATTACAGGACTCATGTGTCTATATGCCAGCTACTAGTGGGGATAGAATGTTTGCATTTTACCCTAACCTGTTGTCTTGGTTTTGAAAGACAGGTGTCTGCTAAGGAAGGCAGAAGCCTCCCTTAAAGTGGCAGATATAACCCCTTTCCCTCTGAGTTATTATAATTTTGAAATCAAGGGCCTTTAGGCAAAGATGTGGGAAATAGGAATAACAGTTCTTCACTACATATATATATATATATTCTGAGCATGAATATTAGATGGACAGAGGGGCTGTCCTGAGGGAATCTTTGAATGTATGTGTGTTTGTGAACCTAGAGAGTAAGGGTACATGTGTTTTCACTAGTGAACTTCAATTGTGATCAGCCAGAGAGGAAGAGGGAAACTTGTCTACCTGTACTTTTGTTTTATGTCAGTTCTGGTAGTATTACATGTAGGTGTTGTTAAAGGCAGCACTCTGTGAGTTTGTGTAGCTGGCTGTGGAATCATAGAATCATCAAGGTTGGAAAAGACACCCAAGATCATTGAGTCCAACTGCTAACCTAGCCCAGACATGTTAAACACTAAACCATGTCCCCAACTGCAACATCTACATGCCTTTTTAACCCTTCCTGGGATGGTGACACAACCACTTCCCTGGGCAGCCTGTTCCAACACTTGACAACCCTTTCAGTGAAGAAATTTTTCCTAATATCCAATCTAATCCACCTCTGGTGCAACTTGAGGTTGTTTCCTCTCATCCTGTTGCTTTTGCCTGGCAGAAGAGACCAACACCTAGCTTACTACAACCTCTTTCAGGTAGTTGTAGAGAGTGATAAGGTTTCCCCTGAGCCTCCTTTTCTCCAGGCTAAACAACCTCAGTTCCTTTAGCTGCTCCTCATAGGACTTGTGCTTTAGTCTTTTCATTAGCTTTATTGTCGACCAGCACCCTCAGGTCCTTTTCCTCTGAGCAGCTTTCCAGTCTTTCCCAAGCCTGTAGCACTGCATGGGGTTGCTTTGACCCAAGTGCAGGACCCAGCACTTGGCCTTGTTGAACCTCATACAACTGGCCTCAACCCATCAATCCAGCCTGTCCAGATCCCTCTGTAGAGCCTTCCTACCCTCCAGCAGATCAACACTCCTGCTCAACACTTGGTGTCATCTGCAAACTCATTAAGTGTGAAGTTGATCTCCTTGTCCAGGTTGTCGATAAAGATATTCAAGAGAACTGGCCCCAATACTGAGCTCTGGGGAATGCCACTTGTAATCGGCCACTAGCTGGATTTAAGTCCATTCACCACAATTCTCTGGGCCCAGCCATCCAGCCAGTTTTTTACCCAGCAAATCTCTCTGTCTAAGCCCATGAACAGCCAGTTTCTCCAGAAGAATGCTGTGGGAGACTGTCAAAGGCTTTACTGAAGTCCAGGTAGACAACATCCACAGCCTTTCCCTCATTGTTGGGGTTTTAAGAGTTCTAGTTTTTTTTTCTGTTAAAGGAATTTTCCCCCATACTGTTGCTAATCGCTGGGTACTTAAGGAAGACAAAGAGCTACCCACTGAGGATGGGGTGCACCTGGCTACTCTTTTGTTTCACCTGGGTGTGGGGGAAGTTCGGTCTCAGCGTTTGGAGAGAGAGGAGCTGCTGGTTCTTTTCGGCCGTTTTTCTTTCTGCTGGAAACAATACTGGGATCCCAAAGCTGCCTTCCCTGCCCCGCTGGAGGCCGGGCTGTGGCCGCCCTGCCCTGCCACTGCTTCGAGCCTTTTGCTGCGTTGTAGCTGTGCTCGCCCTGCCTGCCCAGACCTCCGGGGGGTTCCCCGCTTGGATATATCGTGTCTGCCACCCGGGATTTGTGCTCGTCCCGGCTGCTCCAGCCTGCCGCTCCAGCCTGCTGTTCCCAAGGGTCCAGCCGGACATCGGGGCCAGCTGCCCAGGGGTTTGTGAAGCCTTTGTTCCATCCTTCCCCAGGACCCCAGACCACCGGTGCTGCGTGCTCCCCGAGCTCGCTCCAGAGCGCTCCCTGCAGCCGCGGGGAAACCATCCCACCTGCCCTGCTCACCGGGAGCCGTCAGTGCCCCTGCCGGCTGCAAGCAGAACTGCACTCGAGGGGAAATAGCCCGACAGCTGAGAAGGCTGGGACTGGGTTTGTGATTGTTTGCTGTTACTGCCATAGTTATTGTTGTTTGTTTGACTGGTTATACACATATAGATATATAATAGTGAAGAACTGTTATTCCTATTTCCCACGTCTTTGCCTAAAAGCCCTTGATTTCAAAATTATAATATCTCGGAGGGAAAGGGGTTGCATCTGCCATTCCAAGGGAGGCTTCTGCCTTCCTTAGCAGACACCTGTCTTTCAAACCAAGACACTCATCCACTACTGTTGAGCTTTTGATGGGGTACCCTTCCTTCTCCGACCAGGGTAAAAGAGCAGAGGAGGCTGCTGTTCTGCTAAGTTCTTTATTTCATAGTCTCATAGCATTCTCGAAGGCAGAGTTCAAAGGGGGTTACATGATAAAGGCAATCAGCAACAGCAAACAGCAGGCAAAAACTGCTTCTTCTTCTTCTATATACTCTGTATGCTCTATATGCTCCATATACTCTATATGCTCTATATACTCTATATGCTCTATACTCTAGACTCTATATTTTTTCTTACAGATGTGTGGATTATATTTGTTAATTGACCAATAAGATTAACACACGATTCTAGTTTTTCTTTTCTTAACCTATCCTGGTCTAATTCTAACAGTCATAAGTCTTACACAAGTGTTGCATAGGTATTACACAGATTTGCATATACAGTTTCTATCAGTTCTTATTGTTTATGTGAACACTATCTAAAAAATGTGAACAGTGTAATTCTATCTATATTTTGTCTAAAGTAAAGAATTCTGTGAAAAGGTAACTCTGCTGCAGTAAGAACTGTGTTTAAGGTCTCTGCTGCAGCTTTTTAATGTTTAAGGCACTTAGCATATATTTCTACTAAAAGTTAAAAATCTGTATTTCTCTTTGGTGTGGCTTCATGTATCTCAGCTTGTCCAAAGGTTTTAATTCAACCCCTGTGCTTTGGCTTCCCTCTGGGCCTGAGTCCAGAGGAGCTTTCACTCCAACACACTAGGTGGGTCACTTTGTCATAAAAGGAGATCAGGTTAGTCAAGCAGCACTTGTCTTTCATAAACCCATGCTATGCCTGATCCTGTGGTTATACTGCACATTATGGCACTCAAGATGATCTGATCCATAACCTTCTCAGGCACCAAGGTCAGGCCTGTAGTTCCCCAGATACTCCTTCTGGCCCTGCTTGTAGATGGGCATCACCTTGACTAACTTCCAGTCACCTGGGACCTCCCTGGTTGACCAGGACTGATGATAAATGATGGAGAGCTCTGTCAGTACCCTTGGGTGGATCCCATCCAGCCCCATGGATTTGTATGTGTCTAAGTGGTGTAGCAGGTCACTAACCATTTTCTCCTGGATTATGGGGGTTTCATTCTGCTCCCCAGCTCATGGTGCTGGGTACCCTGAGGACAAGTGGTCTTGCTATTAAAGACTGAGGCAAAGAAGGCATTAAGTACCTCAACTTTTCCCTTATTCTTTGTCGTTATGTTTCCTCCCACATCCAATAAATGGAGATTGCCCTTAGCCTTCTGTCTCGGTTTGAGACAAATTAGGAGGAAACGCCCTGAGATGAACATGTCCTCTAATGGAAGGCAGGTTTTGGCAGCCCCTCCCCCACAGGTTTGAAAGGAATTTCTTGGAGGAAAGTGAGAAAAAAGACTGTTTATTTAACAAGCAGGGTACACACAGGCACGAGGAAGAAAAAGGAAATAATGTTAGATAATAAAACCTCTCGCTGTGGAGAAGACCTGGTAGATTCAGAGTCCTTTCTATAGGTGTGGCTCTGCTCTCTCCAGAGCTGGGGTGTGGCGTGGGCCCCTCCCAGCCGCACTGTGGGGCCTCCCGGTGATGGTGTTCCGGACCAGAGCAAAGCTGAACAGTTCCAGGAGAAGAAGCCACAGTCCCAGGAAAACTTCTTGCCTCAGCTAATGAACGAGAAGCTAGCTAAAAAGCAAAAGAATGCAACTCTCTTCCCTGCTGCAGAGCCGAGAGTTGGGGACAGAGTGAGCAAGTTATCTGCATTTTTGAACACAGCCACTGAAGGAATTCCACTGCCTTCTCCCCCCCTCTTGGATCTGGCTTAAAGGCACAGGACTCATGTCTGGCATAGAGCAGACGATAGGGGATATAGCATCATAAAGTCACCCCAAGGCATTCCACCCCTTATCCCATATCGTTGGCTTAATGCCCAAATTAATATATTCTAACTCTATACACACACATTTATACATACATACATATATACATATATATATACAGCTATATACAGATAGTGGCTGTGAAATTCTAAAAACAGTGGTATATAGGCCTTCCAACATTACATGTGGTTCTCACCCAACAATCAGATCTCCCTGTGGTACACAACGTGTTGTTCCATCTTTCTGCCTTACCCACCATGTGCAACCAGGTCCCTGAGCAAAAACAACCCCACAGATGGGTTTGTCTGTACTCGAGGCAGAATTTATCCACACAGTCTTTCCTAACACACCTCTGACATGCACTGCTGGGACCTTATCTCCATCTACTGTATGCAGGGATTCAGATTTGGCTGGACCCGCTCTATTGGTGGAACCTCGGGTGTTAACTAACCAGGTGGCCTTTGCTAGATGCTGTTCCCAATTTTTGAAAGTTCCCCCACCTAGTGCCTTCAGGGTGGTCTTTAACAATCCATTGCACCACTCCACTTTGCCTGCAGCTGGTGCATGGTAAGGGATGTGATACACCCACTCAATGCCATGTTCCCTAGCCCAGGTGTTGATAAGGTGTCTTGGGGTGACTTTATGATATTGTATCCCCTATTGCCGCTCTATGCCCAGGCATGATTCCTGTGCCTTTCTGTGTCTTTAAAACTGGGTGCGAGAGAAGGAAAAAAAAGCCAGATGAACCTTTCAAAGCAGTTTGTGTTCAAGGACACAGAGATAGCTTCTGCGGTGGCAAGAGTGGAGGAAGCACCCTTTTGATGCTTTTCAGCCAGCTTTCGGGTCTGTTCCTCTGGAGAGAGACAGAGTTAAACTTTTTTTCCTGGGACTTTGGCTTCTACTGCTTCTTCTCTTCTGGAACTGTTGAGAACACCAGAACTCACTGGGAGAGCTTTCCACCGAGGCCTGGAGGGGCCGATGTTGAACCCAGCTCCAGAGAAGAGAGAGAGACCACACCCACACAAAGGACTGAAATAATCCCATAATTCTTTTCCCATTGTGCACTGTGTCTGTTAAATAAATAGTTTTTTTCCCTTTCACCTTCCTCCGTCTAGCGGGTTGGGTTTGTAACCGGGCAGAAACACCAATTTAGTGTAGTGGTTTGGTCCAAAATACTCATTACTGTTTATCTTCTGTGAGATAAGAATTAGGAGAAATGCAAAGCAGGCACCAAACTTGAAAGAATATAAAGAAGTTTATTAACAGACCTAAAAGAGGGAAAACAATATTATACCATACCTTCAGAACTCTCCTCCTCCCCCCACCTTCCTCCCTTCTCCCACTGACAATGTAAAAAGACAACCCTTAAGATGTTCAGTCTGTTTACCACTTCCATAATAACCTTGTTCAGTCCATTTAGAAAGAGAAGTCTCTTCTTGCTCGTGCTATGAAAACATTATCACAACGAGACAGCCGCCCACTTCCAAATATTGTTCAGTTCATTTAGGAAGAGGAGTCTCTCTGCCTGCGTGTGAGTCCTTTCCCCCAACTTGCAGCTTTTCCCACAACTGCTTTCGAGGGTCCACTCTTGAAGTTTTTTGGGGTACAATTTTAAGGTTGAGCTGTTCAGAAACAAAAACAGAGGCCCTTCTCCTTCCCTGGGAGCAAAGGGTCTTCCTCATCTTCATCTTTAGGACTATCTCTGGGAGCATCTCTAGGAACTGAGGTTTTCTCCTTTCCCATTTGGAGCAAAAGTCCTCATCTGGTCCATCTCTCCCTGTCCAAACTTCTCATGAAATTACAGCTGCGTCAGCATCTGCCTATCTCAGCGCAGGTGCTTTTGCTTACGAGTTGAACACTCCACCCCCCATATCTTCATGAAATTACAACGGGTACTCTCATATATCATAGCTTTACAACAGAATTTCAGCTTTAAGCATCTCCTCTTTCTCTTCCCTCAGGTTTTCAGCTCTTCACAGCAGTAAAAGGGTTAATCTCACCTAGGCCTTGCAGCTGGAATGTCGCTTATCACTGTTGGTCACCTGACCTCTGCCGGACAGCTTCAGCTCAATCTCGGCCGAAGTGGAGAGGGGGGGGAAGCCGAGCCACTCCAGCTGCCCACAGCCCTGCTGGGGGGGGGGGTGGGGGGGGTGGGGGGGGGGGTGGTTCTGCAAGTGGAACAGGGCCCATTGGCTCCAGGATGGCCGTGGCCCGGCCCGGCCTGGCCCGAACAGGGCCTGGGCCGGGCCCGCTGGCCCCCGCATGGGGCCCGGAGCCACCTGTCCCAGCACCGGAAATGAGACAGAGAGGCTCTGCCACGGACTTTCCTATTCTTAAGTGTGTATCACAGAGGCGGTCACAATTTTAAGTGGCTCAAAGAATTGTCCATATTCAAACTGGCCATCTGATAGGTCCTGTCAGATCATAGAGGAAGCTGTAAGTACCCCTTTGCAAGAACATCATTTCCGGGACTATGCTTGCTAACCCATGGCATTCCGAGAAATTTTTTTTTTTCCCAAACCGGGTGGGGGAGGGATGGTTGTAACCTGCCTTCTATCAGAGGATATTTTCCTCCAAATTTGTTTTAAACCGGCACATAAGGCTATTCTTAAAATGAGTCCCATCGTCAGATTCAGTTCTCTCAGGTGTACCATGCCTCCAAAGGACTTGCTTTTCAAGGCCCAGGATGGTGTTACGGGCTGTAGCGTGAGGCACAGGGTAGGTCTCCAGCCATCCTGTGGTGGCTTCTACCATTGTGAGCACATAGCGCTTGCCTTGGCGGGTTTGAGGCAGTGTGATGTAATCAATCTGCCAGGCCTCCCCATACTTGTATTTGGACCACCGCCCACCGTACCACAGAGGCTTCACCCGCTTGGCCTGCTTGATCGCAGCGCATGTCTCACAATCATGGATCACCTGGGAGATACTGTCCATGGTTAGATCCACCCCTCAGTCTCGTATCCACCTATAGGTGGCATCTCTGTCCTGATGGCCTGAGGCATCATGGGCCCATCGAGCTAGGAACAACTCTCCCTTGTCTTTCCAATCCAAGCCTGTCTGTGGCACTTCTATCTTTGCAGCCTGATCTACCTGCTCGTTGTTTCAGTGCTCCCCATTAGCCCTACTCTTGGGAACACGGGCATCTACATGGCGGACTTTCACAACCAGCTTTCTTACTCAGGCAGTGATGCCTTTCCACTCTTCAGCAGCCCAGACTGGTTTTCCCCTATGCTGCCAATTAGCCTTTTCCCACTTTCCCAGCCAACCCCCCAGAGCATTGGCTACCATCCATGAATCAGTGTAGAGGTAGAGCTTTGGCCACTTCTGTCTTTCAGCAATGTCCAGGGCCAGCTGAAGGGCTTTGAGTTCAGCGAGTTGGCTTGATCCACCTTCTCCTTCAGTAGATTCTGCAACCTGTTGTGTGGGACTCCATACGGCTGCTTTCCACTTTGGTTTCATCCCTATGATGCAACAAGAACCGTCGGTGAAAAGAGCGTAGTGTGTGTCTTCTGCTGGCAGTTGGTTGTACGGTGGAGCTTCTTCAGCACATGTCACTTGTTCTTCTTCATCAGCGAGACCAAAGTTTTCACCTTCAGGCCAGTTTGTGATTATTTCCAATATCCCAGGGTTATTCAGTTTTCCGATACAGGCGCGCTGTGTGATGAGAACAATCCATTTGCTCCATGTGGCATTGGTGGTGTGGTGGGTAGAGGGAACCTCTGCTTTGAACATCCACCCCAGCACTGGTAGTTGGGGTGCCAGGAGGAGTTGTGCTTGAGGGCCGATTACCTCTGAGGCAGCTTGGACTCCTTCATAGGCTGTCAAGATTTCCTTCTCTGTGGGAGTGTAGTTGGCTTCAGACCCTCTGTAGCTTCGGCTCCAAAATCCCAGTGGTCGACCTCGAGTCTCACCAGACACCTTCTGCCAAAGGCTCCAGGACAGACCATGGCCCCTGGCTGCAGAGTAGAACACGTTCTTCGTTTCTAGTCCTGTCCTGACTGGGCCAAGGGTTACAGCATGAGCGATTTCCTGCTTGATTTGGGAAAAAGCTTGTTGCTGTTCGGGGCCCCAATGGAAATCATTCTTCTTGCGGGTAACCAGATAAAGAGGACTCACAATCTGGCTGTACTCAGGAATATGCATCCTCCAAAAGCCTATGGCACCTAGGAAAGCTTGTGTTTCCTTCTTGTTGGTTGGTGGAGACATTGCTGTGATATTATTGACAACCTCAGTGGGAATCTGACGCTGTCCATCTTGCCATTTCACTCCCAGGAACTGGATCTCTCGGGCAGGTCCCTTGACTTTGCTCTTCTTGATGGCGAAACCAGCATCCAGGAGAATCCTGATAATTTTCTCTCCTTTCTCAAACACTTCTTTTGCGGTGTTCCCCCACACAATGATGTCATCAATGTGCTGCAAATGTTCTGGAGCCTCACCCTTTTCTAGTGCAGTCTGGATCAGTCCATGGCAGATGGTGGGACTGTGCTTCCACCCCTGGCGCAGTCGGTTCCAGGTGTACTGCACACCCCTCCAGGTGATGGCAAACTGAGGCCTGCACTCTGCTGCCAGAGGAATGGAGAAAAATGCATTAGCAATGTCAATAGTGGCATACCACTTTGCTGCTTTGGACTCCAGCTCGAACTGGAGCTCCAACATGTCCGGCACAGCAGTGCTCAATGGTGGAGACACTTCATTCAAGGCACAATAGTCCACAGTCAATCTCCATTCTCCTTCCGGTTTGAGCACAGGCCAAATGGGACTATTGTAGGGTGAGTGGGTATTGCTGCCCACCCCTTGCCTCTCCAGCTCACGGATCATCTTGTGGATGGGGATCACAGCATCTTGAGTTGTCCTGTACTGTCGGTGATGCACTGTCGAGGTGGCAATTGGCACTCTTTGTTCTTCCACCTTCAGAAGGCCCAGTGCAGATGGGTTCTCTGATAGTCCAGGCAAGGTGTTCAATTGCTTAGTGCCCTCTGTCTCCACAACAGCTATTCCAAAAGCCCACCAGAGTCCCTTTGGGTCTCTAAAATACCCGTTCCGGAGGAAGTCTATGCCCAAAATGCACGGGGCCTCTGGGCCAGTCACAATGAGATGTTTCTTCCACTCATTTCCAGTCAGGCTCACTTCAGCTTCCACCAGGGTCAAATTTTGTGATCCACCTGTTACACCAGAAATAGAAACAGATTCTACCCCCACATGCTGCGATGGGATTATTGTACACTGCGCACCAGTGTCAACCAAGGCATCATATTTTTGTGGTTCTGATGTACCAGGCTAACGAATCCACACAGTCCAAAAAACACGGTTTCCCCTGGCCTCTACCTGGCTAGAGGCAGGGCCCCTCTTTGCCTGGTTATCCTTCTTTCCCTGGGCCTGTATCTTAGAGGTTCCTTCATGGGAATCGGACATGCCATCGTCTTTTCCATCATTTCCGGCAGTTTGGCTCCAGGCCACTGGAGCTACTTCCTTTTTGGTAGATCCTCCTTTCTGAGACTTGCGCTCCTTCAATTCACGCACTCGTGCTGCCAGAGCAGAAGTGGGTGGTCCACCCCACCTCCTCATGTCTTCCCCACTGTCACACAGGAAATTCCACAGCTCACTTCATGGGATGTACCTTCTCTCTGGGGAACGTCCGCGGAGAAGGCACTCTTTAATCTGGAGACTCTTCTCCATCTTATCTTCCATTCTCTGCACATGTGTTTCCACAGCTGCGATTCTTGCATGTGTTGGGCCATGCACAGAGTCTGCATATGCTCGGAGCTTCACTGCCATATCCTGCACCGTCTCATTCGCACCGTAGTCCAGTTTTATTATTGCTAAAGCAGAAGCGTATTCTTGTGGCCCAAGTTGTATGAGTTTTTGCCACATGTATGGAATAACTCTGGCCCGGTCTGGGCTCCTCAATCCTGGGTCATTTGTGAAGACAACCTCTACCACCTCTAGTTCTCTCGGGCATTGGATCCCTTGTTCTATGGTCTTCCATGGGGTTTTCTGCATGTAGAGATAGTCTCCACACATATATCTTTCAGGCACGCCTCTCAAAACCCGTCTCGAGACACCGGCAGAGTCAGCGTCCCTTATCATTGCTTGGTCGATTACTGGATCACGTGACAGGGATCCCAAATGCCTCGCTTCAGCACCATCCAGCATCACATCATCACCCGCCGCATCCCAAATACGGACCATCCAACTTATTATGGATTCATCAGACCGTCGGGTGTAATCCTTTCTTAGGCTGTGAAGGTCCTTTACGGACATGGACTCAGTAATGGTTTCTTCTTCTTCATTCAAGGCACAATAGTCCACAGTCAATCGCCATTCTCCTTCTGATTTGCACACAGGCCAGATGGGGCTGTTGAAGGGTGAGTGGGTTTTGCTGAACACCCCTTGCCTCTCCAGCTCACGGATCATCTTGTGGATGGGAATCACAGCATCTTGGGTTGTCTGCTACTGCCGACGATGCACTGTTGAGGTGGCAATTGGTACTCTTTGTTCTTCCACCTTCAGAAGGTCTACTGCAGATGGGTTCTCTGATAGTCCAGGCAAGGTGTTCAATTGCTTAATGCCCTCTGTCTCCACAGCAGCTATTCCAAAAGCCCACTTGAGTCCCTTTGGGTCTCTGAAATACCTGCTTTGGAGGAAGTCTATTCCCAAAATGCACGGGGCCTCTGGACCAGTCACAATGAGATGTTTCTTCCACTCATTTCCAGTCAGGCTCACCTCAGCTTCCATCAGGGTCAAATCCTGTGATCCCCTTGTCATGCCAAAAAGAGAAACACGTTCTGCCCCCACATGTTGTGATGGGATTATCGTGCACTGCACACCAGTGTCGACCAAGGCATCATATTTTTGTGGTTCTGATGTGCCAGGCCAACGAATCCACACAGTCCAAAGGATGCAGTTTTCCCTGACCTCTACCTGGCTAGAGGCAGGGCCCCTCTATGCCTGGTTATCCTTCCTTCTCTGGGCATAAATTTTAGAGGTTCTTTCAAGGGGACAATATATGTCATCTTCTCTTCCATCATACCCGGCAGTTCAGCTACGGGCAACTGGAGCTACTTTCTTTCTGGTGGAACTTCCTCTCTGAGTTTTGCACTCCTTCAATTCATGCACTTTTTGCGCCAGAGCAGCGGTTGGTTTTCCATCCCGCCTCCTACTGGAAGGTTGCACAGGAAGAACCACAGCTCACCTTGTGGGGTCTAGCCTCTCTCTCTAGCTGGGGGACAATCTCTACCACCGCCAGTTCTCTCCAGCATTGGATCCCTTGTTCTATGGTCTTCCATGGGGTTTGCTGCACATAGAGATCGTCCGGGCACAGGTATCTTTCCTCCGCACTTCTCAAGAGCCATATCCAGAGACTGAGAGAGTCAGTCCCCCTTACCATCCCTTGGTTGATAGCTGGATCATGTGACAGGGATCCCAAATGCCTTGCTTCAGTACCGTCCAGAATTGTAGTATCGCCTGCAGCATCCCAAATATGGAGTCACTAGCTTAATATGGATTCATCAGGCCATCAAGTGTAATCCTTTCTTAGGCTATGAAGGTCCTTCATGGACATGGACTCAGTAATGATTTCTGGTTCTGAGTCAGTTTCTGGCTTTGAGGGTCCTTCCCCCGCATCATCATCATCTTTCACTGGGTGATCAGTTTTGGTTTTGTGTTTTCTTCTCGTGACAGCAGTAACTGCCATTGGCTTAGGCTCTGTTATGATCCAGTTTTAAGGCTCTTAGAAATGCCTCTGCCCAAATTAAGGTGCAAACGAGACCATGTGCCAGTGACAATAGTAAGGGTTTTATTTGATGGTAAATATGTGTAGCGGGTTGAGTTCGAAACCGGGCGGAAACACCAATTAAGTGTAGTGGTTTTGGTTCAAAATATTCATTACTTACTTATTTTCCTTCTGTGAGATAAGAATTAGGAGAAAAGCAAAGCAGGCACAAACCTTAAACAGTTGCAGTACAATTAAAGAGTTTTATTACTAATAGAATTAAAAGTAAATAACACGAAATTAAAGCAAATCCCCCCCCCCCCCTTTCCAGCACTTCTCTCCTTTTACCCAGCTCGCACAAAGGATAACAGAACATGGGATGTTAGTCAGTGTTGCAGTTCTTGAAAAGTCTCTCTCTTACACTTAAGGAAAAAAGGGTTTTTCTTCAGTTGCACGTGGTTCCCAAACGGCTACTAACAGCAGACCCGCCCGGAAACAATCAAGCTGCTGTGTGTAAAACATCTCTCCCATGAAAAATCTCACAGTTCCTTCACACTGCAAAACATGGGCCATCACATGGGGTTATTAATCTTTCTAAGGATAAGTTATTCTGGCCTGCACACAAAGGCTTTCCTTCGCCACAAGTCTCTAACAGCCTCTTACTACTTCTATATAGCCTGGCATAGGCACTCTTCACAATCTTCACAGGCCACATGAGGATTCTCCATCCCCCCATGTACTTCAAATGGATTAAAGAGACAGTTTGTGGTATTACAGTTTCTTACCACGGCATGCAAGAAGGTTTTTTAAGCTACGCGCGAGAATCGCCGTACCGCCCTTTCTCCCGTTGCCATGCTCAGCTTCATCTCACGTGACACACTTTCTCTTTCTCTCTGACTCTGAAGCCGCCATGTTGAAGAGTGTTCTTGTTCAGGCTTTACGGTGGGGAAAGCCTCGCTCCCTCTGTGCTGCTGGCTGCATGGTGTCTTCTTCAGTTCAGCACGAAGTGTGCTGGCTGCAGACAGGAGGCTCCACCGGCTCCCGCTGACTCCGCCGGCTCCGCATGGAGACGAGAGGGACCCGCCTGTCCCCAGAAGCCGCGCTGGATGGGTTTAGCTGTGAGCAGTCCATGGCTGGCTTTAGCTGCCTGCGGCTCTGGGACAGTCCGTGCCGTGGCGTTGGGAAAGGGAGGAAGGGGCAGTGGCCCAGCCCGGCCACCTTCCAGCAGGCGAGCTCCGACAAAAGGGAAGTCCCGCCTTTCCGTGCAGTTTAAATATGTAAATTGTGAGAAGCGTCATTGGTCTAAAAGACTGTCTATCAACTCAGGTTCAACCCAATACAATATGAGAGAGAGAGGGAAAGAAAGAAGTAGAAAATAGGTTGGGGGGACAGAAAGAGTGACAGGGACAGAATAAGGAAAATATCACCACTCCATGGATCCCGAGATGTTCCGTTGATCCTCTTCAGCAGGTCTTCCCGGTGGTGTAGGTCCCCCGAGAAACATAGAGACCCATGGGTATATATGCTCAGGCTAGGTAGGCATGTCCAGGCATGTCCCCCTGGGGGAGGGGGGGGCAGTCTCTCACAGCAGACTCTGGGTCTGTTGCATTGCGTACAGTCCTGTGGGGCCAAGCCTCTCACGTGAATGTCCCGTGGATGTGGCCTGTGGGGTTGGGGGTTCCACAGCTGGGCCGGTTTGTGTAATCGGAGGATGGATGTTTATTGCCTCTCAGCAGAGGTTGCACCATGCACCCAAAACCTCCTCCTCCCCCTCTCGGCTGGGGGGAGAGTGTGCAAACCTGGCTTCTATGAGCTGGCTCTCCCCCCACCACAAACTCAACCGGGGATAGTTGCGGCTGGTGGCTTTGGCCTTTTGCGGATGCATACCTTTCCCTCAGCCTGAGATGATTGAACAATGCGTCCCTTTATCTAATCAACAGTTTGACTTTCAGTTCAAAGTCCCACTCTTCAGGGAAGCTTCTTTGGTTGTAGCTTCTTTATAATGAGCAAAACTTTATATCAGTGTTTGAGGCATGAACTATTTTCAGCCTCTGACAGGCTCCCTGTCTGGTTTAGCTGCAGCCTGAGTGTCTTGGTTTGAAAGACAGGTGTCTGCTAAGGAAGGCAAGAGCCCCCCTTGGAATGGCAGATGCAGCCCCCTTTTCCTCTGAGTTATTATAATTTTGAAATCAAGGTGCTTTTAGGCAAAGATATGGGAAATAGGAATAACAGTTCTTTTACTATTATATATCTATATGTGTATAACAAGGAAAAGAAACAACAATAACTATGGGCGTAACAGCAAACAATCACAAACCCAGTGCCAGCCTTCTTGGCTGTCAGGCCCTTTCTCCTTGGGTGCAGTTCCACTCGCAGCCAACAGGGGTGCTGGCGGCTCCCAGTGAGCAGGGCAGGTGCGATGGTTCCCCCGCGGCTGCAGGGGGCGCTCTGGACCGAGCTCGGGGAGCATGCGGCCCTGGTGCCCTGGGATCCTGGGAAGGGATGGAACAAAAAAAAGCTTCACAAACCCCTGGGCAGCCGATCCCGGTGTCCGGCCGGACCCTCAGGAACAGCGGGCTGGAACGGCAGGGATGAGCACAAATCCCGGATGGCAAACAAGATGTATCCAAGCGGGGAACCCCCCCGGAGGTCTGGGCAGGCAGGGCGAGCACGGCTACAATGTAGCGAAGGCTCGAAGCAACGGCGGGGCAGGGCGGCCACAGCCCGGCTCCCAGCAGGGCAGGGAAGGCGGGCTTTGGGATCCCGGGGCTTCTCCAGCAGAAGGGAAGAAAAACAGCCAAAGAAAGCAGCCTCCTTCTCTGTCCAAATGCCAGAGACCAACTGTCCACACACCCAGGTGAAACAAAAGAGTAGACAGATGCGCCCCACTCCGTAGCCCCCCCTTTTGTTTTTCTTAAGTACCCAGCCATTTGTTCCCTTTGAGACAGGTGAACCTTATCTGTCACCAGCAGGTCTGCTGTTGCATAAATCAACCTATGATCAAATTCCCCAAAATTCTGTCGGTAACAGCAAGCGTGGAGCCAGGTATTCATATGTAGGACTTTCCTGTTTCATTCCACATAATTCCCTTCAACTGAAATGATAGAGGAGAACACTACTTGTGCTCCACATCCCTTAAGCAGTTGCTCCAACACCCAGAGGTCTCTCTTGATTTGTCCTCAGGTTTCTTGTTGTGACTTCATTGCTGCCCACCTGAAAAAACAGTAAACGATAGTGATCAGATGGCCATACCACACTACAGGGTTTCCTTTCTGGCATGTGCAGAGGACATGTCTTTCAACCAAGTCAATACCATGGCTAAGCTCCTTCTGAGAGGATGTTGACTACCAGTCGAACTCACCTCTTGAGCTGGTAGCATGACTGCACCCTCCCTACGCGCTGCGCAAACTGCTGTGCTGTTTGCCTGTCCTGGTTGCCAGGCTCCTTGTAGCTCAAGCTCCCTGGGGCAGCGGCTTTTGTACATGTGGGGGTGGCTGCCGTCACTTCTGGCTCCGCGCATGCTGAATCAGAGCTGGGTCTGTCTTGGGGTGACTTTATGATGTGTATCCCATATCGCTGCCCTATGCCCAGAAATTAATTCTTGTGCCTTTCTATGCTTTTAAACTGAGCCTGAGAGGAGGAAGGAAAAACTGAGCAAAACTTTTTCAGAGCAGTTTGCAGCTTGTTCAAGGTCACAGAGAGATAGAGACATTTTTTTTCCCAGCCGGCTTTCAGCCAGGTTTTGGTTTTTTTTTTTCTCCTCTGGAGAGAGACTGAGAGTTGAACTTTTTTTCCTTCCCTGGAATTTCGGCTGGAATTTCAGATTTTTTCCCTTTTTCTGTGGACTGCTTCAATATCAGAACACAGCGGGAGGACCTTCCACCGAGCACAGAGGGCCTGGCCCTGGGCCAAGCCCCAGCTCCGAGGAGACCAAAGGGAGGACTCTTAACACTTTCCCAGGTTTTTTTCTTCACAGCAAAAGATTTTATTATTTAGCATTATTTTCCTTTTCCCATGTGTTTGTTAAATAGTTTTTATTTCTTTCACTTTCCTTCGAGGAAAATTTATTTTTTCCCGAACCTGGTGGGGGGAGGGGTGGTGAGTTGCCTTCTCTCAGAGGATATATTTCTAAATTTGGCCAAACCTGAACAAATTTAGTGGTGCCCAACTGCATGGCTCGAAGGAAAGTGAAAAAAACTGTAGTAATTACATTTTGGTTTCCTATTTTGGACTCTCATGGGAGAAGGCTAACTTCTTGTCTTGCATTAAAAAAGCATTTGGTACAGAAAAGAAATAAAGTTTGCCAATGTTTCAAGTTACTAAGAGCAGTCCTAGCAGTTTGGATGTTCCTAGAAATAAAATACATGTTAAAATGTTAGCAGTCAGTTGGCCCTGAACTTGTTTACATTAAGAGTTAGTAAGTGTCCTTACCCAGTCACGAATAGCTGGTCTAGATAAAATGAAGAGTACTTAAGTCCTGGTAACAGGGACATGAGGTAGAGTTTAGAGTAAAAATAAAAGAAACTCCTTAACACCAATGTAGCATTAAGAAGCAGGCATTCTTTATTCATCTGGATGCACAAGGGGATATCTCCTCCAAAATACTGTGCATGCTGAATACAGAAAAGTTCCTGTTTATATACTATATTTTACATACATATTCATAGGTTTTCCCAGAAGCAACATACATATGTGTGCCAGTTTGGACAAATTTGGAGGAAGATATCCCCCGATAGAAGGCAGGTTACAACCAGCCCTCCCCCACCAGGTTTGGGAAAAAATGAATTTTCCTAGAAGGAAAGTGAAAGAGATAAAAACTATTTATTTAACAAACACACCGGAAGAGGATAATAATGCTAAATAATAAAACCTCTCGCTGTAGAGAGAAACCTGGGAAAATTTCAGAGTCCTTCCGTAGGTAGCCTCTCTCCTCCTCCTTGGAGTTGGGATGGGGTGGGCCCGCCTCCAGGGCCTCCACCTCGGTGGAAAAAGTCACAATGTGTTCTGATGTTGAAACAGTCCAAAAAAGAAGAAGGGAAAAAATGAAGTCCCAGGAAAACAAAAATTCAACTCTCTGTCTCCCTCCAGAGAAAAAGAAAGCTGAAAGCTGGCTGGAAAGCAAGCAGTGCTTCCTCCTGCTCCTCTCTCTCACCGCAGCAGAATGCAGAGAGGTTTTACCTGTGTCCTTGAAAACAAACTGCTTTGAAGAGTTCCCTTGGTTTTTCCTCTCCCCCCTCTCAGGCTCAGTTTAAAGGCATAGAAAGGCACAAAATTAATTTCTGGGCATAGAACAGCGATATGGGATACAACATCATAAAGTCACCCCAAGACAATATGATAATCATTTTCCCAAAGTCATTAACATATGTTCCCTCCCCTTTATGCATGCATTCTTCTGTTCTGGGAGTCTCTTTGGTGGTCGGTGACCCCAAAGTCATACCTGACTGCCTGGTGAATTGGTAAAAGTTGGCACAACTGGGCTGGCTGCTTTCCAGTTCTTACAGAATAAGCATTGTGTGGTTCTGTAACACCCTGGAACATTTAAATGTAAGGGGTTTCATTGAGGTTCCTTTACTCTAGGTCAGCGCATGGGAAAAATACCAACCAGATATTCTCAAGATGTCAAAATTACACAAAAATTCACTGGCAAAATACAAAAAATCAAGGAACTTTGCCAAGGAATTTAACACAATGTCCAATTCAACATAGAACACTTATCATAGCGTTAACTTAGCCCATTTAACCTAGGAACCTTTTATGTTCATTGTTACATTACATGTTCCATCAAATGAGAATTAGAAGGAGAAGAGAGAAAGACAGAAAAAAAAATATAGAAAAACACACATATAGCTACCAACTCCTAGGTTCCAGCAACAAAGTGGTAAAAACTCAAAGAGGCTGATAGGGTCAAGACCACGTGCTCCCCTCATGGTCAGCCTTTTAAGCCCCAGGGACTCTGTGGACTACCACCCACCAGTGGGACTTCTGGTTGTTCAGCCACTCAGGAGTTGGGTTAGGTACAGAGTAGCACTTCCTCCAATGTGCTATGATTGACAGACACTGCGGGGCTGGGATGCTCTAGCTCTGGGCAGGGGGGGTGGGGCTTTTCACTGCCTCGCCTTGGCAAGGTCTGACCTGCCCCTCTCACCACACACACAAAGACATTTCAGGCATCCCAAAATGTCTCGAGGCATCAATCTTTTCCAGTCTCTGACAGGTTCCATAGGCCAGTTGCTTTTGAAGAATAAGCATTGGACCCACCAGGTGCAAACAATTCTTCATCTGGCAACAACCCAAAACCACATATTCCATATTTCTCTCTATGTCAACCCATGCAAGTCTGTTTATTGTGTCTTTAAGACTCGGAGTCGGAAGCAGAACCTCTGTGTTTTACCCTGGTTCACGGAAGGGGAAGGGGTGTTGGGTCACTTTAAAAAGAGGGAACGGAGACGCGGAGCTCTCTCTTTTGTTCTCTCCGGAACCTCGAGAATTTCGCAATACCTTCACCGCTGACACCTGCCTACGGCTGCCCACAGCCGCCGCCCGGGAAATCAACGAAAAAACAGAAAGCAAAACCTAACCATGACGCTTAGCAACCACCGCTTGCAGAGACATGGGAGACGTTTCTGCGGATTTTTCGCTGTTGCCGCTTGGGACCACTGCCTGTGGCTGTGGGTCGGGGCCACTCCACGAGTTTCAGCTGCTGAGGGGGTCGGCCCTGCAACTGTCCAGAAGTTTCTTTCAGCGTTTCGGCAGCATTAACTCCTTTTGGACGAAAAAATATTTTTTTTCCAGGTTTTGCTTTTTGGTGGGGGGCGGGGGGAAGGGAGTTCTAGAACTACAGAGGCTCGTTTGCCGTGTTGTTTCCTTTAGAAGTAAAGAAATTCAGCCAAATTAAATTTAATAAAGAAATAGATTTTATTCCGCAGCCAAAAGATCGGTCACACAGAAAGCCACGATCGAGAAAAGCAGCTCCGAGCCCGGGGTCGGAGCTGGGTGAACACGCATAGATCTGATCTCTATCGCACCAGACCTCCCAAGTTCACGACTGCTGCTTCGGCTGGTCCCTTCTTATACAGTTTTTGGGCAGAGTCCAAATTAATTCTATTCTTGTTGTAATTTTAGCATATTCATGAAGTTTTCTTGTCCTGGAGTTGGGCTGCACAAAGCCTTTCCTGGGTCTGATGAATTGTCCATCCTGGGTGATGAGTAGGCCATTTCTGGTGATGGAGTGGCCATTTCTGATGATGAATGGGCCATCTCTGGTTCCTGGAACAGTTATTTTTAGTTCCCAGAATGTCCAATTCCTTATCAGATGAGATGTAGATATCAGAAGGTGGTAATCAAGTCGTCATGGTGCAAATGTCCCGGAGTTAAGATCTAACCCCACCTAGGTGGAATCCTCACTTATTGTGAGAGAACTTCTTTTAGTGTTGTGAAATTTTTCTCTCAGCCAGGCTGGTGGAGAGATTTTGAAACTCTGTCTCTACATGGCCTGATTACATTCCAGTTTTATACATAATAGCACGAATTAGATACTTTATTTATAACACTTTGTTCCTTGTTCTCGCTCTTGGCCACATAGTCCAGGTGGCAGGGGGAGAAACGTGTGGCTCAGAGCCTTTTTATCTTGTAGGTATTGCTGTTTTCTTGTTTATTGTTGGTTTTCTTCTAGTAGTTCTTTTTTCACTTATAACTCTTCGCATTTTTCTCTCTTTATTAGTGGAAAGGGGAGAGGTCAAAACTAAGGGGAGGTAACTTAAAACTAAGGGGAGGTAACTTATTTCAGTCTCCATCCCGTAAATTGTCATTCTTACCTTTCATAATGCATTCTTGTTGCCTTGCATTCAGAGCATGTAGCATATGGTGATATAGGACTGTCCTGGTTACAGGAGTAGGCTGCCAGTTTAGCGCTATGTGGGTGTAACCAAACTATCCCCCTATGTCATTTCTGATGAACTGTTAAGGGTGGATCATTTGCAGTAGCTGCCCCATGCACACCCGACACCTTGGGCTACAAGCAGGGTGTTAAATGAGATAAGGAAAAACAGGCAAACCCTGCAAGGCAAGGTAGTCTTTCTTTTTCGTCACACCAATGATTCAGCTGTGATAACTCCCCTCCGGGGAAGCACCAGCACAGTCACACCCAGCCTGAGGGGTCACCTCTGCTAATGGGCCATAATGGACTCAATGGCACCAGCAGAATAGGCAGCTGCAACCATTTAGACTATCAAGGACTCCCAAAATATCCCATGACTCACAGTGTTACATCATCCATTGTGAAACTCCCCACCCTGGGGGAGGTACTGAGCATTCCCCACCTGGACCTGAGCATATATAATCTTTGGTTTGGGGACTTCAGGCATTACCACTCAACAGATCTGGAGGAGGATTAGAACTTCATCAGGCCTGCAACCACCACTTGATAGGATTGTGACCATCAGTCTAACCAACAGGGTGCTAGGTTGTACTTTGACTTTGTGGGTTAAAACCAGTTTTCTCTGTATCATTGTATTTGTTGTAATATCTTTAGTAAATTGTAACTCTGACCTGTAATTTCTCTTGAGGTAGTTGAGTGGGGTTCATTTCTCCTGCCAGTTTACTTTTAAACCAGCATAAGGAGCAGTTTGGCTTTTTGATTTTCCCCTCTCAATAAGATAAGCACCACTCTCCTTCCATCTGAATTACAACATTGCTGTGTTCTCACCAAGTAAGGGAAGATATTTGATAATCCCTTTTAGAAAACATCTTCATTAACTGTAAGCTTGTGTTGTGATGTGTTTTCAGAATGCTCTGGTCATAAACCTGTAATTCAGTTTCTTCAACCACAATATAAATTGGATATTAATTGCTGAAGGTGATGCCTTTTCCTGGTCTTAAAATTAAGAGCCAGGCATGGTTAAGGGGGAAAGGGTTTTTACCTTGGTATTTAATAAGGATCCTTATGGTGCACCACTTTGCCAAGGTGGAATGCACCGAAATGCACACACATGATAGATCACATATACAATTTTATAGACCTTGCAAATTAGCATATCTACCAAGATTCCCCAATGAGAGGCTTGAATTAATAGTGTGATATTTCTCCATCCTGAGGAATTCTGTTGCAGTGGGGATACTACAACACGATGCACCAAGACTCCAATAGAATTCCTCCCTGGATGGGTCTAATCTTAGTTTACAGGATGTGTTCTAGAGAGGACCTTGGTTTCTCAGAATAGTGTAGGGCTTTCTAGCCCCCAACTGCGCAGCCTCCAGGATGTTTGGTCTCCTGGCTTAACAGAATACTAGGACTATGCTAAGTTATTGGACTTAAGGAATTACAGGTATGCATGCTAAGACCACTGAGGATACATAAAAGCTATATAAAGGGTATATATAAAAGGTATATAAAAGAAAAGGCAAAAAATCATAATGGCATCAAAGGAATATGGGTTCTGTTGCAGTAGATGCATTCTCTGTTATGATCTCCTTGTTAAAATTAATAGAGAGATGCCTCTGCCCGAATTAAGGTGCAAATGAGACCATATGCCAAAGTCAATAGTATGAATTTTGTTTAAGAGTAAATGTGAGGTAGAGAGAAAGAGTGACAGAGTAGAAAATATCACCACTCTGTGGATCCCAGTAGCCTTACATTGATCATCTTCTTCTGGTCTTCTTGGCAGTGAGAGTCCTGCAAAACATAGAGTTCAATGGATTAATATATGTTCGGGCCAGGTGGGAATGCCCAGGTACCTCCCCTGGTGTGTGTGTGTGCAAGTTTGATGCTGTCTCTTGCAACAGACTCTGGATCTGTTGCATCACTTTGCATCACATGCAGTCCTCTTGTCACCAAACGGGACAAAAGAAACTTATCCAACACCAATTTGATGCGAATAAGCAGGCACCTCTTTATTGGGGGTGCCGAGGACACAGGGGGATAGCTCCTCTGAAAATGTGTCCCACTCAAAAAACAAAATCCATCCCTTTTATATACTTTTTCTGTTAATTCATTGTTACATAAGTTCTTTTACATACTATGTGTATTATGCCCGGTCTTAAATTTAACCTTTATGTTGATTGGTTCCAATAGTTAATAACTTCATCAATATTCTTATCCTAGAACAACCATTGGCTATTTCTACTGAGGTTTACTGATTGGAATCCTTGATATTAAAATCAAGATGGGAAGGGTAATGGGTTTCCATGCATCATAACTGGTGAGCATGATGGTCTCCATAGTTTCTTGACTGAAACATAAAGGTCCAGTAACTTCTTGGCAAGGTTTCTATGGTTATTCCAAACACAGCAGTCCTGATATTTCTATACCTTATATTTCACAATTTTCTACTTATAATCCTAGCTAACCCTTTGTTCCGGTTTGGCCAAATTTAGAAATATATCCTCTGAGAGAAGGCACAACCACCCCTCCCCCACCAGGTTCGGGAAAAATAAATTTTCCTCGAAGGAAAGGGAATGAGATAAAACTATTTATTTAAAAAACACACAGGAAAGGAAAATAATGCTAAATAATAAAATATTTCGCTGTGGAGGAAAAACCTGGGAAAGTGTTAGAGTCCTCCCTTTGGTCTCCTCGGAGCTGGGGCTTGGCCCAGGGCCAGGCCCTCTGTGCCTGGTGGAAAGTCCTCCCGATGTGCTCTGATGTTACAGCAATCAAGCAGTCCATTAGAAAAGGGGAAAAATCTGAAATTCCAGGGAAGGAAAAATTCAGCTCTCAGTCTCTCTCCGGAGAACCAAGCAGCCGAACCACTGGCCAAAAAAAAAACCAAACCAAAACTGTCCTGGGCGCAGCCAGCCGGGTGCTTCCTCCCTCCCCTGCCGCAGCTGGGAAACAAATTGCTATCTCTGTGTGACCTTGAATAAGCTACAAACTGCTTTGAAAAAGTTTTGCTCAGTTTTTTCCTTCCCCCTCTCAGGCTCAGTTTAGAGGCATAGAAAGGCACAAGAATTAATTTCTGGGCATAGGCAGCAATATGGGATACACATCATAAGGTCACCCCAAGACATTCCACCCCTTAACCCATATTGTTGGCTCAATGCCCAAACTAAGATATTCTAATTCTACACACACATTAATACATATATATATATATATATATATATACACAGCTATATACGAACAGTGACAGTGACAATCAGCAAGCAGGGGTATACAAGCATTTCACACTACAGGTGGTTGTCATACAACAATCAGATCTCCCTGTGGTACACAACGTGTTGTTCCATCTTTCTGCATTACCCACCATGTGCAACCAGGTCCCTGAACAAAGACAACCCCACGGATGGGTTTGTCTGTACTTGAGGCAGAATTTATCCACACAGGTTTTCCTAACACACCTCTGACATGCACTACTGGGACCTTATCTCCATCTACTGTATGCAGGGGTTCAGATTGGGCTCGACCCGCTCTATTGGTGGAACCTCGGGTGTTAACTAACCAGGTGGCCTTTGCCAGATGCTGCTCCCAATTTTTGAAAGTTCCCCCACCTAGTGCCTTCAAAGTGGTTTTCAACAATCCATTGCACCGTTCCACTTTGCCTGCAGCTGGTGCATGGTAAGGGATGTGGTACAACCACTCAATGCCATGTTCTCTAGCCCAGGTGTTGATAAGGCTACTCTTGAAATGAGTCCCATTGTCAGATTCAATTCTCTCAGGGGTACCATGCCTCCAAAGGACTTGCTTTTCAAGGCCCAGGATGGTGTTACAGGCTGTAGCATGAGGCACAGGGTAGGTCTCCAGCCATCCTGTGGTGGCTTCTACCATTGTGAGCACATAGCGCTTGCCTTGGCGGGTTTGAGGCAGTGTGATGTAATCAATCTGCCAGGCCTCCCCATACTTGTATTTGGACCATCGCCCACCATACCACAGGGGCTTCACCCGCTTGGCCTGCTTGATCGCAGCGCATGTCTCACAATCATGGATCACCTGGGAGATACTGTCCGTGGTTAGATCCACCCCTCGATCTCGTGCCCACCTATAGGTGGCATCTCTGCCTTGATGGCCTGAGGCATCATGGGCCCATCGAGCTAGGAACAACTCTCCCTTGTGTTTCCAGTCCAACTCTACCTGTGATACTTCTGTCTTTGCAGCCTGATCTACCTGCTTGTTGTTTTGGTGTTCCTCATTAGCCCGACTCTTGGGGACATGGGCATCTACATGGCAGACTTCCACAACCAGTTTTCTTACCAGGGCAGCGATGTTTTTCCACTCTTCATCACCCCAGATTGGTTTTCCTCTACACTGCCAATTAGCTTTTCCCACGTTTCTCGCGGCTACCATCCATGAATCAGTGTAGAGGTAGAGCTTTGGCCACTTCTATCTTTCAGCAATGTCCAGGGCTAGTTGAACAGCTTTGAGTTCAGCGAGTTGGCTTGATCCACCTTCTCCTTCAGTAGCCTCTGCAACCCGTCATGTGGGACTTCATACAGCTGCTTTCCACTTTTGTTTCATCCCTATGATGCGACAAGAACCGTTGGTGAAAAGAGCGTAGCGTGTCTTCTGATGGCAGTTGGTTGTACAGTGGAGCTTCTTCAGCGTGTGTCACTTGTTCTTCATCAGCGAGACCAAAGTTTTCACCTTCAGGCCAGTTTGTGATTATTTCCAAAATCCCAGGACGATTCAGTTTTCCGATACAGGCATATTACCGCAGGCCTGGTTCCTACGGTATATCACTGTGTCCCGCAGCCATAGGGAGGAGGAGGAGGCGAAGATCCAACAGGCAGGAATTGTGCAGCAAGATTGATTTATTTAATTATTTTACAAACTCTTTTATAGACTTTTTTCTTCATAGTCTAATTGGACAAAGGACCAGCCACCCCTTAGGGGTGATTGGCCAAACTCCTAAAACATCCATTATCAAAATATTTTCTACTATACCATAAACAAGACTTTCCAAGGTTGCAGGTGGCTTGGTTGTTTACATTCCCTGCTACCTCTTCTGTGAGAGAGAAAAGTCTCTCACAGACTTAGAAAAATAACAAGAAAATCCTCACTAACAGCATTTTTGTACCTACAGTTCCCCCTTTTTGTTTTATAAGATAACAACCCTACTATTAATCCTAAATAGAAATCTACATCAGTTATTAATTCTAAATATGTCCTTAAGGCTTTAACTATCTGACTCCATAGCAAGAAATTTAAAGTACAGTCTCTGCTTGTGGAAGGACCATCCCAGTCTCTGCTTGTGGAAGGACCATCCGCCTGATGGTTGACATCCTGGTCATCATCAGAAGAGTCATTAGGCTGATGATCTACATTCTGGTCGCCATTTGGATGGTTGGCATTCTGGTCATCATTTGGAGGTTGCCTGTTCTGCCTCTAGTGCCGTACGTCAGGGCGAACGCATTTTGAAGGTAGCCACCGTACCCCAGTATCTGTGGAAACGCAAGCATACCCACGACCCCAAACGATAAGCTCATGTGGGCCTTCCCACTGGTTAGTGAGTAAATTCCGTACCCAGACTTTTGCCCGGGGCAGTTGTGTGTCGCCTGCAGACTGCAATGAGAGAAAATGATTCAGAATAACAGGATTATTTGAATTTTGTGGTACTGTAAGGTGATTAATTGTATACAAAGCTTTTGCTAGTCGGCTCTGTGGGGTTTCTCCATGCATTCCCCTTTTCTGTTTGTCCAAAACACGCTTCAAAGTACCATGAGCGCGTTCGACAATGGCTTGGCCAGTAGGAGAATGTGGGATACCAAAGGTATGGTCTACGCCCCATAGGTGTAAAAACTGCCGTGTCTTCTCCGAGGCGTAGGCAGGACCATTATCGGTTTTCACAGAAGCTGGCACGCCCAGGACTGAGAAAGCCAATTTCCAATGGGCAATGACATCATGGCCCTTCTCTCCAGTGTGAGCAGTAGCCCATATAGCTGAGGAGACAGTGTCAATAGACACGTGCACATATTTCAGCCGACCAAATTCAGGGATGTGAGTTACATCCGTTTGCCAAATCTGCAAGGCTTTTAGCCCTCTGGGGTTTACCCCCGCTGGCAAAGGCGCAGCGAGTCCATGACAGTCAGCACAAGCGCTGACAATGTCGCGCGCCTCGGTTGGCGTTAAATGAAACTGCTTCTGCAGGGTACGTGCACTTTGATGGAAGAAACCGTGCGATGCCTTGGCTTGTGCAATTTTGTCAGGCTGAGGCCCTACCCACGCAGGTTTGGCCAGCATGTCAGCCCTGGCATTGCCTTCTGTTAGAAACCCTGGTAAATTGGTGTGGCTTCGAATGTGCAGAATGTAATACGGATGCACTCGAGCTTGAATTGCAGACCACAAGGTTTGCAACAGCGAAAACAGAGCCGCATTGTTCACCTCCTTCAGAAGTGAACAATCTAAGCATTGGGTGATATCTGCTACATAAGCAGAGTCAGTCACCAAATTCAAAGGTTCCTGTGAGAATCGCTGAAAAGCCATGGCAACAGCCCTTAATTCAACTAACTGAGCAGAGCCTGACTCGTGTTCCTTCAGCACCTGCCATTCCGATCCCTCCTTCCAGGTAACAATGGCTTTCCCAGTTTTCCCTGAGCCATCCGTAAAGACAGTGGGTCCTTGCACCGGTACTCGGCTATTTCTCGGCTGCAAGGAAAGTACGGTCGATTTTGCCAACTGCAGTAATTTATGGCTGGGCAGATGGTAAGTGATCTGCCCTGAAAAGTTTTGCAGCGCGCTTTGCAAAGGAGCACTATGGATGAGGCTCCACTCAAAGTATTCCTTTGAGATCGGAATGACAATTGCTGCAGGATCCGCAGCCATCAGTTGCAAACACTGTTGACGGCATTTGATTATCAGAGAAGCGACCAATTCAAACACTGTGGTCACCGTCCTTTTCGGCTGGTGAGGCAAAAAGACCCATTCTAGGATATGCAAAGGATCAGGCCATTGTGCATTCCACTGGCCAATGATACCTGTAGGATGGAGGTCTGGAATAGTAATGAAAACAGTGATAGCAATGGAGGGATCCACTCGATAAACCTGACAAGCGGAAACAGCTCGTTGGACCTCCTGCAGCACTCGTCGCGCTTCCGGAGTCAACTCCCGAGGTGAATTCAGATCAGGATCCCCTTTTAATGTATTAAAAAGAGGGGAAAGCTACTTTGCAGTTAGACCTAAATAAGATCGTAACCAATTGATGACACCCAACAGCTTCTGAGCATCATTCAAGGTTTTAATCGAATCTGGGAATTGCACCTCTTGGCGTTGGATAGTTTGGTCCAAAATTTTCACTCCTAAATATTTCCAAGAAGGATGCTGTTGAACTTTCTCCGGAGCTACCTCTAATCCATAGGCATGCAGAGCAGCGAGCAGCTGAGGCTGTATTCTCAGCAGCTAGTCCCGTGTGGACGCTGCCACCAGGATATCATCCATGTAGTGGTAGCAGCGTGCATCAGGAAACTGCTTGTGAACTCCGGCTAAGGCTTGGGCGACATACCACTGACAGATAATTGGGCTGTTCCTCATCCCTTGAGGGAGGACCTTCCATTGGTATCTCTTAGCAGGTTCAGCACTGTTAATGGCAGGCACAGTAAAGGCAAACTTCGGTTTGTCATCAGGATGCAAAGGAATTGTGAAAAAACAATCCTTTAAATCAATGATCAGGATGTCCCACCCTGTAGGAATCATGGTGGGAGAGGGCATGCCAGGCTGCAATGCCCCCATACCTTCCATTACTGCATTAACTTTCCGGAGGTCCTGCAATAATCTCTATTTCCCTGATTTCTTCTTAATTACGAAAACAGGAGTGTTCCAGGGGCTAGTAGAAGGTTCAAGGTGCCCCTGTTGTAACTGTTCCTGAACCAGGTGATAAAGGGCGTCTAACTTCTCTTTTGGTAGGGGCCACTGCGGCTCAAAGACTGGTGTGTTAGTCAGCCACCGCAAAGGCAGTGTAGGATGCTGTGCGCCCTTATGCACAGTGACCCCTGCTAAAAATTTGTCCCAATCCATACCCCCCAAGCTGCCAACACATCCCGTCCCCAAAGGTTAAGGGAAGTGGTAGCAGCATAAGGCCTAATTGTAGCTGTGTGCCCCTCTAAGTCCTTCACCATCACAGACCGTTCGCTTAAATAGCTCTGTGTGGTTCCTCCTAATCCTGCGATGGCCGATCCCACCGGGGCTAAAGGCCATGAGGGAGGCCACGCAGAGAAGGAGATGATAGTTACATCAGCACCCGTATCAATCAAACCTCGAAGCTGAGTCCGGGGTGGACGGGCGCTTGGCAGGACCAGGGTACGTGTCATCTGTGACCTTTGGTCAGAGATGTCTGCAGTCCAGAAGGCCTGCAGAAGTCCTGTAGATTCACTGCCGTTATCTTTGTGAGTTTGTTCTATTCTGGGGACACAAGACTTAAAAGGCACTAATTTAGCAAGGCAGGTCTTTTCAGGAATAATTACAGGGGGTTTTTGCGTGGAGACCATAGCGCAAATCTGACCTTTAAAGTCAGCATCAATAACTCCTGAGTGCACTAAGATTCCTTGATGGGCAACGTCAGGTTTTCCCACCAGCATTGCACTGGATCCCTGGGCTAAGGGTCCATATGCGTCCAAGGGAACCTTATAAATACCGCTAGAGTCTAAGACGACTGCGGCTGCGGTGTGGACATCAAAACCGTCTGATCCGTGGGTGCTGTCTCTAGGGTGGTTGGGTTGGCCTGTGCCTGTACCTGTGCCACTCTCTGGGGGAGCGACTGCATCGGAGAGCAATTCCCCCTCCTTGCACCCCGGCAGAAGTTTCCCGACAATGGCCGACCATCGTCATGAGTCCGGGATCTACAGTAGCCCATGCAATGCCCTGGCCTGCCACACCTCTTGCACTGGGGGATCGGTGTGTTCTCTTTTTGGCTCGGCTTAGGCCGCTTCCGTTTTTTCACCTGTTTTGGTTTCTTTGGTTCACGACCAGAAGATACGTGAACAGGCTGCAGGAACGCAGCCAAAGCAGACCTTCTCTGGTTCCCAGATCCCACCTTAGCGCAGGCTTCGACCATGTCTGCTACCTCAGGATCCCCTGGTAAGGCATCTATGATTTTTCTGCACTCCTTGTTTGCGTTATCTCTCACTAACTGCCTTAACAACATCTGTCTTAAACCGTCATCCTCAACCTGCTTCTCGAGAGAAGCAGCGACTTTCTCTACAAAAGAGAGGAATGACTCTGATTTCCCTTGAACTATTTCAGTATATTGCTTTCTGGGCGCAGACAACTCTATGGTTTTCAACAGGGCAGCCACGCTGACCTGTTGAGCTGGCTGCAGGATGCTAGAGGACAAGTTACCCTGTAGACTGGGATCAGAGAAGGGACCAGTCCCCATCAAAGCATCCACTCCTGCTGTCTGTCTAGGATCAGCAGCAGGGAGCTGCATATTCCCTAATGCAGCCTTGTTGGCCAGCTTTCTCCAGGTTTTCTCAAAAACTGTAAATTGTACAGGTTGAAATAGAATTTGACCTAAGTGTCTGATATCAAATGGAGAAAGCAAATCTGTATTTATCACCCTTAATATCTGCATAACCTCAGCAGAACCCAGCCCATATTGTGCCACCTTGGATTGGAGGTCCTGGGCAACTTTCCAAGCAATTACCTCATGCTTGTCATGCTCCCCTGAATCCGGGAGAGCCTTATACACTGGGAAAGCTTGGATCTCTTTTGGGGAACCACTACCATCCTGAACTTCTGGCACAGCCTGCGGATGGAGTATAACAGCTTCCTGGTTACCCCCAGAATCCTCAGATCTATTTGGCATTCCAAGGATTTCCAATAACCTCCAGTCACCCTCCTCCAATGCTCACATCTTAATAGACTCTAGGAAGCGATTGTAATGCGTCGGACGCACTGTTTCCGTGCAGTCCTGAAAGGTCCAGGGGCGAGACCGGCGCAGCCTTTTTCTTCGCCGCGTGGCCACAGCCGCCTGACGACCTGGGGCCAGAACCTCATCTGGCTCACTGCCTGACGAGGAATCATCAGGCAAAGGCAACTTTGGGGTGCTGGGAGTGAACAGAAATGTACGGGGAGGAGGGGCACTTTTGCTAAGTTCGCCAGAGCCAGAACAGACAGCACAGACTGCAGCTGGCTGTGTGGCAGTTTGAACAGCAGTTTCTTTACGGGAGGCCGTCTCGGCCAGTTCCGACCGAGCCGGTACTGAAGCTGCAGCCACTGTCTCTGGGGCTATGGCTGCGCCCGGCGCCGCGGCCGGCACTGCACCCGGCGCCGCGCTCATCTCTCGCACAGCAGCCGCGTTCGGCGCGGTCGCCGCTTTTGCTGCTGTTTCGCGCTCCCCGGGCGCGCTCGGCGCCGCCGTCTCTGGCCGGTGCTCTGTGGACGCGCCCGGTGCCGCCGCCTCTGCCCGCTGCTCCGCAGCCGCCGCTTCCGGGTTTTCCCGCGGCAGCGCTGTTCCCGGTTTCGCCGCGTGCCGCGCCGTTTCTTGGCTCGGAGCTGCGGCTCCCGCGTCTGGCGGTGGGGGGGCGCGGGCGGCGCGGGCTCGGGCATCCTCCGCTCTAACAGGCTGAGCAGGTCCTCCATCCTTCGGGATAGATTCGGTAACTCTGTCAGAAAAGGTAGATGCTGCATTAAAAGGTCCATGGCTCGGTTCTGCGACTGCGCAGAACAGTCCAGCGCCAGGGAGGGCAGCGGAGCACAGCCAGGAAGTCCCGGGGCCCGGCTACGCCCGCTAAAAAGCCAGATCTAGGTGCATACGGAACCGAACTACGAGCCTCTCTGGGCGTCCAAGTTGCTAAGCCGCTGATCTGCGGCCCTGGATAAGCCGTGGCTGCCGTCCAGCCAAACGGCAAGGCAGGCTGTGCGCCCTGTCGCTGCCCCGACACCCCCGCCTCTGCTGGCACGGGGTCCCTGGGGGCTGCGGAGTCCTGCGATTGTGCAGGGTGAGGCAGCGCAGGCCCTGCCTGTGGAGTCGGGGGGGTTGTTCCAAATCCACCATCATCTGCCCCGGAAGCCCAGTCAGCGGGGCCCCCCTCAGACATTCTTCCGTCACTCATCACCGAGATAGGCGATCCAGCCCTGCTATCACAGTCAAGGGCTGTCAGCAGGATAAATAATGAACTCCCAGTCGGGAGCTCATGTCAGACAGCACAGCCGAGTCCCTCTAGAGGAATTCGGCTTGGCTCGCAGCAGCAGGACACGTCAGAGAGTGCAGATCACGTCGGGCAGCACCAAATATTACCGCAGGCCTGGTTCCTACGGTATATCACCATGTCCTGCAGCCATAGGGAGGAGGAGGAGGAGAAGATCCAACAGGCAGGAATTGTGCAGCAAGATTGATTTATTTAATTATTTTACAAACTCTTTTATAGACTTTTTTCTTCATAGTCTAATTGGACAAAGGACCAGCCACCCCTTAGGGGTGATTGGCCAAAATCCTAAAACATCCATTATCAAAATATTTTCTACTATACCATAAACAAGACTTTCCAAGGTTGCAGGTGGCTTGGTTGTTTACATTCCCTGCTACCTCTTCTGTGAGAGAGAAAAGTCTCTCACGGACTTAGAAAAATAACAAGAAAATCCTCACTAACAGCATTTTTGTACCTACACAGGCACTCTGTGTGATGAGACCAATCCATTTGCTCCATGTGGCATTGCTGGCGTGGTGGGTAGAGGGGAACCTCTGCTTTGAACATCCACCCCAGCACCAGTAGTTGGGGTGCCAGGAGGAGTTGTGCCTCAGTGCCAATTACCTCTGAGGCGGCTTGGATTCCTTCATAGGCTGCCAAGATTTCCTTCTCTGTTGGGGTGTAGTTGGCTTCAGACCCTCTGTAGCTTTGGCTCCAGAATCCCAGTGGTCGACCTCAAGTCTCACCAGGCACCTTCTGCCAAAGGCTCCAGGACAGGCCATGGCTCCCGGCTGCAGAGTAGAGCACGTTCTTCGTTTCTAGTCCTGTCCTGACTGGGCCAAGGGTTACAGCATGAGCGATTTCCTGCTTGATTTGGGCAAAAGCTTGCTGCTGTTCAGGGCCCCAATGGAAATCGTTCTTCTTGTGGGTAACCAGATAAAGAGGACTCACAATCTGGCTGTACTCGGGAACATGCATCCTCCAAAAGCCTATGGCACCTAGGAAAGCTTGTGTTTCCTTCTTGTTGGTTGGTGGAGACATTGCTGTGATATTATTGACAACCTCAGTGGGAATCTGACGCTGTCCATCTTGCCATTTCACTCCCAGGAACTGGATCTCTTGAGCACGTCCCTTGATTTTGCTCTTCTTGATGGCGAAACCAGCATCCAGGAGAATCCTGATAATTTTCTCTCCTTTCTCAAACACTTCTTTTGCGGTGTTCCCCCACACAATGATGTCATCAATGTACTGCAAATGTTCTGGAGCCTCACCCTTTTCTAGTGCAGTCTGGATCAGTCCATGGCAGATGGTGGGACTGTGCTTCCACCCCTGGCGCAGTCGGTTCCAGGTGTACTGCACACCCCTCCAGGTGATGGCAAACTGAGGCCTGCACTCTGCTGCCAGAGGAATGGAGAAAAATGCATTAGCAATGTCAATAGTGGCATACCACTTCGCTGCTTTGGACTCCAGCTCGAACTGGAGCTCCAACATGTCCGGCACAGCAGTGCTCAATGGTGGAGTCACTTCATTCAAGGCACAATAGTCCACAGTCAATCTCCATTCTCCTTCCGATTTGTGCACAGGCCAAATGGGACTATTGTAGGGTGAGTGGGTATTGCTGACCACCCCTTGGCTCTCCAGCTCACGGATCATCTTGTGGATGGGAATCACAGCATCTCGAGTTGTCTGGTACTGTCAGCGATGCACTGTTGAGGTGGCAATTGGTACTCGTTGTTCTTCCACCTTCAGAAGGTCTACTGCAGATGGGTTCTCTGATAGTCCAGGCAAGGTGTTCAATTCCTTAATGCCCTCTGTTTCCACAGCAGCTATTCCAAAAGCCCACCTGAGTCCCTTTGGGTCTCTAAAATACCCGTTCCGGAGGAAGTCTATGCCCAAAATGCACGGGGCCTCTGGGCCAGTCACAATGAGATGTTTCTTCCACTCATTTCCAGTCAGGCTCACCTCAGCTTCCACCAAGGTCAAATTTTGTGATCCACCTGTTACACCAGCAATAGAAACAGATTCTACCCCCACATGCTGCGATGGGATTATTGTACACTGTGCACCAATGTCAACCAAGGCATCATATTTTTGTGGTTCTGATGTACCAGGCTAACGAATCCACACAGTCCAAAAAACACGGTTTCCCCTGGCCTCTACCTGGCTAGAGGCAGGGCCCCTCTTTGCCTGGTTATCCTTCTTTCCCTGGGCCTGTATCTTAGAGGTTCCTTCATAGGAATCGGACATGCCATCGTCTTTTCCATCATTTCCGGCAGTTTGGCTCCAGGCCACTGGAGCTACTTCCTTTTTGGTAGATCCTCCTTTCTGAGACTTGCGCTCCTTCAATTCACGCACTCGTGCTGCCAGAGCAGAAGTGGGTGGTCCACCCCACCTCCTTGTGTCTTCCCCACTGTCACACAGGAAATTCCACAGCTCACTTCATGGGATGTACCTTCTCTCTGGGGAACGTCCGCGGAGAAGGCACTCTTTAATCTGGAGACTCTTCTCCATCTTATCTTCCATTCTCTGCACATGTGTTTCCACAGCTGCGATTCTTGCATGTGTTGGGCCATGCACAGAGTCTGCATATGCTCGGAGCTTCACTGCCATATCCTGCACCGTCTCATTCGCACCGTAGTCCAGTTTTATTATTGCTAAAGCAGAAGCGTATTCTTGTGGCCCAAGTTGTATGAGTTTTTGCCACATGTATGGAATAACTCTGGCCCGGTCTGGGCTCCTCAATCCTGGGTCATTTGTGAAGACAACCTCTACCACCCCTAGTTCTCTCAGATGTTAGATCCCTTGTTCTATGGTCTTCCACGGTGTTTGCTGCATGTAGAGATCATCTCTGCACATATATCTTTCGTCCATGCCTGTCAAGACCCGTTTCCAGACACTGGCAGAGTTAGCCTCCCTTATCATCGCTTGGTCGATAACTGGGTCACGTGACAGGGATCCCAAATGCCTTGCTTCTGCACCGTCCAGCATCACATCATCACCTGCCGCATCCCACATACGGACCATCCAACTTATTATGGATTCATCAGACCGTCGGGTGTAATCCTTTCTTAGGCTGTGAAGGTCCTTTATGGACATGGACTCAGTAATGGTTTCTGTGCCTGAGTCAGTTGGTGGTTTTGAGGTTCCTTCCCATGCATTATCCTCATCTTTCACTGGGTGATCAGTTTTGGTTGTATGTTTTTTCCTTGTGACAGGAGCCACTGTCAGTGGCTTAGACTCTCCATCTGGTTTGGGCTTGCTGTCTGGTGTGGCTGCAGTCTGAGTGACTGGGGTAGCTGCAGGCTTTGCTGATTTATCTTCCTGCTTTTCTACCTTTACCTGCTGCAGTGTGCGATAGGCATATGCCAAAGCCCAACATATTGCAAGGAGTTTGTTCTCATTAGAATTGTCATTGTATTTCTCTTTCAGATATTTCCCCACCTCAGCTGGTTTCTGAATTTGTTCAGGGGAAAAATTGCAAACCATTGGGTCATAGACTTTCTTCAAGATTTGGCCCATATCCTCCCATTCCCCACTCCACTCAGGATGGTCCACCTCTGGGTCAGGTGTCTCGGCAGTCACTCGGGAAATCTGAGCTCTCATTCTAGACAAGCTGCGAACCACATAGAGGAAGCTTACCACATAAAATACCAGAAATACCAGGAAGGTGGTCTCTTTAACATCCAGGGAAAACTGAACACTCTCAAAAGATAACCTATCAAATTTAAAGGGAAGGGAAACCCCGTCTCATCCTTCTTTATCAATCTGGGTGCAATTAGTAATAAATTCCCAAAACAGGCTACTGAAGCTAGGACTGGGGTTAGGACGGAGAAACCACATATCATACACACTTCGAACAGCTGCCTGTACCTCTGTTAACTTCTTATAAATCATTATCACCAAGCACAGCAAAATAGAAATCCTGATTCGTCTCCCTTCTCTGTAAAATTTACATATCAAGGACAAGACTGGAGCAAGTTGTGGATAGGCAAACAACCCTAGGGACCAAAAAAGCACTAGTACCTCAATGAAGCCTAAGGACCAGAAAGACATGAGTACATCGAGCCAGAGAGACATTATGAACTCAACCAGCATGGTGACTACTTTACCCCAACACAGAATAAGTAACTTAAACCAAAATGTAATTACTACAGGTTTTTTCACTTTCCTTCGAGCCACGCAGTTGGGCACCACTAAATTTGTTCTGGTTTGGCCAAATTTAGAAATATATCCTCTGAGAGAAGGTACAACCACCCCTCCCCCACCAGCTTCAGGAAAAAAATTTTTTCCTCGAAGGAAAGTGAAGGAGATAAAACCATTTATTTAACAAACACACGGGAAAGGAAAATAATGCTAAATAATAAAATATTTCGCTGTGGAGGAAAAACCTGGGAAGGTGTTAGAGTCCTCCCTTTGGTCTCCTCGGAGCTGGGGCTTGGGCCGGGGCCAGGCCCTCTGTGCTCGGTGGAAAGTCCTCCCGATGTGCTCTGATGTTAAAGCAATCAAGCAGTCCAGTAGAAAAGGGAAAAAATCTGAAATTCCAGGGAAGGAAAAATTCAACTCTGTCTCCGGAGAAAAAGCAGCTGAACCACTGGCCAAAAAAACTGTCCTAGGAGCAGCAAGCTGGGTGCTTCCTCCCTCCTCTGCCGCAGCTGGGAAACAAATTGCTATCTGTGTGTGACCTTGAACAAGCTGCAAACTGCTTTGAAAAAGTTTTGCTCAGTTTTTTGCTTCCCCCTCTCAGGCTCAGTTTAGAGGCATAGAAAGGCACAAAAATTAATTTCTGGGCATAGGCAGCGATATGGGATACACACCATAAGGTCTCCCCAAGACACATGCAATGGGTGAGCAATTGGTTTATGAGTCAAGCACAAAGAGTTATAGTGAATGGGGTGGCATCAGACTGGCAACCTGTCACTAGTGGGGTTCCACAGGGCTCAATCTTAGGTCCTGTACTCTTCAACATCTTCATAAATGACTTGGATGCAGGACTGAAAGCAATACTAAGTAAGTTTGCAAATGATACTAAACTGGGAGGAGCTGTTGACTCCCTTGAAGGCAGGGAGGCCCTGCAGAGAGCCCTTGACAAATTTGAGGGCTGGGCAATCACCAATCCTATGAAGTTCAACAAGGGGAAGTGCAAGATTCTGCACCTGGGATGGGGCAACCCTCGATGTATGGACAGACTGAGGAATGAGATGCTGGAAAGCAGCACCACAAAAAGGGACCTGGGAGTCCCGGTCTATGGAAATTTGAGTATGAGTCAGCAGTGTGCCCTGGCAGCCAGGAGGGCCAATCGTGTCCTTGGGTACATCAGGCAAAGCATTGCCAGCCAGTCAAGGGAGGTGATTGTCCCGCTCTACTGTGCACTGGTGTGGCCTCACCTCCAGTATTGTGTGCAGGGCCAGGAGTTGGACTCTGATCCTTGTAGGTCCCTTCCAACTCAGGATATGATTCTATGAAATCCAGTTGCAGCATATTATGTGATTCTGTGATATCATGTGAGACAGTGTCAGAAGCCTTACTAAAGTCAAGGTAAACATCATCCACTGATCTCCCCTCATCCACCTAGCTAGTCACTTAATTGTAGAAAGGTGTCAGGTTGGTTCAGCATGATTTCTCCTTTGTAAATCCATGCTGACTATTCCTGATCACCTTGCTGGACTTCATGTGTCTGAAAACTGTTTCCAGGCAGATTTTCTCCATCACCTTCACGGGAACTGAGGTGAGGCTGACTGGCTTGTAGTTCCCCAGATCTTACTTCTTGCCCTTTTTGAAGATAGGAGTGACTTAGTAATCCATGTTGCACAAATTTAGTAATTAATTCTTCTAACCCTTTTCCAGCTTCTAAGTTCAGAAGATATAGTTTCTTCCTTACTGATCTGGTGTCAGGTTTCAACTGTATTCTTACTGTTTCTGCTGCTTTTGATTTCCCTGGAATTCCAGTGGTCCCTCACCAATGGAGTGACAGCGTCTTCCACCTCCTCCAGGATTCCCTCTGTTGCTTTTGGTTGCTGTAACAACATAAAAACCTGGTCCTCTGAGGCTTTACTTTCTGGAATACATACTTGTATTTGTCCATTTTCAAATATTATTTGTGCATTTAATCTACTTAAAATATCTCTTCCTAACAAAGGCATTGGGTATTCAGGCACATATAGAAATTGGTGTGTTAACCACTGTTTACCTATCTTGAATTTTAAAGGTTGGGAAAATGGCAGATTTTCACTCTCCCTGGTGTCACCAAATTCATTGATAATTTTCTAACTAAATTTTCCTTTACATGTATTTAAAACTGAATACGCCACTCCAGTATCTACTAAGAAATCCATTTACTCATTCCCCAGTGTTAATGTAACCAGGGGTACGGCTGAGGATTATTACCGCTGGCCTAGGCCCTAGGGTATATCACCGTGTCCCGCAGCCATAGGGAGGAGGAGGAGAGAAGATACAGCAGGCAGGAATTGTGCAGCAAGATGGATTTATTTAATTATTTTCCAAACTCTTTTATAGACTTTTTTCTTCATAGTCTAATTGGACAAAGGACCAGCCACCCCTTGGGGGTGATTGGCTAAAATCCTAAAACATCCATTGTCAAAATATTTTTCTACTGTACCATAAACAAGACTTTTCAAGGTTGCAGGTGGTTTGGTTGTTTACATTCTCTGCTACCTCTTCTGTGAGAGAGAAAAGTCTCTCATGGGCTTAGAAAATAGCAAGAAAATCCTTGCTAGCAGCATTTTTGTATCTACAGAGGATGACTCCCCTGGTTTCCTTCATGCTTCATCTAAGGTTATTACAGCTGGTGATGGGGTCAGTAGCTCTGACCCAGGAAGAGGTGACCGGTCCGGGGAGATGGTCTCGAAAGGAATCGCCTTCCCGAAGCCCGGTGTCTTCCCTCAGCTGCTGGCAGAGGGGCCCTTGCAGAGGCTGTCAGCTCTTTAGTGATTATCAGCTCGTGATTTCAGCTCAGCTCTGCAGGGCAGCCTCCAGGCCAAGCCAGACCAGAGAGAGAGACGAGAGGCTCGTGTGGCTGGTTCCGCATGAAGGTAGCTTTATTGTTGGTCCCCTCCAGCGAAGGGGAAAGCCAGGGACGAGAACCCTCTCTGAGCCACAGTGGCCAGAGGGCTTGCTTTTATAGGGATACAGGGGATGGGTGAAGACCAATGGGTTACAGAGGATCTGGGATGGGTGAAGACCAATGGGTTACAGAGGATCTGGGATGGGTGAGGACCAATGGGTTATGAAGGATCTGCATAGGGTCTCCTAAAGGATTGTGGGTCTGTCTTTTCTCGCCTTGACCAAAGAAGTGGTTGCCTTTCCAGGGAGTCCTGCTGGGCGATTGCAAAATCTCTTATCTCAGCAGAGATACCTCCAGGGCAGGGGCTGGGCATACCCCACAACTCCCCCTTCTGTATTTATTAAAAAGGCATTCCCAGCAGCCTTTCTGCAGCAACGTAGGAGGCAAGAGAACATAAGTAACACAGTAATAATTACAATGAATACGCACGAAGCTCCCTTAATCAAAGATGCAATCCATCCCGGTTTTCCCCATCGTCCAAAAAGGTCATTGACCCACTCTAGGCTCTTATCTACTTTTAGGTCATCGAGGCAGTGGTGAGGACAGCATCAACGTAGATACATTTCATCTTTGGACAGGGATGGGGCTTCTGAGAGGGAGTATAAGCGAGATCTGTTAGCTTTGTGGTGAGAGGGGAAGTTTTGGGGTTTAGGGAGGTTTGACAAGGGTTGAGGGAAGGGGATATTTTGGGGTAACAAGGGGTGATAACATATAAACTAAGGATCAGTTTTTCAGGCTGTGTCTGGCCTATGGCTTGACTTTTGCCATAGCTTCTTGTTCAGCTTTCTGTTTCGTCTGCTGCTGCCGTGTGGTGGGATGATTTTTTCCTGGTTGGTGGGCATTCGGTGACGTTTTCGTCTCCATGCAGAGCTGGTCTGGTTTTGGGGAGGTCCTGTATTTGTCTCTGGAGAGTTCTTGTTGGTGTTTGTAGAAGCAGTATTTGTAGGGCCTAAGTATGGTTTTATACTTTTTCCTGGGAACCACTTTGGGCCAGATGGTAGCTGGACACAAGCGTAGCCTCTCCCCCAGGTAATCAATTGGAAAGGCCCAGAGACCTGGTGTGTTTCAGGGTCCTTTACCAGCACTGGTGGCTTCTCTGTGAGCTTAGCGGGGGTTGAATTTGAGAAGTGGCGGAGTACTGGGGGGTCAGGCTCTGATGAGGTACCATTTAGGAAGTTAATGACATAGAGAGCCTTACAGAGTCTTTCAACAGGAGACAAGATTTCTGTTTCTCTCCGTTGCTGATTGAGGACTCTTTTGAGGGTTTGGTGGGTCCTTTCTACGATGGATTGTCCTGTGGGATTGCTAGGTATGCCTGTCTTGTGCTTTATTCCCCATTGGTTGAAGAAATCTTTTAACCTACGAGAGGTATAGGCAGGCCCATTATCTGTTTTGATTTCTTCAGGGACTCCCAGGGTGGCGAAGGCAAGGAGAAAATGCTTGATGACGTGGACGGCATCTTCCCCTCCATGGGCTGACGCAAACACTGCCCCAGAAAATGTGTCAACTGACACGTGCATGTATTTGGATCTCCCAAAGGATGGGAAGTGGGTTACATCCGTTTGCCATAATTGGCAGCTGTTCAGACCACAGGGGTTGACTCTGGTACCCATAGATGGTATTTGGTAGTTCTGGAAGTTCGGGCACGTTGCAATGATAGCTTTTGCTTGATCTTTTGAAAGCTTGAACATTCTGACGAGGGCAGGAATGTTTTGGTGAAAAAATGCATGTGACAACTTTGCCTGGGCAAAGATGTCAGGGACGTTTGCAGTCTCTGCTGGCATGGCCAGTGCATCTGCTCTCCTGTTCCCTTCGGCAATGGGGCCTGGGAGGTCAGTGTGTGACCTCACATGCATAATGTAGTAAGGCTGTTTTCTGTGCGAGATTAAATGGATTAATGTAGAAACCAATTGGTATAATTTTTGGTTGGAGACCTCCTTTAGAAAAGCATGTTCAGCCCTCATAGCTATGCCAGCGACATAAGCCGAATCTGTGACCAAATTAAAAGGTTCATCTTTAAACTTCTCAAAGGCTCTGACAACAGCTGCTAATTCAGCAATCTGTGGAGATCCCTCTACTATTTGGATATCAGATTCCCATTTTTGGGTATTGAGTTGCCTCCATGTCATGACAGACCAATGGGACGAACCAGACCCATCGGTAAAGACAGTCAGAGCTTTGAGAGGTTTTCTACTTTGGATTAATTTTGGAATCAATTTAAAAGCTGCATCATGGTAGAAAAGTCTATGTTTTGGCATGTGGATGGAAATTTGGCCTGTGTAGCTATCTAGGGCGGACTGGAGGCTCTCATTGGTCTGGAGCAACTGCTTCAGATCTTCAGTGGTCAATGGCAAGTATATGCATGTGAACTCACACCCTGCAAGAGAGCGGAGACAAGTTCTGGCCTTTTTTATTAAATGTGCCATTACTTCTTGGAAGGTGGTTAATCTCTTTGTAGGTTGATGGCTTGTGAAGACCCATTCAAGTATCAGCAAAGGGTCTCTGAGTTGAGGGTCCCATTGGAAGATCAGTCAGTAGAAATGGGGAGCCTTACCCAAAACTGCAAACTGGAGAGGCAGGCTGGGTTCGACACAATGGGCTTGGCATGAAGACAGGGCTTCCTGGACTTTGGTGATGGTATCTCAGGCTTCAGGCGTGAGGGCACATGGAGAGTCCAAGTCTTCGCTGCCGTGGAGGAGGTTGAAGAGGGGAGTGAGGTCTTCTGTTGTGACTCCCAGTAGGGGGCATATCCAATTTATGGATCCGCACAGGCTGTGTAATTCCCTTAGGGTTTTGGGGTCCTCTTTGATGGTGAGTTGCTGGGGTATGATGGTTCTCTCACGGATCTGGAGGCCGAGGTAAGTCCATGGGCTGGAGTGCTGCACTTTGTCCTCACGAATCTTGAACCCTGCTTCTTCTATGGCTTCAATTGTCTTTTTAACAGTTCTGTCCAAATTCCGTGTGGAGTCAGGATGGGCTGTAGGAGGGTGTGGGGGGGCAGGTGGGCTTTAGGGCAGGAGCGGAGGAGATGGGGATTGCGCAAGAACCCTGTGGTAGGGGGAGGGGGGGGATGTAGGGAGAGAGGGAGCATCAGGGATTGTGCAAGATGCAGCTGGGGGGGGGGGGGAGAGATTGGGTGTGCCGGCGCCTGCCAGGGTGTCAGGGCCATTTGCGGTGGGGGAAGGGGGGAGGGAGATTCCACTCCTCGGGCGATAGCCTGGGGCAGTGCTGCGGATAGCTGGGTCCCGCCAGCGGCGATGGGGGCGGATGCTGGCAGGGGGCGTGATGCTTGTTCCGTGCCCCGCAGTGCGTGCGCGGAGCTCTGTGGGACCAGTCCCGTGTTGTACGATGCCTGCTGCGTGGGTGCAGGGAGGGGCAGCGGCGGCGGGGCGACTTGCTGGGATGGGGCTGCCACGCTGGGGTGAGACGCGGTGGGGTGGGGGGGGTCAGAAGCACCGCGAGCTGGTGCGAGAGGGGGAAGGGTGGTGTCATGCGCGAAGGGTTGTGAAATAGCAGGGGCACAGGGAGATGGGGCTGGGGGCGGCTCAGAGGCATCCATCCCGGGGAACTGGCTGCCTGGGGGGTGGCAGTGGAACCGAGGGGGCAAGCGTGGGGGGTTGGGTATGGGAGGACTGCTGGAAATAGGGGATCGGGGTAGGGAAGTGGGGTGGCCGACGCCCCAGCCGGGCCGGGGCCGGGGCGGCTGGCGGAGTCCGCGCTCTGGCTGGCCATTGCCGGAGGCAGAGAAGGGAAGTTGGAGGGGGGAAGGGCAGAGAAGGGGTTTGGCTGAGGTGGGTTTTTCGCACGACATATTTTAACCAATAAATGAAATAAAGGAATGAATTTGGAAACAGAGAGGTTTCCTCAGGCTTGAGAGGAATACAGTTTGTTCCCCACTCTGTCCCAGAACAGATCAAAAAGGACAGAGTCTGTGGTAGCATCAGGAAAATTTCGAGATATCCAATTACTGAAAGATTTAAGATTTTTCTTAGAAAGAATACCTTTAGAGAAATTAAAGTCAGATTTTAAGAGAAGGGTTAGAAGAAAGGGGTATAGGTTTCTCTCAGATTGGGAAAGTCTGGGTTTAACTTGCCTATGTCCCATCTTAGTTTCTCCCTCAGCAGAAAAAAGAGAAAAAAACCCCAAAATTACTTAAAGTTGCGCACAAGAAAGAGGAGAGCCTCAAGTTAAAACTTACAAATCCCGTTTTCTGGTGAGGCTGGCTCCTAGAAAGGTCTGCTGGGGGGATGGTCTGGTAGTTCGATCCTCAGGGACTTCAGTCCTGGGTGGGAGGCGACGGTCTCGAACTATCCCCGTCCAAAAGGCCTGCTAAAACGTAGGTCTATCTTCCGAGGATCAGCACACGAACGGCTGGTTCTGTCTTGGCGATCAAGACACAGCTCAGGCCAGGTCCGGAGTCCGGGATCCAAGGCTGCTCGGGCACCAGTTATTACAGCTGGTGGAGGGGTCGGTAGCTCTGACCCAGGAAGAGGTGACCGGTCCGGGGAGATGGTCCCGAAAGGAATCGCCTTCCCGAGGCCCGGTGTCTTCCCTCAGTGCTGGCAGGAGGGCCCTTGCAGAGACTGTCAGCTCTTTAGTGATTATCAGCTCGTGATTTCAGCTCAGCTCTGCAGGGCAGCCTCCAGGCCAAGCCAGACCAGAGAGAGACGAGAGGCTCGTGTGGCTGGTTCTGCATGAAGGTAGCTTTATTGTTGGTCCCCTCCAGCGAAGGGGAAAGCCAGGGATGAGAACCCTCTCTGAGCCACAGTGGCCAGAGGGCTTGCTTTTATAGGGATACAGGGGATGGGTGAAGACCAATGGGTTACAGAGGATCTGGGATGGGTGAGGACCAATGGGTTATGAAGGATCTGCATAGGGTCTCCTAAAGGATTGTGGGTCTGTCTTTTCTCGCCGTGACCAAAGAAGTGGTTGCCTTTCCAGGGAGTCCTGCTGGGCGATTGCAAAATCTCTTATCTCAGTAGAGATACCTCCAGGGCAGGGGCTGGGCATACCCCACATAAGGTCATTAATTTCACTGCTTCATCTGATACAATTTTAATAGGTTAATTGCTTTTGGAATAGCATGTTTCATTCCAAATATAATCAATATTTGATAACGGGTTAATAACTTCCATTAAACCTAATTATTAGGATCCTACCAAAAGTCAGTGGACAGAAAATGATCATCTACTGTCTGCTGCTGGACTCCTTGAGCATGTATTCTTTGTGTCTTTCCCCCATGGTGTCTCCCCCCTCCCCTTTTTGGGCTTTGCTCCACTAACCCAGCTACGAACTTTTGCTCCTGACCATTGTACACTCTGCATGTTGCTTTCTAACACCTTAAATTTCTAGTAACAATGTATCCAAATACCACTGGCATATCATTCCAGTCAGGGTAATTTAAATACCCTCACAACTTTCTCTGGCATGTCCATATAAGTCCCTACAATCCAACTAAACCCTTCATTGGTTTCCACACCCAAAATCCCTTCTTCCACTCCCCTGTCAGCTCCTCTTTCCCCCATTCCAGGGGCTACCAACAATTCAACATCCTCTTTCTCAACTCCCAATTATTTCTTAGTTCAAAGAACAAATCTACATACTTCATTTCACTTTTCTTCTGGCAAAATAGCATTAACTACAAAGCCTTATTACACTCCACACTACCATTAACAGGCCACTTCTCTTGATCATCTAATGGATACTCTGGCCACTTATGATACTGAATCTCTAATTCGCTGAAAACCATTTCAATATCAGATCCACAATTGACACAAATCCACAACACAGCTTGCGTGCTCACAGCACTGTGTCTGACTAATATGTAGGCAAGTGGGACTGGGACCCGCACTACGCACTTCTGTTAACCATTTATACAGTTTTCTGACTAGGTGGTGGGATTTGAACACACAAACCCTTTGATATTCACTGTTATAGTTTTACCTTCATATTTTAATAAAAAATAGCAAATTATACCATCACTACTGATTTCTTTTTTGCAACCCAAATATCACAATCCTTTTTCACAGTTATATCACCACTTTTATAACCCAATTATATTATAGAGCTCAATTTCTATGGGGATTTTCTGCCGCAGCTTATGGTTAGGTATACCCTACACTCAGTAATGCTTTAATAAAATCCCAGGGGTCTTGCCTTGAACTCACTGGATCAGGGGATCAGAGGATCTCCATGAAAAACCTTCAGTGTGTGCTGGATCTCCTCCTGATCCCATGAATCTGTGGAGTGTCAGAAGCATAGTCCCACCTGGGTCGCCAAAAATTGTCACCAAACACATCAGGATAAATGAAACTAACACTATTTTTTTAGCATTACCAAGTAGGCACTACTTTATTATGCCCAGGATGCAAAGCGGATAATTCCAGCCACACACACACCACTTTCAAAACTTTTTGCTTATTTATACATTTTTAGAAAACAAAGAAATTAATGTTTATTGCTTCTAAATTACATAATTTTCTTCATTAATTAGTATTCTGTCTTCTATTGGTTATTGATTTCTCACTTCTCATGTTAATTAGGTCACATTTTTCAGTCCTTTTATCATCTTTTTCCCAGACAGGTAGTCTGCAGCACTCAGGATGTAATGTCTTTGTTAGTCTCTTCTTTATCTTCTGGCTGCTCCAACATGTCTGAAGGGCTATGAATTCTGTATTCCAGGTGTCCCGCCTTTAACTTAGGCTTTGTTCATTGGAGCTTATCACAGTTAGTTTACCAAAACCTAAAGTTTCAGTGATCTAAGTCTAACAACAACAGTCTGTGAAAAGAAACTTAGCTACATGCTGGCTAAAGTGGAAAATTACACTGCTTAAGACTAATACACTGCTTATAATTAATTAAAACAATGAATTAGAAAGAAAATTAATTTAGAAAGTGATATAACTTTCAACATATTGTCATGATCTAGGAATGGTTTTCCCCAATTTAGTGTTCCCACTGAAACACTCCAGATCACATGCTGCTTGCTCACTCCCCCACCTCCCCGTGAGGTGAGATGGAGAGAATTGGAGGCACCAAAAGGTAAAGATCATGGATTGATATAAGAACAATTTACTAGAAACAGCAATGAAATAAGAAAATCAAACAGTAACAACAATACTAATAGCAGAGTGTACAAGATGGGTGAATGATTCACAGGCGATTATTCACCAAACATAACCCAGTGCTACCCGACTGCACGCTCCAGCAAACAGGAAAGACACTACCCCCCCTGTGCATGGCTTGAGGTAGTAAAGAATAACCCCAGGGTCCTGGCCATACTCCTCCTTTCCTCCTGGCTACTCCAAAAGTTAACACTGTCCTGGCTGGAACCTGGCTGGAACCTGGATGTTATCCACCCCTTATTCTATACCATCATGCCCAGCTTCTACACCTTTCAACTATATATGTATATATGTATATATATATATATACCCATAAGCATGGGTATCGTTCTCTTAGTCAATGGCTGTCCCTCCAAAATGTCTGTTGAGTACATTTAGTCCATGACTGTGGGTTCTATCTGTCCTAAATGTCTTTCAGGGCAGGAGGGCTGGTGGCTGTCAGCTGGTTGCAAGTTGCATCAGGAGCTCATGACTGGTATATTTGGAGCAGTCTGTACTCATTGTCAGTGGTAGTTATGGCACACAGTGGCAGTGTCATTCAGCAACCAATATTATACAATTCAACATTACAGACCGTTCTCACCCAAAAATCAAATCCCCTTGAGGTACACATCGAGTTCTCCCATCCCTCTGCATTACCCACCAAGTGCATCCAGATCCTTGAGGGAAAACAATCCCACAGATGGGTTTGCCTTTGCTTGAGGCAGGACTAATCCAAGCTGTCTTCTGTAACATATTTCTCATATGCACCAGAGGAATTTTTGATTGGGGGTATATGGCAGTTTTGATTGGGCAGGGCCAGCTCGATTGGTAGAACCTCTAGTGTTAATTAACCAGGTGGACTTCAATAAATATAGATCCCAATGTTTGAAGGTCCCATCACCCATTGCTTTCAATGTGGTTTTTAACAGTCCATTGTACCATTCAATTTTCCCAGAGGCTGGTGCAAGATAGGGAATATGATATACCCACTTAATCCTGTTCTCTCTGGCCCAGGTATCTATGAGGCAATTTTTGAAATGAGTCCCATTGTCCGACTCAGTACTTTCTGGGGTACCATGTTGCCACAGGACTGGTTTTTCAAGGAGCAAGATGGTGTTCCTGGCAGTGGTGTGAGGCACAGGGTACATCTCCAGCCATCCAGTGGTTGTCTCCACCACTGTAAGCACATAGCTCTTGCCTTGGTGGGTTTCTATGAGTGTGATGTAATCAGTCTGCCAGACCTCCCCATATTTGTATTTCAACCATCGTCCATCATACCAGAGGGGCTTTACCCACCTAGGCCTGCTTGATTGCAGCATGTTTCACAGTTATGGATAACCTGGGAGATACTGTCCATGGTTAAGTCCCCCCCATGATCACGAGCCCATTTATATGTTGCATCTCTTCCCTGATGACCTGAGGCATCATAGGCCCACTGAGCCAGAAATAATTCACCCTTATGTTGCCAGTCTAGATCCACCCGAGACACTTTAATCTTGGCAGCCCGATCCACCTGTGCATTGTTGCAATGTTCTTCAGTAGCCCGACTCTTGGGTACGTGTGCACCTACATAATGTAATCTTAGAGCCAACTTCACTACTGGGGCAGTGATATCTTGCCACAATTCAGCAGCCCAGATGGGTTTCTGCCTGCGCTGCCAATCGGTCTTTTTCCATTGTTCTACCTCCCCCCCTACAGCATTTGCTACCATCCACAAGTCAATGTAGAGGCAGAGTGCTGGCCATTTCTCTCATTCAGCCATATCTAAAGCCAGATGGATGGCTTTCAACTCTGCAAGCTGACTTGATTCACCTTGTCCCTCAATAGCTTCTGCAACTCACCAGGTAGGACTTCATACAGCAGCTTCCCATTTTTGATGTATCCCTACAATACGGCAGGAACCGTCAGTAAAGACAGTGCATCACTTCTAATTTTCTGGTATGGTGGGACCTCCTCAGCACGTGTCACCTTTTCCTCCCCCTCCTCTGATGATAGTCCAAAATTTTCACCTTCAGTCCAGTTTGTGATGACTTCTAGGATCCCTGGGTGATTTGGGTTTTCTTTTTGAGCTCGCTGTGTGACCAGAGCAACCCACTTGTTCTGCGTAGCATCAGTGGCATTATGTGTAGAAGGGACTTTCCCTTTGAACATCCAGCCCAGCACTGGCAGTTGGGGTGCCAGGAGGAGCTGTGTTTTGGTGCCAATCACTTCTGAAGCAGATCAAACCCCTTCATAAGCTGCCAGTATCTCCTTTTCACTTGGAATTTAGCAGGCTTTGTATCCTTTGTATCCCCGACTCCAGAACCCCAGGAGTCGTCCTCAGGTCTCCCCAGGTACCTTTTGCCGGAGGCTCCAGGAAGGACCAGTCTCCCCAGCTGCAGTTTAGAGCACATTTTTCACATCTTGTCCTGTCCTGACTGGCCCACGGGCTACTGCATGAGCAATCTCCTGTTTAATTTCTTCAAAATGTTGTTGTTTAGGACCTCACTTGAAATCATTCTTCTTCCGGGTCACTTGATAGAAAGGCCTTACAATCTGACTGTAATCTGGAATATGCATCCTCCAAAAATGCACGACACCTAGGAAAAGCCTGTGTTTCCTTCTTGCCGGTTGGTGGGGACATAGCTGCTATTTTGTTGACCACGTCCATTGGAATCTGACAATATCCATCTTGCCATTTTACTCCTAAAAACTGAATTCCCTGGGCAGATCCCTTGACCTTACTTTGCTTTATTGCCAAACCAGCCTTCAGGAGGATTTGGATTATCTTCTCCCCTTTCTCAAAAACTTCCTCTGCTGTGTTGCCCCACATGATGATGTCATCAATGTACTGCAAGTGTTCTGGAGCCTCACCCTTTTCCAGTGCAGTCTGGATCAGTCCACGGCAAATCATGCGGCTGTGTTTCCACCCCCCAGGGCAGTCAGTTCCAGGTGTACTGGGTGCCCTTCTATGTGAAAGCAAACTTTGGCCTTGTCATGGGAAAAATAGAAGCCTCAGACAAGCCCTGCCTTAGCCTCAGATTCTGGCAACAGTTTGAATTTAAGGAATCACTCTGGCCTGCAAGTTCTAATGATGGCAAATCAGGCGTATTTATAAAAATGAATTATTTATTAAACAGACAAGAGGTAACAGATGAAATATCTTAATCAGAATTACTTACTACACAGATTAAAACTAAAGAACTACCACTAGATTACAGCATACCATAAAACAGTGCATGATATCAAGGTACCTGTATTAAAGCTAGCAAAAGAAATAGTACTGATTAGGAGGCAAATGTAACTTACCACTGAAATGATGATAATGTACACAGATTCCTTTCACTTAACCCCTGGGGAGTAAGTGTAAATCAGGCATCCATACTCACGGGAGAAACTCCACACATTTCCAGGAAAATGTATAGAAGATTTCTGCTTTGTGAAAATTTGGTGTCGCTTTTATAGTCATAAAGTGAGGTGTCTGTCAGTCAAAAATCCATCTTATCTTCCCAGATCTCAATTCATCAGTAAGATGTTTATTGGCTGTTGGGAGATGCCAGACCCGTGTTAACCTCATGGTGCCAAAATAACTCGCTAGAAGACAGCTTGTCCTGTTTGAGTTATCTGACTGGTTAACAAACAGTAGATAAGCTCTTGTGGGGGGTGAGATGCCCTGCTAAAGGGCTGCACTCTGCTGCTAAAGGAATGGAGAAAAACACATTAACAATATCAGTGGTGACACCACTTTGTTGCCTTGGACTCCAGTTCGTACTGAAGTTCCAGTGTGTCTGGCACAGAGGCACTCAGTGGTGGTGTGACTTTGTTCAGGCCACAATAGTCTGTCTGTCTCCATTCTCCATTGGACTTACACATTGGCCATATAGGACTATTAAAGGGTGAGCAAGTGTCCTGGCCACTCTCTGGCTCTCCAATTTACAAATCATCTCATGGATGAGAATCACAATCTCAGTGCAGTACTGCCAATGATGCACTGTTGCAGTGGTGATCCATACCTGTTGTTCTTCAACCCTGTCTTGGGGTGATTTTATGATAATACTGTATTCCCCTATCATCTGCTTTATGCCCAGAAATGGGTCCTGCAGCTTTAAGCTGGGTCTGAGGGGGGGAAGCAGGGAGAATTCTTCGGCTTGGTGTGTGCTCACCTCCCCGTGTGCTCAGCCTTGGAGTGGGAAGAGAGCAGAGAGAGAGTACATTCCTGCTTTTAGCTAGCTTATGAGCTGAGGCAAGAAGTTTTCCCAAAATTGCATACAGAAATCCTCCAGAAACTTCTGTGGCTTCTTCTCCTGGGACTGTTCAGCTTAGCTGTGATCCAAGAACCAGATCATCAGACCCCGTGGACCGTCAGGGAGGCTGCTGGGATGCCGCATCCCAGCCTCGGACCTCGGGAGGGGCTGAGCCAGCTACAGAGGGAACTCTAAATCCACCAGCTTTCTCCACATCGAGGAGGTTTAATATCTTAACAGTTATTCATTTTTTTCCCATGCCCTGCGGGCACTCTGTTTGTTAAATAAACAGCTTTTTTCACTTTCCTCCAAGAAATTCTTTTTGCATTGGTGGAGTGCCGAAACCTGTCTTCTTTAGAGGAGACATTCATTCCAGAGTATTTTCCTCCTAAACTTGTCTCAAACCAAGACAAACCTTCAGTAGTCCTACAGCAGAAGGGTCCTCTAAAAGACCAGGCAAGGTATTCAATTGTCTTGTTTCTTCTGGCTCCACAGGAGCTATCCTAAAAGCCCAATTACGCCTTTTTGGGTCCTTGAAATACCCTCTCCTGAGGTAATCTGTGCCAAGGATGCTTGGGGCCTCTGGGCCAGTCATAATGGTGTGTTTTTGCCATTCATTCCCACTCAGGCTATCTTCAGCTTTCAGTACAGTCAGCTGTTGGGACCATTCTGACACCGCAGAAATAGAGATGGATTCTGACCCTACATATCTTAATGGCATCAGGGTACATTGTATGCTGATGTCAACTAAACGTTATACTCTATTGGGTCTGATGTGCCAGGCCATTGGATGTACACAGTCCAATAGATCTGATTCTCCTTTTCCTCCCCTTGGCTGGAGGCAGGGGCTCTCTAGTCCTGGTCATAGCAGTCATTACTCACAGCTTGTAAATATGATGAACTGGAGGTCCCTTCAAGAGGATAGGAAGTAACATCAGCCCTTCTATTCTGTCTGAGCACTTGCCCATAGGAAACTGGAGCAGCATTTATCCTTGAATTTCCTGCGGTGGTTGTTCTTTCTTTCAACTCATGTACCTGTGCTACTAGGGCAGAGGTGGGTTCTCCATCCCACTTCCTCATGTCTTCTCCACAGTCATGTGTGGAAGGTATCTTTTTCAGCTTTATACCGGCTAGCGCTTGTATTTCAATGCCTTAGAAAGCCCCGAGCAGCCTTGAGAGGTAGCAAGGGCAATCTAGCACTTTAGTAGCTCTAAAATCGGTACCTGAATCAGCTGCAGAGCAAATACCATCAGCAGAAGCAAAGAGGGAGAAATATAGCTCCCTGCTCGCTCTATTCCCTGCAGTTAGAAGCTTTCAAATGAGACAGAAAACCAAAGATGTTCACAGGAAAGTCGCTGAGCTGAGTGAGAGGGCGTTTGCCTCTCCTCGACCATCTTTATTAGGAGAAGGGGAAAGGGGAGGACTGGGGGCGGACCCGGGGTGACCGGCCAATCAGACACTGCTGAAGAGTCTGAGTTACATTTGGCTTTGCCCGCGCTTGGAACAAAGGAGCTCGGAGCACATGTCTTTGGGAGGGGGGAGGGGAAGCTCGGAACAGGCAGCAACAGTCATGCAGGTAAAACCACAGGTTACCTCATGGTGCATGCCCTCTCTCAAGCAGGGAGGCACTTGCTCCCAATAGCAGAGACTCTGGTCTGTACTGGCAGGGCATGGGACATTTCCTCTTTAAATTGCTAGTGGTAATCTTTAAATTGCTGGAGATCCTTGGACAGTCTTTCCACAGCTGAGATGCAGGCCCATAGGGAGGAAGAGAGACTTTGTTCATATTGCTAGAGTTGGGCAAACAAATTATCCACCGTTTGTTCTCCTTTCCATGACATCACTGCCACTGAGTTGGCATACAACAATGGCGTGCTTCATAGAAACTTCTGCCACATGGATTGTGTACACTTTACTTCATCTGGATCTATAGGGGACTACTCATTTTAATCCTTATAGATTACCTCCAGCACAGCTAATTCTCTCAGGCACTGGATACCTTTCTCCATGGTGTTCCACTTTTCTTGGTGCATTGATAGATTGTCCTTGAAAAGATACCTTTCCTTCACACTTGACAGAAGTTGCCTCCATGTTCAGCTTTTGATGGGATACCCTTCCTTTTTGGATGAGGGTGAAAGAACAGAGGAGGCTGCTGTTCTGCTAAGTTCTTTATTTCATAGTCTCAGTTTTCTGAAGGCAGAGTTCGAAGGGGTTACATGATAAGGCCAAGCAGTAGCAGCAGCAGCAGCAGGCAAACAGCAAGTAGAAAACAGCTTCTTCTTCTTTTCTAAACTTACAGAAGTGTGGATTATATTTGTTAATTGACCAATAAAATTGACACACGATTCTAGTTTTTCTTTTCTTAACCTATCCTGGTCTAATTCTAACAGTCATAAGTCTTACACAAGTGTTACATAGGTATTACACAGATTTGCATATACAGTTTCTATCAGTTCTTATTGTTTATGTGAACACTCTAAAAAATGTGAACAGTATAATTCTATCTATATTTTGTCTAAAGTAAAGAATTCTGTGAAAAGGTAACACTGCTGCACAACTGTGTTTAAGATTTCTTTGCTGCAGCTTTTTAATGTTTAAAGCACTTAGCATATATTTCTACTAAAAGTTAAAAATCTGTATTTCTATTTCACTTTGGTGTGGCTTCATGTATCTCAGCTTATCCAAAGGTTTTAATTTAACCCCTGTGCTTTGGCTTCCCTCTGGGCCTGGGTCCAGAGGAGCTCTCACTCCAACACTTCCAGAGGCTGAGAATTTCTGTCCTTTTCCCAGTGTTCTTGTCAATGCCCACATAGCAGGACAGATATCCCAGCTGCTTGGCTTCACTGCCCTCTAATTTCCAACTGTGGGCCGCATTATCCCAGCATCAGGCCACAATGTACTCATTGGGCTGGTGGTTGAAGTCTGTTTGCATATCTCACAGTTATGCTACCGGCATGGGTTGTTCCTTTGGTTCAGCTGCAGTTTGAGTGCCCATGATGCCTGTTGGTCGCTTTCCTCCTCCTCCCTCTGAGGGTGCTATCTAGTATCGAGCAGTGTCCAGTAAATAGTAGCCAAGGGCCCAGCACATTGCAGTACCTCCCGCCTCACTGGAATCACTAGAGCATTTTCCTTTCAAATATTTTACCACTTTATCAGGGTCCTATAGTTGTTCAGGGTTGAACTTCCAAACCATTGGAGCAGAGAAGTCCTCCAAATACTAGCCCATATTCTCCCACATTCCATGCCACTCATGACTATTTCCCCTCAGGGCAGATCTCTGAATGACCTTCCTAAAAATCTCTTTCATAACTCTAAACATGGTGTGGACCACACTGAGGAGGCCTGGAAGACTAAGCAACAAGAACCTGCTTTCCTTAACATCCAAAGGGATTTTGAAATTCTCAAAAGCTGCTGTAACAGGCCTAAAGGAGGAAAAGGAGGTGAAAAGCTGGGGAAAATCATCATCCCCTGTTCCCCCCACAGGCTGGGTATGATTATTAATGAATTCCCAGAGGTAATGCCTGAGGTAAGAGCAGGAGAGCAACACTGAATACACATCCCAAATGACCCTCGTTGCCTTTGATGTTATCATATCATAAACTGATATCCCACAGTACAGCAACAAAGCAATCCTGATCCCTTCTCCCTGCTCTGAAAAAGAGCACTGTGATGGGCACATACTGCATATACAGGAACATATACAGAGTTAGGTACCACACCCACATAAACAGACCAAGCAACATTGTGACCAGTGGCTCTGTATCTAATACAAGAAATGCTTAGATCAAAATTGTTTCAAACACAGTCTGGGCAGATCTGTTTTTATCTCAACCCTTCATGTCCCACAACGGGCACCAAATAAGGCTGTCATGGTTTAGGAATGGTATTTCTCAATGTAGTGTTCCTACTAAAACACCCCAGACCATGCGCTGCTTGCTCACTTGTAGATATTCTCACAGCACACTTAGCCAGCCAGGCTCATAGTTCAGTGCTTTAGAAAGCCCCGAGCTGCCTTGCGAGACTGCATGGGTGATCTAGCACTGCAGTAGCTCCAAAAAGCAGCAAGTGATAGCGGCAAAGCTAATATCAAGAGCAGAAGCAAAGAGGTAGAAATACAGCTCTAGCTTGTGCTTCAATCCTGTTTGTCTTATTCCTCCCGTCCTGAGAAAGAGACAGAAGCAGTTGTTAACAGAAGGAGAGCCAAGGCAAGAGGGGGCAGAGCCCGGTTGGCTTGTCTTTTATTTGGGGGGAGGGAAAGGGGAGAACTAGGGGTGGACCCGGGATAACCAGCCAATCAGACTCTGTTTCGGTGGAGTCCGAGTTACTTTCAGTTTTACCCGCGCTTAGAACAAAGGGAATTCAGAGCACATGGCAGGGAAAGGTCCTGACTTGTCCGGCCAGTCTCTGGAGGGGGAAGGGCAGCCCCTTCGGGCAGGCAGCAACACTCACTCCCTCCTCCCTCTGTAGCAGGCTGGAGAGGAAAAATGGAGGCACAAAAAGGTAAAGATCGCAGGTTGAGATAAGAACAATTTACTGGAAGAGCAATGAAATAAGAAAAATGAACATTAACAACAATACTAATAGCAGAGTGTACAAGATAGGCAAACAATTCACAGGCGATTGCTCATCACGTGTAACCCAGTGCTACCCGACTGCATACTCCAGCAAACAGGAAAGAGGCTACCCTCCTGTCTATGGCATGAAGTTCCTCCCGACCCCCATCACCTGTCCAGGTGCCACATCAGAATACGTATGAGGCCCTGGATCTAGAGGGTCAGCCAGATGACGCAGAAGAAAATGACCTGCCCAGTGGGCCTCCCAATTACGCTTCATCTGTCAGACGGATCACCACCTCTAACATTATAAAGAAAAGGGTAGTTGTAGTAGGTGACTCTGTTCTGAGGGGAACAGAGGGGCCCATATGTTGACCGGACCCATCCCACAGAGAGGTCTGCTGCTTCCCTGGGGTTCAGGTATGGGATATTACTGAGAGACTCCCTGGGCTGATTCAGCCCACTGATTATTACCCACTGTTGATACTCCAGGTTGGCAGTGATGAGACTGAAAAGAGAAGTGTTAGGGCAATTAAAAGGGACTTTAGGGCTCTGGGTCAAGTGGTTGATAGGGCAGGAGCACAGTGTTCTGCTCAGTCCCTTTGGGGGCAGGGACGAATGACAAAAGGAATAGGGGAGCCCACATTATAAACAAGTAGCTCAAGGGTTGGTATCATCATCAGAATTTTGGGTTCTTTGATCATAGGGCAACTTTTACGGCACCTGGCCTGCTGGAACCAGATGGACTCCATCTCTCTGTTAAAGGCAAAATGCTTTTAGCCCATGAAATGGCAGAACTCATTGGGAGGGCTTTAAACTAGGTTTGAAGGGGAAAAGGATGCAACTGGGCTCTCTGGAAGCAGGCCCAAGGGGGGTAAGCCAGAGTTAGGGGTGAAATAGCAGCCCAGCTGAAGTTCATGTATACTAATGCATGCAGCATGGGTAACAAACAAGAAGAGCTGGAAGTCACGGTACAACAGCAAAGCTATGATGTAGTCGCCTTCATGGAAACGTGGTGGGATGTCTCACATAGATGGAGCACTGCACTACACAAGCTCTTCAGAAGAGACAGGAAAGGGAAAAGAGGTGGAGGGGTGGCCCTTTATATTAGGGAGGCTTTTGATGCCATGGGTATTGAAACCAATGATGATGAAGTCGAGTGCCTATGGGTAAGAATTAAGGGGAAGGCCAAGAAGGCTGACATCCTGGTGGGAGTCTGTTATCAACCACCCAGCCAGGAAGAAGAGGTGGATCATTTATTCTACAAGCAGCTGGAGGATATTTCAGGTTCACCAGCCCTTGTCCTTGTAGGTGACTTTAACCTACCAGACATCTGATGGGAACTTAATACAGCAGAAAGGAGGCAGTCCAGGAAGTTCTTAGAATGTGTGGAGGTCAACTTTTTGTCTCAGCTGGTGAGTGAGCCCACCAGAGGAGGGACTACGCTAGACCTGCTGTTTGCAAATAGCGATGGGCTGGTGGGAGATGTGGTGGTTGGAGGCCGTCTGGGGCACAGTGATTGTGAAATTATAGAGTTCTCAATATTTGGTGAAATGAGGAAGAACATCAATAAAACTTTTACATTGGATTTCTGGAGGGCAGACTTTGGCCTATTTAGGGGACTTATTCAGAGAGTTCCTTGGGAAGCAGCCCTTAAAAACAAGGGAGTCCAGGAAAGGTGGGCGTGCTTCAAAACAGATCTTGAGGGCACAGGAACGGACTGTCCCTGTGTGCCGTAAGATGAGTCGAAGAGGCAAGCGTTCAGCCTAAATGGGCAAGGAGCTTTTGAAGGAATTTAGGAATAAAAAGTGGATGTATCATCTTTGGAGGGAGGGTCAGGTCTCTCAGAAAGTGTTTAAGGGGATTGTTAGGGCATGTAGGAAAAAAATTAGAGAGGCCAAAGCTCAGCTATAACTTAACTTGGCAACTCTTGTGAAGGATAATAAAAAATGTTTTTACAAATATATTAACGGCAAAAGGAAGGATAAGACCAACCTCTGTTCTCTACTGGATGCGGGTGGGAACTTAATAACTACAGATGGGGAGAAGGCGGAAGTGGTTAACACCTTCTTTGCCTCAGTCTTTAGTGGGAAGACGGCTTGTCCTCAGGACAACTGTCCTCCTGGGCTGGCAGATGGTGTCAGGGAGCAGGATGGTCCCCTGTTATCCAGGAGGAGGCAGTCAGAGAACTGCTGAGCTGCTTGGATGTTCATAAATCTATGGGACCAGATGGGATCCATCCCAGAGTGATGAGGGAGCTGGCAGATGAGCTTGCAAAGCACTCTCCATCATTTACCAGCAGTCTTGGCTCACCGGTGAGGTTCCAGCTGACTGGAAGCTGGCCAATGTGACACCCATTCACAAGAAGGGTAGGAAGGAGGATCCTAGTAATTATAGGCCAGTCAGTCTGACCTCGGAACCCGGCAAGGTAATGGAGCAGTTCATTCTGCATGCCATCACACAACACCTACAGGATGGCCGGGGGATCAGACCCAGCCAGCATGGGTTTAGAAGGGGTAGGTTGTGTTTGACCGATCTGATCTTCTTCTATGACCAGGTGACCCGCCTGGTGGATGCAGGAAGGGCTGTGGATGTTGTCTATTTGGACTTCAGCAAGGTCTTTGACACTGTCTCCCACAGCATCCTCGTGGAAAAGCTGGCAGCCCACAGCTTGGACAGGAGCACTCTTTTCTGGGTTAAGAACTGGCAGGATGGGTGGGCCCAGAGAGTTGTGGTGAACAGTGCTGCATCCAATTGGTGGCCAGTCACTACTGGTGTCCCTCAGGGGTCTGTGCTGGGGCCAGTTCTGTTCAATATTTTTATTGATGACATGGATGAGGGTATTGAGTCTACTATTAATAAATTTGCAGATGACACTAAGCTGGGAGTGTGTGTCGATCTGTTGGAAGGTAGGAGGGCTCTGCAAAGAGACCTGGAACAGTTGGATGGATGGGCAGAGTCCAATAAGATGAAGTTTGATAAGTCTAAGTGCTGAGTCCTGCATTTTGACCACAATAACCCCCTGCAATGTTATAGGCTGGGGGTGGGGTGGCTGGACAGTGGCCAGGCAGAAAGGGACCTGGGGGTACTGGTTGACAGCTGATTGAACATGAGCCAGCAGTGTGCCCTGGCCAACGGCATCCTGGCCTGTATCAGGAATAGTGTGGCCAGCAGGACCAGGGAAGTCATTCTTCCCCTGTACTTGGCACTGGTGAGGCCGCACCTTGAGTACTGTGTCCAGTTCTGGGCCCCTCAGTTGTGGAAGGACATTGAGACGCTTGAACGCACCCAGAGGAGGGCAACAAGGCTGGTGAGGGGCTTGAAACACAAGCCCCATGAGGAACTACTGAGGGGGCTAGGGTTGTTTTGCCTGGAGAAAAGGAGACTCAGAGGTGACCTTATCACTCTCTACAACTACCTGAAAGGTGGTTGTAGTCAGGTGGAGGTTGGTCTCTTTTTCCAGGCAGCAACTGATAGAACAAGAGGACACAGTCTTAAGCTACGCCAGGGGAAATATAGGTTGGATATTAGGAAAAAGCTTTTCATGGCAAGAGTGGTGAAGTACTGAAATTGTCTGCCCGGGGAGGTGGTGGAATCACCATCCCTGGATGTGTTTAAAAAAAGATTGAATGTGGCACTCGGTGCCATGGTTTAGTGTAGGTGTTAGGGCATGGGTTGGACTCGATGATCTTAGAGGTCTCTTCCAACCTGCTGATTCTGTGATTCTGTGGAGTGGTGTAGAATAACCCCAGGGTTCTGGCCCCTCCTGACTATTGCAAAATTAACCCTGTCCTGGCTTGAACCTAGACATGTATTCAAATTCTTTGGCTCTTCTGTGAACAAAGGACAGTGCGTATCTTGGATTGTGTATGGGTCAGGTCCACAATATGCAGGCTAAACTGAAATCTTTTGCTGAGAGCTTACAAACCTTCAAAATTCCATGGCCTGTCAGAGATTCATGTTGTGCTGGAACTGGCATGTTGGAACCTCTGCGTGTATAGTGAATCTGTTCTCTTGTTTTAACAGCTGCATGTTGGCAGTATGGGCCAGGCCTTCTGGAGAAACTTCTTATTGTGGCTTGCATCTTATTTTTAAGTGACTAATGCCATGGAAAAAGTTGCAGCTGTACCTCTACTTCCTGCTAATTGATTTCAGTGTTTTCTTTAAAGAACTTCTGTGTTTTCTAGTGCGCTTCTTGCAAATTCTATAAAACTGTTACCAGGTTGTTGTGAGTAACCCAAAATGGTATTGTATTCCATATCTCTCTGTGCCAAAAAGTTTTTACTCTCTCTTTAAGACCCAGTGCTGCAGCCGGAACTGGAATCTCAGGGCCTGGGGGAGAGGGGGAGCATTGCCGCAGTCCCTTTTTTAGTCGGAGCCTGGAAGTGGCGAGCTTTCTCTCTCTCTCCTGGCAGCGTTTGCTGAAGCTGGAGGCTCCACTTTGGAGGGGGTTGCTTTGGGCTTGCAAGAGTAGCGACTGGGAAAAGCTGCATTTTGCATTGAAAAACTGTTTCAGAGTGAACTTTGCAAATCCTATCAGCAGCGCACCTGGGGCTGGGCCACCCTGTGTTGGTGCTGACAGACTGGTTCTTTTCCCCCCCAACACACCCACAGATCAGACGACAGCAGCAACAACACCAGCGGAGTCCAGCTGGTGGCTGGAGGACGCCGTGGGTGGCAGCACTGACCCCACATGCATTGGCAAGTCTTCATCTTCCACTAGAACTGCTCAGTAAGTTCCTACCTTCCCTGGAGGATTCTTTTTTGTCCACCAACTTTTTCCCTTTGTCTTCTGGACCGTGTGGTCGACTGGAGAGCGCCATCTTGGGGGAGAGAGTTGACACCACTTTCCGTTTGTCTTTCAAGCCATGTGGGCAACTGTGGGGGCTGCCATCTTGAAAGGGAGGAGTATTCTGCAATTTTGGGTGTCTCTTTGTTTTTGGGGAGTTTGTGAGATTTAGCAATTTTGTATCTAGTGATTATTCACTGTTACTTTTTGCCTGTTGCTGTTTTGCTTGTTAGTAAACTGTTATTTTTTCACTCATATCTACTCATATTTCATTTCTCCTTATTGGTGGAAAAGGATTGGTTGAAACTAAGGGGAGGTAACTCAGAGTTTCCACCTCTTTAAATTGTCTTAAACCAAGACATGGGTTTATTTGCTGCAAAGGTATAATCAGGGAATTCTACTAGGTATATATTTTTCATTACCAAAAATATCTGATTTTTAGTTCTCATTCATTAAATGGATGTTTGTCTAGATATGTGTACTATCTTTGCTATCATCTGTTTCTCTGAAAAAAATAGCTTTAATTAGGCTACCTATTTTGTAGGTGGGGTTTTTTTGTATTCTATAGTTATTTTGCATCTTATTATATTTTGTCCTACCTCAGTTCTTACTGATTGATGCCTCATTTAGCATTGCTTGACTACACTATAGTGGGGGGAAATATCTAATGTTCTTAAGAGAAATTAGTTCTTTATTTCTGTTTTTACCATTTAGCTTCTCATCTTGGCTAATGTTTGGATACATTCCTTGGTGATCCATGTACATCCATAATTTTGGCTGAATTCCTGCCTAGTCAAATAAATAGACTTACATTTATTTTTGTTCCTGGGTGTTTGCCATTTTAGGTGTACTTTTAGCTTTCCAAAGTATTTTTACCTATTAAAAAATTAAGCTTTCCATTGCCTTCAGAAGGGTTTACTTCCTTGTCTCCATTTACTGTATGCAGGGGCTCAGATTGGACAGGGCCTGCTAGGTTGTTGGAGCCTTGGGTGTTAAGTAACCAGATGGCCTTTTCTAGATGCTGCTCCCAATTTTTGAAAGCTCCCCCACCTAGTGCCTTCAAAGTGGTTTTCAACAATCCATTGCACCATTCCACTTTCCCTGCAGCTGGTGCATGGTAAGGGATATGGTACACCCACTTAATGCCATGTTCTCTAGCCCACGTGTTAATAAGGCTGTTCTTAAAATGAGTCCCATTGTCAGATTCAATTCTCTCAGGGGTACCATGCCTCCAAAGCACTTGCTTTTCAAGACCCAGGATGGTGTTACAGGCTGTAGCGTGAGGTACAGGGTAAGTCTCCAGCCATCCTGTGGTGGCTTCTACCATTGTGACCACGTAGTGCTTACCTTGGTGGGTTTGAGGCAGTGTGATGTAATCAATCTGCCAGGCCTCCCCATACTTATATTTGGACCACAGCCCACCACACCACAGGGGTTTCACCCACTTGGCCTGCTTGATCGCAGCGCACGTCTCACAAGCATGGATCACCTGGGAGATGCTGTCCATGGTTAGATCCACCCCTCGGTCTCGTGTCCACCTATAAGTGGCATCTCTGTCCTGATGGCCTAAGGCATCATGGGCCCATCGAGCTAGGAACAACTCTCCCTTGTCTTTCCAATCCAAGCCTGTTTGTGGCACCTCTATCTTTGCAGCCTGATCTACCTGCTCGTTGTTTCAGTGCTCCTCATTAGCTCTACTCTTGGGAACATGGGCATCTACATGGCGGAATCTCACAGGTAGCTTTCCTACTCGGGCAGCGATGTCTTTCCACTCTTCAGCAACCCAGATTGGTTTTTTCCTATGCTGCCAATTAGCCTTTTCCCACTATCCCAGCCAACCCCCTAGAGCATTGGCTACCATCCATGAATCAGTGTAGAGGGCCAGCTGAATGGCTTTGAGTTCAGCGAGTTGGCTTGATCCACCTTCTCCTTCAGTAGCTTCTGCAACCCGTCGTGTGGGACTCCATACGGCTGCTTTCCACTTTCGTTTCATCCCTACGATGCGACAAGAACTGTCGGTGAAAAGAGCGTAGCGTGTTTCTTCTGCTGGCAGTGGGCTGTACGGTGGAGCTTCCTCAGCACGTGTCACTTGTTCTTGCTCCTCTTCATCAGTAAGACCAAAGTTTTCTCCTTCGGGCCAATTTGTGATTATTTCCAAAATCCCAGGGTGATTCAGTTTTCCGATACAGGTGCTCTGTGTGATGAGAGCAATCCATTTGCTCCATGTGGCATTGGTGGCATGGTGAGTAGAGGGAACCTTTGCTTTAAACATCCACCCCAGCACCGGTAGTTGGGGTGCCAGGAGGAGTTTAGTGCTGATTACCTCTGAGGTGGCTTGGATTCCTTCGTAGGCTGCCAAGATTTCCTTCTCTGTTGGAGTGTGGTTGACTTCAGACCCTCTGTATCTTCGACTCCAGAATCCCAGTGGTTGGCCTGGAGTCTCACCAGACACCTTCTGCCAAAGGCTCCAGGACAGACCATGGCTCCCGGCTGCAGAGTAGAGCACATTCCTCACTTTGGGTCCTGTCCTGGCTGGGCCAAGGGCTACGGCATGAGCAATTTCCTGCTTGATTTGGGAAAAAGCTTGTTGCTGTTCAGGGCCCCAATGGAAATTGTTCTTTTTCTGAGTAACCAGATAAAGAGGACTCACAATCTGGCTATATTCAGGAATATGCATCCTCCAAAAACCTATGGCACCTAGGAAAGCTTGTGTTTCCTTCTTGTTGGTTGGTGGAGACATTGCTGTGATCTTGTTGACGACCTCAGTGGGAATCTGACACCATCCATCTTGCCATTTTACTCCCAGGAACTGCATCTCTTGAGCACATCCCTTGACTGTTGTTCTTGATAGTGAAACTGGCTTCCAGGAGAATTTGAGTGATTTTCTCTCCTTTCTCAAACGCTTCTGTGGCAGTGTTCCCCCACACAATGATGTCATCAATGTACTGCAGATGTTCTGGGGCCTCACCCTTTTCTAGTGCAGTCTGGATCAGTCCATGGCAGATGGTGGGACTGTGCTTCCACCCCTGGGGCAATCGATTCCAGGTATACTGCACACCCCTCCAGGTGAAGGCAAACTGAGGCCTGCACTCTGCTACCAGAGGAATGGAGAAAAAAACATTAGCAATGTCAATAGTGGCATACCACTTCGCTGCTTTGGACTCCAGCTCGAACTGGAGCTCCAACATGGCCGGCACAGCAGTGCTCAATGGTGGAGTATCTTCATTCAAGGCATGATAGTCCACAGTCAATCTCCATTCTCCTTCCGATTTGCGCACAGGCCAGATGGGGCTGTTGAAGGGTGAGTGGGTCTTGCTGACCACCCCTTGGCTCTCCATCTCACGGATCATCTTGTGGATGGGAATCACAGCATCTCGAGTTGTCTGGTATTGTCGGCGATGCACTGTCGAGGTAGAAATTGGTACTCTTTGTTCTTCCACCTTCAGAAGGCCTACTGCAGATGGGTTCTCTGATAGTCCAGGCAAAGTGTTCAATTGCTTAATGCCCTCTGTCTCCACAGCAGCTATTCCAAAAGCCCACCTGAGTCCCTTTGGATCTCTAAAATACCCGCTTCAGAGGTCTATGCCCAAAATGCACGGGGCCTCTGGACCAGTCACAATGAGATGTTTCTTCCACTCATTTCCAGTCAGGCTCACCTCAGCTTTCACCAGGGTCAAATTTTGTGATCCACCTGTTACACCAGCAATAGAAACAGATTCTAACCTCCCATGTTGCGATGGGATTATTGTACACTGTGCACCAGTGTCAACCAAGGCATCATATTTTTGTGGTTCTGATGTACCAGGCCAACAAATCCACACAGTCCAAAAAACACGGTTTTCCCTGACCTCTACCTGGCTAGAGGCAGGGCCCCTCTTTGCCTGGTTATCCTTCTTTCCCTGGGCCTGCATCTTAGAGGTTCCTTCATGGGAATCGGACATGTAATCGTCTTTTCCATCCTTTCTGGCAGTTTGGCTACAGACAACTGGAGCTACTTCCTTTTTGGTGGAACTTCCTTTCTGAGACTTGTGCTCCTTCAATTCACTCACTCGTGCTGCCAGAGCAGAAGTGGGTTGTCCTTCCCACCTCCTCATGTTTTCCCCACTGACACACAGGAAGATCCACAGCTCTCTTCATGGGAGGAACTTTCTCTCTTGGAAACGTCCACGTTTGGTATCAGAATCTCTGATCTGTACTGCCAAGATTTGAGGAAGGCCCTCTTTGATGTCCTTCTTGAGTTCCTGGTGCATCTTCTCTATCTTGTCTTCCATTTTCTGCATACATATTTCCACAGCTGCAATTCTTGCATGTGTTGGGCCATGCACAGAGTCTGCATATACTCGGAGCTTCACTGCCATATCCCGCACAGTCTCATTCGCACCGTAGTCTGGTTTCATTATTGCTAAAGCAGAAGCGTATTCTTGTGGCCCAAGTCATATGAGTTTTCGCCACATGAATGGTTTAACTCTGACCCGGTCTGGACTCCTCAATCCTGGGTCATCTGTGAATACAGTCTCTACCACCCCTAGTTCTCTCAGGCATTGGATCCCTTGTTCTATGGTCTTCCATGGGGTTTGCTGCATATGGAAATCATCTCCGCACATATATCCCTCCCTTGCGCCATTCAAGACCCATCTCCAGAGACTGGCAGAATCAGCCCCCCTTATCATCGTTTGGTCGATAACTGGATCACGTGACAGGGATCCCAAATGCCTCGCTTCAGCACTGTCCAGCATTTTAGCGGGGGGGGGGGGTCCCGGGTGCAGGGGCACCAGCCGGAGACACGACATGAACACCGATATGATTTGAGCATCGTGCTCCTGTTTTATTGTTTACTTACACCAAGTTATACTTTGCAAAGTTCACACCCCTTTCCCATGAGAAAGCCTCTAAGCAGCGGGGGAGCTGACCAGTGTATACCTTTTCCCAAGGCTGTTCAAGGCTGCCGGCTAGCAGGTGCCTTGCAAGCCAATCTTCAGCCTGAGGCCCCGTCAGGGGTACTTCTGCAACAGCCCTGGGATGCCCAAGCTCTCCTGGGGTATCCTATGCCCCCGCTCCACAAGGAATTCCTCTACATATCCCCCATTTCCTTTTTGGGCAACCCAGGTCTGGTCCATGATTTTCCGCAGCCCCGCTTTAAGGCAAGAAAAAATACACCCAAGTATTATTAAGCCTAATATAACTACAAATAGCAATCGGCAGCCTTCTACTACCAAGGTACGCAGCCATCCGGTGATACCCAGACCCTTAAGCCAATCTCCAATAGGGTCGTCTGTCTCCCGAAGGTTGTGTAGGCCCCTCTGGAGGTCAGAGAGGTGCTTGTGAATTGAGACAGAGTGGTCAGAAAGATTCATACAGCACATACCCTGGAACTCTTCACAGCCGTGGCCGTGAGCTAGTAGTAGAAAATCAATGGCTGCCCGATTTTGTAATACTGCATGTCTAACACTAGTAACATCTGCACTTAGCTCATCAAGCATCTGCAAAGTTATGTTTAACTTATCCCTCACCCAGCAAGCAAGTTTATGCAAAATAGCGTGAGCCCTGGCTGCTGAAGCACCAGGTACAAACATAGATGCTAGCCAAATTATACCACGACTCCAAAAGACAGGCTCTTCATTTCTTTTACATTTGAGCTCATGGATTGAACGCCGCACCCTGGTTTTAGTGCGGTGGGTGATATTTAAGAGTTGATGCAGGCCTGGATGGAACAGGGTGAGTTTCCCTAAGTAGTACGGTCCCCCATGTGGGCTGGCGGGAACCCCATTCCACGCACGGTCCCCTCATATTAAGAACATACCACTGGGGAGGCGCTTTGGGGCTTGACCCGTGAGGTTGATTTGGTAGTAAATTGCTTTGGACACGTAGTTTCTCAGAAACCAGTGTGCAAGAGGGTCAACAGTGGCCCAAAGGCACCTATTAACATTTAATTGACTGGTAGTGGGAGGCTCGAATATCATGTAACCATCCCCAGTTTGGTTTGTGGAACCCAGAAGATCTAACTCTTCTGGTGTTCCCATGGTGACATTGATGCTTTTCAAGAATGCACCTTGCCAGCAGGCATGCTGCTGCACAGGCTTGAGTCCGATCAGCCCTGAACAATTGCCATTGTTTGTGGCGTTCCTTATCAGAGAGCTATTGTTTAGCATCCCTCGGAAAGTCTTGCGGGTTAAAATAGGGGACCCTGTAGTGGTTTGGTCCAAAATACTCATTACTGTTTATCTTCTGTGAGATAAGAATTAGGAGAAATGCAAAGCAGGCACCAAACTTGAAAGAATATAAAGAAGTTTATTAACAGACCTAAAAGAGCGAAAAAAATTATACCACACCTTCAGAACTCTCCTCCTCCCCCCACCTTCCTCCCTTCTCCCACTGACAATGTAAAAAGACAACCCTTAAGATGTTCAGTCTGTTTACCACTTCCATAATAACCTCGTTCAGTCCATTTAGAAAGAAGAGTCTCTCTTGCTCATGCTATGAAAACATTATCACGAGACAGCCGCCCACTTCGAAATATTGTTCAGTCCATTTAGGAAGAGGAATCTCTCTGCTCGCATGCGAGTCCCTTCCCCCGACTTGCAACTTTTCCCGCAACTGCTTTTGAGGGTCCACTCTTGAAGGTTTTTGGGGTACAATTTTAAGGTTGAGCCGTTCTAAAACAAAAGTTCTCTTCACCCATCTCTGGGAGCATTTCATCTCTAAGAGCAGAGTCCCTTCTCCTTCCCTGGGAGCAAAGGGTCTTCCTCATCTTCATCTTTAGGACTATCTCTGGGATCATCTCTAGGAACTGAGGTTTTCTCCTTTCCCATTTGGAGCCAAAGTCCTCATCGCTTCCATCTCTCCCTGTCCAAACTTCTCATGAAATTACAGCTGTATCAGCATCTGCCTATCTCAGTGCAGGTGCTTTTGCTTGCGAGTTGAACACTCCACCCCCCATATCTTCATGAAATTACAACGGGATACTCTGATATATCATAGCTTCACAACAGAATTTCAGCTTTAAGCATCTTCTCTTTCTCTTCCCTCAGGTTTTCAGCTCTTCACAGCACTAAAAGGGTTAATCTCACCTCGGCCTTGCAGCTGGAATGTCGCTTATCACTGTTGGTCACATGACCTTTGCCGGGCAGTGGTGGGCAGCTTTCGGCTGAATCTTGGCCTTGGCCGCACTGGAGAGGGGGAGCCAGGCCGTTCCGTCTGCACGTAGCAGGACTGTGGGGGTCCGCGGGTGGAAACGGGGCTGCACGGCTCCGGGATGGCTGTGGCCTGGCCCGGCCTGGCCCGAGCAGGACCTGGGCCGGGCCCGCTAGCCCCCGCACGGGGCCTGCAGCCGCCTGTCCCAGCGCCGGAAACAAGAGAGCGCTCTGCCCAGGGTTTGTCTATTCTTAAATGTGGACCACAGAGGTGGTCACAATTTTAAGTGGCTTAAAGAATTGTCCATATTCAAACTAGCCAGCTGATAGGTTCTGTCAGGTCATAGAGGAGCTGTAAGAACCCCTTTGCAAGAACATAACTTCCAGGACTATGCTTTGCTAACCCATGACACTCCCTTTTTCAGATATAGATTCAACATCATGCCCTAAACATAAGGAGATGTGAAGCTGACAGTAGGGTTAAATATGTCAAATTAGACCTATTCCTTTTGATTTTGTACTTTGCTAGTTACAGGAGGATCATCTATGTTCCTTTTCAGACGTCTTAATTACTAGCTTGACTGAAAACGCTTAAATGACTAAAATCTTATTTGGTCTTAAATCTTCATCCCTTGATGTATTGGATGTAAATGGCAAGGGGGAAAGACTATAGGGGTGTGGCCTCTGTGGGAAGAGATTGGAGACTGCCCTGTGCTGGACATAGCTGGTTTGGCAATGGACCCAATACAGGCCAAACCTGAGCCCATCAGCAAATTTGTGGCACCTCTATGAAAACATATTGAAGAAAGGGCAGAAAACACTGGACAGAGAGAGGAGGAAGTAACAAAAGGAGTGAGAAAAAACAGAGGCAACATCAAGATCAGAGAAAGGAGGAGAAGGAGGAGGTGCTTCATGGTACTGGAGTAGATATTTCCTGCAGTCTGTGGAGGATCCATGCCAGAGTAGATGGATATTCTTAAAGAAATTGCTGTCTGTGGAGAACCCACAACAGAGCAGAGGAAAAGTGTGAGAAGAAAGAAGTAGTAGAGAGAAACCATTATCATAGAATCATAGAATTGTTAAGGTTGGAAAAGACCTCCAAGATCATCAAGTCCAACTGTCACCCTAGCACCACCAGTTCACCATTAAACCATGTCCTCAAGTGCCATATCCACACGTTTTTTGAATACTTTCAGGGATGGTGACTCAATCACTTCACTGGGCAGCATGTTCCAATGCTTGAGAACCCTTTCTGTGAAGAAATTTTTCCTAATATCCAATCTAAACCTCCCTTGGTGCAACTTGAAGACATCTCCTCTTCTCCTGTCACTTTTTACCTGGGAGAAGACACTGACACCCACTTCACTGCAACCTCCTTTCAGGTGGAGAGCAATAAGGTCTCCCCTGAGCCTCCCTTTCTCCAGGCTAAACAACCCCAGTTCCCTCAGCCGCTCCTCACAAGTCTTGTGTTCCAGGTCCTTCTCCAGCTTCATTGCTCTTCTTTGGACATGCTCCAGCACCTCAGTGTCTTTCTTGCAGTGAGGGGCCCAGAACTGAACACAGGATTCGAGGTGTGGCCTCACCAGTGCCAAGTACAGGGAGACCATCACTTCCCTGGCCCTGCTGGCTACACTATTTCTGATACAGGCCAGGATGCCATTGGCCTTCTTGGCCACTTGGGCACACACTGGCTCATGTTCAGACAGCTGTCAACCAACACCCCCAAGTCTTTTTCTGGTGGGCAGCTTTCCAGCCACTCTTCCCCCAGCCTGTAGTGCTGCATAGGGTTGTTAGTCAAGGCTAATCCACCACACTTGGTCAGTGTTAATGATGTACTAGGACTTTTCCACTCTGTATCCTTAACATGTAAAATAGTGTAGATTTCAGTTATTTCACCATATATTTTTATAATATTTTAAAATTTTAGTGCTCACACAAAATATGTGCAGAAGTATACACGAGCTTCAAGTTACCTACATAAGCATGTCTTTAAGGTGAATTATAGTTATTACTTATTTCAAAACTACTTTTACCTTATCAGTACATCTGAGTTGCTATGTAATGTGTGGGTGATTTTTTTTTCTTTTTTACAGATACCAAAGATGATGACTAGAAAGATTAAGCTTTGGGACATTAATGCCCATATAACCTGTCATTTATGCAATGGATACCTGATTGATGCTACCACTGTAACAGAATGCTTACATACTTGTAAGTAGGAATATAATGCTGTGATTAAGCTAGAATTGTTGTTTTACTTGATGTGCTAGATGTTTTAAGTTTTAGTTGAAATTTAAAGTTTTACTGTGTATCAGCCAGAATAAAGCAAACTTTGCTATGCACTTATAATTTATCAAGAAAAATATATTGTTTTGTGAGAAAAATAAGAACAAACTTGAAACCATATATAGTAAATGGTAATGTATATGTTTAAGAATGTAGCTTTTCTGCTGAATATTAGAAGAAATGTGGCATGCTTTACAGAGATGATGTTTCAAAATTGCCAGAGATGTTTTTTTCACTACATCTGATTTCTAGATGCTGTTCATCAGCCTTAATGTATTTGCTTTTTTTGTTTTTCTTCTCATTCCGTTTTTAGTTCATTCCTGTGTCCCTTCTCCATGTGCTCTAAATCTGAAGTTCCTTGGTGTTCTGTTTGGAGTAAAGCATTTAGAACCCTAATCTAACCTTTTACTTTGCTTTGTACCAAATTCTGTAATGCTGCCATTAACTATTAAAATTAGTCTTGCTGGAGGGTCACTTTTTTGTTTTTCTAAAATGTATTTATTTATGTATGTGCAACCCTGAAACATGCACTGCAAGCAGGTTTTCCCAGTTCACAAAGGCCATGCCATTCCTGAGGAATGCATTTTTAGAGCAAACCTATGGGGTGTCTTGTGGAATGTTCCTTATTAGAAATTTATGTTTTCAGAAAGTTTTCTTGCCTTTAGTTTCATCCTTAGACTTATGGTATTAATTCTGAGGGGAGACATAGCTTCATATTATGGATGGAAGGGTGGGTAGCAGCTTTTTAAAGAACAGCTGCAGAATTTTTTCATTTGTACCTTTTTAGCTTGTCTGTGAAAAAACAGCTGACCTGTGCTGAGTTTAGTTTAGGAGGAGCTGGTATCTCCGTATTCAAAACTGGAGGATCTAATGATGGCAAGTGAGAAGTTAGTAATTTTAGAAGATCAGTTTGGTTCTTCTGTATACTTGTTTCAAACAGGTTACGGCCTCACCCTTGCAACTGGATCTGCTAGCATATACTACTGGAGCAGACTGTAATGCAAGATCTGGGCTTAGGGGGCAAAATTAGTAGGATAGGTCCAATAATAATCTCTACCAGCAACAGTAATTTCATCTTAAATATGTAAATATGATATATAAGCAAAGAAAGCATAATTACTTTTTTGGCTTTAACTGGTGTTTATTCAAACATACCATCATGTCTGAGAGACAGATGGTAGTACAGCTATAGTTCTCTCATACCGTAAGAACTGTTGTAAGACTACCTAAGATTAAAGGAATTATTGTTGAGGGAAAAGATGCTTAACCTTTTTTAATAATAAAAAGAATATATATAATTTTGGTAGCTTGAGCTTTTTCAATTTCTGAAATTTGAGCTGGAATTCATTTAGAACTTTGGGTCAGGAAAACACTTAATACTGACTTAATACTGCAATGTAGTGAAAAAACAGTAGTACAGATTGAAATGAAAGAATTGCTTTTATTTGAATCAAATATTGTGAGGTTGTGTATAAACTTAGAAACAGCTCCAAAAGCATTTGCTATGTAGTATTAATTTTAAGAGTTTTTATCTGTATACTAAAAACCTTTACTCATTTTATTTTCTGATTGAAGTCTATTTGTAGTGTATTTTGTGAAAGTGAAAAGTTGAATTGCATTTGAATAATATGATTCAAAGCATTGGACTTGAGGAAAAAGAAATTATTCTTTTGCCAAATGCTTATTATCATAACACATTTTTCCTCTATGTGCATCCATGATAAAAATCAAAATGACTATGTATTTTAATGGCATGCAGAGTCTGTAACATCCTTTGTAAAAGCTGAAAAAACCAAGTAAATATGCTACTGACCTATTTGAAATACTGTTCTAGTAACTTCAGGAATGGGACTGTTCCAAATTTAAGCATGATTTGTTAGGAAGACTCTAACTAGATATAATTTTCTTAACATAGCTACAATGCATCACTTTTCCAAATTGAGAACAGAAATCATAAAAGTTCATTAAAAATGTTCTCTTCTCCAGGCTGAATAACCCCAACTCTCTCAGACTTCCTTTATAGGAGCGGTGTTTCAGCCCTCTGACCATTTTCATGGCCTTCCTCTGGACCTGCACTAATAGTTCTATGTCTTTCTTGTGTTGGAGACCCCAGAGGTGGACACGGTATTCCTGGTGGGGTCTCTCAAGAGTGGAGTAGAGGAGGAGAATGACTTCCCTTGATCTGCTGGCCACACTTCTTTTCATGCAGCCCAGGATATGATTGGCTTTCTGAGCTGCAAGTGCACATTGCTCATGTCCAATTTTTCATCCACCAGTATCCCCAAGTCCTTCTCAGCAGGGCTGCTCTCAATCCATCCATCCTCCAGTCTGTACTGATGTTGGGTGTTGCTACAACCCAGATGTGGGGCCCTGCACTTGGCCTTGTTGAACTTCATGAGGGTCACATGGGCCCACTCCTCAAGCCTTTCAAGATCCCTTTGGATGGCATCCCTTCTAGTGAATCAACTGCATCAGTCAACTTGGTGTCATCTGCAAACTTGCTGAGGGTGCACTCCGTCCCACTGGGTCCTGATTCTACTCTTCACCTGGCCCTTATCCCTGAAGATTGTGAATCACACCTGGGCATGATCACTGCATCTCTGTGCAGCCAGTCCATTTTTTGTACATAGAGGGCATCCTCCCTACCCCTTCTTCCTTGCCTGTCCCTTCTGAACAGTTTATAGCCATCAATTGCAGTGCTCTGGTCATGCAATTCATCAAATTTCTGTGACAGTGATTTGATCATAGCTTTCTAGCTGCACAGTGACTGCCAGCTCCTTCACTTTGTTACCCATGCTCCCTGCAGTGGTATAGAGGCACTTCAGCTAAGCTACCTGCCTTGTCACCTTTTTAGAGGAACACACCCTAATCCTTTCAGGCTTTTCATAGATTTTTCTCTGTTGGTTCCTAATACATCATCAGCTCCTGTCTGGTGCTCAGAACTCCGTCCCTTTCCCCTGCTAAATCTAGTTTAAAGCCCTCTTTATAAGTCTGGTCAGCTTGTTGGTGAAGACCCTCTTGCCCTGCTTGGTCAGGTGAATCCCATTAGCTCCCAACAGACCAAGCTTCTCAAAGGTAGATCCATATTCATAGAAGCCAAAACCTTGAGTATGGTACTAGCCACACAGCCAGGCATTCACCTGTTCATTTTGGCTCCTCCTTCCTGAACCCCTTATTCTGAGAGAATAGAGACCACCACCTGTGCTCCATATCCTTTTAACATTGCTCCAAGTTACATATAGTCTTTTAATGGTTCTAAGTTGCCTCGTTGCAGTATCATTGGAGCCTACATGAAATAATAGGAGCACAGTACCATGTATTGATGTCCCACTCACATTCCTGAATACTGTGCTGTCAGTTGAGCTCCTCTTGTAACATAGCTTGAGGAGTTCTAGCTGGGCATGCTTGCAGCTATGACATCCACTGCTGCCTTCAGGTGCCACAGGAACTTCCAAGTGCTGCAGCTCCATGCAACCTCAGCTCTGCACAGCTATTTCAGTCTGTTTGTGTTTCAGCCTCAGCCTTGCAGGTGTGGCAGGTGGAGACCATTTTCTTTCTGCAGGCTACTGTCTCCTTGTAGTTCTCAGAAAAAAAATGTCCCCACCAATGCCACACTCTTGGTTGGCTGTGCCCCCTAGGGCCCAGTTATATGTGGCTTCCTGGGGTTTGAACTGGACATGGAACCATCAGCACCATCCAGCCCTTACCCACCCCTCTTGCAAGACCTGTTTGTCACCTGCCAGCCAGTCTCTCCACAGACACAGCGAAAGCGATTCAGAAACCCACAGATACTGCCAGTGACCTCACAGGTTTCTTCAAACTGTCTTGGTTTATTTCTTTTTAATTATTAATGTTCTTGTTATTAGTCTGTAGAAGCTGCTTGGTGAAGTATTTGGAGGAAAACAACACCTGTCCAACATGTCGGATTGTTATACACCAGAGCCATCCATTACAGTATATCGGGTAAGTGTGGAGTAGGAAAGGAAAAGCACAACTAGTTACTCTCTGGGCTGTACAAACTTTGCAAATTCAGCACAGTTTCTCTCTACATTTTTTAATTTGCTTATCAATATTTTAAATATATATAAAGAAGTTTGATTAGAAGACAGAAGATTTATATAAAAGAGGTAAGGTATTGAATTCTGCTGTGAATTTGCAATTCTTTTGAAACTAATACTTTTCTCTTGAATCAGAGAAACACAATAGACTTTATTGTTTGATTCCTGAGTGAAGTACAATGAGATTTAGTCTCTTCTTGTTTTGCATACCTGGATCATAGAAGTTGCATATATGGAACATCAACATGAATTACACTTGTAGTAAATCTTCCAAACAATGACTGTCAGTTTGACAGTGGCTTTCAGTGACTGAGGGGGTGTGTTCAAAGATGTTGCAAATATACAGCATTACTGTTGATTTAGTCTTTCAAAGAACTGTTTAGTTCATAGATGCAGATGAGGACTGAGGGCTGAGCAGGTGGGTTCCTCGTTCTCGTTAGCCACGCAGGTGCAGGGTGGGGTTTCTCCTCTGGGCAGCGGTGGGGTGATTAAAAAGGGTTCTAGGGACCGTGGCGACCCAGAGCACAGTGAACAGGAGTGGGCAAACAGGGTCATGGCACATCTCTAAGGGCGTGGGACAGCAGTTTGCGGGCCAGTTCACGCAAGCAGGGCAAGCAGGCAGTGTTGCAGGTTTCCTCCTGCTCGTGGGGTTTTTAGTTGTTTGTTGCAATTTTGTTGGTTGGTTTTGGGTTTTTTCGTTAGTAATGGTTTTTACATGATCAAGGGCTGCAGTTAGTAAAAGTGTATGTACCCAAACAGAAGCCTCCAAGAAGGATTCGTCTGTCCAGACCCCTTCCTGTGAGGAGTGTTTGAGCTTGTCGGTGGTACCACGGGGCAATGCAAACGAAGCCTGCCTGCGGTTTGAACAAGTGAATGATCTCCTTTCACTGGTGGCTGAGCTTAAGAAGGAGGTAGGAAGACTAAGGAGTATTAGGGAAAGTGAGAGGGATATAGAGTGGTGGAGTTCTGCCCTTCCATCCTTGAGGGAAGCCTGCCAAGAGTCTGGGGACTCCCATGCCTCCCACGTTCAGGTAATAGGAGGACACCTGATGGATGAAGGGGAGTGGAAATGGGTTCCTACTCGGGGAGGTAATAAAAATTCCTCCCGACCCCCTTCACATACCCAGGTGCCACATCAGAATACGTATGAGGCCCTGGATCTAGAGGGTCAGCCAGATGACGCAGAAGAAAATGACCTGCCCAGTGGGCCTCCCAATTACGCTTCATCTGTCAGACGGATCACCACCTCTAACATTATAAAGAAAAGGGTAGTTGTAGTAGGTGACTCTGTTCTGAGGGGAACAGAGGGGCCCATATGTTGACCGGACCCATCCCACAGAGAGGTCTGCTGCTTCCCTGGGGTTCAGGTATGGGATATTACTGAGAGACTCCCTGGGCTGATTCAGCCCACTGATTATTACCCACTGTTGATACTCCAGGTTGGCAGTGATGAGACTGAAAAGAGAAGTGTTAGGGCAATTAAAAGGGACTTTAGGGCTCTGGGTCAAGTGGTTGATAGGGCAGGAGCACAGTGTTCTGCTCAGTCCCTTTGGGGGCAGGGACGAATGACAAAAGGAATAGGGGAGCCCACATTATAAACAAGTAGCTCAAGGGTTGGTATCATCATCAGAATTTTGGGTTCTTTGATCATAGGGCAACTTTTACGGCACCTGGCCTGCTGGAACCAGATGGACTCCATCTCTCTGTTAAAGGCAAAATGCTTTTAGCCCATGAAATGGCAGAACTCATTGGGAGGGCTTTAAACTAGGTTTGAAGGGGAAAAGGATGCAACTGGGCTCTCTGGAAGCAGGCCCAAGGGGGGTAAGCCAGAGTTAGGGGTGAAATAGCAGCCCAGCTGAAGTTCATGTATACTAATGCATGCAGCATGGGTAACAAACAAGAAGAGCTGGAAGTCACGGTACAACAGCAAAGCTATGATGTAGTCGCCTTCATGGAAACGTGGTGGGATGTCTCACATAGATGGAGCACTGCACTACACAAGCTCTTCAGAAGAGACAAGAAAGGGAAAAGAGGTGGAGGGGTGGCCCTTTATATTAGGGAGGCTTTTGATGCCACGGGTATTGAAACCAATGATGATGAAGTCGAGTGCCTATGGGTAAGAATTAAGGGGAAGGCCAAGAAGGCTGACATCCTGGTGGGAGTCTGTTATCAACCACCCAGCCAGGAAGAAGAGGTGGATCATTTATTCTACAAGCAGCTGGAGGATATTTCAGGTTCACCAGCCCTTGTCCTTGTAGGTGACTTTAACCTACCAGACATCTGATGGGAACTTAATACAGCAGAAAGGAGGCAGTCCAGGAAGTTCTTAGAATGTGTGGAGGTCAACTTTTTGTCTCAGCTGGTGAGTGAGCCCACCAGAGGAGGGACTACGCTAGACCTGCTGTTTGCAAATAGCGATGGGCTGGTGGGAGATGTGGTGGTTGGAGGCCGTCAGGGGCACAGTGATTGTGAAATTATAGAGTTCCAATATTTGGTGAAATGAGGAAGAACATCAATAAAACTTTTACATTGGACTTCTGGAGGGCAGACTTTGGCCTATTTAGGGGACTTATTCAGAGAGTTCCTTGGGAAGCAGCCCTTAAAAACAAGGGAGTCCAGGAAAGGTGGGCGTGCTTCAAAACAGATCTTGAGGGCACAGGAACGGACTGTCCCTGTGTGCCGTGAGTCGAAGAGGCAAGCGTTCAGCCTGAATGGGCAAGGAGCTTTTGAAGGAATTTAGGAATAAAAAGTGGATGTATCATCTTTGGAGGGAGGGTCAGGTCTCTCAGAAAGTGTTTAAGGGGATTGTTAGGGCATGTAGGAAAAAAATTAGAGAGGCCAAAGCTCAGCTATAACTTAACTTGGCAACTCTTGTGAAGGATAATAAAAAATGTTTTTACAAATATATTAACGGCAAAAGGAAGGATAAGACCAACCTCTGTTCTCTACTGGATGCGGGTGGGAACTTAATAACTACAGATGGGGAGAAGGCGGAAGTGGTTAACGCCTTCTTTGCCTCAGTCTTTAGTGGGAAGACGGCTTGTCCTCAGGACAACTGTCCTCCTGGGCTGGCAGATGGTGTCAGGGAGCAGGATGGTCCCCTGTTATCCAGGAGGAGGCAGTCAGAGAACTGCTGAGCTGCTTGGATGTTCATAAATCTATGGGACCAGATGGGATCCATCCCAGAGTGATGAGGGAGCTGGCAGATGAGCTTGCAAAGCACTCTCCATCATTTACCAGCAGTCTTGGCTCACCGGTGAGGTTCCAGCTGACTGGAAGCTGGCCAATGTGTCACCCATTCACAAGAGGGGTAGGAAGGAGGATCCTAGTAATTATAGGCCAGTCCATCTGACCTCGGTGCCTGGCAAGGTAATGGAGCAGTTCATTCTGCATGCCATCACACAACACCTACAGGATGGCCAGGGGATCAGACCCAGCCAGCATGGGTTTAGAAGGGGCAGGTCATGTTTGACCGATCTGATCTTCTTCTATGACCAGGTGACCCGCCTGGTGGATGCAGGAAGGGCTGTGGATGTTGTCTATTTGGACTTCAGCAAGGTCTTTGACACTGTCTCCCACAGCACACTCCTGGAAAAGCTGGCAGCCCACAGCTTGGACAGGAGCACTCTTTTCTGGGTTAAGAACTGGCAGGATGGGTGGGCCCAGAGAGTTGTGGTGAACAGTGCTGCATCCAATTGGTGGCCAGTCACTACTGGTGTCCCTCAGGGGTCTGTGCTGGGGCCAGTTCTGTTCAATATTTTTATTGATGACATAGATGAGGGTATTGAGTCCTTCATTAGTAAATTTGCAGATGACACTAAGCTGGGAGCATGTGTCATTCTGTTGGAAGGTAGGAGGGCTCTGCAGAGAGATCTGGAATGGTTGGATAGATGGGCAGAGTCCAATAAGATGAAGTTTGATAAGTCTAAGTGCTGAGTCCTGCATTTTGACCACAATAACCCCCTGCAATGTTATAGGCTGGGGGTGGGGTGGCTGGACAGTGGCCAGGCAGAAAGGGACCTGGGGGTACTGGTTGACAGCTGATTGAACATGAGCCAGCAGTGTGCCCTGGCCAACGGCATCCTGGCCTGTATCAGGAATAGTGTGGCCAGCAGGACCAGGGAAGTCATTCTTCCCCTGTACTTGGCACTGGTGAGGCCGCACCTTGAGTACTGTGTCCAGTTCTGGGCCCCTCAGTTGTGGAAGGACGTTGAGACACTTGAACACACCCAGAGGAGGGCAACAAGGCTGGTGAGGGGCTTGAAACACAAACCCTGTGAGGAACCACTGAGGGAGCTGGGGTTGTTCACCCTGGAGAAGAGGAGACTCAGAGGTGACCTTATCACTCTCTACAACTACCTGAAAGGTGGTTGTAGTCAGGTGGAGGTTGGTCTCTTTTTCCAGGCAGCAACTGATAGAACGAGAGGACATGGTCTTAAGCTGTGCCAAGGGAAATATAGGTTGGATATTAGGAAATTTTTTTCACAGAAAGAGTGGTGAAGTACTGGAATCATCTGCCTGGGGAGATGGTGGAACCACCATCCCTGGATGTGTTTAAAAAAAGATAGGATGTGGCACTCGGTGCCATGGTTTAGTGTAGGTGTTAGGGCATGGGTTGGACTCGATGATCTTAGAGGTCTCTTCCAACCTGCTGATTCTGTGATTCTGTGAGGAAGTTGGTAGCAGGAAAGTTAGAGTAGTGGCTTCAACATCTTGACTGGAAGACTCGCTGAAAAATTTGTAGCTACTTCTTCCCATTCCCATACAGGGCTCCCTTACTCTGTGACCTATAATGAATGAGGTATTAAATCATAATTTCCTTATTTTTCAGTGTATTTTCTGTGTATTTGTACATTACCTTTCTTTTTCTTCAACAGTTTATTCTCATTTTAAAAATTTCAAAGGTATCAGTCAAATATTTATACCACCTGACTTGGCTGCATTTGCCTGAGAGATTTGTACCATAGCAACTTTCACTGATAGAAATGTATTGAGAAGTGTGGTCACAGTAGCTGCTGTATGTTGTGTAGACTCTTGTCTACCTCTGTGCAAAGTTTCTTTTCATTTGTGGCACTGCTTCAAATGCTTATATCTGAGTTCTAGTTCAACTTTTGAAGAAGTGGCTATAGAAAATAAATTTGATTCCTTCTCCACTTTCACTGAGAATTGTGCATGTCCTATAAAAACTTTCTGAATTGCTCAAAACTGTATTCCCTTCAGGAGTCAGAAATAAGATAGGTTTTTCTTATACTTTCTGAGAATGTTGTAGAAATTGTACTAGAGTGTATTTTGAAAAATGACAAAACAATAATGACAAATCCATGCCAGTTGACAAGAAGAAACAAATGGCACTTAAAACAACATGGTTGTCCTTGTAAAGTTACAGGAATACATCCATGAATTGATTCAGAAGCCTGTTTTCAATGCAAAGTGAGGCCTGGAACCATATCCTCAAATTGAGTAGTTAGAAATGGATGACAGTTGTTTGTGAATATGGAATGCACAATACTATGTCTTTTTAAAAATTGATCCCTTTCTTCAGTGTAAGTTCTTTGCTTTACTGCTTTGAAAAATGAAGATGCACTCCTAGAGAAGTATTTTCTTGAGCTAGTTGCAAAATACTGCCCCTTAAAGATCAAAACAGATAGCCTTTGTCCAACCTGATTTTGGAAGTCTGTGGTTTCTTCTGATGCCATGATGATTTTTTTGCCTTTTCTTTTATACCCCTTTTTATACCTTTTTACAACTTCTGCATTCTTAGTGCTTTTTGCCTACATTCTTGGACTTGTTTGTTAAGCTAGGAAACTAAACATTTTAGAAGCTTCATAATTAGGCGTTAGTGTGCCCCAGACCCCAAGGTCCTCTCCAGAACACATTTTGTAAAGTAAGATAGAACCATCCAGGGGAAAGTTCCTTGGGGAGGGGGGCTCATTCGAGCCTCTCATTGGGGAATCTTTGATAGATATGCTAATTAGTAAGACCTATACCCGATCTTTTGGGGGTGTGCATTGCGGTGTGCATTAAGGTGCATTTGACCTGGACCTTAAAATAAATACAGAGGTAAAATCCCTTTTTCCCTTCTAACCGTGTTTGACTCTTGATTTTAAGACCAGGAAAAGGCATCACTTCAATAGAGAATTAATAGGGAGGAACATTGCATTATACCTTAGATAAAAGAATCTGGGATCTAATTCATCCCCACCCCTCGGAGGAATAGGTAAAACAAGCACATCTCATGTTTTATCATTAAGAATGCTGTTAAATTCTCACCTCTGTTCTCATGCTGATGGCTAAAATCATTCATTTAGATTTAAATGTTTTGGAGATGTTCCTGCAATCTGTAAATGACCTTTAAAAATCCTAACCTGAGAGTCAAAGCTGGATTTTGGTATTATAAACTCTTCTGGTGTTAATGTCCTTGTAGCAGCTGAGGCTGACATTTTAGCCTGTATTGCATTTTATTTATAGTTTGGAAGTCAAGGTAATGTTCTGGTCCTTTCCGGTAATGACTTATTTTAGAGTAATACAGGAAATGGCAACTTAAACTTTGGTTGAACACATGAGTGTTTAGAATCTTAACCAGTCCTGCTTCCCCACCATTTCTTTCCTTATGTGCTGGATCAGTCTTTTTTGTTCCGGTGGTGGTTTGACCCTGGCTGGATGCCAGGGGCCCACCAAAGCTGCTCTATCATTCACTTCCTCTACTAGACAGGGGAGAGAAAATATAACAAAAGGCTCATGAGTTAAGGGCAGGGAGATCACTCACTGATTACTGGGGCAAAACAGACGACTTAGGGAAATTAGTTTAATTTATTACTAATCAAAATCAGAGTGAAAAGTAAAACAAATCTTAAAAACACCTTTCTCCCACTTCTCCCTCCTTCTTGTGTTCAACTTTATTCCTGATTCTCCACCTCATCCCCCTCAGCAGCACAGGAAAGCAGGAAATGGGGGTTATGATCAGTTCATCATAGGTTGTTTCTGTTGCTCCTCAGGAAGAGGAGTCCTTCCCCTGCTCCAGCATGGCGATCCCTCCCACGGGAGACAGTTCTCCACAAACTTCTCCAACGTGAGTCCTTCCCACGGGCTACAGATCTTCACAAACTGCTCCAGTGTGGATCTCTTTCCATGGCGTACAGTCCTTCAGGAACAGCCTGCTCCAGTGTGGGTCCTCCACAGGGTCACAAGTCCTACAAGGAAACCTTCTCTAGTGTGGGCTCCTCTCTCCATCAGTCCACAGGTCCTTGCCAGGAGTCTGCTCCAGCACAGTCTTCCAATGGGGTCACAGCCTTCTTTTGGGCATCCACCTACCTGCTATGGCATGAGTCTCCTCCATGGGCTGCAGGTGGATCTCTGCTCCCTTGTGGACCTCCATAGGCCATAGCAGGACAGCATGCTTCACCATGGGCTTTACCATGGGCTGCAGGGGAATCTCAGCTCCGGTGCCTGGACCACCTCCTGCCCCTCCTTCACTGGCTTTGGTGTCTGCATAGTTGTTTCTCTCACATATTCTCACTCCTCTCTGGCCGCAATCTTCTGTGCAATAACTTTTTATCCTTCTTAAAAATGTTATCACAGAGGCATTACTACCATCTCTGATTGGCTCAGCCTTGGCCGGCAGCATGTCCGCCCTGGAGATGGCTGACATTAGCTCTGCTGGACGTGGGGGAAGCTTACAGCAGCTTCGTAGTGAAGCCACCCCTGTAGCCCCCCTGCTACCAGAACCTTGCCAGGCAAACCAAATACATTCCACCCCTTGCCTCTGTGAATCATATATTTAAGAACTATCATTAAGATCTACATTCATAAACACAACACTCACTCACGTCAGCAAAACAACAACAAAAAAAATTACCCACACGAAAACCAAAATAACATAATCACAGCACTGAATGAGAGTGGACAATTTACACACAATCCACCTCTTTTCCCTTCACCACAACAACAGAAAATACCCACAATCATTCCACTCTCCAGCATTGTTTGCTCCATGTTTTGCCCGTTACCCCTAATTACTGTCCTTATCTCAAATTCCTCATGATCCTGGGTTTTGGCACCAGGGTTCCACCTTTTTTAGCTAGATGATATTCTGAGCTATATGATGTTGCTCTTGGGTAAAATATTGGATTATAAGAGCTGTCTTGGTTTAAGACGATTTAAGGAGGCGGACACTTCAAAATGGGTTACCTCCCATTTCAGTTTTAACCACTCCCTTTTCACCAATAAGGAGAGATGAATGAGAGTAGATATAAGTGAAAAAATAATAGTTTACTAAAAAATGAAATAGCAACAGGCAAAAAATAACAGTGATAATCACTAGTTACAAAGTTGCTGAATCTCACAGACTCCCTGGGAACAAAGAGAAACAAAAATGGCAGACAAACCCTCCCCCCAAGATGGCACCCTCTGCAGACAACCTCATGTGGAGAGATGAAGGGAAAATGGCAGACAAACCCTCTTCCACCAATAAGGAGAAATAAAATACAAGTAGATATAAGTGAAAAAATAGCAGTTTACTAACAAGCAAAACTGCAACAGGCAAATAATAACAGTAAATAATTACTAGAATAAAATTGCTAAATCTCACGAACTCCCCAAGAACAAAGAGACACCCAGAATGGTGTAAATACCCTTTCCAAGATGGCGCCTACCACAGGTGACCGCGTGTAGGGAGACAAAGGGAAAATGGCATCTGACCCTTCCCCCAAGATGGCAGCCTTTGCAGGTGACTGCGCAGTCTGGGAGACAAAAGGATGACGGCAAAGTCTCTGGGGAAGGTAGGAGCTTACAAAGCAGTTGTAGTGGCAGATGAGAATTGCCTGCGCGTGTGGGTTCAGTGCTGCCACCCACCACTTCCTCCTGCCACCCACTAGACTTCGCCAGTGTTGGTGCTGCTGTCCTCTGCACTGTGCGTGTTGGGGGCGAAAACCGGTCTGTTGGCACCAACACAGGGTGACCCAGCCCCAGGGACCATCTCATTTTGCAAAGTTCACTCCAAAACAGTTTTTGATTGTGAAATTCATTTTTTTGAAGTGGCTACCATTGCAAGCCTAGAAAAAAAACCAACTGCCCAAAGCAATACATTCCAAAGTGGAGCCTCCACCTTCATCAAATGCTGCCAGGAGAGAGAGAGAGCTCCTTGCTCCCTGCTTCAAGCCTCCGACATAAAAAGGGACTGCGGCAATGCCCCCCCCCCCCCCTCCCCCCTTGCTCCCCAGTTCCATTTTCTGGCTGCAGGGTCTTAAAGAGGCAGTAACAAATTTTGGGCACAGATAGCTATGGAATACAATAACATTTTGGGTTACCCACTGTCTTAGGGTGACTTTATTATGTGTATCCCCTATCGCTGCTCTACCAACTGAGCTAGCCAGCACACCCATGACAATCCATCAGTGAAGAGAGTGTATCGTCTCTCACTTTCTAGTAGCTGGTTATATGGTGGTGCCTCCTCAGCATGTGTCACCTGCTCCTCTTCCTCTTCTAATGATAGTCCAAAATTCTCACCTTCAATACAGTTTGTGATGATTTCCAAGATCGCAGGGTGATTTGGATTTCCTATTTGAGCTCACTGTGTGATGAGAGCAATCCACTTGCTCCACGTTGCATCAGTGGCATGATGTGTTGCAAGGGCTTTCCCTTTGACCATCCAGCCCAGCATTGGTAGTCAGGGTGCTAGAAGGATCTGTGCTTCAGTGCCAATCACTTCTGAGGTAACTCAAACACCTTCATAAGCTGCTACGATCTCTTTTTCAGTTGGGGTGTAACAGGCCTTGGATCCTCTGTATCCCTGACTCCAGAACCCCAGAGGTCACCCTCAAGTCTCCCCAGGTACCTTTTGCCAGAGGCTCCAGAAAGGACCATTCTCCCTGGCTGCAGTGTAGGGCATGTTCTTTACATCCTGTTCTTACTGGCCCAACGGCTACTGCATGAGCAATCTCTTGTTTGATCTGTTTGTAAGCTTGTTGTTTTTCAGGACCCCACTTGAAATTGTTTTTCTTCCATGTCACAAGGTAGAGAGGGCTTACAATATGGCTGTACTCCAGGATGTGCATCCTTCCAAAACCCAGGGCACCTAGAGAAAGCCTGTGTTTCTTGCTGGTCGGTGAGGATGTAGCAGCTATCTTATTGATCACAATCTGTTGGCATCCATCTTGCCATTTCACTCCTAGGAACTGAATTTCTCGGGCAGGTCCCTTGACTTTGATGACAAAACCAGCTTTCAGGAGAATCTGGATTATTTTCTCCCCTTTCTCAAAAACCTCTTCTGCCGTGTTCCCCCATACAATGATGTCATTGATGTACTACAAGTGTTCTGGAGCCTCACCCTTTTCCAGTGCAGCCTGGATGAGTCCATGGCAAATGGTGGAATTGTGCTACCCCTGGGGCAGTCAGTTACAGGTGTACTGGACAACCCTCCACGTAAAAGCAAACTGTGGCCTGCACTCTGCTGCTAAAGGAATGGAGAAAAACACATTGGCAATGTTGATGGTGGCACCACTTTGCTGCCTTGGTGTGCCAGTTTGGGCAAATTTGAAAATATATCCTCTGAGAGAAGGCAGGTCACAACCACCCCTCCCCCACCAGGTTTGGGGAAAAAAAAATTTCCTCAAAGGAAAGTGAAAGAGATAAAACCTATTTATTTAACAAACACACGTGAAAAGGATAATAATGCTAAATAATAAAACCTCTCGCTGTGGAGAGAAAAACCTGGGAAAATTTTTAGAGTCCTTCCACAGATCTCTCTCCCCCTCCTTGGAGCTGGGATGGGGTGGTGGGCCCACCTCCAGGGCCAAAGCCTCAGTGGAAAGTTCTCCCAATGTATTCTGATGTTGAAACCATCCAGCAGAGAAAAAGGAAAAAAAATGAAGTCCCAGGAAAACAAAAGCTCAACTCTCTGTCTCTCTCCGGAGAAAAAGCAGCCGAAAAAGCTGTCTGAAAAGCAAGCAGTGCTTCCTCCTACTCCTCTCTCTCGCCGCAGCTGAACGCAGAGAGGTCTTATCTGCGTCCTTGAAAACAGACTGCAAACTGCTTTGAAAAAGTACACTTGGTTTTCCTCCCCCCCCCTCAGGCTCAGTTTAAAGGCATAGAAAGGCACAAAATTAATTTCTGGGCATAGAACAGTGATATGGGATACACATCATAAAGCTGGGATACACTCCAGCTCATACTGAAGTTCCAGCATATCTGGCACAGCAACACTCAGTGGTGGTATGACTTCATTCAGGCCATGATAGTCCTCTGTCAGATTCCATTCTCCATTAGACTTATGCACAGACCATATGGGGTTATTGAAGGGTGAGTGAATCTCTCTGACCACTCCCTGGCTCTCCAGTTCATGAATCATCTTATGGATGTGGATCATGGAATCTCAGTTCATGCAGTATTGCTGACAATGCCCTGTTGTGGTGGCAATCAGTTCCTGTTGTTCTTCAGCCCTAAGGAGTCCTACGACAGAAGGGTCCTCTGAAAGACCAGGCAAGGTGTTAAATTGTCTAATGTCTTCTGTCCCTACAGCAGCTATCCCAAAAGCCCACTGATGTCCCTTTGGGTCTTTGAAATACTCACTCCTGAGGTAATCTATGCCAAGAATACACAGGACCTCTGGACCAGTCACAATAGGTTGTTTCTTCTTCCCAGTCAAGCTCACCTCAACTTCAAATAGAGTCAACTGCTGAGATCCCCCTGTCACCCCAGCAATAGAAACAAGTTCTGCCCCCATGTACTGAGGGGCAGTGTGTGGCAGTGTCAACCAAAGCCTTGTATTTTTGTGGTTCTGATGTGCCAGGCCATCCAATCCATACAATCCAATAGACCAAATTTTCCCTGGCCTCTACCTGGCTAGAGATAGGGCCCCTCTGTTTCTGGCCACTGTTCCCTCCCTGGGCATACATTCTGAAGGTCCCTTCAAGGGGATCAGATATATCATCCTCCATTCTGCTATGCCTAGCAGCTCAGTCACTGGAAACTGGACTATATTCATTCTTGTAGAACTCCCTCTGTTAGTAGTTTCCTCTTTAAGCTTACACACCTATACTGCTAGGACAGAATTAGGTTTTCCATCCCATCTTCTCACATCTTCCTGTCGTGGGTTGACACTGGCCAGATGCCAGGGACCCATGAAAGCCGCTCACTCACTCCCCTCTGCAGCTGGACAGAGGAGAGAAAATATAATGAAGGGTTCATGAGTTGAGATAAGGACCAGGAGAGATCACTCATCAAATACCGTCACAGGGAAAATAGGCTCAACTTAAGGATATAAAGTGAATTTATTACTAACAAAATCAGAGCAGGATAATGAGAAGTAAAATAGGCCCTTAAAAACACCTTCCCCCCACCTCTCCCTCCTTCCCAGCTCTACCTCCTCCCCCAGGGGCGCAAGAAGACAGGGAATAGGGGTTATGGTCACTTCATCACCCGTGGTTTCTCCTGATGCTCAGGGAGAGGAGTCGTTCTCCTGCTGCACTGTGGGGTCCTCCCATGGGAGATAGTTCTCTGTGAACTTCTCTGACGTGAGTTCATCTCACAAGCAACAGCTCCCTGTGAACTTCTGCAACATGAGTCCATCCCACAGGCAACAGTACCCCTCAAACTGCTGCAGCGTGGATCACTCTTTCCACAGGGTGCAGTCCTTCAAGGACAGGCTGCTCCAGCATGGGAACAGGGCCCCTCTCTCCGCAGGTCTCGCACAGGATCACAGCCTCCTCCCAGGCATCCACCCGCTCTGGCACGGGGCTCCTCCAAGGGCCGCAGGTGAATCTCTGCTTTCCCGTGGACCTCCATGGGCTGCAGGGGGACAGCTGCTTCACCATTGTCTGCACCATGGCCTGCAGAGGAATCTTGGCTCTGGCGCCTGGAGCACCTCCTCCCCCTCCTTCTTCACTGACCTGGTTGTCTGCATAGTTGTTTGTCTCACATGTTCTCACCCTGCTCTTCTCTGGCTGGAATTAAAACTGCACCCCAACCTTTGTTTTGATTTCTTCTTAAATATGTAATCACAGAGGTGTTACTGCCATTCCTAATTGGCCCAGCCTTGGCCAGTGGCACATCCATCTTTGGAGCCATCAGGGATTGGTTCTGCTGGACATGGTGGAAACTTCTAGCAGCTTCTCACAAAAGTCACCTCTGTGGCTTCCTCGCTGCCAAAAACCAGGCCATGCAAAACCAATATATTTCCCCATGCTCACACAGGAAGAACCACAGGTTACCTCATGGGGTGTACCCCCTCTCCCTAGCAAGGGGATGCTTGCTTCTGATAGCAGGGGCTCTGGTCTGTACTGATAAAACTTGGGAAAGGCCCTCTTTAAGCTCCTTGCTGTGTTTCTGATGTCTCTTTAATTCTCTCTTCCAATTTCTGCATACACTTGGTCAAGTCTGTTTCCACTGCTGAGACTTGGGCTCATGTCAGGGTGTGGACAGTGTCTTTATATGTCTGGAGCCTTCATCATAGCACCCACTGTCTCCCTCATTCCATTGCAGCATCGCTAGGAATTGGGAGTATGCCTGTGTCCCAAGTCATGCAAGTTTAAGCCACATCAGTATGGTACATTTTACCATGTCTGGACTCTTAGTGGGTTGATCGTCATCTGAGAAAAGGATCTCTAGCACAGCCAGTTCCCGCAAGCATTGGATTCCTTGCTCCATGGTTTTCCAAGGGCCTTGCTGCAGCTGGAGATCTTCTGGGCAAAGTTATCTCTCCTTCACACTTGCTAAGAGTCGCGTCCAGAGGCTGAGACATTCTGGCCTCCTCGTGATCCCCTGTGTGGAAGGTATCTTTTCAGCTTTTTACTGGCTAGGCTAGTGGTTTAATGCCTTAGAAAGCCTCGAGCAGCCTAGAGAGGTAGCACGGGAAATCTAGCACTTTAGTAGCTCTAAAATCGGTACCTGTATCAGCTGCAAAGCAAATACCATCAGCAGAAGCAAAGAGGGAGAAATATAGCCCTCTGCTCGCTCAATTTCCTGCAGTTAGAAGCTTTCAAATGAAACAGACAACAAGAGATGTTCACAGGAAGGTAGCTGAGCCGAGAGGGCGGGACCTCCCCTCAATCGTCTCTTTTATTCGGAGAAGGGGAAAGGGGAGGACTGGGGGTGGACCTGGGGTGACCAGCCAATCAGACACTGCTAAAGAGTTTAAGTTACATTTGGTTTTACCCGCGCTTAGAACAAAGGAGCTCGGAGCACATGGCAGAAGCAAGTGTCTTTGGGAGGGGGAGGGGAAGCTCAGAACAGGCAGCAACACCCTGGTCAATACCCACATCATGCAACAAAGATCCCAAGTGCCTCGCTTCAGTTTCGTCCAAAATTGTGCCATCACCAGCAGTGTCCCAGACTCAGATCAACCAGCTCAATATAGACTTGTCGATTCATTGTGTGAGGTCTTTCCTCAGATTGCGGATATTTTCTAAAGATAAAAATTCAGTGATTATTTCTGGTTCTGATTCCTCTGCTTGCTGTTAGGGTGCTGCCTCCCCATTGTCATCCACCGGGCGAACGGATATGGTCTTGTATTTTCTCCTCTGGACAGGGGTAACTGCTATTGGCTTAGGCTGCCTTTCTGGTTTAACTGCAGCCTGAGTGACCATGGTGTCTGCCGATTTGTTCTCCTTCCCCTCTGGCTGCAGCTACTGCTGTACAGTACCGAGCAGTGTGCAATAAGCATTAGCCAGGCCCCAGCATAGTGCAATGAGCTGCCACTGCAATTTTCTTTCATATATTCTGTTAGCTGGGTTCTGTAGTTGTTCAGAGGGGAACTTCCAAACTACTGGGGCAGAGAATTTCTTCAGAATCTGGCCTATATCCTCCCACGTTCCATGCCACTCAGGATTTTCCACCACTGGGGCAAATCTCTGGGAAACCTCCCTGGAAATCTCAGTCTGATTCTAAATGTTTTGTAGGTCATATGGGAGAGACATAGCGGAATTAGCAGCAAAAATATGGTGTCTTTAACATCGAGAGGAAATTCAACATTCTCAAAAAGTGATGTGTCAGACCTGAGGGGGGAGAAGGAGGTGAAAGGGTGGGAAAAATCATTCCCTCCTGTTTTCCCAAGATGCTGGGTGTGATTATTAATAGACCCCCAGAAGTAGCAGCCAAGACTAGGACAGGCAAACAGAACACATCCCAAATGATCCTCACTGCCTCTGATGTTATCTTTATATAAGCTGATATTGCAGAGTATATCAACAAAGCAATCTTGGTTTGTGTCCCTGGTCCAAAAAAGATCCGTTTCTCAGGCAAATTGTACCATATATACAGAGAAGTATGCAAGCTTAGGTGCCACACCTCCATGATTAGACCAAGCAGCATGGTGACCAGTGAGTTCTGTACCTAATACAAAAATGTTTTGATCAAGATTGTTATTTTTCCACTTTCTCTCTCGTGCCTCTTTAGTTGGGCCCCAAATTTGTCTTGGTTTACGACAATTTAAGTGGGCAGACACTCCAAAATGCATTTTAGATTTAACCATTCCCTTATCATCAATAAGGAGAGATGAGCATCAGGAAAATTAATCCACAAACACCAGAGGTTTATGTCCAAAAAGGAGACAGAGGAGTCCTGTTACTTTATTCAAATAAAGGGAGAGGCCATGGGGCATTCCCCTGGGGTCTCTCAAGTTGTTAGAGGACGCAGCCTCCTTTTTATCCTAATTTCCCGGCCGCATTTCCCTCTCTCTTTCCCCATTGGCTGAGGTACTTGAGAGTACAGACTTCCCGAACTGCCTAATACAGAAACCCCTTCTAATGTGTACCCCCTCCCCCTTTTTTTTCCTTTTTCCTTTTGTCTCTGTTCTTTTTCTCTAAGTCCAGGGATTTAACGAAGTCTTGAGTGAGTAACAATCTGTGTCAATTAGTGGAATTCCTATGGAATTTATGGTTCCTCCCATTGCTTCTTTCACCTCTCAGTATCTGGCTTTATCTACAGCATGCCCACAGTTTGTAAAGACACCTCCTTCTCATTCCTTTCAGGTGCGAGTAAATATAAGTGAAAAAATAACAGTTTATTAAAAAAACGAAACAGCAACAGGCAAAAAAATAACAGTGATAATCACTAGTTACAAAGTTGCTGAATCCTGTGGACTCCCTGGGAACAGAGAGAAACAAAAATGGCAGACAACCCCCCCCTCCCCTCAAGATGGCACCCTCCGCAGACAACCTCGTGTGGAGAGAGAGAACAAATAGAGAAAAACAACACAGAAACTAAACCTCCACGATTACAAAAACTCCCCCCCAAATAACAACCAACAGGGAACAAGGACAAAACAAAAAGAAAACCTAGAGTTCAAAAACAGCCAAATGCCCCTCTTATCTCTTTGGCGGCTGGAACTCGTGGAGGGACTTTGCTTTCTCCTCGGCAAAAGCGGCTGGCAGCCGGCTGGGGCGACTCAGACTCTGTACCTTACCGCTTCAACCGGGCGCTGCTGGCAGGCTGGGCTGACCGTATGGAGCAGGGGCTGTTCCGTTTTTCTCAGCGTGGTGCCGCGGATGTAGACAGGTATATGCAAAATTTGTCCTGAAGCAGCCTAGGATTGCGAAATGCAGTTTCTTGGAGACCTAAGCCAAGAAAGGAGATCAGAGAGAAACAAAAGGCGGCTCCTGCTGTGCACCATCGCAACCTCCCCGCGAGAACGAAAGGGCAAGGCAAGAGAGACTTTCTGCCTGAGCGACCCCAACCTTAAAAAGACCGGCACCCACGGACCTCCGTGGTTCCGTTTCCAGCCACCAAGTCTTAAAGAGACAGTAACAATTTTGGGCATAGCACAGAGATGGAATACATTTTGGGTTACCCAGGACAATTCAGTCCATGTTTTGCCTGTCACCTCTTCCAATTACTATGCTTATCTCAAATTCCTCATCATCCTGGGTTTTGGCACCAAGGTTCCACCCTTTTTAGCTAGATGGGATGCTGAGCTATATGATGTTGCTCTTGGGTAAAATGTTGGATTATAAGAGCAAATGCAAATTTTCATTCCTTTGTTCTCTTCTTCTTTTTCCCTATAGGCGTCTTTCCTCGTGATTTTGAAAAAGCCCAGTACAGTTAATTAAGCAACTTAGCAACATAAGAGATTAATTAAAAGGGATAAGAAACAGTCTGGTTTGTAGAAACAAGTGTCTAGAAACAGGAAATAAAAAATGCTTTTGTCAAAATTGTAAAGGAATTTTGAGAGTTATGTTACTGAAACACATCCAGGTTTATGGCATCTCTCACAGGATGCCATCCTTTGCATCATAATGACCAACCTTCCTAACATTTCTGTTAAACTTTTGTCAGTTCTTATCTTAGACTGAACCTTATCTGCAATCTTTCCTTGTTGCTGTTATCTCATGTTTGATATTTCAGTTACTCAAGATAGGTATTTTTATTTCTTACAAGACTTTAGAGGTTTGCAGAGTTGATTTAATACTGAATCTCTTTAAGAGAAATATTTTGAATTAAGATGGCTAATTTAAACCTTCAATTTTTCTTTTTTTTCCCTGCTAGTCATGATAGAACAATGCAAGATATTGTTTACAAACTTGTGCCAGGCCTCCAAGAAGGTAAGTTTTCTACTATCACGTATTTTTACTGAATATTAGATTTAGACATAGTTCCTTTATATTAATTAAAGGAGGAAGTGAGGAAAATGTTCATGGAGGGATGAAAAATACCATCTCCACTTCCTCCAATTTTAGCACTTTTTCTCTATACTTCACTTTTTTTCAAATTTTAGACTTGTACTAGCAGTATTACTGAAAAAACTTCAGGAATGAAAAATGCTGGTGTTATTTCAGGGAAGAGTAACAATATGTAAATTTAGGTAGCACTGCAACTTTTTCATGTTGGCATTCTATAATTTGCATACATTCTTTTTAATAAACTGTACATATTCATGTCGGTTTTGACAGCTTTGCAGACTTCTCAGAGGTAGAATAGTAATGTAGTACAACTTTTGAGTTTCAGTGAATTTTTCTTCTAAGATGTACTTAAATCCTTTGCTGGTGGGTACATTTGTATTTCTGTTCTTATAATCTACTTTGACAATGAATCTGTAGAACTAAATGAATGCTTTATAGTAATTGTTCAGTATTATTTTTCAACAGTGTTACTACATTTAGTTAAGTAGAATATTTCAATCCATTTAAGCTCTCAAGTGAGTACATTATAGGACATTTATAAGCAATTTTAGGTAAAGATATTATTTTAAAATTGTTTCTAGGATACTGGAAATCCGATATGTGGATAAATATTCAAAGCCAATATTTTTAGACAGAAATATCAAAGGTGAAAAAAACATAGTATGCTAAAGTATTTAAAATTGATTTTATATGTAATAACACAATGGTGTAATAATAGCTCTGCAAATGACTTGGTAGAATTCTGGCTCTCAAGAATAAGATTTTGATTAACTCAATTATGGCAGCAAAAGTAGAGAAGTAGCAAAAAGGGCTAATACCACTTCCTGCCTGACAAGCTTCTTTTCCAGAACAGAGGAAGGTTTTGGAATACCTTGATAAATATTTTGGTAGAACATTATTCCTTAACTAATATTTACAATTTTAAACAGCGGAAATGAAAAAGCAGAGGGAATTCTATCACAAACTGGGTATGGAAGTACCAGGGGACATCAAAGGGGAGACATGCTCTGCAAAACAACATCTAGATTCACATCGCAATGGTAAATGGTCTTTATGTTTATTCTGTCTTGGGGTGGGGGCACAGACTGCCATTAAGCTGCTGAAAGGATCTGTCAGAGGTAGGTGTCTAGCTAATATATATTATCACTCATTATTGTTGTGTGATATTGTACAAGGCTTTCTTGTGCTTATAAATTGGACTATTGTCTTAGTTTAAGGAAATTTTATGGGGTGGAAACTCTGAAATAAGTTCTATCCCCTTAGTTTTCAACCTCTCCCCTCTACCAATAAGGAGAGACAAATACGAAGATATATAAGTGAAAAAATAACAGTTTACTAAAAGAAAACAGCAATAACCGAGATACAAAGGCAAATGGTTCAACCCTAACCCATAAATGCGGAGGTCCCCCTAACTGTCCTGGGGAACACAGACAAAAATGGCAGAGTCCCCTCTCTGGGCCACACGGCCGAAAGAGAACAAAGGAAACACGGCAAACGAGCCTCCGCGGTTCTAAAGCTCCCTTCTCCCCCCAAACAACGGAAGGGAAAAAAACAAAACTTGGAAAAACTATTTTGTCCGAAGGGAGTCAATGCTGCCGAAACGCTGGAAGAAACTTCCCGGCAGTTGCAGGGCCGATCCCCTCAGCGGCTGAAAATTTATGAAGCGGCTACGACCTCCCGGCATGGCAGCGAAAAAGTGGTGGACTGCTAGCAGTGGCTGGAAACTTGTGGAGTGGGTCTAACCCCCAGCAACGGGCGGCTGCGGGCAGCAGTTGACAAGCCCCCTCCTCCCCCCCCCAGCAGGCGGCAGTGGTGAAGGTATTGCGAAATCTTCCGGGGCACGGAGACAACAAAAGAGAGAGCTCCGTGTGTCCGTTCCCGGTTTTAAAGGGACTCAGTACGCCTTCCCCTTCCGTGAACCGGGGTGAAATACAGAGGTTCTGCTTCTGACTCCGGGTCTTAAAGAGCCAGTAAACAGACTTCGCATATTGACGCGTGGAATACACGATTTTGGGTCACCTAGGTCAACTAGGACAACTATATACAAGAACTCACCTCTTAGAACTTGATTCAAAGAAATCTACTCCACAGTAAGGTACTGTAAAGTAAAGCACACCTCTATTGGCCCAGCCAGGGGAGCACGCAGGGGTTAAAACCTCCATATGCTTGTCCACCATGTTCATCTTACAGAGGTTATTTATACATTTACAAGTTCGGCATCTGCCCTTTTTGTTCATTTATCTAAAACTTACAATCTTAAGGGGTTGGGGTCTTACATAAGTTGTGGTTTCCTTATCTTAGGGTTACAAACACGGCACACTATTCTTATCTAATACATTTATCACACACCTATTTTGCTAATACACACAATTTTACTATTACACACTTTGTTGCTATATTAGTTATACTTCATTTATAATTGTGTATTATGTTCCTATTCTCTTATTACATTTTTGTACCTTTTGTGACAGTTCTATTTGTCATTAAAACGACAGTTAGCAGGCGTCTTCCTTCTTATCGCTTAGCCCATAGGGGCTAAGCCCTTGTCCTGCAGAAAAGTGGTTAGCCAAACTCATTAGGTCACATTCCTTTCCCTTATCATCTTAGTCCACTCAGGCTTGGTTTTCTTTTCAAGACCAGTTAGCGTTAGGTATACCATCTCCTATTCACTGATCATTATAGCCCCTTCCAGGGCTAGGCTTCTTGTCTTGCAAAAGCAGTTGCAGTCGAGCATAGCAGCCAACACCCAATTTTTATTAATCTATATACTAAGATGCTGTCTTGGGGTGACTTTATGATGTGTATCCCATATTGCTGCCCTATGCCCAGAAATTAATTTTTGTACCTTTCTATGCCTCTAAACTGAGCCTGAGAGGGGGAAGGAAAAACTGAGTAAAACTTTTTCAAAGCAGTTTGCAGCTTGTTCAAGGTCACACAGAGATAGCGATTTTTTTTTTTTTTCCCCAGCTGTGGCAGGGGAGGGAGGAAGCACCCGGCTTGCTGCTCCCTGAGTCAGTTTTTTGGCCAGTTTCAGCTTCTTTTTCTCCAGAGAGAGACTGAGAGTTGAATTTTTTTTTTCCTTCCCTGGAATTTCAGATTTTCTCCCTTCCTTTTCTACTGGACTGCTTCAATATCAGAACACATCGGGAGGAATTTCCACCGAACACAGAGGGTCTGGCCCTGGGCCAAGCCCCAGCTCCGAGGAGACCAAAGGGAGGACTCTAATCCTTTCCCAGGTTTTTTTCTCCACAGTGAAAGATTTTATTATTTTGCATTATTTTCCTTTTCCCGTGTGTTTGTTAAATAAATAGTTTCTATCTCTTTCACTTTCCTTCGAGGAAAATTTATTTTCCCCGAACCTGGTGGGGGAGGGGTGGTGACCTGCCTTCTATCAGAGGATATATTTCTAAATTTGGCCAAACCGGTACAAATTTAGTAGCGCCCAATGTGGGGCTCGAAGGAAAGTGAAAAAAACCTGTAGTAATTACATTATGGCTTATGTTAAAGGAGTCCTGTATTTCAAACTCACCATCTAAGTCCCATATTGTTTTACATCACACTTGTTTATAGAAGGTGTTCTTTCAGATGGCTGTACTGTGTTCCTGGTGAAGATCTTCAGTAGTATCTGTGTGGGAACTATGATAAGAAAAGGTTCATTTTATTGCGACCATAAATTGCATTAACTTCAGAAATTGTTAATGTTAAGTGTAATTTTGTGATAGAAATGCTGTGGTGGTATTCTGGTTTGGCCAAATTTAGAAATATATCCTCTGAGAGAAGGCAGGTCACCACCCCTCCCCCACCAGGTTCGGGGAAAATAAATTTTCCTCGAAGGAAAGTGAAAGAGATAGAAACTATTTAACAAACACACGGGAAAAGGAAAATAATGCTAAATAATAAAATCTTTCACTGTGGAGAAAAAAACCTGGGAAAGCATTAGAGTCCTCCCTTTGGTCTCCTCGGAGCTGGGGCTTGGCCCAGGGCCAGACCCTCTGTGTTTGGTGGAAATTCCTCCCGATGTGTTCTGATATTGAAGCAGTCCAGTAGAAAAGGAAGGGAGAAAATCTGAAATTTCAGGGAAGGAAAAAAAAATTCAACTCTCAGTCTCTCTCTGGAGAAAAAGAAGCTGAAACTGGCCAAAAAACTGACTCAGGGAGCAGCAAGCCGGGTGCTTCCTCCCTCCCTTGCCGCAGCTGAAAAAAAAAAGTCTCTCTGTGTGACCTTGAACAAGCTGCAAACTGCTTTGAAAAAGTTTTACTCAGTTTTTCCTTCCCCCTCTCAGGCTCAGTTTAAAGGCATAGAAAGGCACAAAAATTAATTTCTGGGCATAGGGCAGCAATATGGGATACACATCATAAAGTCACCCCAAGACAGGTGGTTATACTCAAAATGTATATGTGTGTGTGTGTATTTATCAAAGGGTAAAAGAATTCTCAAATTTGTGACTGTCGGGAAAGCATATCAGTTTTACAGAATACTGAATGAGTCCTGACAAATTTGTAGCAGTGTCTTGAACTGATTTTCTGGGAAGCTTTGGATTACTGTCTACATTCCCACTACCAAGACTACAGCTGCTTTCCAGCTTTTCTCCTGGCTACAAAAGAAGCTGTGAGAAACGAAGCCCACTCCTCTTTTTTGGGGGGTTTCATAAATTTAATAAGGGACAATAGGGGACAAAGGTCACTTAAAGCAAAGGACAGCTCAGGGTGCTTAGCTCAAAGCCAGAGGCACCCCCACTTACACAAACTTCCTGGTTATATGCTTTAACATGCATATTAATAAACCACAATGCATATGCATAGTTTTCTGTGAACTAATTTACATTTTTTAAAGAAGGGATTAACATATTTCCTCCCCTGGTTTGCCTTTTAGAGCATGCGTATTATGATGTGAGGGTCTTTTGGGGTCTTCTCTGATGAAGGCTCAGGTCTTCCTCACATCTTGAACTTTTCAACTTTGTCTTTGGAGCATGCACAGTTATGGTGTTCCTAGGTCTTTCTGGGTCCAACCTGTTTGAATTCCTTTCTCATTAGCACATCCTGCTGCTTCTCTTGTCTATTTTTGAGATTATCCACCTGGCTTTCCATTTTTTTAAGCATTAAGCGATTAGTTAACCATATACTAGCTATTACATAGTATAAAAAGTTATAATTCAAATTATATAGGTATCTTATAACTCAAGCTATATAATCATCTTGTAACTTTAATCCTAGTTATAATGTTAATTAGTAAATACCTGCATAGCAAAGTTATTCTTAACATGCACATAATATTTCCTAACATATTCTAATACTTAATATTTCTTACATTTCACTACCCGCAAAAGCCAATGCTATAATAGCTGTTTATCACAAAGCTGATCATGCCTAATTACTTACAAGCCTAATTACTTAAAAAACCAAACCCAAACAAAAACCCCACAGTTGGTCTTATAGTCTTGACTTTGTTTCAGGATTACCTGTCATCTGATACATATAACAATTATTGTAATGCTCTTCTTTCTTCTGAAAGGTGAAACTAAACCAGATGAAAATTCAAACAAAGAAGCTTCTGAAGAAAAACGAGAAGAAAATAACGACTATCATCGAAGTGATGAACAGGTGGGTTTACTTCTGATATAGGGCATTTATTAGTTTTATTTTGCATTTTCACTTTAAATTATTATTTTTCTTAGATAAACTTTGTTCCCACTGACAGAGACAAGACACAACAGTCTTCCATGCTTTTGTGTATACTTGAGCTTCATCTTTTTTAATTAGGTAGCTGTGGAGAAGTATGGTTTTGAGAATTTCATTAATGTTTGATAGTTATAACTGAGTTTCCTGAATACTGGCTAAACTCTGTGTTGGCTTTCATCTCAACTAGATTTCAAGTAATTTGGACCTTTTATCTGAGAGTCTACTCTCATGTAACTCTGGTGCATCAGGACTGAATATGCTTCAATAATTAGAATGAAAAGATTTTTATACTTAGTATTTAGTGTCATGTTTCAAACAAAACGTGTTTGAGTGTGAAACTTGCTATTGGAATACAGAAGTCACTGCCTTCATGTTTCCCGGATAACTGTCCAAAGTAAATTAAATTTGGGTTAATTTTCCATTTAATGATAGTGCAATGGTTATATTCAGATGGATTGCGCTTTGTATCAGATCATTTAAGTGCACAGAATAAAACTTATCCTAAAGACCTTAGACTAAATAAAAAAACAGATGAAGAAAAGAAGAAGGAATTGAAGGACAGAGATCAAAAGGCCCTTTTCCCCCATATAATCTTTTGAACTTCAAAAATGTGTTTTATCATTTGCATCAGTAATTTTTTTCAAAATATTATTTAAAAACATGCCTTAAATATTAAACTATGTTACTGGATTCAGATGTTAGATTAATGTATTGGTTTAAGACAATTTAAAGAGGTGGGAACTCTAAAATTAGTTACCTCCCCTTAATTCCAACCAATCCCTTTTCACCAATAAGGAATGAATACGAGTGGATATAAGTGAAAAAAAGATCAGTTTACTAACAAATGGAACAGCAATAGGCAAAAAAATAGCAGTAAATAACTGCTTGATACAAAACTGCTTAATCTCACAAACCCCATGGGAACAGAGACCCGAAATACCGGAAATACCCTTCCCAAGACGGCACCTGCTAGAGGTGGCCACATGGCTTGAAAGAGAAAGGGAAGATGATGTCACACCCTTCCCTTCCAAGATGGTGCCCTCAGGCGACTGCGTGGTCCCAGGAACAAAGGGACAAGATGGCAGAAACCCCTACCGAGAAAGGCAGGAGCCTACAGAGCAGTTCTAGCGGCAGATGAAGACTTGCCAGATCGTGTGGGGTCTGTGCAACCTCTCGCCTCTTCCTCCTGCTGTTTGCTGGGCTCCCCTGGTGTGCTGCTGCTGTGCTCTGCACTGTGGATGGGGGGGAGGGGACCAGTCCATTGGCACCAGCACAGGGTGGCCCGATCCCAGGAACTTCCTTGCTTTTTTTCTCACTGCTGGCAGAATTTGCAAAGTTCACTTTGAAACAGTTTCTAATTGTGAAATGCAGTCTTTATGAGTGTCTACCATTGCAAACCCAAAACAACCACCTTCAAAGCGGAGCTCCTGCCTTCAGCAAAAGCTGCCATGAAAGAGAGAGCGTCTGCTTCCATAATCGTCTCTCTTGGAGTGGGGGCCAATTGAATTGGACCAGCTTGCTGGAGCAGGGCTGCCCTGCTTGGTGACAGACAGGCACCTGTGGAATTTGCCTCCAGGCAGTGCAAAACCACTAACTGCAGTCTCTCCAAGACAAGGAAAGAAAAAAATGAAGAGAACCCAAAAAGGGAAAACTCTCTGCCTAAGCAAAGACCAAGAAGTCAGTGAGGCAGAAACCACTCCACAAAAGAGCACAAGCTGCCTGCTTGAGCAGACTTAAAAAGCACCTGTGTTACCACACATACCCCCTCTCCCCCAGTTTCCCTGCTGCGGGGTCTTAAAGAGACAGTAAAAATTTTGGGCACAGATAGGTATGGAATACAAAAACAGTTTGGGTTACCCACGTGTCCCAGTTTGAGACAAATTCAGAGGAACATCCAAAATGAACGTCCTCTGATAGAAGGCAGGTTACAGCCACCCCTCCCCTACCAGGTTCGGAAAGAATTGTCCTCAGAGGAAAGCGAAAAAGTAAGTTTTATTTAACAAGCAGAGTGCACGCAGGCACGGGAAAAAAAGAAAATAATGCTAAATAATAAAACCTCTCGCTGTGGAGAGAACCTGGTAAAATTCAAAGTCCTTTGTGGGTGTGGCTTTCTCCTCTTCGGAGCTGGGGTTCGGCCTTGGCCCCTCCAGGCTGTGGTGTAGGGCCTCCTGGTATGTTCTGGTGTTGCTGAACAGTCCAGAAGAGAAGAAGAAGAAACCAAAGTCCCAGGGCTCTGTGCTTTAGCTAACGAACAAAAAACTAGCAAAAAACCAAGAGAATGCCACTCTCTTCCCTGCTGCAGAGAGCCGAGAGCTGAGAAAAACACCCAGGAAGATGCTTTCCTTGGCTTTGCAGCAGCAGAATGCAGGGGAGTGTGTGTCCTTGAGCACAAATCGCTCTGAAAATTTGCCTGGCTTCTCTCCCCCCTCTCCTGAGAAACAGCTTAAAGACACAGAAAGGCACAGGATTCATGTCTGGCATAGGGCAGACGATAGGGAATACAGTATCATACAGTCACCCCAGGACACCACGTCAATTAGAAACAGTCATTAAAAAGTGATAATGGTTTTGTCAGGGAGCAGCAAGGACAGACTGCTAATCCATAGGGGCAGGGAAGCCAGGAGCCAAGAGTGACAGCAAGGCAGACAGGGGCACTGACCTCACCAAAAAGGGATTCAGCCCCACAATACCTGAATAAGGATAGCATAGCAGCTCTGGTGACAGTGAACAGATTCAGTCACAGTGGTGATCATCAGGAAAATCTTTAGTAATGAGGTAGGTCCAAGGTTAAGCCAGAAAGTAAAATCATTAAGTTGAATTCAGGTCTAGAGATGACAGTAACTAAGGTCATACACTGTTGCTGCCTGTTCTGAGCTTCCCCTCCCTCTCCCCAATACAAGCCAGGACTTGCCTCTGCCATGTGCTCTGAACTCCTTTGTTCCAAGGGCGGGCAAAACCAAATGTAACTCAAACTCTTTAGCACTGTCTGATTGGCCGGTCACCCCAGGTCCGCCCCCAGTCGTCCCCTTTCCCCTTCTCCGCATAAAAGAGATCAAGGGAGGATCTACCTCTCTGGCTTTGCAACTCTTTCTGTGAACATCTCTTGTCGTCTGTTTCTTTTTGAAAGCTTCTAACTGCGGGAAATTAGGCGAGTCAAGAGCTGTATTTCTCCCTCTTTGCTTCTGCTGGTGGTATTTGCTTTGCAGCTGATACAGGCACCGATTTTAGAGCTACTAAAATGCTAGATTGCCCGTGCTACCTCTCTGGGTTGCTCGAGGCTTTCTAAGGCATTGAACTACAAGCGCCAGCCGGTAAAAAGCTGAAAAGATACCTCCCTCAATACACAGTCCAGTGATTACCAAGCCAAGTCTGTAGCGACAAAACAGGCCAAAGATCAAGCCAGGAAGTCCAATCTGTGGGTCAGGGTCTAGGCCAGGCACAGGCATGGCTGCAATGTATCTCATGACAGGAGGGAGCTTTTGCAGGAACTCAGGGAAAGAAACAGGATTTATTGCCTTTGGAAAAAGGGGCAGGCAACTCAGGAAGTGTTTAAGGATGTTGTTAGGATATGCAGAAAGAAAATTTGAGAGGCAAAAGCTCAGTTAGAACTTAATCTGGCCACTTCTCTAAAGGATAATAAAAAGGGTTTTTTAAAATATATTAATAACAAAATGGTGGCCAAGGAAAACCTCCATTCTTTATTGGATGTGGGAGGGAATAGTCTCCAAAGATAAGGAAAAGGCTGAGGTACTTAATGACTTCTTTGCCTCAGCCCTCCACAGTAAGACCAGTAATCCTCACAACAACTGGCCTGGTGAGCTGGTAGACAGGGACAGGGAGCAGAAGGAACCCCCTGCAACCCAGGAGGAATTAATTAGTGAGCTGCTGAGCCACTTAGACACTCACAAGTCTATGGGACTGGAGGGAATTCACCCAAGGGTACTGATGGAGCTGGCGGAAGAGCTCACCAAGCCACTCTCCATCATTTATCATCAGTCTTGACTAACCAGAGGGAGTCCCAGATGACTGGAGGTTGACCAATGTGACAACCATCCACAAGAAGGGCCAGAAGGAAGATCCAGGGAACTACAGGCCTGTCAGCTTGGCTTCAGTGTCCAGCAAAGTTATGGAACAGGTCATCTTGAGCACGATCACGTGACACATACAGGACAACCAAGGGATAAGACACAGACAGCATGGGTTTAGGAAAGGCAGGTCCTGTCTGACCAACCTGATCTCCTTTTATGACCAGGTGACCAACCTAGTGGATGAGGGCAGGCTGTGGATGTTGTCTACCTGGACTTCAACAGAAACTTTGACACCATCTTCCACAGCATTCTCTGGGAAAAGCTGGCAGCCCACAGCTTGGATAGGTGCATTGTTTGCTGGGTTAAGAACTGACTGGAAGGCTGGGCCCAGAGAATGGTGATGAATGGTGCCGCATCTGTTTGATGACCGGTCACTAGTGGTGTTCCCCAAGGCTCAGTATTGGGGCCAATCCTGTTTAAACTCTTTATTGATGATCTGGATGAGGCAATTGAGCAGATCCTCAGCAAGTTGTGTAGGAATGTTGATCCACTGGAGGGTAGAAGGGCTCTGCAGAGGGATCTGGATAGGCTGGATGAGGTTCATCAAGGCAAAGTCCTGTACTTGGGCCCCACAGCTCTAACACTACAGGCTTGGGGGAGAGTGGCTGGAAAGCGGCCCACTGTAAAAGGACCTGGGTGTGCTGGTCGACAGCTGGTTGAACATGAGCCAGCATGTGCCCAGATGTTCAAGAAAGCAAATGGCATCCTGGCCTGTATCAGAAATAGTGTGGCCAGCAGGACCAGGAAAGTCATTCTTCCCCTGTACTTGGCGCTGGTGACACCGCACCTTGAGTACTGTGTCCAGTTCTGGGCCCCTCAGTTCAGGAAAGACATTGAGGTGCTGCAGCATGTCCAGAGAAGGGCAACAGAGCTGGGGAAGGGTCTGGAGCACAAGTCTTATGAGGAACACCTGAAGGAGCTGGGGTTGTTTAGCCTGCAGAAGAGGAGGCTCAGGGGAGACCTTCTCACTCTCTACAACTGCCTGAAAAGAGATTGTAGCCAGATGGGGATCAGTGTCTTCTCCCAGAGAACTAGTGACAGGACAAGAGGGGACAGTCTTAAGGAGCACCGGGGAGCTTTAGGTTGGACATTAGGAAGAATTTCTTCACAGAAAGGGTTGATAAACATTGGAATGGACTGCCCAGGGAGGTGGTGGAGTCGCCGTCCCTGGAGCTGTTTAAGGGAAGACTGGATGTGGCACTTAGTGCCATCATCTAGTTGACATGGGGGTGTTCGGTCATAGGTTGGACTCCATGATCTCAGAGGTCTTTTCCAACCTACTTGATTCTGTGATTCATGCAAGGGGACCAACCAAGGACGGGATCTTCAGCTTAAATAATGTTGCTAAATGGAGCAGTGTGAGCTCCCACTGAAAATTCTTCAAGCTTTTTCTCAACTCTTCATTCACAACAGTTTCATGGTCATACAGCTGCTTATCAAAATTGGCCCTGAGCCCAGACAACCAAACCCCCAGAGGGGAGGCTAATGAACTCAAGGTCCTGACAGGGTTTCATATTAGATATCTCACTTGGGCCTTGACCTAGGCTGCTTCTGAACTCGTTGGAACCTATTCAGTGTCCCAGTTTGAGACAAATTCGGAGGAACATCTAAAATGAACGTCCTCTGATAGAAGGCAGGTTACAGCCACCCCTCCCCCACCAGGTTCGGAAAGAATTGTCCTCGGAGGAAAGTGAAAAAAACCCTATTTATTTAACAAGTAAAGTGCATGCAGGCACGGGAAAAAAAAGAAAATAATGCTAAATAATAAAACCTCTCGCTGTGGAGAGAACCTGGTAAAATTCAAAGTCCTTGTGGGTGTAGTTCTCTCCTCTCCAGAGCTGGGGTTCGGCGTGGGCCCCCTCCGGGCCAGTGTGTAAGGCCTCCAGATGATGTTCTGGTGTTGCTGAACAGTCCAGAAGAGAAGCCAAAGTCCCAGGAAAACCTTTTTTTTCCCTCAGCTTATGAACAAGAAGCTAACTTTAAAAAAGCAAAGGAATGTAACTCTCTTCCCTGCTGCAGAAGCCGAGCAGCCGGGCAGAAGAAGCCAGCGAGCTATCTCTGTTTTTGAACACAGTGCCGAAGGAATTCCACCGGCTTCCCCCCCCCCCCCCCCCCCCCCCCTTCCCCCCCGCCTCTCTTAAAGGTACAGAAAGGCACAGGTTTCATGTCTGGCATAGGGCAGACGATAGGGAATACAGTATCATACAGTCACCCCAGGACATTCAGTTAGAATGAAGCTCTGGAACAAGGCAGCCCTAATGTTCTGCATTGAACTTTTGTCCAGCTCCCTTTTGAGATGAATGGTGCTTAACATTAAGCTTACAAAATACTAGACAGGCTTTTTAAAATGACACTACAGGCATTTCACTTTAAAAAATACTGGTATTCTACATTTTCACCTTTTTGTTAGACTAATAAATGCTGCGTTTGAAATGCATAATGGGAACTGCAGAAAATTCTGTCAACTAGACCTAGCTGTTTTCTTTTTTGTAAAGGTAAGCATCTGCTTGGAATGCAATAGCAGCAAATTACGTGGACTGAAACGAAAATGGATCCGCTGCTCAGCACAAGCAACAGTCTTACATCTAAAGAAGTTCATTGCTAAAAAACTTAACCTTTCTTCTTTTAATGAGGTAATGTTTTAATGTTTAAAAATTATTTTTCAAATTAAAATCTTATGGATTATTTTCAAAACAGTGTCTTTCCTTTCAAACAGACTAAAAAAATGAAGCACACACTATTTCTCAATATAAAGGAACAGAAAATAAGGAGCTAAATGCAGAAAAATAGATTTTCCCCCAAATTTACCTTCTCACCTTTTAATTTAAGGAAGCTGTTCATCTTCCCTTTTTTCTCTCCCTCGGCTGCAATGAAGATATAGCTCTTACTGGTTCTTGGTTTTATTGACAGTGCAGCTCAGTGTGTTGTTCCATGACCAATTAAAAAACCTACCAAACAGGTTGGCTATATGGTTTCCACCTGTCTTAAAACTGGCTCCTTCAATATGTTTTGTTTGGTGGCCATAAATAAAGGGATACATTGCCGTAGCCGAGAGAATGATAGAATTATAGAATGGTTTGGGTTGGATGGGACCTAAAAGTTAATCTAGTTCCAAACTCCCTGCCATGGGTGGGGATGTTTTCCACTAGACCTGATTGCTTCAAGCCCTGTCCAACCTGGCCTTGAACACTTCCAGGGATGAGGCATCCACAACTTCTCTGGGCAACCTGTTCCAGTGCCTCACCACCCTCACAATAAAGAATTTCTTCCTAATACCTAATCTAAACCTACCTTCCTTCAGTTTGAAGCTATTACCCCTTGTCCTGTCACTACATGCACTTGTAAAAAGTCCCTCTCCAGCTTTCTTGTAAGCCCCCTTTAGAGTCTTCTTTTCTCCAGGCTGAACAGAATCACAGAATAAGCTGAGTTGGAAGGGACCCACAAAGAACATTGAGTCAAACTCTTAGCCCTGCATAGCACCAACCCCAAGAGTCACACCATGTGGCCAAGAGTATAGTCCAAACACTTCTTGAACTCTGTCAGGCTTGGTGCTGTGACCATTTCCCTGGGGAGCCTGTTCCAGTGCTCAACCACCCTCTTGGTGAAGAATCTTTTTCTAATATCCAACCTAAACCTCCCCTGACAGCTTCAGGCCATTCCGTCAGGTCCTGTCACTGGTCATGAGTGAAGAGATCAGTGTCTGCCCCTCCTCTTTCCCTGACAAGGAAGTTGTAGACTGTGATGAGGTCCCCCCTCAGTCTCCTCCAGGCTGAGCAGACCAAGTGACCTCAGGCACTCCTCATAAGGCTTCCCCTCAAGGCCCTTCACCATCTTTGTTGCCCTCCTTGGGATGCTCTTTAATAGTTTCTTATATTGTGGTGACCAAAACTGCACACAATATTCAAGGTCAACTCCAGCTCTCTCAGCCTGTCTTTATAGGAGATATGCTCCAGCCCACTGATCATCTTCTTGGCCCTCCTCTGGACTTGCTCCAAGAGGTCAATGTCTTTCTTGTGTTGGGGGCCCCAGAGCTGGATGCAGTATTCAAGGTAGAGTCTCACGAGAGTCGAACAGAGGGGGAGAATCACCTCCTTTGACCTGCTGTCCATACTACTTTTCATGCAGCCGAAGATATGATCGGCTTTCTGGACTACAAGCATGCATTGTTAGGTCACGTCAAGCTTCTAATCCACGAACATCCCAATCCTGTATTGATGCTTGGGATTGCTTCAACTTGCATGCAGGACCTTGCAAATGGCCCTGTTGAACTTCATGAGGTTCACAGAATCACAGAATCACCGGGTTGGAAGAGACCTTCAAGATCACTGAGTCCAAGCCATGCCCTAACACCAACTAAACCATGGCACTGAGTGCCACATCCAATCTTTTTTTAAACATGTCCAGGGATGGTGACTCCACCACCTCTCCCGGCAGACGATCCCAAAACTTTATCACTTTCAGTAAAAAACCTCTTCCTAACATCCAACCTAAATTTCCCTTGGCACAGCTTGAGACCATGTCCTTTTGTTCTATCAGTTGTTGCCTGGAAAAAGAGACCAACCCCCACCTGACTACAACCACCTTTCAGGGAGTTGTAGAGAGTGATACGGTCACCTCTTTTTTCTCCAGGCTAAACAACCCCAGCTCCCTTAGTCATTCCTCACAGGACTTGTGTTCCAAGCCCCTAACCAGCCTTGTTGCCCACCTTTGGATGCATTCAAGCGTCTCAATATCCTTCCTGAACTGAGGGACCCAGAACTGGAAACAGTACTTGAGGTGTGGCCTCACCAGTGCTGAGTAAAGGGGAAGAATGACTTCCCTGGTCCTGCTGGCCACACTATTCCTGATACAGGCCAGGATGCCGTTGGCCTTCTTGGCCACCTGGGCACACTGCTGGCTCATGTTCAGCTGGCTGTCAACTAGTACCCCCAGGTCCCTTTCTGCCTGGCTACTGTCCAGCCACACTGTCCCCATCCTATAACATTGCAGGGGGTTATTGTGGCCAAAATGCAGGACTCAGTACTTAGACTTATCAAACTTCATCTTATTGGACTCTGCCCATCCATCCAACCATTCCAGATCTCTCTGCAGAGCCCTTCTACCTTCCAACAGATTGACACACACTCCCAGCTTAGTGTCATCTGCAAATTTACTAATAGTAGACTCAATACCCTCATCCATATCATCAATAAAAATATTGAACAGAACTGGCCCCAGCACAGACCCCTGAGGGACACCAGTAGTGACTGGCCACCAATTGGATGCAGCACTGTTCACCACAACTCTCTGGGCCAAGCCATCCAGCCAATCTTAACCCAGAAAAGAGTGCTCCTGTCCAAGCTGTGGGCTGCCAGCTTTTCCAGGAGTGTGCTGTGGGAGACAGTGTCAAAGGCCTTGCTGAAGTCCAGGTAGACAACATCCACAGCCCTTCCTGCATCCACCAGGCGGGTCACCTGGTCATTAAAGGAGATCAGGTCGGTCAAACACGACCTGCCCCTCCTAAACCCGTGTTGTCTGGGTCTGATCCCCCAGCCATCCTGTAGGTGCTGTGTGATGGCATGCAGAATAAACTGTTCCATTACCTTACCAGGTACCGAGGACAGACAGACTGGCGTATAATTTCCAGGATCCTCCTTCCTACCCGTCTTGTGAATGGGTGTCACATTGGCCAGCTTCCAGTCAGCTGGAACTGCACCAGTGAGCCAGGACTGTTGGTAAATGATGGAGAGCAGCTTCTCAAGCTCCTCTGCCAGCTCCCTCATCACCCTGGGATGGATTCCATCTGGTCCTGTAGATTTATGAACATCCAAGCAGCTCAGCAGTTCTCTGACTGCTTCCTCCTGGATAACAGGGGACCATCCTGCTCCCTGACACCATCTACCAGCCCAGGAGGACAGTTGTCCTGAGGACAAGCCATCTTCCCACTAAAGACTGAGGCAAAGAAGGCGTTAACCACTTCCGCCTTCTCCCCATCTGCGGTCACTAAATTCCCTCCTGCATCCAGTAGAGAACCGAGGTTGTTCTTACCCTCCCTTTTGCCATTTATATATTTGTAAAAATATTTTTTATTATCCTTCACAAGAGTTGCCAAGTTAAGTTCTAACTGAGCTTTGGCCTCTCAATTTTTTTCCTACATGCCCTAAAACCCCCTTAAATATTTCCCGAGATACCAGACTGTAGCGGGTTGAGCTCGAAACCGGGCGGAAACACCAATTAAATGTAGTGGATTTGGTTCAAAATATTCATTACTTACTTATTTTCCTTCTGTGAGATAAGAATTAGGAGAAAAGCAAAGCAGGCACAAACCTTAAACAGTTGCAGTACAATGAAAGAGTTTTATTACTAATAGAATTAAAAGTAAAGAGACAATAACAAAACAAAATTAAAGCAAATCCCCCCCCCCCCCCCCCCCGCACTTCTCTCCTTTTACCTAGCTCACACAAGGGATAACAGAACATGGGATGTTAGTCAGTGTTCCAGTTCTTGAAAAGTCTCTCTCTTATGCTTAAGGAAAAAAGGGTTTTTCCTTCAGTTGCACGTGGTTCCCAAACTGCCACTAACAGCAGATCCGCCCGGAAACAAACAATCTGCTGTGTGTAGAATATCTCTCCCATGAAAAATCTCACAGTTCCTTCACACTACAAAACATGGGCCATCACATGGGGTTATTCATCTTTTTAAGGATAAGTTCTTTTGGCCTGCACACAAAGGCTTTCCTTCGCCACAAGTCTCTAGCAGCCTCTTACTACTTCTATATAGCCTGGCATAGGCATTCTTCACAATCTTCACAGGCACACGAAGATACTCCATCCCCCCATGTTCTTCAAATGGATTAAAGAGACAAACAGTTTGTGGTATTACAGTTTCTTACCACGGCATGCAAGAAGGTTTCTTTTAAGCTGCGTGCCAGAATCACGGCACCGCCCTCTTTTCTCCCGTTGCCATGCTCAGCTCCGTCCCACGTGACTCATTTCTCTTTCTCTCTGACTCTGACGCCACCATGTTGAAGAGTGTTCTTGTTCAGCCTTTACGGTGGGGAAAGCCTCGCTCCCTTTGTGCTGCTGGCTGTGTAGTGTCTTCTTCAGTTCAGCACGAAGTGTGCTGGCTGCAAACAGGAGGCTCTGCCGGCTCCCGTTGACTCCGCCGGCTCCGCATGGAGAGGAGAGGGACCCGCCGGTCCCCAGAAGCCGTGCTAGATGGGTCCAGCTGTGAGCAGTCCATGGCTGGTTTTAGCTGCCTGCGGCTCTGGGACAGTCCCCCCCAGCCACCCAGGGTCCGTGCCGCAGCGTTGGGAAAGGGGGAAAGGGGGAAAGGGGCAGTGGCCCTGGCCCTGCGGGGCCGGGAGGCTCAGAGCCCCCCCACCTCCCAGCAAGCGAGCTCCGACAAAAAGGGGAAGTCCCGCCTTTCTGTGCGGTTTAAGTGTGTAAATTGTGAGAAGCGTAATTGGTCTTAAAGACTGTCCATCAACTCAGGGTCAACCCAATACACAGACCCTCCCTCCAAAGATGATACATCCTCTTTTTATTCCTAAGTTCCTTCATAAGCTCCCTGGCCATCCAGGCTGGACATTTGTGTCTTCGACTCACGGCACACAGGGACAGTCTGTTCCTGTGCCCTCAAGATCTCTGTTTTGAGACATGCCCGCCCTTCCTGAATTCCTTTTTATTTTTAAGGGCTGCTTCCCAAGGAATTCTTCAAATAAGTCCCCTAAATAGGCCAAAGTCTGCCCTCCAGAAATCCAATGTAAAAGTTTTATTGATGTTCTTCCTCATTTCACCAAATATCGAGAACTCTATAATTTCACGATCACTGTGCCCCAGATGGCCTCCAACCACCACATCTCCCACCAGCCCATCTCTATTTGCAAACAGCAGGTCTAGCGTAGTCCCTCCTCTGGTGGGCTCACTCACCAGCTGTTACAAAAAGTTGACCTCCACACACTCTAAGGACTTCCTGGACTGCCTCCTTTCTGCTGTATTAAGTTCCCATCAGATGTCTGGTAGGTTAAAGTCACCTACAAGGACAAGGGCTGGTGAACCTGAAATATCCTCCAGCTGCTTGTAGAATAAATGATCCACCTCTTCTTCCTGGCTGGGTGGTCGATAACAGACTTCCACCAGGATGTCAGCCTTGTTGGCCTTCCCCTTAATTCTTACCCATAGGCATTCAACATCATTGTCATTAGTTTCAGTTTCCATAATATCAAAAGCCTCCCTAATATAAAGGGCCACCCCTCCACCTCTTTTCCCTTTCCTGTCTCTTCTGAAGAGCTTGTAGCCATCCAGTGTAGTGCTCCAGCTATGAGTCGTCCCACCATGTTTCCCTGATGGCGACTACATCATAGCTTTGCTGTTGTACCGTGACTTCCAGCTCTTCTTGTTTGTTACCCATGCTGCATGCATTAGTGTACATGCACTTCAGCTGGGCTGCTATTTCACCCCTAACTCTGGCTTACCCCCCTTGGGCCTGCTTCCAGAGAGCCCAGTTGCATCCCCTTCCCCCTTCAAACCTATTTTAAAGCCCTCCCAATGAGTTCCACCAGTTCATGGGCTAAAAACATTTTGCCTTTAACAGAGAGATGGAGTCCATCTGGTTCCAGCAGGCCAGGTGTCGTAAAAGTTGCCCCATGATCCAAGAGCCCAAAATTCTGCTGATGATACCAACCCTTGAGCTACTTGTTGATAATGTCGGCTGTCCTTTTCCTTTCATCATTCGTCTCTGCCACCGAAGGGACTGAGCGGAACACTATCTGTGCTCCTGCCCTATCAACCACTCGACACAGTGTCCTGAAGTCCCTTTTAATTGCCCTAATGCTCCTCTTTCAATCTCATTGGTGCCTTTTCCTGGTCTTAAAATCAAGAGTCATACATGGTTAGAGGGGAAAAAAGGGATTTTACCTTGGTATTTATTTTAAGGATCCTTAGGCGCACCACATCCAGGTCGAATGCACCAAAATGCACACCACACTGCCCCCCCCCAAAAAGGTCTTGTATAACATTATAGGTTTTACTAATTAGCATATCTATCAAAAATTCCCCAATGAGAGGGTTGAATGAACCTCCCTCCCCAAGGAGCCTTCCCCTGAATGGTTCTATCTTAGTTTACAGAATGTGTTCTGGAGAGAACCTTGGGGTCTGGGGCACACTGATCCCTAACTACAAAGCTTCTAAAATGTTTAGTCTCTCAGCTTGACAAACAAGTCCAAGAATGTAGGCAAAAAGCACTAGGAATACAGAAGCTGTAAAAAGGTATAACAGGGGTATAAAAGAAAAGGCAAAAAATCATCATGGCATCATCATCACTGCCAGCCTGGAGTATCAACATAATTAGAGGGCTGAATCGGCCCAGGGAGTCTCTTGGTAATATCCCGTCCCCAGGCCCCAGGGAGGCAGCAGACCTCCCTGTGGGATGGGTCTGGTCAATACATAGGGCTCTCTGTTCCCCTCAGAAGGGAGTCACCTACTACAACTACCCTTCTTTTCTTTATAATGTTAGAGGTGGTGATCTGTCTGATAGACAAAATAGAATTGGGAGGCTCACTGGGCAGATTACTTTCTTCGATGCCATCTGGCTGACCTTCCTCATCCAGGGCCTCATACCTATTCTGATGTGGCACCTGGGTATGTGATGGAGGTCGGGAGGAATTTTTATTACCTCCCCGAGTAGGAACCCATTTCCACTCCATCCACCAGGTGTCCTCCTATTACCTGATGGTGGGAGGCATGGCAGTCCTCTGACTCCTGGGGGACTTCTCTCAGTGATAGAAGGGTGAAACTCCACCAGTCTATTTCCCTTTCACTTTCTCTAATGCTCCTTAGTCTTTCTACTTCCTCCTTAAGCGTGGCCACCAGGGAAAGGATATCATTCACCTGTTCACACTTCAGGCAGGAGTCTTTTACAGTGTCCCCTGGTACTATTGACAAGTTCAAACAGTCATCACAGGAAGGGGTCTGGACAGATGTGTTCTTCTTGGAGCGTTCTGTTTGGCTAGGTACACTTTTACTCACTGTAGCTTTCGATCGTGTAAAGACCATTGCTAAAAAAACCCCAACCAACCAAATCTCGACACAAAAATAAACTAGAAACCCCACTAGCAGGAGGATACCTACAACCCTGCCTGCTTGCCCTGCCTGCGCAAACTGCCTCGCCACGCCCTTGGAGACGTGCCCCGCTCCTGTTTGCCCGCTCCGGGTCGCCACGCTCTCTATAACCCTCTTTTAATCACACTGTGGCTGGCTGGAGGAAAGCCGGCCCTACACCTGCGCAGGAGAGAAGCACCCACCTGCTCAGCCCTCTTTTAATCACACCACCGCTGGCAGGAGGAAACCCCGCCCTATGCCTGCACCCACAGGCATACAGGCCCACATCTCAAGCATGTCAAGGTCCCTCTGGATGGCATCCTGCTCCTCCAGCATCAACTGCACCACACAGCTTGGTGTTGCTGGCAAACTTGCTGAGGGTGCAGTCAATCCCACTCTCCATGTCTCTGACAAGGATGTTAAACAGTGCCGGTCCCAATACCAACCCCTGAGGAATGCCACTCATCACTGGTCTCCACATGGACATCGAGCTGCTGACCACAGCTCTTTGAGTGTGACCATCCAGCCAATTCCTTATCCACCAAGTGGTCCACCCAACAGATCCACGCCTCTCAATTTTAGAGACAAGGATGTTGGGCAGGACCCTGTCAAATGTTTTGCACAAGTCCAAATAGATGACATCAATTGCTTTTCAGTTATCCACCAACACTGTAACCCCATCGTAGAAGGCCACCAAATTTGTCAGATGTGATTTGACCTTAGTGAAGCCATGTTGGCTGTCAACACTCAATTCCTTATTTTCCAAGTGCCTTAGCATAGTTTCCAGGAGAATCTGCTCCATGATCTTGCCAGGCAACGAGGTAAGACTGACTGGCCTATAGTTTCCCATGTCTTTTTTTCCCCCCTTTTTAAAAAATGGGGATAATGCTTCCCCTTTACTGGTCAGTGGGAACTTCACTGGACTACCACAACTTCTCAAATATGATGGATAGTGGCTTAGCCACTTCCTTCACCAGTTCCCTCAGGAGCCGTGGATGCATCTCTTAAAGTGCCATGGAATTTTGCACCTTCAGATTCCTTAAATGGTCTCGAACCTGATCTTCTCCTACAGTGGGTGGTTCTTCATTCTCCCAGTCCCTTCCTATGCCTTCTGCGATTTGGGTGGTTGTTGCAGTGGGAATACTGCAACACGATGTACCAAACCAGGAGTCCCGTGGAAAAGAAATATCTATGAACAGATTCTTGATAGATGTTTCAGAGAGGTTTATTTCCCCAGCCGCATGGCCAGGGCTCTGCCGAAGAACTCCCACAATCATGGGACCAAGGGTCCTTCTCCATGCAGGGAAACACAAAACAACCAATGGGGAACAAGGCTGACCAGGGGCTAGGAAACCCCGTCTCTGTCCCTTCAGGGCCCCTCTCCCAGGGCTACACGGCGGGGGAGGAGACCCCGACAGGTGGTGTGGCCAGAGCACTTGCTGGTGAAGGCTGAGGCAAAAGTCATTGTGTACCTCAACCTTCTCCATATCCTGGGTAACCAGGTCTCCTGTTCTCTTCCAGAGAGGGCCCACATTTTCTCTACTGTTCCTTTTATCACCAATGTACCTATAGAAGCTTTATTTGTTGCCCTTCATATCCCTGGACAGATTTCATTCTATCAGGGCTTTAGCTTTCCTAACCTGATCCCTGGCTGCACAGACAATCCTTCTGTATTTCTCCCAGGCTACCTGTTCTTGCTTCCACCCTCTAGGAGTTTTTCCAGGAGCTCCTTATTCATCCACACAGGCCTCCTGGCATTTTTGTCTGACTTCTTCTTTTCTGGGATGCATTACTCCTGAGCCCTGAGGAGGTGATCCTTGAATATTAACCAGCTTTCTTGGACCCCTCTTCCCTCCATGTCTTTATCCCATGGTAGTCTACCAAGCAGATCCTTGAAGAGACCAAAGTCTGTTCTCCTGAAGTCCAAGGTAGAGACCTTGCTGTATGCCCTCCTTGCTGACCTAAAGATCTTGAACTCCACCATTTCACGGTCACTGCAGCCAAGACTGCCCTTGAGCTTCACATTACCCATGAGCATAGTTTCCCGGAGAATCTGCTCCATGATCATGCCAGGCAATGAAGTAAGACTGACTGGCCTATAGTTCCCCATGTCTTTTTGTCTCTTTGTTGGGGAGAACAAGGTCCATGATAGTGCCTCTCCTCATTTGCTGCTTGTCATGGTTTAACCCAAGCAAGTCACCAAGCACTATGCAGCCACTTGCTCACTCCCCCACCAGCAGGATCAGGGAAAGAATTGGAAGGGTAAAACATAGAAACTCCTGGGTTGAGATAAAGACAGTTTAATAGGAAAAGCAAAAGTCGCATACACAAGCAAAGTTAAAAAAGGAATCAATACACTGCTTTCCATGGGCAGGAAGGTGTTCAGCCATCTCCAGAAGAGCAGGGCCCCATCATGCATAACGGTGCAACCCCAGCCCCCTTGCCAGCATGGCAGTATGAAAAACAGAAAAGGCCTTGGCCCTGTGTAAGCCCTACTCACCAATAACAAAAACATCACTATATTGTCAACCCTGTGTTCAGCACAAATCCAAAACACAGGCCAATACCAGCCACAGTGAAAAAAATTAACTCTACCCCAACCAAAACCAGCACACTCCTCTATCACTTGGACAAGGAAGTCATCATCATTAGAGAGGCTCTCGACATCATGGAAATTGAGACTAATGATGATAAAGTCGAGTGCCTATGTGTAAGAATCAGGGGGAAGGCCAACAAGGCTGACATGCTGGTGGGAATCTGTTATCAACCACCCAACCAGGATGAAGAGGTAGATCACTTATTCTAAAAGCAGCTGGAGGATGCTTCAAGATCACCAGCCCTTGTTCTTGTAGGTGACTTTAACCTGCCAGACATCTCCTGAGAACTCAACACAACAGAGAAGAGGCAGTCTAGGAGGTTCTTAGAGTGTATGGAAGTCAAGTTCTTGTCACAGCTGGTGAGCAAGCCTACCAGGGGAAGGACTACGCTAGACCTGCTGTTTGCAAACAGAGTTGGGCTGGTGGGAGATGTGGTGGTTGGAGGACATCCGCGGCATAGTGATCGTGAAATTATAGCGTTCTTGATATTTGGTGAAATGAGGAGGGGCATCAATAAAACTTCTACACTGGACTTCCGGAGGGCAGACTTTGGCCTATTCAAGAGACTTATTCAGAGAGTTCCTTGGGAAGCAGCCCTTAAAAACAAGGGAGTCCAGGAAAGGTTGAACGTGCTTCAAAACAGAGATCTTGAGGGCACAGGAGCAGGCTGTCCCTGTGTGCCAAAAGATGAGTCGACGAGGAAAACAACCAGCCTGGATGGACAAGGAGCTTTTGAAGGAACTAAGGAAAAAAAAGAGGGTGCATCACCTTTGGAAGGAGGGTCAGGTATCTCAGGAAATGCTTAAGGGGGTTGCTAGGTCATGTAGGAAAAAAATTAGAGGGGCAAAAGCTCAGTTAGAACACAATCTGTCCACTTCTGTAAAGGACAATAAAAAATATTTTTATAAATACATTAATGGCAAAAGGAAGGGCAAGGACAACCTCCATTCTCGATTAGATGCGGGAGGAAATTTAGTAACTAAAGATGAAGAAAAGACAGAGGTACTTAACACCTTCTTTGCCTCAGTTTTCAACAGAAAGACAGATTGTCCTCAGGACAACTGTCCTCCTGGGCTGGTAGATAGTGTCAGGGAGCAGAATAGCTCTCCTGTTATCCAGGAGGAAGCAGTCAGAGACCTGCTGAGCCACTTAGATGCTCACAAATCTATGGGACCAGATGGGATTCATCCTAGGGTGATGAGGGAGCTGGCAGATGAGCTTGAGAAGCTGCTCTCCATCATTTACCAACAGTCCTGGCTCACTGGAGGGTTCCAGATGACTGGAAGCTGGCCAATGTGATGCCCATCCACAGGAAGGGCCGGAAGGAGGATCCGGGTAACTACAGGCCTGTCAGCCTGACCTCGGTGCCCAGCAAGATTATGGAACAGATCATCTTGAGTGGCATCACACAGCACCTACAGGATGGCTGAGGGATAAGACCCAGCCAACACGGGTTTATGAGGGGCAGGTCATGTTCGGCCAATCTGATCTCCTTTAATGACCAGGTGACCCACCTGGTGGATGCAGGAAGGGCTGTGGATGTTGTCTACCTGGACTTCAGCAAGGCCTTTGACACTGTCTTCCACAGCATACTCCTGGAAAAGCTGGCAGCCCACAGCTTGGACAGGAGCACTCTTTTCTGGGTTAAGAACTGGCTGGATGGCTTGGCCCAGAGAGTGGTGGTGAACAGTGCTGCATCCAATTGGTGGCCAGTCACTACTGGTGTCCCTCAGGGATGTGTGCTGGGGCTAGTTTTGTTTAATATCTTCATTGATGATCTGGACGAGGGGGTTGAGTCCACCATCATCAAATTTGCAGATGACACTAAGCTGGGAGCGTGTGTCAATCTCTTGGAGGGTAGGAGGGCTCTGCAAAGGGACCTGGACAGGCTGGATAGGTGGGCCAAGTCCAACAACATGAGATTTAGCAAGTCCAAGTGTCGAGTCCTGCACTTTGGTCACAACAATCCTCTGCAGCACTACAGGCTGGGGACAGTGTGGCTGGACAGTGGCCAGGCAGAAAGGGACCTGGGGGCACTGATGGACAGCAGGCTGGACATGAGCCAGCAGTGTGCCCAGGTGGCCAAGAAGGCCAATAGCATCCTGGCCTGCATCAGGAATAGTGTAGCCATCAGGACCAGGGAAATGATTGTTCTCCTGTACTCAGCACCGGTGAGGCCGCACCTCGAGTGCTGTGTCCAGTTCTGGGCCCCTCAATTTTAGGAAGGACGTTGAGATGCTCGAACGTGCCCAGAGGAGGGCAACAAGGCTGGTGCGGGGCTTGGAACACAAGTCCTATGAGGACCGGCTGAGGGAGCTGGGGTTGTTCAGCCTGGAAAAAAGGAGGCTCAGGGGAGACCTTATCACTCTCTACAACTCCCTGAAAGGTGGTTGTAGGCAGGTGGGGGTCAGTCTCTTCTCCCAGGCAACCACTGACAGAACAAGAGGACACAAGCTTCCCCAGAGGAAGTTTAGCTTAAATGTCAGAAAAATATTCTTCACTGAAAGAGTGATTGGGCACTGGAATGGTCTGCCCATGGAGGTGGTGGAGTCACCATCCCTGGATGTGTTTTAAAAAAGACTGGATGTGGCACTCAGTGCCATGGTTTAGTTGATGAGGAGGTGTTCGGTTAGGTTATAGGTTGATCTTGATCTCAGAGGTCTTTTCCAACCTAGTTCTTTCTGTGATTCCATGATTATTAATGCATTTCAGGAATATCCTGGATTTCCTGTGCCCTGCTGTGTTGTCCCTTCAACAGATATCAGGATGGTTGAAGTCCCCCATGAGGACCAGGGCTTGTGAATGTGAGGCTGCTCCTATCTGTCTATCAAGAGCCTCATCCTCTTGGTCTTCCTTGTCAGACAGCCTGTAGTAGACCCCCACTGTAATGTCACCTGCCCTTGCCTTCACTTTAATCCTGACACAAGCTCTCAATCAGTTCCTCATCCATCCCCTGGTAGAGCTTTATGCTCTCCAACTGGTCATTGAAAAGAGGGCAAGACCCCTTCCTCATCTCCCCTGCCTGTCATAGAATCATAAAATCATGCAATCATGGAATATTTAGGTTGGAAGAAATCTCTAAGATCATCGAGTACAAGCACTAACCCAACATTGCCAAGTCCTCCACTAAACCATGTCCCTAAGTGCCACATATACACATCTTTTAAATACTTCCAGGATTGGTAACTCAACCAATCTCCCTGGGCAGCCTTTTCCAATGCCTGACCACCCTTTTGGTGAAGAAATTTTTCCAAATTGCCAATCTAAACCTCCCCTTGTGCAACTTGAGGCCAGTTCCTCTTATCCTATTGCTTTTTACCTGGGAGAATAGACTGACCCCCACCATGCTACAACCTCCTTTTCAGTAATTTTGGACAGTAATAAGATCTTCCCCGAGTCTCCTTTTCTCCAGGCTAAATAACCCTAGTTCCCTCAGCTGCTCCTCATAGGACTCGTGCTCTAATCCTTTCATAAACTATGTTGCCATTCTTTGGACATGCTGCAGCACCTCAATATCTTTCTTGTAGTGAGGGGCCCAAAACTGAATACAGTATACGAGGTGCAGCTTCACCAGTGCTAAGCACAGGGGGACGATCACTACCCTAGTCCTGCTGGTCACGAAATTTCTGATACAGGCCAGGATGCCATTGACTTTCTTGAACATCTGGGCACAGTGATGGCTCATGTTCAGCCAACTGTCAATCAGCACTCCCAGGTCCTTTTACGCTGGGCTGCTTTTCAGCCACTCTTCCCCAAGCCTGTAGTGTTGCATAGAGTGCGGGAGCTTGGGTGGGGTCGGCGGACGGTCAGGACGGATGGAGACGAGAGATCTCTGAAGTCAGATCTTGGAACATGCGGTTTATTGCAAAGGGCGTGGGTATAGGGGCACTGCTTAGAGTTGCCAGACGCAGCTCGGAGCAGGCCCAAGAGAGCAAGTGGGTAAGTAAAGAAAGAGAGAGAGAGAGAGAGGAATAAGAGAGTGTAGTAAGAGTGGAGTAAGAGTGTCTGAAGTCCTGGTTACAATACAATAAATCATCTTCTGTACTGAATATTCTAATTGTCACTAACCAATCTAATACAAGATACAAATCCTATAGCATTTACATGCAGCCTATAAGAGTTCTTATATTACCATAGAGTCTTACATCTTAACTTCTAAAAACTACTCTTTGGACCCCTTCTGCTGAGCTAGTAGGGTCTGCTCTGACCCTTGGACCTGCCTGCAAGCAGAGGGTATTGTTCAATCAAGAGGGGATTACCTTCAGTCGGCCATACCATTGTTTTCCAGTTGTTCAGTAACTAAGACTTGGTATTTCAAAGGTGGCTTTCATTTCGATGTCGCTTATAGTTTTCATATTCTCAAAATCTTTTGTCAGGCAATCATATTTATAAGGCTTTCCTGTTTCATCTTCCCCAACAATATAGTTCACAGAATCACAGAATTCACTAGGCTGGAAAAAACCTTTGAGATCATCGAGTCCAACCTATGACCTAACACCACTTTGTCAACTAGACCATGGCACTAAGTGCCACATACAGTCATTTCTTGAACACCTCCAGGGATGGTGACTCCACCTCCCTGTGCAGCCCATTCCAATGCCCAATCACTCTTTCTGTAAAGAACTTCTTCCTTATGTCCAGCCTAAACCTCCTCTGGTGCAGCTTAAGACTCTGTCCTATTGTCCTGTTGCTGGTTGCCTTGTAGAATAGACTGACCCCCATCTGGCTACACCCTCCTTTCAGGGAGTTGTAGAGAGTGATAAGGTCTCCCCGAGCCTCCTTTATTCCAGGCTGAACAACCCCAGCTCCCTCAGCCGGTCCTCATAGGACTTGTGTTCTAGACCCTTCACCAGCCTTGTTGCCCTTCTCTGGACATACTCCAGCATCTCAACGTCCTTCCTAAAATTGAGGGGCCCAGAACTGGACACAGCACTCAAGGTGTGGCCTCACCGGTGCTGAGTACAGGAGAACAATAATTTCCCTGGTCCTGCTGGCCATACTATTCCTGATGCAGGCCAGGATGCCATTGGCCTTCTTGGCCACCTGGGCACACTGCTGGCTCATGTCCAGCCTGCTGTCCATCAGTGCCCCCAGGTCCCTTTCTGCCTGGCCACTGTCCAGCCACACTGTCTCCAGCCTGTAGCGCTGCAGAGGATTGTTGTGACCAAAGTGCAGGACCGGTCACTTGGTCTTGTTAAACCTCATTGTTGGATTCTGCCCATTGATCCAGCCTGTCCAGGTCCCTTTGCAGAGTCCTCCTATCCTCCAGCCCATCATCTTGGTATCATCTGCAAACTTGCTGAGGGTACACTTGATCCCCTTGCCCAGATCGTTGATAGAGATATTGAAAAGAACTGGCCCCAATACTGAGCCTTGGAGAACACCGCTTGTGACTGGCCACCAACTGGATTTAACTCTATTCACCACCATTCTTTGGGCCCAGCCATCCAGACAGTTTTTTACCCACTGAAGCGTACACCTGTCCAAGACATGAACAGTCAGTTTCTCCAGGAGAAATGGTGTCAAAGGCTTTATTAAAGTCCAGGTAGACAACATCCACAGCCTTTCCCTCATCCACTAAGTGGGTCACTTTCTTGTAAAAGGAGATCAGGTTGGTCAAGCAGGACCTGCTTTTCATAAACCCATGCTGACTGGGCCTGGTCCCCTAGTTGTCCTGTTCGTGCTGCATGATGGCAGAAAAGGATCTGGGGGTATTGGTCGACAGCTGTCTGAACATGAGCCAGCAGTTTTACTAGGTGTCCAAGAAGGCCAATGGCATCCTGGATTGTATCAGAAATAGTATGGCCAGCAGGACTAGGGAAGTGATTGTCTCCCAGTACTCAGTACTGGTAAGGCCACACCTCAAATACTGTGTTCAGTTTTGGGCCCCTGTAAGGAGTTAGAATGCAGTTGCCTGTCTCAAACACTGTTAAGGCCACAGAAAGAACTTGTCATAAGGCACGCTAGCCACCGCAATGGTAACTTGAGATAAGCACAGAAGGGAGGAATTTGCAATGACTATCTTCTGCTTGATCTCTCTTTCTCTCTCCCCCCACCCTTTTCTATTTCTTTCTATCTCTCTACCTCACATTTTTTGTTAAATAAAATCCATATTGTTGACTTTGGCATATGGTCTCGTTTACACCTTAATTTGGGCAGAGGTAACTCTCACTAATTAGATGGTAACAACCCCTTATTACAAGCAAGATGTTGAGGTGCTGGAGTGTGTTCAAGAAGGGCAACGAAGCCAATGAAAGTACTAGAGAACAAATCTTATGAGGAGCAGCTGGGTGAACTGGGGTTCTTTAGTCTGGAGAAAAGGAGGCTCAGGGGAGACCTTATTGCTCTCTACAACTACCTGAAAGGACTTTATCGCTAATAGGGTGTTGGTCTCTTCTCGCAGGTAACAAGCAATAGGACTAGAGGAAATGGCCTCAAGTTGTACCAGGGAAGGTTTAGATTAGATATAAGGAAAAAATTATTCACTGAAAGGGTGGCTAGGCATTGGAACAGGCTGTCTATGGAAGTAGTGGAATCACCATAATTGGAAGTGTTAAAAAAACATGTGAATGTGGTACTTGGAGTTATGGTTTAGTGTCGAACACAGTTGTGATAGGTTAGTAGTTGGACTCAATGTTCTTAGAGGTCTTTTCCAACCCTAACAATTCTATGATTCTATGACACTCAGGATGATCTGTTCAATGACCTTCCCCAGCACCAAGGTCTGACTGACAGACCTGTAATTTCACGGATTCTCCTTCCAGCCCTTCTTGTAGATGGATGTCACATTTGTTAACTTCCAGTCAACTAGGACCTCGTTGGTTATCCAGGACTGCCAATAGATAATTGAAAGTGGCTTGTTGAGCACTTACATCATCTCCCTCAGTCCCTTTGGGTAGATCCCATCCAGCCCCATAGACTTGTGTGTGTCTAAGCAATGTAGGAGGTCACTGACCATTTCCTCCTGGATTATGAGGGCTTCATTCTTCTACTCACCCCTGTCTTCCAGCTCAGGGGGCTGGGTACCCAAAGAGTAAGTGGTCTTATTCTTAAAGACTGAGGCAAAGAAGACATTAAGTACCTGAGACTTTTCCTTATTCTTTGTCACTATGTTTCCCCCTGCATCCCGTAAAGGACGGAGATTCTCCTTAGCCCTCCTTTAGTCGTTAATGTATTTATAGATGCATTTTTATTGTCTTTCAGTGGCTAAATTAAGTTCTATTCAGGCTTTGGCCCTTCTAACATTCTCCCCAAGTAACCTCATGACATCATTGTAGTCCGTCTGAGTTACCTGTTCCTTCTTCCAAAGTTCATGAACACTCCTTTTTTTTTCCGAGTTCCAGCCAAAGCTCTGTTCAGACAGGCCGGTCTTTCCAGATGTCTTGTCTTACGGCACATGTGTACAGCCTGCTCCCGCACATTTAACATTTGCTTCTTGAAGAATGTCCAGTCTTCCTGGACTCCTTTTCCCTTCAGGACTGCCCCCAAGGGCCTCTGTCAACCAGTGTCCTAAACAGGCCAAAGTCTGCCCTCTGGAATTCCAAGGTAGCAGTTCTACTGAGCCCCCTCCTTTTTTCTCCAAGAGAAAACTTCGTTATCACTATGCCCAAGATGGCCTCCAACCATCACATCACCCAGCAGTGCTCTGTTCACAAACAACAGTTCCTCCCTAAATAGCCTGTATCCTTCAATTTCAATCCTCCAGACATAAGAACCATTCCACAACATCTCTGTGATGCCAATAAGATCAGAGCCCTGCAGGTGTGTGAATGCCTCTAATTCCTCTTGTTTAATCCACATGCTACGTGCATTTGCATAGAGGCATTTAAGTTGGGACCCTGATGATGCCGACTTTATGTCTGGAGTGGCTGGAATTCCTTTGTGCTGCCCTTCAGGTGCTCAGAATTGATTATAACACTTGGACACTACTGAAAGACTGATTTAGTTGAAAACAGCACATATACTTTATTCTGCTTCTCTACTCTGAGTTAAACTCAGCATCATGTAGTACCAGCTGATGCCACCTTCCCTGAAGAGAGTACATAATTGGACTGTTTGTGGGAAGAAATCATGGTAGAGGGCAAGGAAAGAACCAAGGCGTTTCTATCCTCTGCAAGTTCTGTCATGTCAGATTCTAAAGCTAGAACACATAAAGGCAGGCATATGAAAACAGCCTCTTTTCCTTCTTTGTTGGTATTAGTCACAGTCCCCCTCCATCCAGTCTGACTCTCAAACTGACATCTCTGAATCTTGAAAACTTCCAAGGATGGTGATGCCATAACTTCTTTGGGCAACTTGTTCTAGTGCTTAATTATCCATGTAAAGATTTTTTTCTCCTCATATCCATTCAGAAATTCCACTGTTTCCACTGATGACCATTGTCTCTCATTCTCCCACCATGCATCTCAGTAAAGAGCCTAGCTCTATCTTCTCTATAGGCTTCTTTTAGGTGTTGGAAGGCTGTAACTATGTCCCCCTTATGCCTTCTTAAACATAAATAGGTCCAATTCCCTCAACCTCTCCTTATAGGGCCTATATTCAAGCACCCTGAACCATCTTAGTGACCCTCTGCTGTACTTGCTCAAGTTTATCAACATTTTTCTTGTACTGAAGGGGCCAAAACTGGATGCAGCATTCCAGATGTGGTCCAATGAGTACTGAGCAAAGGGGAATAATCACTTAGAATCATAGAATCATAAAATGGAAGGTTGAAAGTTAAGGGACCCTCAAAGATCATCTAGTCCAAGCCTCCTGCCATGGGCAGGGACACCTTCCACTAGACCAGGTTGCTCAAAGCCCCATCCAACCTGACCTTGAACATTTCCAAGGATAGGACATCCATACCTTCTCTGGGCAGTCTGTTCCAGTGTCTCACCACCCTCATCATGAAGAATTTCTTGCTTATATCCAATCAGAATCTACCCTCTTTCAGTTTAAAACTGGTCCATCTTGTCCTGTCACTACAGGCCCTGGTAAAAAGTCTATCTCCATCTTTCTTATAAGCTCCCTTCATAGGAGGCCACAATAATGTCTCCCTGGAACTGTCTCTTGCCAAGCTGAACAACTTCAACTCTTTCAGCCTTTCTTCAGAGGAGAGGTGTTGAGCCCTCTGATCATTTTCATTGCCCTTCTCTGGATCTACTCTAACAGGTCCATGTCTTTCTTGTACTGGGGTCCCCAGATCTGGATGCAGTACTCCAGGTGGGGTGTCATGAGACCAGAGTAGACCGGCAGAATCACCTCCCTCGACCTGCTGGTCACACTTCTTTTCATGCAGCCCAGGATACGATTTGCTTTCTGTTCTGCAAGTGCACATTGCCAACTCATGCAATTTTTCATCCACCAGTATCCCTAACTCCTTCTCTACAGGGCTGCTCTCAATACGTTCATCACTCAGCCTGTACTAATACTGGGGATTGCCCCAAATGAGATGCAGGACCCTGCACTTGGCCTTGTTGAACTTCATAAGATTTGCAGGGGCCCGCTGCTAAAGCCTTTCAAGGTCCCTCTGGATGGCATCCCTCCCCTCTAGTGAATGAACTGCACCACATGGCTTGTTGTCTGCAAACTTGCTGATGGCGCACTCAATCCCACTGTCTGTGTCATTGATGAAGATATGGTACTGATAGTTAGATAGCATTTGTCCTAGTACAGACCACTGAGGGACATTACTTGTCACTGGTTTCCACTTGAACATTGTTCCATTGACTTCCTTCTGTTTACTGGCTGTGCTTTTGTTGATATATCCCAGTATCCTGTTAGGCTTTATCACTGCCAGAGCACACTGCTGATTCATGTTCAACTTGCTTTCCACCAGCACCTCCAGGTTCTTTTCAGGAGAGCTGCTACCCAACTTGTAACATCTCATGACTTTGCTGTTATTCTGGTTGAATTTCATGAGATTCTTGTCAGCCCATGCTTCTAGCTGGTATAAGTCTGTCTGAATGGCAGCCCCATCCCCAAGTGTGTCATCTGCATTCCCCCAGTTTGGTGTCATCCACAAGCTTGATGAGATGGATTTTGTGTCCTCCTTCAGATCACTGATAAAGACATTCAACAGCACAGGTCCCAAGATAGACCCCTGCAATAATCCTCATCACTGGCCTCTGTGTAGAGGCCATTAACTTCTACCCTTTGAGCCTGACAATGCACCTGAGTTTTTATTACCTCATCCCGCAGCCGTATTGAGGAGGAGAGATATCCAGCAGGCAGGAATTGTGCAGCAAGATTGATTTATTTAATTATTTTACAAACTCTTTTATATACTTTTCCTTCATAGACTAATTGGACAAAGGATCAGCCATCCTGATGGTGGATTGGCTAGAAATCCTAAACATCCACTGTCAAAATATTTTCCTACTGTACTATAAACAAAGCTCGGCAAGGTCACAGGTGTTCATGGTTTATAAACTCTGTGAATATCTTCTGTGAGAGAGAAAAGTATCCCATGGACTTAGAAAGTAGCAAGAAAAATTCTTGCTAGCAGCATTTTTGTATCCACAAGTCTTCACCCATCAGGTAGCCCACCCATCCAGACCATAATGCCCCAAATTGGATACAAGGATGGTGTGCAAGATGGTGCTGAAAGCCTTGCTTAAGTCAAGGTTGATGACATCCACTGTTCTTTCCTCATCCATGAATCTAGTAATTTCATTAAAGAAAACAATCAGATTGGTCAAGCATGATTTTTTTTCCCTTGGGGATTGGGAATCATGGATTTACCTTTGCCTTTATGTGTCCATAATGGCCTCCTGGACCTGCTTCATGACTTGCCCAGGAATCACCACAGTGAGGCTGACTGGCTTCTAGTACCCTAGATAGTCCTTTTTGCCCTTTTTGAAGATTTAATACAACATTTCTCCAGTCATTGGGTACCTTCCCTAATTTCTGTAACCTTTCAGGGATGATAGTGTGGGCTCACAAGGACATCAGCAAACTCTTGTGGCACACTTGAATGCAACTCATCTGGTTCCACGGGTTGAGATCCCTTACTCAATTCTCCTCTGCTATTGGCAGTTTGCCTCCTCCTTGAACCCTGTCTCTAGGCACAAAATGCTCTGGAGAACCTTATTGATGAAAACTGAGGCACTGAGTACCTCAACCTTATCTGCAGGCACTGCCACTAAAGTGTACACCCCATGCAGCAGTGGGCTCACATTTACCTTATTTATTTTTTATTGATAAATGATGCCAAACTGAGTTTTGCTTTTATATATTCTTCAGATATATTTTTAGTTCTGTAGCCTATTATTGTACAACTATATAGATTCTTAGCTGGTATTTTTCAACCCTGTTAGACAGAAAGACAAAACACATTCCTAAGACCCTATCCTAATCTTGCTTCTTCTGAGAACCAAGGTCGAACCACCCTCCCAAGATATTTTCTCATTAAAAAAGTAGAGCTAGTAGCAAAAGAGGGGCTTCAGAAGAGGGTCGAACCAAGAAGGGGAATTACCTCATCATCCGTGCTTCTAATTGGGGATTCTTGTCAATTATGCTAATTTGCTAAACTTAGCAACAAATCACGGAATCATTTAGGTTGGAAAAAGCCTCTAAGATCATCAAGTCCAACCTATGACCGATCACCACCTTGTCAACTAGACCATGGCACTAAGTGCCACATCCAGTCTTTTCTTGAACACCTCCAGGGACGGTGACTCCACCTCCCTGGGCAGTCCATTCCAATGTTTATCAACCATTTCTGTGAAGAAATTCCTTCTAATGTCCAACCTGAACCTCCCCTGGTGCAGCTTGAGACTATGTCGTCTTGTCCTGTCACTAGTTTCCTGGCAGAAGAGGCCAACCCCCACCTTGCTGCAGCCTCCTTTCAGGTAGAGAGTGATAATGTCTCCCCATAGCTTCCTTTTTTCCAGGCTAAACAACCCCAGTTCCCTCAGCCACTCTTCACAGGACTTGTGCTCTAGACCCTTCGCCAGCTTCGTTGCCCTTCTCTGGACACACTCCAGCACCTCAATGTCTTTCTTGTACTGAGGGACCCAGAACTGAACACAGTACTGTTGGCCACACTATTTTTGATATAAACCAGGATGCCATTGGCCTTCTTGGCCACCTGGGCACACTCTGGCTCATGTTCAGCTGACTGTCAACCAGCACCTCCAGCTCCTTTTCTGCTGCGCTGCTTTCCAATCACTCTTCCCCCAGCCTGTAGCACTGCATGGGGTTGTGACTGCAGTGTAGGACCTGGCACTTGGCCTTGTGGAACCTCATACCATTGGCCTCAGCCTGTCCAGATCCCTCTGGAGAGCCTTCCTACCCTCCAGCAGATCAACACTCCCACCCAACTTAGTGTTGTCCACAAACATATTGAGGATCCACTCGATCCCCTTATCCAGATCATTGATAAAGATATAGTGAGCCTTTGGGAACAACACTAGTGACCAGTCATCAAACAGATGAGCCACCATTCACCACCATTCTCTGGGCCCAGCCATCCAGCCAGTTCTTAACCCAGAAAAGAGTGCACCTGTCCAAGCCATGGGCTGCCAGCTTTTCCCAGAAGAATGCCATGAGAGACAGTATCAAAGGCTCTGTTGAAGTCCAGATAGACTACATTCACAGCCTTTCCCTCATCCACTAGGTGGGTCACCTGGTCATAAAAGGAGATCAGGTTGGTGTCTCGGTTTTGAAAGACAGGTGTCTGCTAAGGAAGGCAGAAGCCTCCCTTGAAGTGGCAGATATAACCCCTTTTCCCTCTGAGTTATTATCTTTTGAAATCAAGGGCCTTTAGGCAAAGATGTGGGAAATAGGAATAACAGTTCTTTACTATATATATATATATATATGTATATAACCAGTCAAACAAAACAACAACAACTATGGCAGTAACAGCAAACACAAACCCAGTCCCAGCCTTCTCGGCTGTCAGGCTATTTCCCCTCGGGTGAAGTTCCGCTCGCAGCCGGCAGGGGCGCTGGCGGCTCCCAGTGAGGAGGGCAGGTGCGATGGTTCCCCCGCGGCTGCAGGGGGCGCTACGGAGCGAGCTCGGGGAGCACGCGGCACTGGTGCCCCGGGGATCCCGGGGAAGGATGGAACAAAGGCTTTACAAACCCCTGGGCAGCCGATCCCGGACTCTCGGGAACAGCAGGCTGGAACGGCAGGCTAGAGCGGCAGGCTGGAGCAGCAGGCACAAACACAAATCCCGGGTGGCAGACGAGATGTATCCAAAAGGGGAACCCCCCGGAGGTCCACGCAGGCAGGGAGAGCACGGCTACAACGCAGTGAAAGCTCGAAGCAGCAGCGGGGCAGGGCGGCCACAGCCTGGCCTCCAGCAGGGCAGGGAAAGCGGCTTTTGGGGTCCCGGCGTTGTTTCCAGCAGAAAGAAAAACGGCCGGAAAAAAAAGAAGCAGCAGCTCCTTTCTCTGCAGCTTCTCTCTCCCGACGCTGAGAGCGAACTGACCCCACATCCAGGTGTAAACAAAGGAGTAGCCAGGCCCGCCCCACCCTCCTTTTTGTCTTTCTTAAGTACAGCTATTTGTCCCCTAGCAACATGCATATGGGAGAAAATTCCTTTAACAGGAAAAAAACTAAGACTAAACTAAAACCCCAACAGTTGGTCAGGCAGGACTTGCCTTTCCTAAACCCATGCTGACTGGACCTGATCCCTTGGTTGTCCTCTATGTGCCATGTGATCGTGCTCAAGATGATCTGCTCTATAGTCTTGCTGGGCACCAAGGTCAGCCTGACAGGCCTGTACTTCCCCAGATCTTCCTTCTGGCCCTTCTTGTGGATGGGCATCACATTGGTCAACCTCCAGTCTGGGACCCCCTTGGTTAGCCAGGACTGATGATAAATGATGGAGAGTGGCTTGGTGAGCTCTTCCACCAGCTTCCTCAGTATCCTTGGGTGAATCCCATCTGGTCCCATAGACTTATGAGTATCTAAATGGCTCAGCATGTTGCTAATTATTTCCTTCTGGATTGCAGTGGGTCAATAATGTAGCAGTACAATTTCCTGTTGATGTCCCTTGCCAGTTTCAGCTCCAGCTGAGCTTTGGCTTTCCACAAACCATCCCTGTATACCCAAGCAATGTTTCTGTATTTCTTCACTGTAGCCTGCCCCCACTTCTACCTCCTGTATATGTCCTTTTTCTCATGAGCTCCCTGTTTAGCCAAGAAGCTCTCCTAATACATGCACTCATTTTTTCTGAGTATTTGGCTGGACTATTCTCATGCTTAAAGGATATTGTCCTTAAAGACTTGTCATCTCTTGAGCTCATTTGCCCTTCAGAGATATCTCTCATGGGGTTCCACTTACCAGCTTCCTGAAAAAAAAGCAAATTTTCTGCTCTACTGAAGTCCATGGTCTGTACTCTGCTACTTGATTTCCCTGCTCCCTCAAGGATCTTGAACTTCATTATTTCATGGTTGCTGCAACCAAGGCTGCCATCGATTATCACATCCCCAAAAAGTTCTTCCTGTTTGGTGAGTAGTAGATCCAGCTCTATGTCACCTATGGTTGACTTTTCACAGAATCACAGAATGTGTCAGGTTGGAAGGGATCACAGTGGGTCATCTGGTCCAACCTCCCTGCTCAAGCAGGGTCATCCTAGAGCACATTGCACAGAATTACATCCAGATGGTTCTTGAATATCTCCAGTGAGGGACACTCCACAACCTGGGCAATCTGTTCCAGTGCCCCATCACCTGCACAGTAAAGAAGTTTTTCCTCATGTTCAGGTGGAACTTCCTGTGCATCAGTTTCTTCCCAATGCCTCTTGTCCTATTGCTTGGCACCACCAAGAAGAGCCTGGCTTCATCTTCTTGGCACCCTCCCTTCAGATATTTATAGACATTGATGAGGTCCCTCTCAGTCATCTCTTCTTAAGGCTGAACAGGCCCAACTCCCTCAGCCTTTCCTCCTAAGAGATGCTCCAAATCAAAGCAACTTTGTCAGCCTCTGCTGGACCTGCTCCAGGAGCTCCATGTCTCTCTTGTACTGAGGAGCTCAGAACTGGACACAGCACTCCAGTTGAGGCCTCATCGGGGCTGAGCAGAGGGGAAGAATCACCCCCCTGACCTGCTGACAATGCTCTTCTTAATGCACCCCAGGATACCATTGGCCTTCTTGGCCACAAGGGCACGCTGCTGGCTCATGGACAGTTTGTTGTCCACCAGGATCCCCAGGTTCTTCTCCGCAGAGCTGCTTTCCAGCAGGTCAGCCCCAGCCTGTACTAGTGCATGGGGTTATTCTTCGCCAGGTGCAGGACCCTGCATTTGCCCTTTGTTGAATTTCAGACAGTTTTTCTCTGCCTGTCTCTGCAACCTGTCAAGCTTCTTCTGAAGGGCTACACAGGCCCTTCAGTTGAGTTTGTGTTTAAACTCATTAGTCCATGGCACCAGCCTCTGTTTTTACAACTTACTTGGTTCATATTGAAATGTAAGAATGTTCATTCAACAGTATTTGTGTTTCAGGTGTCCTCCCTCCCCCTTTAAGGGAATATGGCATTTTTGGGGAAACAATGTACTGGTATGTCCAGTGAAAAATATGTTTTGAGGAGAAAGGCCCTAAGGATGTTAGCACTTGGTTGAATGCTATAGACAAATCCTAGATTGAGTTATTGTCTGCCAGCTAAGCCATGTTAGTGGACTGCATGCACATTCTTAGCTTTCTCAGGTTGTGCTAAAGTACCATTAGCATATGTCACTTTTCATGATGACTTACCCTTTCAGTACATGCAGCCTTGCAGTCAAATAGGCTAAGATCATGTGCATATTCATCTATTGCAATTCAGCTGATAGCTGGTCATATGATCTCACATTTTCTTCTGAGTCCATACAGTTGCTGTTTCCAATATCAAGATCTTTCAAAACTGACATAGAAAGCTAAAACCAACTATAAAGTGTAGGGGGAAAAAAGCCCTAAACACTGATGTATAAGTGGGGGATAGCCTTTAAAAATGTATTTTTGAAGTAGAAAGTTACTTGCTGGTGTCGTGGTTTAACCCCAGCCAGCAATTAAGTACCATGCTGCTGCTCACTCACTCCCCTACTTCCCCTCTCCATTGGGGAGGAGAATTGGAAAGAAAACATAAACCTCATGGGTTGAGATAACAGTTAATAACCGAAACAACATAAAATATAATAAGAATTCTAATAATACTAGTGATAATAATAATAACAATAATAACATTTGTAATTTAAAGGAATCATATAATCATAGAATGGCTTGGGTTTGAAGGGACCTTAAAGATTATCTAGGATGCTAAGCATTAGATCTTTGATCTTTTTATTGGGTCTTATCTGAAGTATATTGTTTCAAATCCATGTTCTGTGTCTCAGTCAATTAATTATTTCTTCTTTTTACATCAGCTGGATATATTGTGCAATGAAGAGATTCTTGGCAAGGACCACACACTCAAGTTTGTAGTTGTTACTAGATGGAGATTTAAGGTATGACAACTGCTTTTCATCAAAATTTTCATAATTCTTGTAGATCATTAGCTGACTAAAGAATAAAATTCATAAATCATATGTCATGCAGGCCTATACTGCAGTAACTTCAAAATGGTTAGAATATATATTTTTAAATGTCTAATAAACTATCTTTAAAAATTTGATAGTTTTTTGAATTCAAAAGAGAATAATGGGGAAAAATGTAAAATATGCACTGAGAAAAATGGGAAGTTGATGGCAGATATAATTTTGATAGTAATTAAAAATGTATAAGATAAAGGAGGCTGAAGCTATTGAGAGGGACATTTTTCTCAGCCATGTCAGTCAGATACAACTAATGTTACTCTATGTAGATTGTGAAACTGGTTTCAGTGCAGAAGAGACAAATATTCATTACATTCATATTTTGTAGTTTGGAAGAGAGAGGCTGAATACACTCATTAAAGGAGGCAGATGAATTAACTTTGGTCCCCACTTCAGTTCAAGATACTTGTAGCAATATTTAGTAGACATAAACAAGGTTGGGCAAAGCAGCTGAGTGTGTCTCTGGGTTACTTATCTTAGTTTCTTTAAACAAAACCAAACCAAAATTCCACACAACAACACTTAGAGTTGAATAGTAAATGATGGGGTATTCATATTGAGCATAAATTATCACTGGTTATTTATGGCCACCCAAATAAAATGGCTGTAAGTATCATGAAATGTCAAGTTGAACATCTAAGACTCAAGTCACATTCAGAGAATCAGGATGTGTTCAGTTTGGGAATGATAACTTTGAAGAGGGGTTAGTGTTCATAATGGACATGCAACACAGCACATGCTAGCATGATAATACTGTGGTAGAAAGATGTAATACCTTTGGATGCATAAATAGAATGGATGAATGAGAATAGGTAGGCAACTTTTATCTATGAAGAAATAATTAATTTCAGATTGGGAAATAGAAGGTAGGAGATTATGGTCAGTTATGACATTCGTGAATGACCTGGAAAAGAGGTTAAATAGTGAGGTGACACTGTCACCAATAGTTATTCAAGACGGTAAAAATAAATGGTGGTGATGAAATGTTGCAGGAGGTCTTTACAGTACTGGATGACCAGGTGATAAAATGGCACCTAAAGTTCAATATGGATAAATGTAGAGATGCATGCTAGGGAAAACATGTATCTGAACTTTATATATAAAATGGGTGGACTCTGAGTTGACTGCCATCAAATAGAAATCAGATTTTGGGGTTAGACACAATGATTTCGACTCAGTGATGGTCCAAGAAAAACCCAAATGAAATGCTACAAATTATTAGGAAAAGGATAGATGGCTAAACAAGAGTACTGTTGTGCCTCTGTATAAATCCACTATTTTTACCTGTATCATGAAGATTTGTACAATCATGAGTGGCATGGAAAAGGCAGCAATTCTAAACTGTCTTATTTGGTGAGAGAGATGAAGGGTATCAAGGGAAACTCATAGTTATGAGGTTTAGAATGAACAAAAGAAAGTGATGTTGTTGTAAATTCCATTTACCCTGATGGGGGATTGAGTTCTAGGAGACAAAGATCACAACCATTATTCATTAATAACAGCTTTTATAAATCATAGAATCATAGAATACCAGGTTGGAAGGGACCTCAAGGATCATCTGGTCCAAACGTTATGGGCAAAAGCACAATCTAGGCAAGGTAGCCATCTCGGTTTGAGACAAATTAGGAGGAAACGTCCTGAGATGAACGTGTCCTCTAATGGAAGGCAGGTTTTGGCAGCCCCTCCCCCATAGCTTCGAATGGAATTTCTTGGAGGAAAGTGAAAAAAACCCTGCTTATTTAACAAGCAGGGTGCACACAGGCACAAGGAAAAGAAAAATGAATAATGTTAGATAATAAACCTTCTCATTGTGGAGAAAGATAGTGGATTTTTTAGAGTCCTGCTTGGCTTCTCCCAAGGTCCTCTGGAGCCAGGGTGCGGTGCCCCAGGGCCTCCACTCCAGGCCATGGCGTGGGGCTCCTGGCAATGTTCTGGTGTTTCGGACCAGAGCAAAGCTGAACAGTTCCAGAAGAAGAAGAAGCCACAGTCCCAGGAAAAACTTCTTGCCTCAGCTAACAAACAAGAAGCTAGCTAAAAAGCAAAGAATTTTTACTCTCCGTCTCTCTCCTGAGAAATAAAAGCTGAGAGCTGGGGAAAAACCGAGGGAGTTTTCTGTGTTTTGAACACAGGCCACTGAAAGAATTCCACTGGCTTCCCCTTCCTTTCCTGGACCTAGCTTAAGGATACAGGACTCATGTCTGGGCATAAAGCAGACGATAGGGAATGCAGTATCATACAGCACCCTGTCCAACTGAATCTTAAGTGTCCAACGTTGGGGAATCCACCACTTCCCTGGGGAGATTATTCCAATGGCTGATTGTTCTCATTGTGAAAATTTTTCCTCTTGTATCCAATTGTAATCTCCCCAAGAGTAACTTGTTCCCATTACCCCTCATATACTTCCTGTGACTCCTTGTAAAAAGGGAGTCTCCATCTTCTTTGTAAGGACCCTTTAAATACTGGTCCCTTTCCACAGAGCTGCTCTCAGGTTGGGTAGATCCCAGCCTGTACTGCACTCCTGGATTATGTTTTCCCAGGTGTAAGATCTTACATTTGTCTTTGCTGAACTTCACAAGGTTCTTGTTAGCCCACTGTTCCAGCCTATCCAGGTCTTCCTGCAGGGTGGTCCTCCCTTCCCAAGTGTCCACTTCCCCACTCAGTTTTATATCATCAACAAATTTCATATTCAAATATTCATTTATTCCTTCACACACACGGTCATAGTTATCCACTTGGAGAAACAGCAGGGCGACCAACCCCAGCAGTATACTGCAAAGCAGAGTGTCATACTGACATACCAGTGGCTTCTAGGTAGATAGAATCATAGATTCATTTAGGTTGTAAAAGATCCTTTAAGATCATCAAATACAGGACACAGCACTTGGCCCTGTAGAATCTCATACAATTGGCCCATTGATCCAGCCTGTCCAAATCTCTCTGTAGAGCTTTCCAACACTCTCCCCTAACTTGGTGTCATCTGCAAACTTACTGAGGGTGCACTTCATCCCCTTGTCCAGATCGTTGATAAAGATATTGAAAGGAACTGGCCCCAATACTGAGCCCTGGGGAACACCACTTGTGACTGGCCACCAACTGGATTTAACTCCATTCACCACCATTCTTTGGGCCCAGCCATCCAGCCAGTTTTTACCCACTGAAGCATACGCCCATCCAAGCCATGAGAAGCCAGTTTCTCCAGGACAATGTTATGGGAAACAGCATCAAAGGCTTTATTAAAGTCCAGGTAGACAACATCCACAGCCTTTCTGTCATCCACTAGGTGGGTCACCTTGTCATAGGAGATAAGGTTGGTCATGCAGAATCTGCCTTTGATAAATCCATGCTGAATGGGCCTGATCCCCTAGTTTTCCTGTATGTATTTGTACCAATCAAACCAGTTTCATCTAGCTTTCACTGTTGATATTAGTGACTTGACATGACTCAAATTTCTCAGCTAGCCTCACCCTACTTTTTCCCCTTATCTTCTTGCAGGTTGTAGTGATTTTCTCAGATATGTGTCCCAAGGTTAGGCAGCTCTATAGCATCAGAGCTGGGCTTTGGATCCTGAAAACACAGGCAACAAAATAGTTAGGGAAGGGGAGAGGAAGAGATAGCAGAGGAAAAATTACACAGAGTTGTGCACATAATCAGTCATCACATTCATGTATAGACTTCTACCATTCTCTTTCCTTTTTTTGCTCTTACAGAAATGCTGGGTTTAGTGATTAAATTGTGATTATTAGATATAAGTAACCTCCAATACCTGGCATAGATAAGTATCTCATTTCAGTGCTACTTCTATTCTGGTTCAACCATAATATTTCCCTATTTATTATATATTATCCTCTTTCAGACCTCAATATATACACATGTGTAACTCAATTCTCTCAACCTTTAAGTACTGTTAGTATTTTTTTCCCTCTCTTTCAAACCTTTCTTTCTCTTTCCTTTCTTCTTTGATACCTCTCCTTTTATACTTACACATTTGCTTAAAAGACCATTACCAAAATCAACAGTTCTGTCACTAGGTCTGCTTGCTTCTACTCAAATTGTTTCTTTGAGTATTATCCTGTAAAGAAATAAAACTACCAATTTTATAAGGTAGTTATAACTTTAGAGCATTTTTTCAAAGTTTTAACTGTGATCCCCCAGACTGGATGGACCCAAATCTCGAGTTGTAACACTTAAATGTGTTAGAGCTCTAAAAGGAGTCTAATTCAAGTGTCTTAAACTGATATTATGACATTAAATAGTTAGACCAAGCTAAGCAAGACAAAGATGGGTTAAGTCATGGATTAGCTATTCAGCAATGCAAAATATTATTGTAAGAATTACCGGCTACTCCAGTTAAACAGAAAATAATAAATCTCCACACAAGCAAAAGGCTTATATTGAATTTGTGGCCTTGTTAGCAAAAACAATGCCATGTTTTCTGGCCTGCAAGGTCAGTTCTATCCCTCAACTTTGGTAATCCATGAATCACAGGTTATTGCTCAATGACTCCAACAAGGATGCTGGACACACTTCTATGGCTCAAGGCTCCTAATCAGGACTGAAAAGAGACTCTTCTTGGAGGAATTCACTTCTTCCTATCAGGTCTTGCCTCATGATAATCTGTAAAGGTCTGGCAGTTCTTCGTGGCACTGTATAGTCAGTACATGATTTGCTAAATGTCTATGATTAACACAATTTCTAAAAACATTACTATAGGGTATGGAGCCAAGTTAAGAATTCCTGCAATTTCAGGAAACCTCCTTGAGTCTGATAGGCACTGATGTATACCACTCACTATAGCTCAAGTCTGCTACTGAATTAGATTCTTCTGGCAGGCTGCATATCTTACTCCTTGGTCTTGCCTCAGAATTTACCTTGTTACACTATAACTTTCAGCCCTCGCTTGTTGATGGAGTTGCAGTTGTCTGTTGACCTGCAAAAATAAAAGCATAAAACAATAATGTTAGTATAAGTATATAAGTAGATCTAATAAACACAAGGTAAAATAACATGTAAGCCACACCACCTCCCTTACTTTTTATGGATATCATTACATTTGGTCTTTCTCTGAGTAGGAAGGAAGGGAAACTAGACTAAATAGCCTCTGGATGTAGATCTTTCAGGGAATTTCTCTGTCCCCACTCTTGGCAAACCTATACAATCAAGGAATAGTTGAGGTTGGAAAATAACTAGAACTCAAAACAAGGTCAACTAGATGAGGTTGCCCAGTATGATGTCCAAGCAAGTATTTATCACCTTCACATATGGAGACTCCACAACCTCTGTAGGCAACCTGAGCCTGTGCTCTGTCACTCTTACAGTAAAAACTTTTTTAAATGTTTAAATGCAATTTCTTGTATTTCAAATTGTGGATTTGTGCCAACTGATCCCTTCACCGACTACCATTTAAAAGAGTCTGGCTCCACCTTCTTTGCTGCCTCCCATCAGGTATTTGTACACATTGATAAGATCCCACCTGAGCCTTCTATTCTCCAGGTTAAACAATCCCAGCTCTCTGAGCCTCTTATCAAATGCCAGACACTCCAATACCTTAATGAACCCTTTGCTGGACTCCCTCCAGTATGTACATGTCCTTCTTGTGCTGGGGACCCAGGACTCCAGATGAGGTCTCTCACCAGTACTGAGCAGAGATCAGCAATAACCACCCTAAACCTGCTTACAACACTTTTTCTAGGATACTGTTTGCCTTGTTTGCTGCAAAGGTGCATTGCTGGTTCATGATCAACTTGATGTCCAACAGAACTCCCAGGTCCTTTTCTGCAAAGCTGTTTTCCAGTCAGTCAGCCCCCAGCCTGTACTGGTGCCTGGGATTATTCGTCCCCAGGTGTAGGACCCTGCATTTTCCTTTGCTTAAATTCATGAGGTTCCTGTCAGCCCATTTCTGCAGTCTATCAAAGCCCTTCTAAGTGACAGTGTGAAAGCAGCACAGGTAGGCAGCCAGAACAACCACAAACCCATGGCTAAAACACAAAGAATAAATTTATTTCTGTTATCTTGTTAACTGAGAGATCTCCAATGCAATACCTGGACAGAGGCACAGAAGCGGAGACACAGTCACTGTTAATCTCGGTCCATGCTGGAGAATACCAGCCTGTTGTTCCCACTGGCTTATCAAGGGTTATTCCCAGCTGCAAGGTCACTTGAGTATATTTTCAATCCTCCTCACCAGTCTTCTGCTTTTAACCCATTCCTCCCAAAATTCCACCCCCTTTCTCAAGAGATGAATGCCACTGGGGCTAGAAATATGGGATAGGGTAATTTACAGAGGCACTTAAAAAAAGCATATAATAAAAAAACCCCACATATAAACAGATAATTCTGAGTTACGTGTCCCACCCCTTTTGTTAGGGAATTAAACCACTCAATTAGCCAGGCACCACTGATATGTCATGTTACTGGATGTATTAAGTCATGAAGATGTTGAATATTTTCCCCCATGCCAGCTGATTCAGCAGTCATGTTGAAGCAGCACATGCCCTCTAACTTGGAACAGTGTTTATGATGTTGAAGATGGAGGTAGTTCATCAGTAATCAATATTGTAAGGCTCCTTGCTGTACAGCAGTTACTTCCAAATTTAAGGTAACAATTGCCTTGGATGCCCCATTTAAACCATGTGTGAGGGCACATGCCAGTGATGCCTTGAGAGGCCACCTAAAAACAGAGACTAGACAGGAGTAAGGGAATAAAGGTAGGTATTTATTTGAAAGGCCTTCAAAGGTACACCCTAGGGACCCAGAGGCTATTGCCAAGATGGACCCCAAGATGGACCACAGGTCACGAGTTCTTCACACTTTTATAAGTTTGGTCCATTTGCATATCAGCATAAATTCTCCAATTAAAGCTTCAGTTAATGATGCAATTTCCCCAAGCTTGCCCCCCCTTCAGAAGCTTTTGGTTTATACTTTTGGGCCTAGGATGGTCTGGGTGTCCTTGAAGAGCAGGCCTGGAGAGGCTTTGTTATGTCTACCTAGCATGAGAGAGCAGAAATTAATAGGCTACAAGAAACTTCAGAGTTATACACTAGTCAGTACAGGATTTGAAAAATATGAAAGTTAAAACCTAAGGCATCACCAGGTGCTATTTCCTACTTAGAAAGAATAAGAAGTTCGTTACAGTAAAAACCAACCACACACAAATATTTACATATTGATCTAGCAGAAATGTATCCAAGGCATTTGCTCATAATACAAGCCTACAAACCACAACAAGGAAAGAAAATAGGAGTGTCATCTCTTTCCAATAATAAATACGCTGTTACTCCAGCTCCTTCAGCTAATATTGCTCCAACCTTAGTAGCCTGAGGAGGGGTTATTGCCCACACTGATTGAAGAGATGTGGCTTGCGCTTTTTTAGATCAAACTTCAATCGATGTTGGATTTGTGACACCAGTAACATAGTTCCAGTGCTATCCCCCTAGATAAGGCATGAGTAATCATCAGAGACACCTGAAATACAAGAGCTCATGATACTAACAGACAATGTAGAATAAGAGGAGAAGATGGAGTACAGAACCATACTGCATTGTCAGGGGTGTTATATGAACATTCTCATCTAAATTAATAGGTTGCTGTTCCACCACACAATCCATGGGTGTAAGCAATTCCATTTCCCCTGTGACTAATATTTTGGGAGAGACACTATCTGGAAGAATTTCAGTCCTCACTGTATTTTGTACTGGAGGTGTACAGTCATGCTATTTTGGCCTGTGATTCTTTCAGTTTCTTGCAAGGACCAAACTCCAGCTTGAATTCCTTTTTCCATTGGAGTATAATGTATAGCAGAGCCTTGTCATGCCTTGGACCAAAATCCTACAGATTTTTTCAACTTTTCATTCCAGTCATCTGCCACAATCCCCACGAGACTACAGCATGTAGAATTGTTACTTCTAATTCAAAAGAATTTCCTTGCCTGGGAGTGTATAATTGGACATGCTCAATCAAAACATTTTGGCAGGTATTGGAGGCTTCTTGTTGTTGCTTGTTCCATTGCCAAACAACTTTCTTTCTAGTCCATTTCTGCTGTTTTGGCATTCTCCAGGTGAGGTGGCAGGCGGGGTGGAGGGGGAAAAAAATTTTGCATAGGCACTAACTTTTGCCAACAATAAAACATTTCTGATGTTGTGTCCCATTTATTTCTGATCGTGGGATACCAGCTTGCACAACATCATTCTACATTTGTTTCCTCATCACCTGTGAGGTAACTTTTCTGTTTTGCTGGCTTATTTTTATTCACCACCTGCACAGCTGGTTCCAAAATTAGAGCCCAAATTTCCCTCAAGTCGTTTGCTAGGGTACCTATATTACCAGTAACACTTGTGACTGCTGCTATAATCAAAGGTTTCAGCAAAACAGGTGCCCCCCTCAAAGGCTGCATTTTGATACTTTTCGTTATTGCTGCCCTGTCCAGACTAGATCCTCTCATTAGCACATGAGCCATCCCCATCTGCCACAGGAAACTAATACCTCCTTCTATTGTACACCAGTTTCCAAGGGATGACAGCAATTTGGCAGTACCTGCATATGCTGATATAGCGTGGGTGCAGCAACATCCTGCCCCTCAGGACTGTCATGATCCGGTTATTAAAGTTCTTAGAAATGCCTCTGCCCGAATTAGGGTGCAAATGAGACCATGTGCCAATGTCAATAGTATGGCTTTTATTTGATAGTAAATATGAGAGAGAGAGAGAGAAAAGAGAGACTAAAGAAGAGAAAGAAATAGAAAGTAGGTGGGGGCAACAGAAAGAAAGTGACAGAGACATAATAAGGAAAATATCACCACTCCGTGGATCCCAATGATGTTCCATTGATCCTCTCCAGCTGGTCTTCTTGGTGGTGAAGGTCCCCCCAAAAAGCATAGAATCCAATGGGTTAATATACACTCAGTCCAGGTGGCAATGTCCAGGTACGTTCCCCAGGGGGGAGGCAGTATCTTGCAGCAGACTCTGGATCTGTTGCATCATGTGCAATCCTGTGGTGCAAAGCTTCTGGGGAGCTCTTTGGGGGGCCTTTCATGGATTATGGCACCCCCTCAACTGCCTCTCACTTGAATGTCCCGTGGATGTGGCCTGTGGGGTTGGGGGTTCCACAGCTAGGCCAGTTGTGTAAGGGAGGATGGGTGCTCACTGCCTCTGACCAGAGGTTACGCCACACACCCGAAACCTCTTTACCCCCCTCACTTCAGCGGGAGTAAACCTGGCTTCTGTGGGCTGTGGTCTCCTCCACCCCAAACCCAGCCAGGGAAGAATCTCTGCTGCATTTGGCTCTCTTGTGGATGCATTCCTTTCCCTTAGCCTTGTTCGTTTTTCCCTAGGCCTGATACCATTGAACAATAGCATCCCCTTTCTCTTATCTAGGTGGCTTAACTTACAGTCCAAAGTTCCAGTCAGGTATCTTCAGGGAGGCTTCTTTGGTTGTACCTTCTTTATACAGTTTTTCTTATAATGGGCAAAACTCTTTTATAACAATGTTTAAGGCATGAATCATTTCAGTCCCTGACAAGGACCCCTGATATTTTGTGATTGAGCATATCCCCGTTGTATCTGTGTCTGGCTATGTGCCTTAATAGATTTTTTCACCCATTAATAAATGGACAGATGCAGTGCCACTATCCCAAGCTAGCAAAATCCATGCCAGTATTCCTTCCCTGCTCTTCTGCCAATAGAGCTCTAAAAATTCCCTTAACTCTTTCAGAGTATAAGTGTGTGTGATCTGTACCCCTCTGTCCAGCAGATCCCTCTGCCCTTCCACTTGTATGACGGGTCATGCTTCTACCACCTTCTTATGTGATAAGTCTGGCTCAAACTCAATCTCTGAGTTTAAGGATCCACTCCAGATATTTCCATCCCATTCCTTGGGACCACATGAAGATTTCATAGTAAGAGCATGAACTTGGAAAATTGAAACCTTACTTTTCCCATATCTTTGCCTTTGTTTCTTAGCAATACACACCACCAGCTGTTCTACAGTGCATTGCTGTTCATAGAACCACTCTGCTTGAATAGTAATTACTTCTTGTGTGACTGTCTCTGCATCTTGCAAAGTCCCGACTTCCTTTTTCAACTCTCACTTTGCTCTGCAGTGCTATAACTTCATGATTGAGAGCTCTACGACCAGTAGCTAATAGACATCCCAATCTCCCACTAACTTGTGAGAAGACTTCAATGCTGCTTTCCATGGGAATCCATGCACAGCTGTCTCAAGTGTCTGGGGGTAACCACCACCCCATGATCTATTTCAGGCCATGCTTCTGGCAGAGCCATTGTAGCTAGGAAAGCAGCTAGGGGGCCCAGCACTCAGTACTGGGCTATGGCAGAATGAGGGGAGTCACCATCAGGACCTCCCCATCCCTGACTTTTTTGCTAGCCGGGGTATTGTTGTTCCCAACTCCTTCCCAACTATGCCAAATTTGTGAGTCAGCACAGGCAGACAGTCAGGACAACCACAACCCAGTGACTAAAATACGAAAAATAAGTAACACCCAGGCAGAGGTACCCAAATGGAGACACAGTCACCATTAAACTTGATGCCAGAGGATCACCAGCCTGCTGTTCACACTGGCTTATCAAGGGTTATTCCCATTGCAAGGGCACTTGAACATATTTTCAATTTTCCTTACCAGTCGTCTGCTTTTAACCCATCCCTCCCAATAGACAGCAAAACCATCAGATGTATCAACCACTCCTTATGGTTTTGTATCATCTGGAAACTTGCTGAGGGTGCACTTTGTCCCATTGCTCAAGTCAGTAAGGAATATGTTAAACAGTATTGGCCCCAGTATAGAATCATAGAATCATAGAATGCTTTGGGTTAGAAGGGACCTTCAAAGATCATCTAGTCCAAGTCCCATGTCATAGGCATGGACATTTTAACTACATCGGGTTGATTAAAGCCCTGTCCAAACAAACCTTGATCACTTCCAGGGATGGGGCATCCCAGGGGTTCCAGTGTCTCACCAGCCTCACGTAAATAATTTCTTCCTTATATCCAATTGAAATCTACCTTCCTTCAGTTTAAAACTGTTGCTCCTTAACCTGTCACAAGAGGCCCTGGCAAAATGTTTTCTCAGTCTTTCTTACAAATTCTCTTTATGTCTTGGAAGGCTGCCATAAGGTGTCCCTGGAGCCTTCTCTTCTGCAGGCTGAATAACTCTCAGCCTTTCTTCAGAGGAGCGGTGTTCCAGCCCTATGATCAATTTCATGGCCCTCCTCTGAACCCACTCTAACAAACAGGTAGGTGTCTTTCTTGTACTGAGGACCCCAGAGCTGGACATAGTATTCCAGGTAAAATCTCACAAGAGTGGAGTGGAGGGGGAGGATCACCTCCCTCAATAATCCTTCTTTTGATTCAGGCCAGGATATGATTGGCTTTCTGGGCTGAAAGTGTGTATTGCCGGCTGATGTCCAATTCTTTGTTCACCAGTACCTCCAAGTCCTCTGCAGAGCTTGTCTCAATCCATTTGGCCCCCATTTTAGAATCATAGAATCATTAAGGTTGAAAAAGACCTCCAAGATCATCAAGTCCAACTGTCACCTTAGCACCACCACCATTTTCCCCACTAAACAATGTCCTCAAGTGCCATATCCACACGTTTTTTGAACACTTCCAGGGATGGTGACTCAACCACTTCCCTGGGCAGCTTGTTCCATTGCTTGGCAACACTTTCAATGAAGAAATTTTTCTAAATATCTAATCTAAACCTCCCCTGGTGCAACTTGAGGCCATTTCCTCTCCTCCTGTCACTTGTTACCTGGGAGAAGAAACCAGCACCCACCTCACAACAACCTCCTTTCAGGTAGTTGTAGAGAGTGATAAGGTCCTCCCTGAGTCTCCCTTTCTCCAGACTAAACAATCCCTGTTCCCTCAGTCACTCCTCATAAAACTTGTATTCCAGACCTTTCACCAGCTGTGCTGCCCTTCTCTGGACACGCTCCATCATGTCAATGTCTTTCCTGTCGTGAGGGGCTGTATTGGGTTGACCCTGAGTTGATGGACAGTCTTTAAGACCAATTACGCTTCTCACAATTTACATATTTAAACCGCACAGAAAGGCGGGACTTCCCCTTTTGGTCGGAGCTCGCCTGCTGGGAGGTGGGGGCTCCGGAGCCTCCCGGCCCCGCTGGGCCGGGCCGGGCCGGGGCCACTGCCCCTTTCCCCCTTTCCCAACACCGCAGCACGGACCCTGGGTGGCTGGGGGGGACTGCCTCAGAGCCGCAGGCAGCTAAAACCAGCCATGGACTGCTCACAGCTAAACCCATCCAGCGCGGCTTCTGGGGACCGGCGGGTCCCTCTCCTCTCCATGTGGAGCCGGCGGAGTCAACAGGAGCCGGCAGAGCCTCCTGTCTGCAGCCAGCACACTTCGTGCTGAACTGAAGAGGACACCACGCAGCCAGCAGCACAGAGGGAGCGAGGCTTTCCCCATCGTAAAGCCCGAACAAAAACACTCTTCAGCATGGCGGCGTCAGAGTCAGAGAGAAAGAGAAGTGAGTCACATGGGACGGAGCTGGAAATAGCGACGGGAGAAAAGAGGGCGGTGCCGCGATTCTGGCGCGCAGCTTAAAAGAAACCTTCTTGCATGCCGTGGTAAGAAACTGTAACACCACAAACTGTTTGTCTCTTTAATCCATTTGAAGAACATGGGGGGATGGAGTATCTTCGTGTGCCTGTGAAGATTGTGAAGAATGCCGATGCCAGGCTTTATAGTAGTAAGAGGCTGTTAGAGACTTGTGGCGAAGAAGAGCCTTTGTGTGCAGGCCAAAAGAACTTATCCTTAAAAAGATGAATAACCCCATGTGATGGCCCATGTTTTGCAGTGTGAAAGAACTGTGAGATTTTTCATGGGAGAGATGTTCTACACACAGCAGATTGTTTGTTTCCGGGCGGATCTGCTGTTGGTGGCAGTTTGGGAACCACGTGCAACTGAAGGAAAAACCCTTTTTTCCCTTAAGCATAAGAGAGAGACTTTTCAAGAACTGGAACACTGACTAACATCCCATGTTCTGTTATCCCTTGTGTGAGCTAGGTAAAAGGAGAGAAGTGCTGGCTGGAGGGGGGGGGGGGGGATTTGCTTTAATTTTGTTTTGTTATTGTCTCTTTACTTTTAATTCTATTAGTAATAAAACTCTTTCATTGTACTGCAACTGTTTAAGGTTTGTGCCTGCTTTGCTTTTCTCCTAATTCTTATCTCACAGAAGGAAAACAAGTAAGTAATGAATATTTTGAACCAAAACCACTACATTTAATTGGTGTTTCTGCCTGGTTTCGAACTCAACCCGCTACAGGGGCCAAAAACTAAACACAATGTTTTGGGTGCAGCCTCACCAGTGCTGAGCACAGGGGGACAATCACTCCCCATGTCCTACTGACCACATTATTGCTGATACAGGCCAGGATGCCATTTGCCTTCTTGGCCGCCTGGGCACACTGCTGGGTCATGTTCAGCCAGCTGTTGACCAGTACTCCCAGGTCCTTTCCCACCAGGCAGCTTTTCAGCCTCTCTTCCTCAAGCCTGTAGTGTAGCATGGGGTTCTTGTGACTCATTTTGTATTGATATTGGTGATTGATTGCCCCAACCCAGATGCAGGGCCCTGCACTTGGCCTTGTTGAACTTCATGAGGGTCACATGGGCCCATTCCTCAAGCCTGTCAAGGTCCCTCTAGATGGCATCCCTTCCCTCTAGTGAATCAACTGCACAAAACAGCTTGGTGTAGCCTGTAAACTTGCTGAGGGTGCACTCAATCCCACTATGTAATTGATGATGATATTAAATAGTATAGGTCCCAGTACGGACCCTTGAGGGTTTTCACTTGGAATTTTTCCATTGACAGAAACTCTTTGGATAATGCCATTTAGTCAATTCCTTATCCATCTGACAGTCCGTCTATCAAACCCATATCTCTCCAATTTAGAGGCATGAATGTTGTGGGTGACTGTATCAAAGGCCTTATAGAAATCCAGTTAGATGACATCCATGGCTCTTTCCTTGTCCACTTGTGCAGTCACTCCCTCATATAAGGCCACTAGATTTTTCAAGCCCTTTTTCCTAGTCACTTTTTACAGTCACTGAGGACTTTATCTCACTGCTATGACTTTTCAAATATGATGGAGAGTGACTTAGCGATTACATCAGCCAATTCCCGCAGGACCCTGGCACTCATCTCATTGGGTCCCATGGACTCATGTATGTTCAGGTTTCTCAGGTGGTCTTGAACCTGATTTTCTCCTAAGAAGGGAGGAACTTCATTCCCTCAGTCCCTGCCTTGAGGTGCTGGGACTTGAGAGATGTCGGAAGAGAGATTACTATTGAAAACTGAGGCAAAGAAATTGTTGAGTACATCAGCCTTCTCCATGATGGTTCTCACCAGTTCTCCTGTCTTATTTATTTTCAGAGGTACATTTTCTTTAATCTGCCGTTTCTGGCCAACTTACCTGTAAAAGCCCTTCTTATTATTCTTCACATACCTTTCCAAAATGCAGATTCAACTGCACCTTAGCTTTCCTGGTCCCATGCTTACACATCTGGGCAGCATCCCTATTTTCTTTCCAGGATACATGTCCCTGGTTCCACTGCCTATGGATTTCCTTCTTACACTTTGGTTTGACCAGGAGGTCCTTATTCAGACATGCTGGTGTTTTGTCGTCCTTGCCTGATTTCTTACACATGGGAATCGACAGTTTTTGTGCTCTAAGAAAACTGTCCTTAAAAGATCTGTCAGCTCTGTTAGGCTCCTTTGTCCATGAGGGCAGTTTCTCAGGAGGCCACATCCACTAATTCCCTAAGCAACTGAAAGTTTGCTCCCCTAAAATTCAGGGTCTTAACTCTACTCTTCATCTGGCCCTTATTCCTCAAGATTATGAATTCTACCCATGGCATAATCACTGCAGCCCAGGCTGCCACCATGCTTGGCCTCTCTAATTAGTTAATCTCTTGGTGAGCAACGGGTACAGTAACGCTTCTCCTCTGGTCAGGCTGTCTATCATCTGGATTAAGGAATTATACTTGACACACACCAAGAGTCAACTAGACTGCTTACAGCTTGCTGAACTGCTTTTCCAGCAGATGTCAGAGTGATTGAAGTCAACCAGTATGATCAGTCTCTAAGTATGATGCTTCCTGCAGCTGAAGTAAGAACAACAATATGAACCCCTGGGGTTCACCACTCATTACTGGCCTCCATCTGGATTTCATGCTGCTGATAACAACCCTTTGAGTCTGGCAGTTCACTCATTTTTCTGCACACTTAGCTCATTCCTACCGCATTAGTTTGCCCGTGAGGATTTTATGGGAGACATAACTTTAATTGATTACTCAGTTATTTGCCCCTGTAGGGAGAGGTGTGGGAAAAATTAATCCATTTATATGTTAGGGACTAGTTAGGGCAAGCTGCTTCCTACAGGAATGGGGAACTTGTGCACAAATAACAGCTAGGAATCACAGAATCACAGAAAGAACTAGGTTGGAAAAGACCTCTGAGATCAAAAAGATCAACCTATAACCTAACCGAACACCTCCTCATCAACTAAACCATGGCACTGAGTGCCACATCCAGTCTTTTTTAAAACACATCCAGGGATGGTGACTCCACCACCTCCATGGGCAGACCATTCCAGTGCCCAATCACTCTTTCAGTGAAGAATATTTTTCTGACATTTAAGCTAAACTTCCTCTGGGGAAGCTTAAGACTGTGTCCTCTTGTTCTGTCAGTGGTTGCCTGGGAGAAGAGACTGACCCCCACCTGCCTACAACCACCTTTCAGGGAGTTGTAGAGAGTGATAAGGTCTCCCCTGAGCCTCCTTTTTTCCAGGCTGAACAACCCCAGCTCCCTCAGCCGGTCCTCATAGGACTTGTGTTCCAAGCCCTGCACCAGCCTTGTTGCCCTCCTCTGGGCACGTTCGAGCATCTCAACGTCCTTCCTAAAATTGAGGGGCCCAGAACTGGACACAGCACTCGAGGTGCGGCCTCACCGGTGCTGAGTACAGGAGAACAATCATTTCCCTGGTCCTGATGGCTACACTATTCCTGATGCAGGCCAGGATGCTATTGGCCTTCTTGGCCACCTGGGCACACTGCTGGCTCATGTCCAGCCTGCTGTCCATCAGTGCCCCCAGGTCCCTTTCTGCCTGGCCACTGTCCAGCCACACTGTCCCCAGCCTGTAGTGCTGCAGAGGATTGTTGTGACCAAAGTGCAGGACTCGACACTTGGACTTGCTAAATCTCATGTTGTTGGACTTGGCCCACCTATCCAGCCTGTCCAGGTCCCTTTGCAGAGCCCTCCTACCCTCCAAGAGATTGACACACGCTCCCAGCTTAGTGTCATCTGCAAATTTGATGATGGTGGACTCAACCCCCTCGTCCAGATCATCAATGAAGATATTAAACAAAACTAGCCCCAGCACACATCCCTGAGGGACACCAGTAGTGACTGGCCACCAATTGGATGCAGCACTGTTCACCACCACTCTCTGGGCCAAGCCATCCAGCCAGTTCTTAACCCAGAAAAGAGTGCTCCTGTCCAAGCTGTGGGCTGCCAGCTTTTCCAGGAGTATGCTGTGGAAGACAGTGTCAAAGGCCTTGCTGAAGTCCAGGTAGACAACATCCACAGCCCTTCCTGCATCCACCAGGTGGGTCACCTGGTCATTAAAGGAGATCAGATTGGCCGAACATGACCTGCCCCTCATAAACCCGTGTTGGCTGGGTCTTATCCCTCAGCCATCCTGTAGGTGCTGTGTGATGCCACTCAAGATGATCTGTTCCATAATCTTGCTGGGCACCGAGGTCAGGCTGACAGGCCTGTAGTTACCCGGATCCTCCTTCCGGCCCTTCCTGTGGATGGGCATCACATTGGCCAGCTTCCAGTCATCTGGAACCCTCCAGTGAGCCAGGACTGTTGGTAAATGATGGAGAGCAGCTTCTCAAGCTCATCTGCCAGCTCCCTCATCACCCTAGGATGAATCCCATCTGGTCCCATAGATTTGTGAGCATCTAAGTGGCTCAGCAGGTCTCTGACTGCTTCCTCCTGGATAACAGGAGAGCTATTCTGCTCCCTGACACTATCTACCAGCCCAGGAGGACAGTTGTCCTGAGGACAATCTGTCTTTCTGTTGAAAACTGAGGCAAAGAAGGTGTTAAGTACCTCTGTCTTTTCTTCATCTTTAGTTACTAAATTTCCTCCCGCATCTAATCGAGAATGGAGGTTGTCCTTGCCCTTCCTTTTGCCATTAATGTATTTATAAAAATATTTTTTATTGTCCTTTACAGAAGTGGACAGATTGTGTTCTAACTGAGCTTTTGCCCCTCTAATTTTTTTCCTACATGACCTAGCAACCCCCTTAAGCATTTCCTGAGATACCTGACCCTCCTTCCAAAGGTGATGCACCCTCTTTTTTTTCCTTAGTTCCTTCAAAAGCTCCTTGTCCATCCAGGCTGGTTGTTTTCCTCGTCGACTCATCTTTTGGCACACAGGGACAGCCTGCTCCTGTGCCCTCAAGATCTCTGTTTTGAAGCACGTTCAACCTTTCCTGGACTCCCTTGTTTTTAAGGGCTGCTTCCCAAGGAACTCTCTGAATAAGTCTCTTGAATAGGCCAAAGTCTGCCCTCCGGAAGTCCAGTGTAGAAGTTTTATTGATGCCCCTCCTCATTTCACCAAATATCAAGAACGCTATAATTTCACGATCACTATGCCGCGGATGTCCTCCAACCACCACATCTCCCACCAGCCCAACTCTGTTTGCAAACAGCAGGTCTAGCGTAGTCCTTCCCCTGGTAGGCTTGCTCACCAGCTGTGACAAGAACTTGACTTCCATACACTCTAAGAACCTCCTAGACTGCCTCTTCTCTGTTGTGTTGAGTTCTCAGGAGATGTCTGGCAGGTTAAAGTCACCTACAAGAACAAGGGCTGGTGATCTTGAAGCATCCTCCAGCTGCTTTTAGAATAAGTGATCTACCTCTTCATCCTGGTTGGGTGGTTGATAACAGATTCCCACCAGCATGTCAGCCTTGTTGGCCTTCCCCCTGATTCTTACACATAGGCACTCGACTTTATCATCATTAGTCTCAATTTCCATGACATAGAGAGCCTCCCTAATATAAAGAGCCCCCCCTCCACCTCTTCTCCCTCTCCTGTCTCTTCTGAAGAGCTTGTAGCCATCTGTTGCAGTGCTCCAGTTATGCGAGTCATCCCACCACATTTCTGTAATGACGACTATGTCGTAGCTTTCTTTCTGTACTGTGGCTTCCATCTCCTCTTGTTTGTTATCCATGCCGAATGCATTAGTGTACATGCACTTCAGCTGGGCTGCTGACTTCACCCCTGACTCTGGCTCACCACCCTTGTGCTTGTTTTTGGAGAGCCTGGTTGCATCCCCTTCCCCCTTCAAACCTGGTTTAATGCCCTCTCAATGAGTCCTGCCAATTCATGGGCTAGAATCCTTCTGCCCTTGTTAGACAGATGGAGCCCATCTGGCTTCAGCCTGCCAGATGCCATAAAAGTTGCCCCCTGATCAAAGAACCCAAAATTCTGCCGATGGCACCAGCCATTAAGCCACTTGTTGATAATGCGGGTTCTCCTGTTCCTTTCTCCATGCCTATTAAGGCATCATCACTGCCACTGAAGGGACTGAGCAGAACACCACCTGTGCTCCTGCCCCATCAACCAGTAGAACCAGAGCCCTGAAGTTCCTTTTAATTGCCCTGGTGCTCTTCTTTTCAATCTCATCACTGCCAGTCTGGAGTATCAACAATGGGTAATAATCAGAGGGCTGAATCAGACCAGGGAGTCCCCTGGTAATATCCTGTACCCAGGCCCCAGGGAGGCAGCAGACCTACCTGTGGGATGGGTCCGGTCGACATAGGGGCCCTCGGTTCCCCTCAGAAGGGAGTCACCTACTACAACTACCCTTCTTTTCTTTTTATTGCTAGAGGTAGTGATCCATCTGACTGATGAAGTGTAATTGGGAGGCTCTCTGGGCAGATTATTTTCTTCGATGCCATCTGGCTGACCTTCCTCATCCAGGGCCTCATCCCTGTTCTGAAGGGGCACCTGGGTATGTGATGGGGGTCAGGAGGAATTTTTATTAACTCCCCAAGTAGGGACTCATTTCCACTCTCCTTCATCTCCTAGGTCTCCTCCTTCTGCCTGATGGTAGGAGGCATGGGAGTCCTCTGACCCCTAGTGGGCTTCTCTCAGGGATGGAAGGGTGAAACTCCACCAGTCTATTTCCCTTTCACTTTCCCTAATACTCCTTAGTCTTTCTACTTCCTCCTTAAGCTCAGTCACCAGACAGAGATCATTCACCTGTTCGCACCGCATGCAGGCATCTTTTCCACTGTCCCCTGGTACTACTGACAGGCTAAAACACTCCTTACTGGAAGTGGTCTGGACAGATGTGTCCTTCTTGGGGGCTTCTGTTGGGGTTGGTACACTTTTACTAGCTATAGCTTTTGATCATTTGGAGACCATTGCTGAAAAAAATCCCAAAACCAACCAACCAAACCCCAACACCATTTAATGGGACTGCTACTGCCACCCTGACTGACAGGGTGTCAGGTTGTATCCTGACTCTGTCAGTTTAAGCCAGTGTTTTCTGCCTTTATTTTAATTTTCCTATTAAATTGTAGTTCTGACTTGGAGTCTCCCACTGGGTTGTTTTCAAACTAGTACATGACCCCATGCTCAAGACCCTAAGGGCCTCATCACCACAAACTTCCCTAATAATCTGAGCTCTTGTTTGAACCTGGCTATGATCTCTGGGTCTGCCTTGCTTGGGTACTGTAGGGCTGGGGTCTGGCTGGCAAGACCTCTTGTCGGCCATTCAGGTGCAGGGAGGTGCTTCCTCCAGCCATTGGAGGTGAGATTAAAAGAAGGCTCTAGGGAGTGTGGCGAACAGGAGCGGGCAAATAGGGGTGTGGTACGGCAGTTTGCTCAGCAGTTCGCGCAGACAAGTCAAGCAGGCAGGGTGGCAGTAGCAGTCCCATTAAATGGTGGCTGCAGTCCTCCTGAAGTGATAGATATGGTTCTGTTGAAGCAGTAATCCTGTAGAAGGGTCTGGTCTTCCTCTGAAGGTTCAGTGGTGGTTATGTAGCTCTTGTCCTCTGAGAACACAGTAGGAAAGGCTGCTGTGGTGTTCCAAACCTCAGATTATATCCTGGTAGGAATGCTTGGTTCCTCCCCCTGGGCGGAGCATCTCACAATGGGATGATGTAATTTTATGAGTCATGCAGTGAGGCTTGATAGCCCATTAGCAGAAGATAGGTCCCCAGAGGGAGTTATCAGGGATGAGTCATGGAAGAGATAAAGAACACTGTCCCACCTGTTTTTAACAGCTTATGAAGATGATGATAGAATACATACTTTTGGTTTCATCTTACATTGTAACCTAAGACAGGTCACCAAGGCATGGGATATGCAAATGTTAAATGGCAGTTTTAAATCAGTACTTAATCTGTCACTACTCCTTAAAACTACTAATATCAAAGGTAATTTTCCAGCCCATTGTTTTGGGTCTTGTTCTACAGTTTTCTTTAGACTATTTTTTCAAGTCTGAGTCATTATTTCTATCATTCTGGATGATTGTGTGTGGTACGATGTATGCAGTCTTTGTGTAATTCCCAGGTTACTCACTAAGGCTTGAGTTCTTTCACTTGATAAAGTCCCTCCTTTTCTGATCCCTTCTCTGTGGGTGTTCCATACCTACAGATAATTTCTTTAAATGGATGTTTTACCATTACAGAGGCTATGTTCCTTTTAGAGGAAAAAATTTCAACCCATCCTGAAAAGATACATCTGATGTCAAGGTATCATGTTTAACCCAACTGGCAGCTAAGCAACACACAGTTACTCGCTCACTCCCCCCACAGTGGGAGGGGGGAGAGAATTGGAAGGGTAAAAGCGTGAAAACTCATGGGTTGAGATAAAGACAGTTTAATAATTTAAAAAAGGAAGTGAAGAAAAAAGACAGAGAGCTTCTTCCCCCCCCCCTTCCACCACCACCAAGAAAAACAAATGATGCAAAAGAAAACAACTGATCAATGTCTAGCCAGTCCCTGAGCAACAGCAACCCTCTCCAATCTCCACCCACTTTGTTTTATGGTTGAACGCAGCATCATATGGTATGGAATTTCTATTTGGTCAGTTGGGATCAGCTGTCCTGACTGTGACCCCTTCCAACTTTTTGTGCACCCCTAGCCTCCTCGCTGGTGGGGTGGTGTGAGAAGCAGAAAAGGCTTTCACTCTGTGCAAGCACTGCTCAGCAATAACTAAAACATTGCTGTGTTATCAACACTGTTTTCCTCACAAATTCAAAACCTAGCCCCATATTAGTTCCTATGAAGAAATTTAACTCTATCCCAGTGAAACGTGCACAAGGAGATACTGATATTCTCCTTTAGTTCATGGAAGTTTATCTGTGTAATCCATTTGTAGTATTTGCCAGGTTCCAAGGCTTCTCTGATGCAACAGAGGTGGCATTTTAATTTTATTATTTTGTTTTAGTATCATTACAGTTTGCTTTTGTATCATGCACTTTTAAATTATGTGCTCAATTTTGTGGCCAAATATAAATTCCTTGAACTAGAGTGCCTTATTCTCCCTCATGTAACATATTTTGACAATCTAAGATACTTTACTTTCTTTCAGACAACCCTGGTATCCATGTTTTCTTATTTTTTTACCTGTTTCCTGGTTTAAACTGCACCAATTATTCCAAGTTGACTAATCTATCTAATCCCCAAACTGTTGTCAATACTGTTTTCAGTCTCTCATGTTTTAACATGCTTATATATTTTTCCCACTATCTCTCTGAGCTTGCAAAATTAATCTCTGGTTTTCTTCCAGCACTATTGGTCTTCTGTTGCTTGCTTTCCATCCCCCTTTCTTCCAGTCAAAAGTCTGGTATTTTATTCTATTATTCACATAATCATTGTTGATAGAGATAATGGGTTCCGTTTAAAGGATTGGTGTATTTTAATAACTTCTATAGTAATCTATACTTCTGCTGTTTGATATAATCTTTTGTTGTGGGTTGACCCTGGCCAGCAACTAAGTACCCACAGAGCCACTCACTGTGCCCCCACTCAATAAAGTGGGTGAGAGAATAAGAACAGAAAAGTGAGAAAACTTACAGGTCCAGATAAAGACAGTTTAATAAGTGAAGAAAATAGAAATAAAACAAGTGATGTAAATGCAAATCATTCACCACCTCCCACAAGTAGAATGATGCCCAGCCAGGCTCTAAGCAATAGTCATCTTAGAACACAACCTCTGCCCCCCTCTTCCCCCATCTTCTGCTACCCCAGCTTTATTGCTGAGCATGATGTTCGCTTATATGGAATATCCCTTTGGTCAGTTTGGGTCTGCTGCTTTGTCCATGTCCTCTCCCAAACTTTTGCTTATCCCCAGCCTACTCCCTGCGGGAAGGGGGGGGGGGGTGGGGGGGGTGGGAAAGCCTTGATACCTTGATACTGTGCGAGCACTGTTCAGCAATAGCCAAAACATTGGTGTGTTATCAACAATGTTTTGGTCACAAATCCAAAACACAGCATCATGCAGGCTGGTATGAAGAAAACTAACTCCATTCCAGCCTAACCCAGTACATCCTTGTTGTAGTGCTAGGTTTAGTTTAGCAAGCTGCAGCTTTCCCTGAGAGCTCAGCGGAGCTGCTTAGGGCAGTGCGACCATTTTCGCCCTCCCGTAGTCCATTTCGGATGGCTCCGCAGTTTTGCTCCAGCTAGCTATCAGCTTTACAACACAGTGATGGCGAAGGAGGCAAGAAGGGTCTCTCCATGAGGGTTTTAGAGGATCTTTAATCTTACATCTTGTCCCAGCGATCCCCAGAGGCAGAGAGACCCCGTGATCCGGGCGCAGGGGGGTTTTGTCAGATCGCAGGGGTGGTACATGGGCAGAGTTGGGGTACAGGAACCAATAGGGAGGACCCGAGGGAGTGGCCAGGACTAGGGGCAGGGGAAAGTGGTGGGGGGGGGGGGAACAGTGTGAAAGGCATTTAATAAATGAATCAGTGGGAAATACAATCCCACACATCCTTTCTCCAGTTTTCCTACAATTTATTCTCCCATTCTATTAACAGCAACATATTGGACTGAGATAAACAAAATAGCCCAATCAAAATTTATAAAGAAATAACATTTATTATGTGACCGAAATATCGGTCTCAAAAGCCACGATCGAGAAAAGCAGCCCCGAGCCTGGGATCGGAGCTGGGTGAACACGCATAGATCTGACCTCTATCGCATCAGACCTCCCACGTTCACAAATGTTGCTCTGGGTGGTTCCTTTTTATACAGTTCCTGGGCAGAGTGCGAATTAATTCTATTCTTTTCCTGAAGTTGGACTGCACAAAGCCTTTCCTGGGTCTGATGAATTGTCCATCCTGGATGATGAATGGGCCATCTCTGATGATGAATGGGCCATCTCTGGTTCCTGGAACAGTTAGTTCCCAAAATGTCCAATTCCTTATCAGCTGAGATGTAGATATCAGAAGATGGTGATCAAGTCATCATAGTGTTAATGTCTCGGTGATAAGATCCAACCCCACCTGGGGTGGAATCCTCACCTATTGATTACATCTGTGCTGAAAAAACTTCTTGTTCAACTGCTCTAGTGTTGTGAAATTTTCCTCTCAGCCAGGTTCTGCGGGGGGGGGGGGGGGAGGGGGGGGGGGTTGAAACTCTGTCTCTGCATGGTTTTATTACATTTCAGTTTTATACATAATAGCACGAATTACATACTTCATTTATAACAGGACTAATATTTTTCCTTGTTCATATCTAGCATTTTTGTCAATGAACCATACCTTTAGTTTATTACTAGGTTCCTTTAAAGGACATGCGCATCAATATCTATCTTTTCTTTCCTGAGTGTAGCGGGTTGGGTTTGTAACCGGGGGGAAACACAAATTTAGTGTAGTGGTTTGGTCCAAGATACTCATTACTGTTTATCTTCTGTGAGATAAGAATTAGGAGAAATGCAAAGCAGGCACCAACTTTGCAAGAATATAAAGAAGTTTATTAACAGACCTAAAAGAAGAAAAAAAAATATACCACACCTTCAGAACTCTCCTCCTCCCCCGACCTTCCTCCCTTCTCCCACTGACAATGTAAAAAGACAACCCTTAAGATGTTCAGTCTGTTTACCACTTCCATAATAACCTTGTTCAGTCCATTTAGAAAGAGAAGTCTCTTCTTGCTCGTGCTATGAAAACATTATCACAACGAGACAGCCGCCCACTTCGAAATATTGTTCAGTCCATTTAGGAAGAGGAGTCTCTCTGCTCGCATGTGAGTCCCTTCCCCCGACTTGCAGCTTTTCCCGCAACTGCTTTCGAGGGTCCACTCTTGAAGGTTTTTGGGGTACAATTTTAAGGTTGAGCTGTTCAGAAACAAGAACAGAGGCCCTTCTCCTTCCCTGGGAGCAAAGGGTCTTCCTCATCTTCATCTTTAGGACTATCTCTGGGAGCATCTCTAGGAACTGAGGTTTTCTCCTTTCCCATTTGGAGCAAAAGTCCTCATTGTTTCCATCTCTCCCTGTCCAAACTTCTCATGAAATTACAGCTGCGTCAGCATCTGCCTATCTCGGCACAGGTGCTTTTGCTTACGAGTTGAACACTCCAACCCCCATATCTTCATGAAATTACAACAGGATACTCTGATATATCATAGCTTCACAACAGAATTTCAGCTTTAAGCATCTCCTCTCTCTCTTCCCTCAGGTTTTCAGCTCTTCACAGCAGTAAAAGGGTTAATCTCACCTCGGCCTTGCAGCTTTGCAGCTGGAATGTTGAATTTTTCTTATCGAAGTGGAGAGGGGGGAGAGCCAAGCCGCTCTGGCTACCCACAGCAAGGCAGTGGGGGGGGTTCCACGACTGGAACAGGTCCATCGGCCTCAGGATGGCCGTGGCCCGGCCCGGCCTGGCCCGTGCAGGGCCTGGCTGGGCCCACTGGCCCCTACACAGGCCCACAGCCACCTGTCCCAGCACCGGAAACGAGAGAGAGTTTAGTTCTCCTCCTGTTTTCTTTTTCTCTTAAAGGAATTTTCCCCATACATGTTGCCAGGGGGACAAATTGCTGGGTGCTTAAGAAAAACACAGGACTTGGCCACAGAGGGAGGGGTGCATCTCTTTCACCTAGGTTTGTGGCAGTCAGTTCCCGGCATTTGGACGGACAGAGAGGCTGCTTCTTCAGCTTCCTTCCTTCTACTGGAGGGACCCCGGAATTCCCAAGCCCGCCTTTCCCTGCCCCACTGGGAGCCGGGCTGCAGCCGCCCTGCTCCCGCTGTTGCTTTGAGCCTTCACTACTCTGTAGCCCCGCTTGCCCTGCCTGCTGAGACCTCCGGGGGTTCTCCACCGCAGCTCCGGAATTTTGATACATCTCGTCTGCCACCCGGGATTTTTGCTCGTCCCTGCTGTTCCAGCCTGCTGTTCCCAAGGGTCCAGCCAGACATCGAGATCGGCTGCCCAGGGGTTTGTGAAACCTTTCTTCTATCCCTCCCCGGGATCCCAGGGCACCAGTGCCATGTGCATCCCAAACTCGCTCCGGAGCGCCCTCTGCAGCCGTGGGGGAACCATGGCACCTGCCCTGCTCACCAGGAGCCACCAGCGCCCCTGCTGGCTGTGACCGGAACTGCACTCGAGGGGAAAGGGCCTGACAGCTGAGAAGGCTGGCACTGGGTTTGTGATTGCTTTGCTGTTGCTGCCATAGTTATTGTTGTTTGTTTGACTGCTTATACACATATAGATATATAATAGTAAAGAACTGTTATTCCTATTTCCCATATCTTTGCCTGAAAGCCCCCTTGATTTCAAAATTATAATAACTCAGAGGGAAGCGAAGTTGCATTTGCCATTCCAAGGGAGGCTCCTGCCTTCCTTAGCAGACACCTGTCTTTCAAACCAAGACACACCTCCCCCCTCCCACCTTGCCCCAGGCTTAATTTCACTCCTTCATTCTCAACTCTTCTACCCCCCTGAGCAGCACAAGAGGTATGGAGGGGTTACAGTCAGTATATGAGAGTTTCTCTCTGCCAGTCCATCCTCCTCACACTTTTTCCCTGCTCCAGATTGGTTCCTCTCCACAGGCTGCAGTCCATCAGGAAAAAATCTCCTCCAATATGGACTCTTCCACAGACTACAGTCCTGTCAGAAAAATCTACTCCAGCATGTTTCTTCCACAGTCTGCAATTCCTTCGAGAAATATCCAACTGCTCCAGTGTGGGGTCCTCCACGGGCTGCAGTATGAATATCTGCTCTGGGGAATACCTGCTCCAGCGTGGTTTCTTTCACAGGGTGGAGGGGAATCTCTGCTTCAGCTCCTGGATCACTTCTTCCCCTTCCTTTTTCTTCTCTGACCTTGGTGTTTGCGCTACTGTTTCTCACTTTTTTACCCTCTCCTCTGCCTGTCTGGCATTTTTGTCCTTTCTTAAATATGTTTTCACATAGGCACTACCAGCTTTGCTGATTGGCTCAGCTTTGGTCAGCAGTGGGTCCTTTTTTGACACGAATGAAATTGGCTGTGCCTGGTACAATGCAGCTCCTAGTCTCTTCTCACAGAGGCCACCCCTGCAGCCTCCTCACTACAAAAACCTTGCCACAGACACCTAATACAATTGGATTACATCTGGACTGTCAAGGGTGAAAGCTTCTAAGACTGTTATAGCCCAGACTGCTGCTAAACAGTCTTTCTTACAGCCAGATAATTTCTGTTCAGCCCTCTGAAGAGGATATGCTTTTTAATTTTGTAATGGTACTGCTCCCATGGAATCAATCAGAGCTTTTAAAAGCAACTTCTTTCAGTTTAGTTAAAACATCAAGTTCCTTGATCCAGTTCCATTCCTGATTCTTTCTCATTAATTTCCATAATGGTGTTACAAATGGAGACGAGAGCTTAGATTTCTGGCAGTAACTCTGCTTGAGGTGGCCTGCATCCCAAATGGCTCTTGCTTGCAAGTTCTTAAGAATGGCCGATTAGGTCTATTATTAAATGAATTATTTATTGAATAGACACAAGATTAACACACATAAGACTTTAAACAGACTTACTACACAGGATAAAACAAAAATAACTACTAGTAGATAAAAATACAGTGCATGATAAAAGGTACCTATATTACAGCTAGTGAAGAAATAGTATAGATTAGGAGTCAATGTGACTTAGCACTGAATTGATGGAGTACACACAGAATTCTTTCACTCACTTTCCAGAAAAGTAACCACAAAGATGCGTCCAAACTTCAGAAAGAAGTCCTACACGTTTCCAGGGTGTGTATAGGAAACTTCTGACTTCATGAAAGTTTGTGCAGCTTTTATAGTTTGTAAAGTGAAGCGTCTGTCAGTCATAAATTCTAGCAGCTTACCTCCCTACATCCTGTTCTCAAGGCAAACTGTTTATTGTCAACTGGGAGTTCCACCTCTGGCGCCAGAGAGAGATAATTCACTAGCCAGAGACAACTCACTAGTCAGACAAGCTAGCCTGGGTTATCTCATCAATTCATGTGAGGGGGAAAATGCCCGAAACTATCGAACCAGCTGATAGAACAGATAAGCTCTTCTGTGGTAGGGGGAAACATCATGCCACAAATGGTCTCCTGATACCAGCAAAGTTTTCTTTTTCCCCAATTACAATACCTGAGTAGTTTACCTGGTGTTGCCCTAATTGGGCCTTATTCAAATTTACTTTAAATCCTGTTTAGTCTGTTAATCTTAAAACTCAGATACTTGTCTCTTACACTTCTGTAGCTCCAATCACTAGAATTTTATCTGCATAATGTTTATTCTTTTTAAAACCCCTTCAGTGCCTAAATAAAGGTATATCATTTGTCTCTAAATGTGAAATCAAATCTCCAAACTGATTCTTCAGTAAGTCAGATGGCAATGAAACAGATCTATAACTGAAAACCACTTGTTATTTTCTTGTAAATTAGCAATAATATCAGATATGTATGCCACAATAGCAGCCACTCTCAGGATGAACTTATTTATCTGACAGTAGTCTACCATCACTCTCCAGGACTTTTATCAGCCTTTTTAACAGGCCATAATGGAGAATTATACTGTCAGGCCCTTGAGGGCACTAAGAGGTTTTAATGGTCCTGACCAGTCTTACTCAGGGCCTGCCTCCACATTCTCTGCTTGGGAGCCCCAGTTCAGCTCAGTCTTGGGCCTTCAGTCCCTACCTGAGCTATGCCATAGGAGTACTGGACTCCAGCTCAGTCACAGCTGTGCTTTGCCATGGACCTGGACCTTGACCTGCAACCTGATTTCCTAGTCTGACCTTGGTCTTGCCTCATCACTATGGACCTACTCGGTGATCACTGTCTGACTCTGGTTACTCTCATCAGTCATGCAGATTGACTTCCTGTCTTGATCTTGGACTTGCCTCATCACCATGAACTTCCTGGTCTCTTAGTTGAACCTGTTTATTGTCCCTGGGTCTATACTGCTCACCTTGCTCAGGTACTGTGAAGTCTCTGGCCAGCAAGGCTCCTGCCTTGCTGGCCTCGTTATCACATTTGGCTCCTCATCCCTCAGGGAGAAAATGTCCCTCACTGCACCCTGACATATGTGTTTATAATTTCTCACAAAACACCTTGTTCTAAACATTCCTTAATGATTTTTCCCAGAGCAAGCCTAGCTTTTTTAGGATATGGATATTGTATAAGGGAGGCAAACTGAGGGTCCCATTGTTTCAACTTGGTAATTTTTTTTTTCCACACTGTAGGACTTTTTTCTGCCATTATCCTGGGACCTGTTGTTTCCAGAATTCTTTATCTATTTCAGTTATAGTTTGTACATCTTCTCTCAAATCTTTATACCAGCCTTTCCCTGCTTCCGTTATTCTTTTATATTTCTACAAAATATCACTATAAAAATTAAGATTCCACATTCCATTATCCAGTCAATTCTTAAAATAAGAGGTTCTTTGCTATTATTTGCAACCTCATACTTGATATCAGCAGCTTACTCCCCTGTTATTAGATCCATAATATAATATTTAAGGCCTTTACCTTCCTTTCTGTTGATAGAGACTGCCTTCATATTTTCTTGTTAAATAAATTCTTTAAGACAAGTTTTAGACAAAGTGATTCATGCTCCTGTGTCCAGGAAAACACTGTATTTTTTTCTACTTCATAAAAAATATTGGGGTTGTTCCTCCCCCCAGCATTCTACTGTATTCAGCACACAGGTACCATTCATATGGGTAATCCTGGACCCAAAGCAGACTGCTCTATTGTTGGTTTTCATCAATTTGGGGTAGGGCAGTGAAGCTTGAGCACTGAGGTATACTGCTGCTATTGCTCTTCTTTTCAGCTGTTGTATCACTCTTTTTAGTTTATCCCATGTTTTTTCCTAATCCATTTTGCCATATTTTTTTCCTGAATCATTTAACACTTTCCACAGCCTTATACAGATTTGGTCCATTTCTTCTGATTTACAAACCTTATTGTCACCATTTCCTGCACATTTCTCTTACCCTTATTTCTCTGCAATCTCTTCTCTGTCCATCTTCATAGTTACTGTAAGTCCCTGCTTTTTTCTTGATCCATGAAAGAATATTTTCCCTTTTCTCTTAAACCTAGTCCCTGATACTTCTTAACACACTGTTATTTCTATCCATTGATTCCAGGTAGGTTCTCCTGCATTTTGCTGTATGGACAGTTGTTGAGAATAGCAGGGGTGCATTTGAGCAGTTTATTCTCATAATTCATCCACTATTCAAGGAATATTATTCATCCTTATTTCTACCATGGAAACTGGAACTACTTGTATCCCATCAGGAAAGGGTGGTCAGAACATGATAGATATGTCCTGGCAATGTTTGAGAAACCCCACATTTGTTCATAAAACATTCTCCATCTTCTGGATTAGTGCAACTAACAGAAGCATCCAACAGATGCAGCAGTTTGCACAGTGGTTTCTGGGAACAACTTTTGAGATCATCAGGGCACTCCTAGGAACCCCTTGAGGAACTTCAGGGTGCTTGATGTTGCTGGGAAAGGAGAGTGTGATTCTAGCAAGCTCTAGCAGCAGCTGAGTACTGTCAATTGTTCTTCATCAAAGGCTGTTTTGAGCTTTTGTTCCAGCTGACTCCTAATTAGAAATGGTCAATAACACTTTCAGCAGGTGCTAGGGAGGGGCTTATATAACTGCTGAACCTAGCACTAATAGAGGTACTGAGCAGGCATAACATTTGTTATGGTAGAGTACGCAGAAGTTGTCTAGAAACTCTGCTGAGGGTAGTTTATGTGTTTTCAGCAATAGTAATGATGTACTTTGGGGCATGGTCCTCAGCACTAACTAGAGCAACTATCCCTGGAATATCAGATGTCTTGATTCAGACTGAGCTCCAGAGGAAGATGTATCTCTTCAGGCCTTTGGCTGCAGGGAGTGCCTGGGGCTTCTTGCTAAGGCTGGAGTAGGAGGACATGGTGCCCTTGTTTATTGGTCCTTGGGAGAATTTCACATGTTTTCTTCATGAAGTTCTTCAAGGGGAAATGCCAAGTCCTGCACCTGGGGAAGAACAACCCCATGCACTGATACATTGGGGGCCACCTAGCTTCAAAGCTGCTTGTCAGAAAAGAACCTCTGATCCTGGTGGACACCAGGTTAAACAGGAGCCAGCAATGTGCCCTTGCTGCAAAAAAGGCTAATAGTGTCCTGGGCTGCATTATGCAAACTATTGCCAGCAGATTGAGGGAGGTGATCCTTCCCCTCTACTTAGCATTGGTGAGGCCACAGCTGGAGTCCTGTGTCCACTTCCAGCTTCCTCAGTACAATAGAGACATGGATATACTGGAGAGAGTCCAACAAAGAGCCACGAAGATGATTAAGGGACTAGAGTATCTCTCCTATGAGGAAAAGCTGAGATGGCTAGGACTGTTTAGCCTAGAGAAGAGAAGGCTCGGGGGGGAGCTCATCAATGTATATCAATACCTGAAGGGAGGGTGCAAAGAGAACCAAGCCATGCTCTTTTCAGTGGTGCCCAGTGACAGGACAAGAGTCAATGGGCACAAGCTGAAACACAGGAGGTTCTGTCTGAATGTCAAGAAACACTTCTTTCCTGGGAGGGTGACTGAGCACTGGAAGGGATTGTCTCTCGTTGGAGATATTCAAAAGCCATCTGAACATAGTCCAGGGCAACTGACTTAAGGTGACCGTGCTTGAGATGGTTGGACCAGATGACCTCCAGAAGTGCCTTCCAACCTCAATCATTTAGTGATTCTCAGCATAAACTTTTCCTCTCTTTGGCCTGCTCTTTTCAGGTAACTATTGCTCCATCCACACACATAAGTACTTAAAGAGCCAATTCATACAAACTCATGCAGAAGAGGCTTTTATGACCATTCTTTATGTTGTATAAACCTGATCTGTAGAACTGTGCACTGCAGGATGTAGATGTTAAAAGTTTTACATAGCTTTAAAAAAGCAATGGGTAAATTCACAGAAGAATTATTGGGTAAGGACTATTAATATAGAGCTCTACATCTATCTTAGGAAATTCCTGAATTGTTTGAGATTGGGAAGCATTCTGGAGACTATTGCTATTTACTTGCCCTGTTCTTATGCCCTTCCCCAAGGGTCTCTGATTGGCTCCTGCTGGGAACAAGTTCTATTCTAGATGGCCAGACCTAGTGTTAGGTAGCTACTCTTAGGATGAATAATTACTGAGACAAAAGTTGAATGATTCTTTTGGGAGGAGCTCTGTAGGTCAGGTATCTTGGTAAAAGTTTGAAATATAGCTACTCTGATAGTCTCTCTAAACTTTAATTTAGGAAACAGATAAGTTTTATTTATAAAGTATATTAATTCCTTTTGGTTTTGCCCCTTAACCTGTCTGATGATTCTGTCTTGCAGAAAGCACCTCTACTGCTACATTACAGACCCAAAATGGACTTGCTGTAGGAGAACTTTATTGTCCTTCTAGACATTTGGGGTTTTTTGCAGAGACTATCATCTGACACCTTAGTGCAGCACTTAACTCTCATGTGACAAACCAGCAGAATAATTTTGGAACACTGTAGTGCTTCTACAGCACTGAATATTTCTAGGGATGTTCTGCATGGATCTTTGGACAAAAAAAAATATTTTTTTTGTACAAATGAAATAAATGTAAACTCAACAGGATTCTACAAGCACTGAGTTTACAGATAGTGAAAACACTGCAGAGTTCCATGGAGCTCAGCCTGATTCATCTATTTGTAGTTGCACAAAAATAACTTAAAATGGTGTGGGAGAAAGTTAAAATGTTGCTTTTAACACCAAATTACTACTTTTACTTTTTTTTTCTTTAAACTTTACAACTTGTTTCAGTATATTTTTCTGAGGTGTTCTTGTTTTCTGTAGTATGCCCAATTATGTCAGCTTTAATCAAGCCATTCTATAGAGCATTGAACATAATTAATTATACAGTGACTGATAATATTTATTAGGCTGCATTGAAAACTTCATAAAAGCCTAGAGATCCAATTACTTCATTAGTTTTGCACAATGCTTGTTCTTTATTATGTTTTAATATCTCCACTTTGCATGTTGATTTGAAATGAGTTCACTTCATATTTTAAAATATGCCTTAATATTTTGCCATGACATAAATTACATCCGATCATAACAAATACTCATAAGCACTGAACTTGTGAAATTGTTTTAAAGCAAATATTCCATAGAATTGTGGCTTGCAAAATTTAAATTTTACTTTAGGAAATATTTGCTATTTCATTAGCTTTTAAAACTATGGCTGTTGGGCACCTTTTGTTGATGTTGCACAAGTTTCCATTCATTAGCTAAAAATTCTTCAGTTAACTACAAACCAATTCTGTATGAAACCATATCTGTTTATGGCTCAATTACTATTTATCATTGAGGTCAGATTAGATTACTGGGGCACTGTCTGGCCTAAACTGATAATTTTGCTTGTGTCAAGCCCTGAGAGATGCAAACTACCATATGTGTATGTGTGTTTGTGCACAGACATGCAAGCACCTTAGAGAACAGACCTTCAGTACTGCTTAGCAGTGTTGACTACACTGATTGAAAGGCCTTTTAAAATAATCAGCTTCAGTAAAATGTTGTAGTAGTTTAAAGTGACTTCTGCAAGCTGTATGTTGCATAGCATTATATATAGCATGGATGGGAGTGTGTCTGACATGGGGTCTTAGGTAACTGAAAAGAAGATAAGCAGTATTATTGGCAGCTGGAGGCTGTCAATAATTTTTAACTCTTCGAGTTTTCCTAACAGCTGAAAATGGCAGTTATATCAAACACTTTATTCTTTCATAAAATGTCAATGGCTAGGAAAACCAGTATGCCTGTTAGCACTACCCTGCTTCTTCCAGCTGTGCTCCCCTATTTTGCAAGAAAGCATTGCTTAATGTTGCTTGATAATAGAAGGTTGATCTCATAAGAGGCTTATTCAAGTATTCTAAATCCTACTGTCTCTTCTTGAGTTTTCCAAGCACCACATTGCTCTGCGCATCTCCCAGGCTCTTCTTAACTGAACTTTTCAGTTCTTCTTTTCCTGGTTCTGCTCATGCCAGAGGAAATCTCTAAGTTCACTTGTTTGTCTGAGGAAGTGAGGGCCTTGTTTTCATTTATGGCCATAGATAGTGAATAGTGAAGAAATTGAAAGAAATTCAAAGAGAAAGAAAAAGTCTACTGGACTATGGGAGCAGTAAAGAGAGCCACGGTAAGGCCAGTGGAGTACTGCCATCTCTGCAAATGATTATGTGAGACTACTACATTTGAACACCTGAGTTAGACAGGACTTCTTTATTTCAAGGCTTAGAGAATGTGAATGTGATAGAATTATAAGTTTACTCTGGTTTTGCTGTACTGTCTCTGGACTCACCTACAATTTAGCTTTTATCTGCTTTTAGCATTAATAGAAGTGACAGAAGAGGACAGGTGAGATTGAATTAGTCTATTTTTGGTAGTTTTATACAGAATAGTGAATGCAGGTGATATGGATGTATATGTAAGTTAACATAATAGGCCTTTCTGGAGCTCTTTATGTGGCTATCATTGTATACTTTCCAGTGTAAGTCAGGGGCTGGTAAGGCCTCCAGATAGTGTAAATATGGTTTTAAACACCCATCCTTCATGCACCCCTAATGTACCTGACACAGACATGGAGCTCAAGCCCATAAACCATGTAAATGCCTAATTCATTGTTCATCTACAGTCTAAGGGTTTAATAAATATATTTTTTGATTGGTCTACCTCAGTATATGTACACTGTGGAACATTATGGGAAGATCAGATGTTGATGAAGTGCTGTTGAAGTTTATTGGGATTTTAGTGTTTCCCTGTGCAGCTCTACGACTAAAAGGGGTTAGCAGTTACAAACATATTAATTCAGAAAGATGTCTTTCATTCAGTTCTAAATATTGCTCTAACAGTCTATAGTAAAGAATATATGTTTGCAAGTTTATAACTGCCTTTGGAATCACCTCAATTTGTTACAGTGCTATATAGGTACAGCACCCATAGCCAGTGTTAACACATATAGCTGGTGATTGCTCAGAATTGTAACTGCTTGTTTAACGTGTTTAACCTGATAAAACCTCAACAGTGCTTTTAAAAACAAAGCAAACAAAAAACCCCACAACCACAACCCTGTTATTCACATCATGTGACAACAGATATCTTCATTACAAAAACTATTTTCCATGGGGAGGGATGGGATGGTGTCTGCGTCATTTGTTTGCTTTCTAGCTTTATAAAAAGATTAGACTACAAATGAATTCAAGTCAGAGGCAAGCATTGGGGTCAAAGTTCTATTTTACTTCTTTGAAGCTTAAGAAACAGTTGATTTTTATATTGACTAAAACAATACTGACCTCTATTTTTTTTAACTTTTAAATCTGAATGTTTGGCTCAGTATAGATATTTCTTGAATCTTGATGAGTTTGTGATTAATTTTTTTTTATCTTAATGGAGATAGAATTACTGTGAAGTAATTTTTACAGCCACTTACACTGGTAAATAGTTGCAATAAAAAAGTATCTTGTAGCATTATCCTCAGCAGCAATGAGAATTAATTATCCCAGGCTCAGAGTCTCACTAGGTATAGTTTTCATTAAAAATAGGTAATTCACAGAAAATATATCATGAAATTAAATAAGATTTGGGAGCTTGGAAAAATTACTTTTATAAAAACCATTTATTATATTAAGCATTCTGTTTTATTTTATCATTAGAGTATTTTTTGTTCCAAAAGTCCAGCTTTATGTGCAGGCATATAAAATCGTAACAAATTTTTTACAGCTTCTTCCTGTTTTATTAGGTTCGAATGGCTTTCCTTTGTATGGCTTTGCTACGTGTGGCTAAAGAGCTTTGCTTAATCTTTTGTGCAGTGGGACAGAAACATGCATTTATAAGGCATATATTTAAACTGTAAATGTAGCATGTACTTATACATTTAAAAGCCACATAGATGGGGATTTTCATATATACATTCAGTGGGGTTTTGCTTGGGATTTTCTTTTGTGGTTTGTTGGGGGTTTTGTGGTTTTTTAAAGAATGAAGTTTCGAATTTTATGGGCTTGTAAAATCTTTGAGTGCAAGAACTGCCCATCAGCAATATTTTAAAATGGACAATCTAGCAAGAAACATCAATATGAATTATGGAAATAATATGCAAAAGATGCAGCCTATCCAAAATTGGTTTGTGCCATTGTTATGTTTTGTATCTTTGTGTGTCATCTAACCTGAGAATATTTATGTTTATTGGTTGTGCAATAATATACACAACACTGTCACCTCTGAGAATATGGGACTGCAAAATTTCAATAGACTATGAGTCTTTGAAAGCTTGTTTTGCTCCATTGCTGTTATAATGGCATAATAAGTCTTAGGAGATTCACATTTTTTCCCCGCTGTATGGTAAATGGAACTATACAGCTAACCTATTTTTCAGTTATATGAATCTTACCATTAAGTAGAATTGGAAAGAGCCAACTAGTCTGTACAATAACACATTAATCTTAATAAATGCATTTTCTCAGCCATACTTAAGAAACGTTTTTAGTACATAAGGTTGAATTTTGCAGAAAAAATATAGTTTCTGTATTTCCTCAGGTAATTGATTCAGTTTTTCTGCTTAAAGTTAATAACAAGAAAAAATGTCATACATACTAGATTATTTGCATAAGATTCACTTAACTATAATTGACAGTTATTGACTTCTGAGAGGTGCTGAGAAAGCATTAAGGTGCCTAACATCAGCATGTAAAAATACTTTATTGTCTGATTTCATGAAAATTTGTAATCATGTACAGACTCTCTAGGTACCCGCCTTTTATGTGAAGCCAACAGTCATATTTTTACAATGGAGTTTGATATGCCTATACACAAATTTAAAACTATTCTTGTTGCTTGAGCCACTTGAGTGGATCCTCAAGGCTCCTTGGAAACCTTTTGAAGCCACCATGATTTGCTGAGATCAAATTGCAAGATAGGAGCTAAAAGGCCAATTCTGCAAACTCTTACAGTGGTAACTTTATTACTAACCTAGATAGTTCCACTGAAAGCAGTGGAATCATTCATGTGGACAAAATTGCTTAAATGTGTGTCTGCAAAATGGAGTCCCAAGTTTGGAAGGACAGACTGATGTTTCTGTATATTTTAACTTAAAAAACTTTGGTTTAATACAGTTCTTTTATCCAAGTAATTTAATTTTCTGCAACATTAAATTAAGGTTAAAGGACAATAAACCAATACACTCATTAAGCCTTTATCTTTGATATGTGGCATAATAAAAATACTGAAACTATCAGAGTATAAGACCATATTTTTTACTTGGTTTCACTTGAGAGATAACTTTTTTATACTGTTTTCTGTGTGATTTTTGTACTATTGGTGGCTAGTTTTGGTCTGAAGAAGTCTTTTGAGATTATTGCTTAATGTTTTGATCTTACGATAGTCATGCTTGTATCCAGTGTTTTGCCAAATAATATTATGTGCTTGTTAATAAAAGTAAAAAAGCTACTTAAATCTTGCCAGGCTGGTGGTAGTTGGTCCATTCCATTCCCCCCTCTTCCTGTCCCCACCCTGGTACTATATTATGTGAACTAGTCCATTATGTTCTTAAACAAACACATTGTGACTGGAACAAGAATGACGTACATGGTGTCATAGGTTAGTTTTATAATAAATCTTTATTCCCATCTTACTGAGTTGAGATGTTGGTGTGGCCCAAAGGAGTGCTTTATGACATATGATGAGGAAAATGTCTGTGCCAAATGTGTGGCCGTAATTGCCTATCAGTTAACTAACGTCTTCTCTTGGGGGAACAGGAAGAAGGTATGGGCAATTCCAGAATGTCAGAAGTCAAGCAGGTGAGGCAGAAGGCCAGCTTGGCTGAGCAGGGATCTTCCTCTGGAGCCAAGGCAAAAAAGGGAGGTGCATGCCCAGTGGAAGCAAGGTCCAATGACATGGGAAGAATACAGAAATGCTGCTTGACACTGTAGGGAGAAAATTCATGCAGCCAAAGCCCAACGAGTTGAAGCTGCCAGAACTATGGGGGACAATAAAATTTTTTTTTCAAATACATCAGTAGCAAAAGGCAGTGTAGAAATAACATTGGCCCATTACAGGATGAGGATGGTCACCTTGCAAACAGGGACATAGACAAGGCAGAGATGTTTAACTCTCTCTTTGCTTCCATCTTCAACACTGATGACGGGCTAAGGGGGTCCCAGACTGCTGAGCTGGAGGACCATGGCTGTGAGAATGATCGACTCCCAGTTGACCCTGAAATTGTGCAGGATCTGCTGCTCCAGCTTGATCCCTATAAATCCATGGGGCCTGATGGGATTCATCCAAGAATCCTCAAAGAGCTGGATGATGTTGTTGCAAGGCCTCTCTCAATGATTTTTGAGCAGTCTTGGGAATCCAGAGAGGTCCCAATCAACTGGAAGCTACCTAACATTGTCCAATTTTCAAGAAGGGCAAGAAGCATGACCCTGGAAACTACAGGCCTGCCAGTCTCATGTCAGTGCCCAGTAAAATTATGGAAAAGATTATTCTGGGAGGTATTGAGAAACACGGGAAGGGCAACACAGTCATTGGTCACAGCCAGCATGGCTTCATGAGGGAAAAGTCCTGCTTGACAAACTTAATTTCCTTTTATAACAAGGTAACCCACCTAGCTGATCAAGGGAAGCCTGTTGATGTTGTCATGGGACAAGTGGGAGCTTCAGACAAGCTCTGCCTTAGCCTCAGATTTTGGCAACAGTTTGAATTTAAGAAATCACTCTAGTCTGCAAGTTCTAAGGATGGCAGATCAGGTCTATTTATAAAATGAATTATTTATTAAACAGACAGGTGTGGTAGGGGCACAGGGACAACAGGACATAACAAATGAAAGATCTTAATCAGAGTTACTACACAGTCTAAAAAGAACTACCAGTAGATTACAGCATAACATAAAGCAGTGCACGATATCAAGGTACCTGTATTAAAGCTAGCAAAAGAAATAGTATTGATTAGGAGTCAAACGTAACTTTACTGCCAAAATGACGAAAATGTACAGATTCCTTTCACTTAACCTCTGGGGGACTAACTGCGAAGAAGGCACCCCTACTCATGGGAGAAACTCCACACATTTCCACAGGAGGATTTCTGCTTTGTGAAAGTTTTGTGTGGCTTTTATAGTTTGTAAAGTGAGATGTCTGTCAGTCATAAATCCATCTTATCTTCCAGATCTCAATTCATCAGTAAGATGTTTATTGGTAGCTGGGAGATGCCAGACCATTGTTAACCCCATGGTGCAAAAATAAGTCACTACAAGACAGATTGTCCTGTTTGAGTTATCTGACTGGTTAAAAAACAACAGATAAGCTCTTGTGGGGGGCGAGATGTCCTGCTACAGATGTAATCTTTTTGGATTTCAGTAAAACTTTTGATATTGTCTATCACAGGATCCTTCTGGACAAAATGTCCAGCATACAGCTGGATAAACACATTATGAGATGGGGGGGCCAACTGGCTCATAGATTGGGCACAAAGAGTTATAGTGAATGGAGTTATATCAGACTGGTGACCTGTCACTAGTGGGGTTCTGCTGTGCTCCATCCCAGGCCCAGTTCTCTTCAACATCTTCTTTAACATTGTGGACGCAGGACTCGAAGGCATGCTAAGTAAGTTTGCACACAACACTAAATTGGGAAGAGCTGTTGACACTCCTGAAGGCAGGAGAGGCCCTGCAGAGAGACCTAGACTAATTAGAGAGATAAGCAATCACCAACCATATGAAGTTTAACAAGGGGAATGCTGGATTCTGCACCTGGGACAGGGCAACCCTGGATGTATGGAGTGAAACATAACCCCCAAACAATGAAGGGGAAACTTAGTTTTCAATATAGTTCCTTCAAAAAGTGCCATGGATAGCTAGTAGCTGTTCAATGAGCGATTCATTAGAAGAAAATATAGAAAGAGAAATAGCATGCATGTGAAGATATAATTTATCCACAACTGAAACTGGGATAATTTATATTGTCGTAGCAAAAACTACCTTAGCCCCCACAATGCATCCTACTATCTCCGAGATCCCTGATAAGACTGTTTGTCTCGGGTTTTAGAGACCATTTTAGGAGGAAACGCTCTGGAATGAACGTCTCCTCTAAAGAAAACAGGTTTTGGCACTCCCTTCCCACTGATACAAAAGGAATTTCTTGGATGAAAGTGAAATAAACTGTTTATTTAACAAAGTGCCCGCAGGGCGCAGGAAAAAAATGAATAATGTTAGATATTAAACCTCATCACTGCGGAGAAAGCTGGTGGATTTAGAGATCTTTCTTTAGCTGGCTCGGCTTCTCCCGAGGTCTGGAGCCGGAATGCGGTGTCCCGCAGCCTCCCCCGCTGGTTCGCGGCATCCGGCTCCCAGAGATGGTGTGGTTGTCGGATCAAAGCTAAGTCGAACAGTTCCAGAAGAAGCCACAGAAGTCACCAGAGGATAGCTGTATGCAGTCCCGGGAAAACTTCTTGCCTCAGCTAACAAAAACCAAGCTAGCTAAGAGCTAAGAATGTAACTCCCTCCCACTGCAAAGCCGAGCGCACGGAGGAGTGAGTGCTTGTAACACAAACCGCGCTGAAGAATTCCCCCGGCTCCCCCCCTCCCCCGGACCCAGCTTAAAGCTACAGGACCCATGTCTGGGCATAAAGCAGACGATAGGGGAATACAGTATTATCATAAAATCACCCCAAGACACTGTTGAAATCTTATCCCCACAGGTTTCTGAAGTTGGACTCTATGCTATTAAATATACAGAGTAGCAACAAGTGCTGTTTAATCCATCATGGTTCCTCGAGTAAGTGGAACTATCAATGCAGGCTATTATCTCTGCAATTAAACCCACCTGCTCACCATTCCTAAATACATCCCATACAGGGTGGTCAGCATGGTTGCATGAGCAAACCATCACCTCTACAAAACAAGCAAGGAGAGATGTGATTGGCATCCTGGAAACGGGATTAGGGGTATTAAACAGCATAGATGCTGAAGTTTTGGCAAACAAATTAAGCTTGGAAACAAGTGATTCATATAAATTGGAACATCTGTTAAGATCTTTGCTGGCACTAGGAATTAGTCAATGGTTCTTAGCTGATATATTGCCTAAATGGGAAAGAATGAATGAGAAGGATCACCAACTAGTTGTAGACACACTTGGCATCACCCAGAAGAATGTTTCTCTAGCTCTTACCAGTATGCAAGCTCACTTATGGGTGCAATCCTCTGTAGTAGCAATTATAAGGGAAGGCAATGACAGTACATTGCCCACTGAGATTCAAAAGTGTCTTGAGGTGATTTTATGATGATACTCTAGTCCTGATCGTCTGCTTTATGCCCAGAAATGGTTGCTGTAACTTTAAGGTGGGTCCAGGGGAGGGGCGGGAGCCTTGTGGTCTTGCGCGGTTTGTTTTCAAAAACCTCTCTCTCGAAGGCTCGGTGATGTGGAGATTGGCGGTCACTTTGTTGCTTAGCTAGCTCGGGGGTTTTTTTGGTAGCTTAAGCAAGAAGTTTCTCTTTTTTTCACCTTTCCTTGGCCAGAACTGCAGCAGCAATCCTTCGGCGGTTTTTGTTCTTTTCTTGAACTGTTTGGCTTGGTTTTGGTCCGAGATCAGACAATCGCTGGGAGACAGTCAACCGGGACCTGCGGGAGCCAGTCTGGCTGGCCTGAGACCTCGCAAAAAGCTGAACCAACAAGGGAAAGGACACCAAAATCCACCAGCTTCATCTGCTGTGAGGAGGAGACCAACGCCAGAGGTTCAACAGGTTCCCATCTGTTTTGCCCAAGCTGCTGCGTGAATTCTTTTTTCCCCTCCCCGAGTCAAAAAAGCTGGCGCCATTTTGTGCCCCCTTTCAAGGTGGCTGAATCAGGGGGATGGGAAGCAGAAGAATTAGTTTTTTAGGAACAATGCATCTAGCTTGGTCAGCATACCAGAGCAGGAAGAAAAGATAAGAGACCACTGATAAGGGCAGGCGGAGTCTCGGACAGACATCCTGTGCTCAACCCAAAACTAGCTCAAACCAGTCTCAAAGCTTAAACTCGGGCCAGGGGTATAAAGAGCATGCGCAGGGAGGAAAGGTGTAAAGTTCAGGATGAGGAAGACTCCTGGCTTCATCAGAAGAAGACCCTCGGAGACCCGTACCAAAGCCAACAGACAACACTGCGCACGCGCAACGTAGATGTAAATGACTTTTGGGCTCATTATAATACAAAGCGAGGCTGGGCGGGGCTAGGTGATGAATATGTATAGGCGTATCGGGAAACTTAATGAATATGGAACTTGTAACCCGATAAATACCAAGCTGAATGCAGCTGTTGACACGCATGACTTTGGAGGAGCTATCCCCCATGCATCCCAGCGCTGGAATAAACATACCTACTTGTCATAGGTTAGCAAGCATAGTCCCGGAAGGGATGTCCTTGCTAAGGGGTGCTTACAGCTTCCTCTGGGACCTGATAGAACCTATCAGCTGGCCAGTTTGAATATGGACAATTCTCTAAGCCACTTAAAGTTGTGACCGCCTGTGTGATCCACATTTAAGAATAGGCAAACTCCCCCTCCAAGCTCTCTCTCGTTTCCGGTGCTGGGACAGGTGGCTGCAGGGCCCGAGCAGGGCCCAGTGGGCCTGGCCCAGTCCCTGCTTGGGCCAGGCCGGGCCGGGCCACGGCCATACTGGAGCCGATGGACCTGTTCCAGCCGTGGAACCCCCCCCACTGCCTTGCTTTGGGCAGCCGGAGCGGCTTGGCTCTCCCCCCTCTCCACTTCGATAAGAAAAATTCAACATTCCAGCTGCAAAGCTGCAAGGCCGAGGTGAGATTAACCCTTTTATTGCTGTGAAGAGCTGAAAACCTGAGGGAAGAGAGAGAGGAGATGCTTAAAGCTGAAATTCTGTTGTGAAGCTATGATATATCAGAGTATCCCGTTGTAATTTCATGAAGATATGGGGGGTGGAGTGTTCAACTCGTAAGCAAAAGCACCTGCGCCGAGATAGGCAGATGCTGACGCAGCTGTAATTTCATGAGAAGTTTGGACAGGGAGAGATGGACCAGATGAGGACTTTTGCTCCAAATGGGAAAGGAGAAAACCTCAGTTCCTAGAGATGCTTCCAGAGATAGTCCTAACAATGAAGATGATGAAGACCCTTTGCTCCCAGGGAAGGAGAAGGGCCTCTGTTTTTGTTTCTGAATGGCTCAACCTTAAAATTGTACCCCAAAAACCTTCAAGAGTGGACCCTCGAAAGCAGTTGCGGGAAAAGCTGCAAGTCGGGGGAAGGGACTCACATGCGAGCAGAGAGACTCCTCTTCCTAAATGGACTGAACAATATTTGGAAGTGGGCGGCTGTCTCGTTGTAATAATGTTTTCATAGCATGAGCAAGAAGAGACTTCTCTTTCTAAATGGACTGAACAAGGTTATTATGGAAGTGGTAAACAGACTGAACATCTTAAGGGTTGTCTTTTTACATTGTCAGTGGGAGAAGGGAGGAAGGTGGGGGGAGGAGGAGAGTTCTGAAGGTGGTATATTTTCTCTTCCTTCTTTTAGGTCTGTTAATAAACTTCTTTATATTCTTGCAAAGTTGGTGCCTGCTTTGCATTTCTCCTAATTCTTATCTCACAGCAGATAAACAGTAATGAGTATTTTGGACCAAACCACTACACTACTTTACTACTTATTCTGGTAGTGGAGTCTTTTCCGCTCATCATTTTGGCGAGCCAGCCAGGAGAAACTGTCCGACCGCAGGATCGGCTGAGGAGCGGACGTCCTAGGCGCGCCCCAGGGCTTTCCTGGAGGATCTCCGCCCCTCGGCTCGCTCACTGTGGCGGACAGACAACGACCTGCTGAAACTGCGGATAAACGGTATGTTTTGCATTTAGGGTGCCTGTAAGTCGTATGCGTGGTCAGGGCTGCTGGTAAGCCGCGAGGAGACGTCCCGGCGCAGCGTAGTCCCTGTGAGGGTAAAGGTGGGGCTTGCAAGCAACCGGCTACCGGAACTGGCGAGGGGGAATCGCCAACCGATAGAGCGGCTGCTAGTGATCCTGAGAGCGGATCAGGTGATTCCAAAATGGGGGGGTCCCGCCAGAACTTGTTACTGTGTTGGGAAAACATAAGCGGGACCCTGAAGCTATTACAAGTGAGTGTTGTGAACATTTTTGCTTCTAGTAGCTGGTTTGAATGTTGTTGTGTTGCTTATATGTCTGTGTGGATATTGGTTGTTGCTGGATTGCTTTTATGTGTATGTAGCCGTGTATTAGCTCGCCTATTCATTTGTAAATTGTGTGTTGCGTGTTACCGTGTGCGTGTTACCATGTGTTGTTTGAGTGTATAATATTGAAGCATTTGTTTGGGGTGGTGCTTGATTGTTGATTTTGGAATCGTGGCTGGGCAAGAGTTTAGGACAACCCCTCCCCCTCAGTGGTTCGGTTTGGATTTGTGGGAGTTTATAAATCCAATAGGACATTGGATAGAGAGAAGTGGGGAATGGGTCCCTTTAGAGAGAATTTACAGAACCTCTGCAGGAAGATTAGTAGTTCTTGATTAGGAACAACCAGCAGCAGAGAATTTAGAGTTTGAAAGAGTACGTGGAATATCTTGTTTGTGTGAATGTGTCAGAACTTTTTATTCAACGGGAGGGTGGCATGTTGCATGGGTATTGATACAGTGTAAAGTTTGTAAAAGGAGGTAGTACTGCTCTTCTGCCAGGCGGCAGAGCCTGTGTTCTCAGTGCTATCAGAGGCACTCTAGTGAAGTTGATTTTGAGTCTGAGATTTTAAAGATTGTGTGTGGAAAGTCGCATTTGGTACCTGAGATTTGGGAAGTTCGGGAAGAAAGCTAGGAAAGAACTGTGAGAGAGTGCAAAGAAAAGTTTAAGTGGAAGTGAGATAAAACTAGGAGACGGAGATAGAAACAACAGTGGCTAAGCAGGGAGGGAGGTCGTTACCCCATCCCTCAGTAGTTATATGGTAGGAGTATAGCCCCGACTCTTTCTGTTTATGTGTCCTATCTGCACGAGTGATAGAAGGGACTCCCTGCTTTGTGTGTGGGTGTAAGAAAATTCCAGCCCCACACCGGCTGTGGGTTTTAGCTCAGTGCGGATTTCGTAGAAGTCGGAGACATTACAATTCTATTTATTTAGCAGACAGAGATCTGTGCCCGGAGTGCTGGGAAAGCAAGAAACATTTTGTTTTAAAACTTTTGTGTGGCAAGGAGCATCACATTCCTAAAATAGTGTGCTAGAAACAGATTAGGAGGAGGTAGTAAAGACTTTTGAAGAAATTTCAAGTGGCAGCGAAGCAGGCTTGGCAGAAGGCATAGGAGAATTTATAAAAAGTGACTTATACACTATACAGGTGACCCGAAAGGGGTGGCACAGTATTTGAGTGAACTCAAACTCTGAATAGGATGGGAACCAGACAAAGTAAGAAAATTCCCAGAGCAAGCCCGCTGGGCTGTATCTTGGCACATTGGAAAGAGATAGTAGGAGCTGGAGGCACAGAAAATAAAAGAACCCTTATAAAATATTGTACCCAGTGGTGGCCACTGTATAAATTAGAAAATGAAGCCAAATGGCCATCTAATGGAACTTTAGATTATAATACCTTGCTTCAGTTAATGCTGTTTCTGAGACAGGAAGGTAAATGGGAAGAAGTTTCTTATGCTGATGCATTTTTCTCCCTCCGAAAACACCCTGAATGGCAGAGAGATTGTGGAATCAAACCCCCCAGTGATCCTATGGTGCTAGCTCTGGAAAAAGAAAATAAAAAAGGCCAAGGAAGAATTAAGCAGTGCTGTTCGTCGTGCAGTATAGGTCAGAGATGTACAAGGTCAGACAAAGTCTATCAAGCAGCAGCTCAGGGACAAGATGATGATGAACGAACTGATTTGCTTAAGCCTCCCCTTAGGAGACAGGAAGAGGATGCGGACTCGGAAGGAACACCAACGCCAACCCCCTCTCCCCCAGGCAGTTCTGTCTCGTCCTGAACCAGGAAACAGGTACTGATGGCACCTCTGAGAGAGGCAGTGGCACTTGATGGGAATACAATGTTGATTAGAGTACCTTTCTCTACTGCTGACCTAGATGCATGGTATAATGTTGCCAAAAATTACCAAAGGGATCCAGCAGGTACTGCTGAGTGCTTGCGACTTATAATCAAACAGCATGATCCAGATTGGGCTGATATACAATTATTATTGGGTGGACTAACAGAGACAGAAAGACAGCTAGTTTTGAAAACAGCTCGAGACTTGGCAGAGGACTATTACAAAACACAACAATTAGATGTAAAAGATTACTTCCCACTCCAGGAACCACACTGGAATGCGAATAGAACAGCTGAATTAAAGAAATTAAAAGGTTATCAAGAATGGATAGCAAAAGGGGTGGAAAGGGCTATTCCCAAGACCCTAAACTGGTCAGCTTTGTACGCAATAAGACAGGGTCCTTCCGAGTCACCATCCGAATTCCTGGATCGTCTGAGGGACTCAATGTGCCGCAATACATGGCTGGATCCTGAGACCGAGGTAGGGGTACAACAGCTAGTATCTCTGTTTCTAGGACAATCCACAGGAGATATCAGGCATAAATTGCAAAAACTTCAGGGGCCAGATGGGAGGAACCTGGAAACTATTAGATGTAGCTTGGAGGGTATTCAGTAATCGAGAAGAAAGTTACAAGTAAGGGATGAGGAAATTAGTAGCAGTAGTAAAGGAAGGAAATAGAGAAAAACCCAGACAAGGACCCCCCAGACAAGGACCTCCCAGACAGGGCCCACCCCTGCTAGGTAGAGACCAATGCGCGATTTGTGGGAGGTTTGGTCATTGGAAAAATGAGTGCCCAGAAAGAAGACAAGAAGACCGCCAGAACAGGGGAAACCGAGGAAGGGGGAGGGTGGTTGCACATGTGAAAGAAGATTGAAGAGGACCGGGGGATTCCACCCTAGCAGATCCACTGGTTATAATGAAGCTAGGGGAAAAGAGAAAAGAAATAGAATTTTTGGTTGATACAGGGGCAGCATACTCAGTTTTAAATAAAGCTTTAATGCCTGTGGGGGATGACTACATTGTGGTACATGGAGCAACTGGCCAATCTGAAAAAGCTTATTTTTGCAAGCCGTTGAAATATAAAATTGGGAAACAATGGGGTATTCACAAGTTTTTATATTTACCCAATTCTCCAAAAGCACTTTTAGGAAGAGATCTATTGGAACAATTACAAGCAACCATTACTTTTAGGAATGGGGAAATTATTCTGGAGGTAAATGATCAACAGTATGTGGAAATACTGAGCCTAATATTAACAACCAAAGACCCTGCAGAGGAAATTAGGGAAGAGATAATGAGCCAAGTGTTCCCAGGAGTCTGGGCCACAGATGTACCTGGGAGAGCCAAAAATGCAACCCCAATACAGATCAAACTCAAAGAAGGGACACAACCAGTTAGAATTAAACAGTACCCCCTTAAAAGGGAAGACAGAGAAGGAATTAGCCCAATAATTGAAAAATTCTTACAGTTGGGATTGTTAAAAGAGTGCCAGTCTGATTTTAATACTCCTATCCTGCCTGTCTGTAAACCTGATGGATCTTACCGGGTGGTACAGGATTTACGGGCTGTTAACAAGATAACTGAGGATCTCTATCCTGTGGTAGCGAATCCTTACACTCTGTTAACATGCTTAACACTGGAGCTAACTTGGTTTACTGTTTTAGATCTAAAGGATGCCTTCTTTTGCCTCCCTCTCCATGAAGCCAGCCAGAAAATTTTTGCATTCGAATGGGAAAGCCCTAAGAGTGGGTGCAAAACCCAGCTCACATGGACGGTGTTGCCTCAGGGATTTAAGAACAGTCCCACCCTGTTTGGAGAGCAGCTCGCAAAAGACATAGAGTCCTGGGAAGCCCCACCAGGAGAAGGGAAGCTACTGCAGTACGTGGATGATCTCCTAATAGCTACCCGAACAGAGGAAGCTTGCACAGCCTGGACGGTAAGCCTTTTAAACTTCCTGGGACTCCAAGGGTACAGGGTATCCAAGAAAAAGGCTCAGGTGGTGAAACAAAAAGTGATCTACCTGGGCTATGAAGTCAGTGCTGGGCAACGAACTTTGGGGCAAGATTGCAAAGAAATGATATGCCAAACCCCGAAACCCCAGACAGTGAAAAAGTTACGGACTTTTCTGGGGATGACAGGGTGGTGCAGACTGTGGATTTACAATTACGGGCTGCTTGTGAAACCACTATATGAGCTCATTACAAAGGAAAGCAGAGATCTCCAGTGGACAAAGGAGGCCACGCGGGCCTTCAGCCAGCTAAAGAATGCCCTCATGTCAGCTCCAGCTCTAGGACTTCCAGACGTGAGTAAGCCATTCTTTCTATTTTCCCATGAGAAACAAGGTATCGCCCTGGGAATACTAGCACAGGACCTGGGCCCATACCGACGGGCAGTTGCCTATTTCTCTAAGCAGCTAGATGCAGCAGCCAAAGGATGGCCTGGGTGCCTCAGAGCTGTTGCAGCAGTCGTGCTAAACATCCAAGAAGCATGCAAATTCACCTTGGGTCAGAAAATGACTGTGCTGGTGTCCCACATGGTGTCCGCGGTGCTGGAAGTGAAAGGCGGGCACTGGCTCTCCCCACAAAGGTTCCTGAAATATCAAGCCATCATGGTAGAACAAGATGATGTAGAAATAGTGGTAACTAACATTGTCAACCCAGCTTCCTTTCTCAGTGGAAATCAAGGGGAACCAGTACGCCATGATTGCCTGGAAACTGTCAAAGCCACCTACTCCAGCCGCCCGGATCTGAAGGATACTCCTTTAAAAGATGCAGAGACCTGCTTCACTGATGGGAGCAGTTATGTCATCAGTGGAAAGCGGCATGCTGGGTATGCAGTTACCACCTGCCGGGAGGTGATAGAATCCAGACCCCTGCCAACAAACACCTCTGCACAAAAGGCTGAAATAATCTCCCTAACCCGTGCCTTAGAGATAGCAAAAGGAAAGAAAATAAACATTTATACAGACTCAAGGTATGCATTTGGAGTTGTACACGCACATGGGGCCATTTGGAAAGAAAGAGGACTGTTAAATTCGCAGGGAAAGAACATCAAACATGCACAAGAAATAATGCAGCTGCTGGAAGCAGTCCAGCTACCTGAGAAGGTAGCAATCATGCACATAAGGGCACATCAAAAGGTGAGCTCAGAATTAGAAGAAGGAAATGAACTCCCAGACAGAGAGGCAAAAGAAGCAGCAAAAGGTGAGGTATAACTGGAGCCTTGATCCCAGATGGACAACTTTCCCTAGAGGGTAAGCCAACATATAATAAAAAAGACAGGAAATTGATTAAAGATGAAAGGGGAACATTTAACCAAGAGGGATGGGATATTACTGCAGAAGGAAAATTGGTTATTCCCTCTCATTTGCTATGGGCCGTAGTTAGAGAGGAGCACCAGAAAACCCATTGGGGACCAAATGCCTTATATAACTACTTAATTGGGAAAATTATCACCAGAAACTTATACGAAACTGTTGTGCAAGTAACTCGACAGTGCAACCTTTGCTTCCAGACTAATCCCAAAAATACCCCCAAACCAAAAATGGGCCAGACTGGGAGAGGCCATGGGCCTGGACAGCAGTGGCAAATTGATTTCACAGAACTTCCAAGAAAAGGGGGGTATCAATATTTACTAGTGCTGACAGACACTTTTTCAGGATGGCCAGAAGCTTTTCCTACTAGGACTGCTAAAGCTCAGGAAGTAACCAAAGTGTTACTACAAGAAATAATACCGCGCTTCGGAGTTCCAGCCACAATATCCTCAGATAGGGGACCACATTTTATTTCAAGGGTTGTACAACAAACTAGCCGACATTTAAGCATAGACTGAGAACTACACACTCCATACCATCCCCAGTCGAGTGGTCAAGTAGAGAAAATGAATAATTTGATTAAAAAGCAAATTGTGAGATTAGGGCAAGAAACTAATCCACCCTGGCCCCAATCCCTTCCACTTGCATTGTTGCGAATTTGGACCAAGCCCAGAATTAAGGAAAAGCTAAGTCCCTTCAAAATACTTTATGGGAAACCATATGGGGTACAGAAAGGAATATCTACCCAAATAGGAGAAGAGATGCTAACCACCTATATGATTGCTTTAGACAAACAGCTTAGAGAAATTGAAAAACATGTGGCTGGAACTCGAAGTCGAGGCTTGGACGGTCCTGTACATGACATTCAGCCTGGAGATTATGTATATGTTAAGTCTCTTACAGAAAAGACTCTGGAACCACAGTGGGAAGGACCATTCCAGGTGCTTCTCACCACTTACACCGCAATTAAGATCAGAGAACAGAGTGCTTGGATTCACCATACTTGAGTAAAGAAGGCTCCAGAGGCTCCTTGGAAAGTGACCCCTGGGGATGATGAACTGAAATTGAAGTTTACCCGAACAAAATGAAAATGTTAGGGTGGCACACAAATATAACTCAGAAAATTGTTTTTTTCACAGTCATAATTGTAACCTTCAGTTGGGAAGTTATTCATAGGAGAGAAGATATATGGTCCCAACCCTTTATGTGGTTTACTGGACTCATGGGGAAATATTCTGATTTTAAAAATTTAAACCTGTTGACTGTGGACATGCACGTAAATCAAGTGTATACAAAGCAAGAATGGAAAAAACCAAAAACTTGGCAGCTCCAGGGAACTGTAGGAGAAAAAATCAAGATAGGATGTTGAATGATTAATGGAACTACTCATAGAAAAGCAACCCAAATCAGTGTCTCAACTACTCCTACAGACAAACACCGTGAGATCTGTAGTTATTCAAGTGAAGCAGATTGTTGGTATAATATTACATTAGTACAGACCGTTGAAGTGGTTTGTCTTTGGGGCCAAGACAGTAATGGACTCTCATTCAAATTCCAGATAAATGCCATGGCTAGGCCTACTACGACCTATTCTGGCAATCAGATCCAAACCCAGGTCACATCACTTAAATCTGAGCCAAAGGTTTATGAGATTGGCCCTTATGTAGTGAGAAACACAGGCCAGCAATTACTGCTGTTTAATCCAGAGTGGTCTTTTAAGCTTGTAGAACTACTAATGCAAATTAACATTTCTGAGATCCAACCAGCCTGCTCCCCTTTAATTCAAACATCCTTTGAAGGGTGGACAGCCTGGCTGCAGAAGCAAACCCCCCTCAAGGGCAGAATGTGGAGAGACCTGACTGGCATGCTGGGAACAGGACTGGGAGTCATAAATGGGATTGATTCAGAGATACTGATGAATAAATTGGCCATGGCAACCAGTGACTTGACCAAATTAAAACAGCCCCTACAATCTTCCCTATTAGCATTGGGAAACAGCCAGTGGCAAGTCTCAAAAATACTCCTAGACCTCGCAAAATTCAGCGACCAGGACCACGAACTGATATTAAACACACTTGGCACAGCTCAGGACAATGTCTCATTAGCCCTTAGCTGCATACAAGCCCAATTATGGATGCAGTCCACAGCTTCCTTAATCATAAGAGAAGGTAATGAAGGTGTTTTTCCTATTGAAATCAGAGGATCTGTTTGGGACAATGCTACTAAGTTAGAAAGAAAGCTCCAGTCCTGGTGGACCTTGGTAAATTTCAGCTATGACCCAATGACTAACATAGCTACTGCCTTCGTGCTTACGATACGGAATGCCACAGTTGATGTAATTCATCCTATTGTCACATTGGGACTAAACCATAAAGGGACAGTTTTTTACCCCTCCGAACACAGAGTATGGGCTCGGATGGTGAGAGGAAAGTGGCAAACAGTAAATTTAGAATCTTGCATCACACGGGAACAACAAGGATTTATCTGTGAAAGTAATACACTTGATGGCAGAGACATATGTCTTGGTGCAGAACAAGGCATGTTTCACTTTGAGATCCACCCAGACACTTCACCAAAAACTGTACTTGTATATATTGGCCAAGGTTGTGTATGCTTAAGAACTATCTGCACTTCTATGATGATAGATGACAGTAATACAAATGTAGCTGCCAGGAATCACTCTAATTTTTGTAATTTTACCAAGATTGTTGGGTGTGACTTTTCGTATTTAGCACTGGTTGTGTCTCATCAATTGACAAGGTCTAACTACACCATTTACCATAAATTGCTACCCACACCTATTGGGATGGACCCAACATTAGTAAAGCAATTAGTGAAACATCAGGACCTAATGGAGATTTTAAGAGAAATCCAAAGAAACAGGGAAAGGACCTTAATCACCGTCCATTATGACACACAAGATATCAGCAGAATCTTGCAAAGAGTAAAACAAGACGCAAGTCGTAACTGGTGGGACTCGCTTTTTGGGTGGTCACCTACCGCAACTGGCATCCTAAATACGTTATGTCGCCCCATAATTGTTTTATTAACCTTGGTTAGTACCTGCCTCATGCTGTCTATCACGTTGCTTATTTGGAACTATAGAGTACTGAAAAGGTTATCAGTTTTAACTACTTTGTCAAACGCACATGGGAAAACATTAAGGGATGCCTACCAAAAAATTCATTAGGCAAAGAATTTATGTATTAGTAAAAGAATTTACTAACTCTTTAGAAAAGGGGGGGCTGAATCAGGGGGATAGGAAGCAGAAGAATTAGTTTGTTAGGAACAATGCATCTAGCTTGGTCAGCATACCAGAGCAGGAAGAAAAGATAAGAGACCACTGATAAGGGCAGGGGGAGTCTCGGACAGACATCCTGTGCTCAACCCAAAACTAGCTCAAACCAGTCTCAAAGCTTAAACTCGGGCCAGGGGTATAAAGAGCATGCGCAGGGAGGAAAGGTGTAAAGTTCAGGATGAGGAAGACTCCTGGCTTCATCAGAAGAAGACCCTCGGAGACCCGTACCAAAGCCAACAGACAACACTGCGCACGCGCAACGTAGATGTAAATGACTTTTGGGTTCATTATAATGCGAAGCGAGGCTGGGCGGGGCTAGGTGATGAATATGTATAGGCGTATCGGGAAACTTAATGAATATGGAACTTGTAACCCGATAAATACCAAGCTGAATGCAGCTGTTGGCACGCATGACTTTGGAGGAGCTATCCCCCATGCATCCCAGCACTGGAATAAACATACCTACTTCACTACTTATTCTGGTAGTGGAGAATTTTCCGCTCATCACGGCCAGCCGGTTTGTTTCTTCCCCTGGCATTTTGGGTTTTTTTTTTTTGTTCTGCTGTGGGTGGGTGGGTAAGGTTCTGACAGTTCAATATCTAGCATTTATTCAGTTTTTTTCCCATGCCATGAGGGCACTTTGTTTGTCAATAAACAGTTGGGGTTTTTTTTTTTTACTTTCACCCACTGGTATTCATTTTCTCATTGGCAGAAAAAGGGTTTACTGAAGCCCTTTTTCTTTGGAGGAAACACTCATTCCAGAGAGTTTTCTCCTAAATTTGTCTCTAAACCAAGACAAAAAGGTAACTTAGGAAAATGCAACTCAGTTCAAAAAATATTTCCAGTCTTGGTGGTATCTATTCAATTTCACTCATGACCCCACCAATCCTCAGAAAATTTTGGAGAAGGGCCAATTCCATGCCTCCATAAATAGTAATTGAATCTGCCATCTTGCCAACTATGCCAATTTTGTCACAGGAGAAGAGTCAGACAGATCTGAGCTAGTAGTCAGCTTATTGAGTTCTAATCAGTAAATTTAGTTCTGTAAATTATGTAATAAGTATGGATGGATTGGCAGTCAATACTGATGCCATTTCCTGGTCTTAAAATCAAGAGTCAAACACGGTTAGAAGGGAAAAAGGGATTTTATCTCTGTATTTATTTTAAGGATCCTTAGGTGCACCACGTCCAGGTGGAATGCGCCAAAATGCACACCACAATGCGCACACGCAATAGATCAGGTATAACATTATAGGTCTTACTAATTAGCATATCTATCAAAGATTCCCCAATGAAAGGCTCGAGTGAGCCCCCCTCCCCGAGGAGCCTTCCCCTGGATGGTTCTATCTCAGTTTACAAAATGTGTTCTGGAGAGGACTTTGGTGTCTGGGGCTTTCTCATCCCTAACTACAAGGCTTCTAAGATGTTTAGTCTCCTAGCTGAACAAACAAGAATGTAGGCTAAAAACCACTAAGAATACAAAAGCTATAAAAAGGTATATGAAAGGGGTATAAAAAACAGGCAAAAAATCATCATGGCATCAATACTATTCACTTAAAGTTAGTATGGGATACTGTGCTGGTTTTGGCTGGGTTAATTTTCTTCACAGTGGCTGGTATGGGGCTGTGTTTTGGATTTGTGCTGAACACAGTGTTGATAAAACGGGGATATTTTCATTACTGCTGAGCAGGGCTTGCACAGAGTCAAGGCCTTCTCTCAAAGTTGGGAGGGGACACAGCTGGGACAGGTGACCCCAACTGACCAAAAGGATATTCCAGACCATATGGTATCATGCTGAGCAATAAAAGCTGGGGGAAGAAGAAGGAAGCTGTGACCTTCTGGAGAGCCTGCACTGAAACAGGCTCCTGGTAGGACCCATGGCCCAACAGGGGATCCATGCTGAAGGTCTGTTCCTGAAGAACTGCACTCCATGGTAAGAAGCCACACTGGAGCAGATCGTGAAGAACTACAACCTGTGGGAAGGACCCACATTACAGAAGTTTGTGAAGGACTGTTTCTGTGGGTGGAATCCAATACTGGATCACGGGAAGAGCATGAGTGTTACAGCGGGGATTACTGTAACACGCATGTATCAAACCAGGAGGCCGTGGAAAGGAAATATATATGGACAGATTCTTGCTAGATGTTTCAGAGATGTTTATTTCCCCAGCCGCATGGCCGGGGCTCTGCCGAGGAACTGTTACAGTCACGGGACCAAGGGTCCTTCTGACCGCGCAGGGGAACACAAACCAACCAATGGGGAACGAGGCTGACCAGGGGTAGGGAAACCCCGTGCCTCCCCCCCAGGGCCCCTCTCCCAGGGCTACATGGCAGGGGGAGGAGACCCCAACACATGAGGACGAAGGCGAGGCCGAGACAACGTGTGAAGAACTGACCATAAACCCCCATTCCTCATCTCCATGTGCCGTTCAGGGCAAGGAGAAGTCCAGAGTGTTATTGAACCCAGGAAGAATGGAAGGATGGGGGGAAAGTGTTTTAAGATTTGGTTTTATTTGTCATTATCCTACTCCGACTTTTTGATTGGCGATAAATTAATTTCCTCAAGTATAGTCTGTTTTGACCATGATAATTGCTGAGTGATCTCCCTGTTCTTGTCTCAACCCATGAGCCTTTTTCTCCCTGTTTTGCCAGTGGGTAGGGTCAGAGACACAGATACAGACACCAACTTAAGGAATAGTATAATTTACTATAATGCAAAACTGCAAAAAGTCACAAAATTATAAGCTAAGCAATGCACATAGTCATTAGCAAAGAATTTCAAAAGATTGCCTATAGTGATTACGAAAGACACATCACCAGTTACCCTAATACTTTACCATCATCCAGGTCCACACACACTGGGGGAAGCCACTGTCACAACAGACTGGAGAACGCTCACGGCAACTCGGAAATCCTGCAGTGTGTCCACCTACAGGCAAAGAGGCTTCCAAATTCACTGTGAGAGTAGCCTAGCTTTTATAATAAATAAGCTACTAATACTTCTAATGCAGGAACACCTGGTTTCATTCTCCTGTTGATTCTCCCAAAGCCTGGCCTGGGCTCAAGGAGGAACCAAGGGAGTTGTCTTTGATCTTACACCCCAGACAAGGCCAGATGTGGCTTTGTCCGGTTTCTATATACAGAAAGGTAAATACATGTTTTGCCAATGAACAGATACATATATCTGTACTAGTTTGAAAACAAATCAGTGGGACGCACCAAGTCAGAATAACAATTTAATAGGGAAATTCAAACTGACAGAGTCAGGATACACCCTGACACCCTGTTAGTCAGGGTGGTGGTAGCAGTCTGATAAAATGGTGGCTGCAGTCCTCCTGAAGTGGTGGATGTGGTTCTGTTGAAGTGGTGATCCTGTAGAAGGGGCTGCTCTTACTCGGAAGGTCCAGTGGTGGCTATGTAGCTCCTGTCCTCTGGGAATCCAGTGGAAAGGGTGTCTGTGGTGTTCGGAATCTCAGATTATATCCAGGATGGAGTGCTTGGTTCCTCCCTCTGGGTGGAGCATCTCACAATGGGATGATGAGTCATGAGGCAAGGCGTTGATGGGCCATTAACAGAAGATAGTCTGGAGGGAGGAGGCAAGGAAACACTGCCCCACCTGGTTTCAACAGCTCATGAGGATGGTAACAGAATACACTTATTACTGATTTCCCTGCCGGCTCCGTGGCTCGCGTGCATGAGCACACAGACGCATGGATGGCTCCAGTAATATTAAACTGACGGCAAGGAGTTGAGAAGGGTCCTTGCTTAGAGTTCTACAGAAAGCAGTTTATTGCTACAACTTCTGAAGGTTTCCAGAGGCAAATGACCCCGAGCACGTGACAGCTCGAACTTAAGTACAGGGGTGTGGCTAACACCAGGAGCCAACCGGGCAAGCATAACTGGGGTACATTACCATAACCGAACAAGGCATCCTGGGAGAGGCTCCTTTCCCTCACCATAACTGATAAGTCTTTGGCACCAGGGACTGCCTTACTAAGAACTCTCTCTGTCTCTTGTACCACAGGTCAATTGGCCACCACATACACTGCAACCCAGGACAATATCATATTGCTAATAATACATCGTTAATGAGTGGATACATATAACATTTGGTTGGAAAGTTCATCTAGAGATCAACTTTGGTTCAGGGCTTATTGTTCCGGCCTTAGTACTTCACTCGTCTGTCCAGCTGAGGAGGGGGAGTGATAGAGTGACTTGGTGGACACCTGTCAGCTAGCCAAGGTCAATGCACCACACTGCAGCAGATACACCTTGAAGTGTCTGTGCCCATAGATATGTCCATGCTACAGCAGGTATACCTCTGAAGGGATTGTGTCCCAACGAGAAGTCCATGCTGTAGAAGGTACGCCTCAAAGCATCTATGGCTGTGGATAAGTCCATGATATAGCAGGTACATCCCTGAAGGGACTGTGGCTATGAGTAAGGCCATGTTGGAGCAGGTAAATCCTTAAAGGAACTGTGGCCCATAGATAAGGCCACACTGAAACAGGTGTGTTGGGATTTGGTTAGAGGATCAGGGACATGGATCATGGATAGAATTATGGGATCAATAAAAGAACTATACAAGCAATAGGCCTGCAAGCAAAAGGCCTGTGTGTGAGAAAACTCTCCATGAGAAAATCCCGGTGTGAAAAAAACAGGGCTGGGAACAAAGAGGGAGTTTTGAAGATTTACAGCTGTGTAAATAAGACCCGGAGAAGGGGAGGTGAACTCTGAATTCTTTTAATCATAACATAACTGTAGAAGCTTGCCAATGTAAGTCCAATTAGGTAGAAGCAGAAATTCGCTTTGATAAGTTTTAAGCCACTTAAGAGTTAACAAGCTGGTATACTATATAAGTGCCTTTGGATTGCTAATAAACGGAGCTTGCTCTTATCAACCACATTGGTTTTGGACTGCAATTTCTCCCCCCACCGGAGCCACCGGGCCTTTTTTTTCAATTCCAACATTTGGCGCCCGAACTCGGAACTCGGAACTCGAACTCGGACTGGCACTTCGTTCCTCTTGACCCGGTGGGAACCAACTGCGGCGCCGGAGCAGCACTGGCGGGCGTAAGGATCAGCGGCTCGCCTGATCCCAGCCTGGACCGACCGAATAGCGGGGTCCGCTGTTTGGCTGACAAGGGCTAAACCTGAAGGCTGCATGACCCTGATGGCAGGGACAGCGCGGTAAGACGCGGTTTTGCGGGTAGACGCAGTTTGCGGTTAGACGCAGTTTGCGGTTAGATGCAGTTATTGCGGTAGGACGCAGTTATGGAAACAGAGGTGGCCCTTGGTTTATTTTTACGCTTTTTAGAAAAGCGGGGCATTAAGGAGATAAACCTTAATAAGGAATTGGTGGGGTTAGTGGAGTTTGGAATGGCAAGAGGGTATTTTAAAGAGTCAGGATCGCTGTTTCATGAACAGCAATGGAGAGAATATGGTGAATGTTCGTGGAATTTGGTTATAGATGACAATAAAGAAGCTAGGAAGTTAATGAAGCCATGGAGAGCAGTTATTAATTGCTTAAAACACTATCAGGTTGAAAAACAGGTAGCAGCAGTTGCTACTGCTCATTTAGACGGCAAAGACCCTCCACTGGGCATAATGACACTCGGGAGCGATTATGTTCCCACGCCACCAATAGGGTGTCCTGTGCCTGTAAAACCCCCTACAGATCCGACACCGGGTACCGTATCTACTGCACCCCCGGTGAGAAAGCAGGATGAGTTATCGGACGGCGACAACAAAGAGTTAGGCCAAGAAGCTGCTAGATGTCGCCATGAGCCTGCTGGAACTGAAATTCGCAGAGCATGTAACACCCCTAAGTTACAATGTAGTCGGGTTGATTGGAGAAATATCATAAAAACAGCCCTTGAAAATGAAGATTGCGAACTCCCCGAACCGATCGGAGATCCGGTTGCCTTCCCAGTAATATATCAAGCAGGTGAGGATGAAATAGTAGGAGAATATAGTCCTGTAAACTGGAAGTTGTTAACCAAGCTGCGGGGCACAGTCAATGAGTCCGGCCTGCACAGTGAGCCAGCCAAGCAGATGCTAAACTATGTGTGGGGGTGTGGGATTCTTTGCCCAGAGGATATTAAAACTATTATGAGAATGATTATGACCCCTTTGCAGGTTATGCTGTGGCAGGCGCACTGGCAATGCCTTTGTGACGCCTCTGCTAATACCCCCCATGATGCACAAGACCCCTTACATGGGGTTACAGTGGAGCAGCTTATGGTTGTTGGGCAGTTTGCCAGAGTGGAAATGCAGGTGCAGGTGGGACCGGAAAGATTATTAGAGGCTATGAGACTTGCCCGGCAGGCAATGTCCTTTGTAAAAACAGCACCCCCTCAGCCTTCCTATCTGTCAATCAAACAAGGAAGGGATGAATCCTTTTCGAGTTTTGTCAACAGGGTTACTAATGCTATACATAATTCAGATGTACAGGATTTTATGAAGGGACCATTGTGTCTCGGTTTTGAAAGACAGGTGTCTGCTAAGGAAGGCAGAAGCCCCCCTTGAAGTGGCAGATATAACCCCTTTTCCCTCCAAGTTATTATATTTTGAAATCAAGGGCCTTTAGGCAAAGATGTGGGAAATAGGAATAACAGTTCTTTACTATATATATATATATATATATATATGTATATGTATATAACCAGTCAAACAAAACAACAACAACTATGGCAGTAACAGCACACACAAACCCAGTCCCAGCCTTCACGGCTGTCAGGCTATTTCCCCTCGGGTGCAGTTCCGCTCGCAGCCGGCAGGGGCGCTGGCGTCTCCCGGTGAGCAGGGCAGGTGCGATGGTTCCCCCGCGGCTGCAGGGGGCGCTCCGGCGCGAGCTCGGGAAACACGCGGCACCCGTGCCCTGGGATCCCGGGAAGGGAAGGAACAAAGGCTTCACAAACCCCTGGGCAGCCGATCCTGGACTCTCAGGAACAGCAGGCTGGAACGGCAGGCTAGAACAGCAGGCTGGAACGGCAGGATAGAACGGCAGGCTAGAGCGGCAGGCTGGAGCGGCAGGGACGAACGCAAATCCCGGGTGGCAGGCGAGATGTATCCAGATGGGAGAACCCCACGGATGCCCAGGCAGGCAGGGCGAGCAGGGCTACAGCGTAGCGAAAGCTCGAAGCAGCAGCAGCGGGGCAGGGCAGCCACAGCTCGGCCTCCAGCAGGGCAGGGAAAGCGGCTTTTGGGGTCCCGGCGTTGTTTCCAGCAGGAAGAGAAGAACGGCCAAAAAGAAAGAAGCAGCAGCTCCTTTCTCTGCAGTTTCTCTCTCCAGACGCTCAGAGCGAACTGACCCCACACCCAGGTGTAGACAAAAGGAGTAGCCAGGCCCGCCCCACTCCCTTTTTTGTCTTTCTTAAGTACAGCTATTTGTCCCCTAGCAACATGCATATGGGAGAAAATTCCTTTAACAGAAAAAAAACTAAGACTAAACTAAAACCCCAACACATTGTTAAGACAGTGTGTAATGGAGAATTGCAATCCGTACACCCAGTCCATAATAGTTACCTTGCCAGCTGACGCACCGGTAGAGCTGATGCTAGATAGAATGAGCCGAGTGCCAGTAGGGCCACAGGCAATGTTAGTGGAAGCTGTTAAAGAGATAGGGAAAGATCTTGTGCACGCCCAGACTCAAGCCTTTGCAGCCCTTGCCCCCTTGAAAGGGGCAGAAGCACCAAGAGATGGGTACTATAATAAGTCTAATGAAGTCAAGTGCTACCGATGCGGCCACAAAGGACACGTGAAACGGCAGTGTCAGGTCCAACGAGTATGGTGCCGTAACTGCAGTCTCAGTACCCACTCCACGGAAGCCTGCCGGAGGAGGCCGGGAAACGGGAGACTGAGCGCGAAGGGTCGTGGCGCGCTGACACCAACAGTGGCCCCAGCAGTAGCAATGCCAGTCTCTGCAGCTCCCTGCAATCTGCCGACTGCCTTTGGCCAGCAACCCGAGGAAGCCTCGGCTTGGACCTGGCAACAGCAATAGATGTGACTCTGATCGACGGCAGGCCCCAGAGGATTCCAACTGGCATTAAAGGGCCCCTGATTATCAATGGACAGTGCCATGGAGCTTTGCTGTTAGGCCGCTCTTCTAGTAGCCTGAGAGGACTTTTTATATTGCCCGGCCTAATTGATAAGGACTATGATGGAGAAATTTGCATTATGGCTCAAACTCATTTTCCACCTGTGCACATCCCAGCACATAGCAAAATCGCTCAATTAATCCCTCTGCCTCACCTGACTGCAGCTATAGCCGAGGGAACGTCGGAGCGGGGAACGTGAAATTTTGGTTCAACTGGGAGTCTCGCTCACCCTCCCACTAGCTCAGCGGCCAGTTGCTACTGCAGTGTTCACTCGTGGCAGTGATTCTATAACATTGTCTGCGCTTTTGGACTCTGGAGCAGACCTGACAATTGTAGCCAATTCATGCTGGCCTCAGCATTGGCCCCTTCAACAAGCAGCAGGGGGGGTCGAAGGTGTCAGAGGCACTGCCTTAGTACAACGCAGCCGAGATCGAATTCAGATTATACTAGATGGACGCACTGCATCTGTTGTAGTCACAGTGATGCTTCTGCCGGAGAAAGTTAAGGCTTTAATAGGGAGAGACGTGCTCAACCAGCTGGGTTTTGTGCTAACCACTGACATGCCTTTTCGGTAGCGGCCGCTGCACTGACTTTCCCGATAGCCTTGCACTGGATTACAAATGCCTCAGTGTGGATCGAGCAGTGGCCGCTCAAAAAGGAAAGTCTGCAGCAAGCTCATGCACTAGTGCATGAACAGTTAAGGACATTTGCGACCATCTACGAGTCCAGGGAATACACCCATCTTTGTAATCAAGAAGAAATCTGGGAAATACCGGCTGTTGCATGATTTGCATGCTATTAAAGCTCAGATGCAAGCTATGGGGACCCTGCAACCTGGTCTTCCCAATCCTGCAGTTGTACTTGAGCACTGGCATTTACTAATAGTGGACTTAAAGGACTGTTTCTTTACTATACCGTTGCATCCTGATGATATGCATCGTTTTGCTTTTACTCTCCCTGCCATAAACAGGGCAGGGCCTGCTTCTCGATATGAGTGGACAGTACTTCCACAGGGGATGAAGAACAGTCCTACCTTGTGCCAGATGTATGTTGATGCTGCACTGAAACCGGTTCAAGTGCAGTGGCCGAAAGCCATCATTTATCATTATATGGACGATATACTGATCGCTCAGCCAGACACAATCACCCCCCAGCAAGAGCTCCTGCTCACCAATCAGTTGAACCGGTATGGTTTGATTGTTGCACCTGAAAAGGTTCAATGTACACCTGTTTGGAAGTACCTGGGGTGGAATATCACTGAGGCACAAATCAGGCCACAGAAGGTGACAATTCAAACCAATCTCAAAACCCTGAAAGATGCACAAAAACTCTTGGGTGACCTACAGTGGCTGCAGCCAGTCGTTGGCATCAGTAATGAGGATCTAGAGGTGCTACGGCCCTTGCTGAAAGGGACCGATCCCTCCTCGCCTGTTCAGCCCACACCAGAGCAGGTGGATACTATCCAGCATATCAGTACTGTTATTGCAGACAGAGCAGTTGATCGAATGGACGCTGATATTCCAGTAGACTTTACTGTCCTCCACGGAGAGAGTCAACTTATTGGTGCACTGACTCAGTGCAAAAAGAAAAAGGGGGAGCAAGTTAAGGTACTAGAATGGATGTTTACAAGCCTACAGCCTAAAACAACATTGCAACAGAAAATCGATAATGTGGCAGAATTGATACAGAAAGGCCGCACCCATATAATACAAGTCACTGGGCAAGAGCCAGGAAGGATCTACTTGCCAATGAAAAGAACTGAGCTGAAGTGGTATCTACAATATTCTCAAGCCTTGCAAATTAGCTTGCTAAGCAATGCCCAGCAAATTGAGGTACAACCACTCAAGGCCCCAGTACTGAAATGGATGACACAGCATACATGGATTCAGATTCCCAAAAGGAGCAAACAACCACTACAAGAAGCAGTAACAGTGTTCACCGACGCTGGAAAGAAGTCCCAACGAGCAGCTGCGACGTGGCAGGTTCAAGGACAATGGTGTCATCAGATACTAGAGGCTGAACCTGGAGACTCTTTGCAGACCCTTGAACTAGTTGCAGTGGTCTGGGCCTTTAAGCGATGGTTGTCTGTTAAGCTCAATGTAGTAACAGACTCATTATATGTTGCTGGCATCGTGGAACGGATAGAGGATGCTAGGATCAAAGACATAAACAACAGACGACTGTTTAAACTGCTGCGCCAGCTCCAAGCAGCCAGTGGTCAGAGATCGTGTGCCTATGCTATAATACATGTCAGGAGTCATCAATGGACAGAGGGCCTGGGCGAAGGCAATGCCTATGCAGATCAGTTAGTCTCTGTGACAGTGCCATTGAATGAATTTGCAAAGGCACGGGAAGCCCATAACACATTCCATCAGAATGCAAGAGGTCTTCATAGACAATTTGACATCACCATGGAAGAAGCCAAAGGAATAGTACGGGCATGTCTTACATGCAGTCATCATGGCCCGGGTCTCTGTGTCGGGGTTAATCCCCGAGGCTTAGGCCCGAATGAACTATGGCAAATGGATGTGACCCATGTTCCTGAGTTTGGCAGACTGAAATATGTGCATGTCACCATAGACACTTGCAGCAAATTTATATGGGCATCAGCGCAGACAGGTGAAAAGGCCCTTCATGTAATACGACACCTGACCAGCTGTTTCGCCGTGATGGGTGTACCAGAGCAGATCAAGACAGACAACGGTCCTGCCTACATTAGCGAGCGGCTGCCAAAGTTTTGCCAGCAGTGGAGTGTGCGGCACGTCACTGGAATCCCTCATGTACCCACAGGGCAAGCTATTGTAGAGCGTGCTAATCAGACGCTGAAGTTATATTTAGCCAAGTTAAAGGACATTTCAGATGTGCAGGAAAAATTAACAAAAGCCTTGTATGTATTAAATTACTTGTGTTTGTTTGGGGATAGTGACGCTGCATCTGCCTATCTTCACAGTGGTATTGTAGAAGCAAAAAGGAAAGCAACGAAGCCTTTTTATGTGATGTATAGGCACCCAGCTACAGGGATCTGGCAAGGGCCCGCTGAGGTTCAATATTCAGGTAGGGGTTACATGTGTGTGCTTACCCCAGCAGGACCTCTGTGGGTACCCAGCCGCTGGACTCGTGCTGCGACAGAGCCTGCAGTGAACAGCGCTGACCCTGGATCCAGAAGCGCATCCACGTGAGGTGTCGCAGCGGGGATTACTGCAACAAGTATATTTCAAACCAGGAGTCCCATGGAAACGAAGTATATATGGACAGATTCGTGGTAGATGTTTCAGAGATGTTTATTTCTCCAGCCGCATGGCCGGGGCTCAGCTCAGGAACTCCGCAGTCACGGGACCCGAGGGCCCTTGGCGTTATCAGGGAACCCAAACCAACCAATGGGGAATGAAGCTGAGCAGGGGCAGGGAAACCCCGTGTCTCCCCCCCAGGGCCCCTCTCCCAGGGCTCCATGGCAGGGGGAAGGGACCCCAACATCTCACCCGTTTTATTTTAATAAAAGGAGAATGAAAACAACTGGATAAACATAACAAGAACAGTTTCAAGACAAAACAAGCCACCCTCCTGAGTTTTTAAATGTCCAAACAGATTCTGTGGAACATCTTAGGGCTGACACAAGGGAGACAGAACTCTCTGGGCATGTTTTGTGGGGAAACTGAGGCAGGAGAGGGTTTAATTTCTTCCCTCCTTCTTTTCATCCCCCCCTCGGCATCGGAGAGGAGTTGTAGGGAAATGGAATTGTATAGGGAAGCCATGGGGTGAAAAACGGATTAGGAATAAACTGGGGGTAGGGTAAACTTAGGAAGGGGTTCATATTGGGTATAGGGTAAAAGGGGAAAGTAGGCTGTGAGTAGGGAAATTGCTGGGATGGATATTGTTTATAATTTTGTGCATAACAGCTGCCTTTGACTGGAATACCCCCAGGCCCAGTAACATTTGCTGCTTGTAAACCCTTCTTTCCTTGCACTATATCAAACTGTACAACTTCCCCATTTCCTACACTTTGCAGGTAATTTTTAGGGTTATTCCTTTTAATGGCAGTTCTATGGATGAACAGATCTTCCCCTGTATCATCTCGTGTTATAAATCCATAGTTGTTTTTTATATTGTACCATTTCACAGTTCCTGTGATTTTTGTTGCTATAACTTCTCCTATCACGTGCTTACGTGTTTGTCGTGGGTGCCGGTCCCACGTGGCCTCCGCCTCGCCGACTCTGACGTCTTGGCCGGGCCCCCGCGTTGCGGCTGCTCCGCGCTCTCCAAGGGGCACTGCTCTGCTGCGTGTCTGGGCTCTGCGTGGCCCCGCGTTGCCATCGCCGCTGGCTCCGTGCCCTGTGAGTGGTTCTGCTCCGCCAACTCCAAGCTGCTTTGAGTGCGGCCCCGTTTCGGCTCGGCGCTGCGCTGCGCGGCTTCTCGTGTCGCTGTGGAAACCTCCGCTTCTCGCTCTAAAGCGCTCTCTGAGCCGTGTGCTCAGAGCGGCCTGCCACGCCGATGCCCGGTTCCTGTCTGCTCGTGGCCCACGGCACCCGCGACGCCTGCGGCATCGCTCCTTCACTCGCGGTCGCGTGGCCGGGGACCCCGAGACAGGGATGGGGTCCGCGATAAGGCGTGCGCTCCCGAGGGGGCCTGGCGCATCCAGCGCAGGCACCTCCGCCAGCGTGTGCCACAGGGATGGCGGCTGCTCGGCCTCGGCCGCGGGACTGTGGCCATCCTTTGCTTTAATAGGACCATATAAATGCTCTTGAATAGCTCCACTGACTACCATGGATCCACGCAAGGGTTCAATCACTAATACATGTTCTGTTTGATCTTTCATCTCCCACAAGATCTCGTCCCAAAAACACCCCTGACAAGATCCAGGAGGTTCAATATCAAAAAGTAACTCTCGAGAAATATAGGAGAAATTTTTGAAAAGCCAGTTAAAAAAAAGTTCTAGATCTCCCGGTTCCATTACTTTTTTGTTTTGTTGTTCAAGGATTCCTTTAACTTCTAGGTACATTTCTTTCTGTGGCTAAGAGAGCCCCATTTCCCACGATTCTTCCATAGTCCAGAGAGAATATCCAAACCAAGATGAGAAGAGAGAGGTCTAGAGTGGTTATTTTACTCACGAATTTTTGTCAGGGATCGGTATCTTGCTCGCATTCCTCCACCAGTTTGTCGCAGCGGGGATTACTGCAACAAGCATATTTCAAACCAGGAGTCCCATGGAAACGAAGTATATATGGACAGATTCGTGGTAGATGTTTCAGAGATGTTTATTTCTCCAGCCGCATGGCCGGGGCTCAGCTCAGGAACCCTCAGTCACGGGACCCGAGGGCCCTTGGCGTTATCAGGGAACCCAAACCAACCAATGGGGAATGAAGCTGAGCAGAGGCAGGGAAACCCCGTGTCTCCCCCCCAGGGCCCCTCTCCCAGGGCTCCATGGCAGGGGGAAGGGACCCCAACAGTGAGGAGGAAAGACTGCAAACCTGACTTGGAATAAGGGCTCACCTTATGTCAAGAGACTGTTTTAACTGTGGTTTTGTGAACTGTAGAGCTTGGGTTAAAATACTTTGTGATGGTTGTAATAAGAGAATTTGGGTATAACACCAAACACAGAAGTAAAGTGAAAAATTGTTTTTTAACTGTCTTGAAACAAGAGCATTAGCAGGCATTTTCAATCAGCTGTCTGCCCATTTAGATCAAGTGAAAGCAGTTAATTTAGTTAGCATTTATGTTTTTACCCGGTACTTTAGCAGCCAGGGCTTATGCTATTTTACATAAACTTGCTTGCTGGGAGAGGGATAAGTTTAACATAACTTTGCAAATGCTTAATGAGTTAAGTGTGTATGTTATGAGTGTTAGACATGTAATATTACAAGATTAAGCAGCCATTGATTTTCTACTATTAGCTCACAGCCAGAGCTGTGAAAAGTTCTAAGGTATGTGCTGTATGAATCTTTCTAACCACTCTGTCCTAATTTACAAGCAGATAAGTGAGTTACATCAATTAACTACACAATTACAGAAAAAAGAAGATGGTCTCAGCTTAGAGGGATGGTTAAAGTTATTTTTAAAATCATGGCTAGTTTTATGTGTGTAGCATTTGATTACTGTAGGACTAGTAATATTATTAATAATAGTGTGTTCACCTTGCCTTCCAATGCTTGCAAAAGATAATATACAAAGTCACTACATCTGTGACCCATCAAGTATTGCTTGTACAAAAAGAAAACAGGGGAATTTGTTGGGATTTGGTTAGAGGATCAGGGACAGGGATCATTGATAGAATTATGGGATCAATAAAAGAACTATACAAGCAATAGGCCTGCAAGCAAAAGGCCTGTGTGTGAGAAAACTCTCCATGAGAAAATCCCGGTGTGAAAAAAACAGGGCTGGGAACAAAGAGGGAGTTTTGAAGATTTACAGCTGTGTAAATAAGACCCGGAGAAGGGGAGGTGAACTCTGAATTCTTTTAATCATAACATAACTGTAGAAGCTTGCCAATGTAAGTCCAATTAGGTAGAAGCAGAAATTTGCTTTGATAAGTTTTAAGCCACTTAAGAGTTAACAAGCTGGTATACTATATAAGTGCCTTTGGATTGCTAATAAATGGAGCTTGCTCTTATCAACCACATTGGTTTTGGACTGCAATTTCTCCCCCCGCCAGAGCCACTGGGCCTTTTTTTTCAATTCCAACACAGGTGTACCTTGAAGCCACTGTGGCTGTGGATACTGTGGCTGGTGGTAAGGAGTTTTTTATTTTAACTATTTTTGGTAATAGTTTTGGCACTCCAGATGGGACCCTACTCCTGATATTCAACGAATCCGAGGGATCTCAGGACCTCCAGCTGGCACCGAGGGATTCTCTGGAAGAACCTTCGATCCCGGGACCAAAGGGAATCAGAGCAAGACCCCTGGTAAGATAAAGGCATTCTTTACTTTAAAGGTGGTAACCTGACCGTAAGACACAGAGAAAGCTTTGCATAGTTGGGTTTAAAGGTACCTAAGTTAGGAACAGGAAAAGGTTAGAGTCCCTTCTAGGAGCTCCTAAACAGTAATTGGTTGTTGGGGTTTTAGTTCAGTTTTAGTTTTTTTCCTGTTAAAGGAATTTTCTCCCATAGGCATGTTGCTAGGGGACAAATAGCTGTACTTAAGAAAGACAAAAAAGGGGGTGGGGCGGGCCTGGCTACTCCTTTTGTCTACACCTGGGTGTGGGGTCAGTTCGCTCTGAGTGTTCGGAGAGAGGAGCTGCAGAGAAAGGAGCTGCTGCTTCTTTCTTTCGGCCGTTCTTCTCTTCCTGCTGGAAACAATGCCGGGACCCCAAAAACCGCTTTCCCTGCCCTGCCCCACTGCTGCTTCGAGTTTTCGCTACGCTGTAGCCCTGCTCGCCCTGCCTGCCTGGGCCTCCGTGGGGTTCTCCCATCTGGATACATCTCGTCTGCCACCCGGGATTTGTGCTCGTCCCTGCCACTCCAGCCTGCCGTTCTAGCCTGTCGCTCTAGCCTGCCGCTCCAGCCTGCCGTTCCAGCCTGCTGTTCCTGAGAGTCCGGGATCGAAGCCCAGGGGTTTGTGAAGCCTTTGTTCCATCCCTTCCCGGGATCCCAGGGCACGGGTGCCGCGTGCTTCCCGAGCTCGCTCCGGAGCGCCCCCTGCAGCCGCGGGGGAACCATCGCACCTGCCCTGCTCACCGGGAGCCGCCAGCGCCCCTGCCGGCTGCGAGCGGAACTGCACCCGAGGGGAAATAGCCTGACAGCCGAGAAGGTTGGGACTGGGTTTGTGTGTGCTGTTACTGCCATAGTTGTTGTTGTTTGATTTGACTGGTTATATACATATACATATACATATATATATATATATATATATATAGTAAAGAACTGTTATTCCTATTTCCCACATCTTTGCCTAAAGGCCCTTGATTTCAAAATATAATAACTTGGAGGGAAAAGGGGTTATATCTGCCACTTCAAAGGGGCTTCTGCCTTCCTTAGCAGACACCTGTCTTTCAAAACCGAGACATTGGTTATAATGGGTAACAAAACATTGAAAGAGGTATTGGACTTGTTACTTCTGCGATGTATCTTGAAACACTGGCAACAAATTGGGGGTGATCCTCTTACGTGGGAAAAACTTGTAAAACATTGTAATCAGTGGTGGCCACTTCACGCATTGAAAGATCAAGAAAAATGTCCTAGGGACGGAGCTTTACAGTATAATACCATATTGCAATTCATGTTGTTTTGTAGAAGGAAGAATGTGGGATGAAGTTCCTTATGTCGACTTGTTTTTCACCTTAAGAAATCATCCAGAATGGCAAAAGGAATGCAGGAGGACCCCTCAAGATCCAATAATTTTAGCACTTGAAAAGGAAAGGAAAGGCAAAGGGTTGAAGAGATGTTGTTCTGCATGCAGCATAGGACAGAGCTGCCTAAAGTGCGGGAGAGGGGACGAGGAAGATTTAGAAGTGATGGTTACTCCTCGGCAAAGAATGGGGGGGGAATGATGAATCACCAGGAAATGTGTCAAGACCTATGAGTAGGTCATGGGAAAGTGGACTGGAATAGAGACAATATTTTGGAGGATCAGAGAATTTCAGTCTGATTGTGGGATGCACTAGAAGGTAGCAAGGAGATGTTGGGGGAGATGCCAGGGAAGTTCTTATGGCTCTCATCTGACAGACAGTCAGGAATCATGGTCCAGTAACAGTAAAAAGTCCATTTTCAGTAGTGCATTTAATGTCATGGAAGCAGGCAGCAAGAGTTTATAGGGAAGACCTGGATAGAGTTGCTAAAGTATTTGAAACCATAATTAGGACTCAGGACCCTGACTGGAATGATATACAAGTCATGTTAGATATGTTGTTGGATAATACAGAGAAGATAGTGTTGAGCACGGCCAGAAAGCAGGTGAAGGGGGCACATACTAATGGAGACTTAGAAGGAACTGTAGATCAGAATTTTCCTTCAACAGATCCAAGGTGGAACCCCAATTTACCTGGGACCCAAGTTTGTTTAACAAGGTATCAGAGATGGGTATTATTTGGTGTAAAGCATGCTATACTGAAAGCCATGAACTGGTCAAAACTGTATGAGGTAAAGCAGGACGATACTGAATCCCCCACGACCTTCATGGAATCATAAAAATGACTGCCAGAATATATACTAATCTGGATCTTGAGAAACCAGAGGAAGCAGTACAGTTAGCAACTTTATAGGGCAGTCAGCCCTGGATATTAGAAGGAAACTCCAGAAATTAGAAGGAGCAGAGTCACGTGACTTAGGAAAGTTGTTATAAGATGCTTGGAAAGCATATCGCAACAGAGATAATGAAAAAGAAATGTGACAGTTTAAAAGCAAAAATAAGAGACACGAGAACCTACTTGGGACTCTAGAGGGAGCTAAGGGACCGGCTAAAAGGGTAGGGGGAAGAGGGGTCAGAGAGGAACAGGGGGAAGGGAAGGCAGGGGGTTCCCACCGTTTCCCTGACAACGATTAGGAGAAGATCAGTGTGCGCTTTGTAAGAAAAAGAAAAGGGGCATTGGAAGCGAGAATGCCTGTAGGGTGGGAAACTAGACCCATCCTTACAGGCTATTACATTAGAAAGTGAAGATTCACAGAATCACAGAATAAGCTGAGTTGGAAGGGACCCACAAGGAAGATCGAGTCCAACTCTTAGCCCTGCATAGCACCATCCCCAAGTCACACCATGTGCCCAAGAGTATTTTCCAAACGCTTCTTGAACTTAGGCAGGCTTGGTGCTGTGACCATTCCCTGGGCAGCCTGTTCCAGTGCCCAACCACCCTCTGGATGAAGAACCTTTTCCTAATATCCAACCTAAACCTCCCCTGACACAGCTTCAGGCCATTCCCTTGGGTCTTGTCACTGGTCACCACAGAGAAGAGATCAGTGTCTGCCCCTCCTCTTCCCCTCACAAGGAAGTTGTAGACTGCAATGAGGTCTCTCCTCAGTCTCCTCTTCTCCAGGCTGAACAGACCAAGTGACCTCAGCCACGCTTCATACAGCTTCCCCTAAAGGCCCTTCACCATCTTTGTTGCCCTCCTTTGGATGCTCTCAAAGAGTTTAATGTCTTTCTTATATTGTGGTGCCCAAAACTGCACACAATATTCAAGGTGAGGCTGCTCCAGCAGAGTAGAGAGGGACAATCACCTCCCTTGACCAGCTGAAGGTGCTTTGCCTGATGCACTTTAACCACTACCCTACCACTGTGAACTTGCTTAGTATCTGTTGCTGCCTGTTCCGAGCTTACCTTCCCCCTCCCCAAGACAAGCCAGGACTTGCCTCTGCCATGTGCTCCTGAACTCCTTTGTTCCAAGCGCAGGCAAAACCAAATGTAACTCAAACTCTTTAGCAGTGTCTGATTGGCCAGTCACCCCGGGTCCACCCCCAGTCCTCCCCTTTCCCCTTCTCTGAATAAAAGAAGGGCCCAAGAGAGGGCCCACCCTCTTTGGCTTGCGTTCCTTCTGTGAACATCTTGTCTCTGTCTCTATTTGAAAGCTTCTAATTGCAGGAATTGGTAACCAAAAGCTATATTTCTCCCTCTTTGCTTTTACTGGTGGTATCAGTTTTGCAGCTACTATTTGCCGCTTTTAGAGCTACTGAAATGCTAGATTGTCCGTGCTACCTCTCTAGGCTGCCCAAGGCTTTCTAAGGCATTGAACTACGATCCTAGCTGGTAAAAAGCTGTGAGCATTTTCCACAAGTATCCCTTCCAGTCCTGTGTCCAGGTCATTAATGAAGATGTTAAAGATTACAGGGCCAAGGATGGAGCCCTGTGGAACCCCACTAGTGACAGGTCACCAGTCTGATGTCACACCATTCACTAGAACCCTTTGCGCTCAACCCATGAGCCAGTTGCTCACCCATCACATGGCGTGTTTATCTAGCTGAATGCTGGACATTTTGTCCAGAAGGATCCTGGGAGACACAGTATCAAAAGCTTTACTGAAATCCGAAAAGATTACATCAACTGGCTTCCCTTGATCAACTAGGTGGGTTACCTTGTCATAAAAGGAAATCAGGTTTGATAAGGAGGACCTCCCCCTCATGAAACCATGCTGGCTGTGACCGATGACTGCATTGTCTTTCAGGAGTTTTTCAATACCTCCCAGAAAAAATCTTCTCCATAACTTTACCAGGCACTGAAGTGAGACTGACAGGCCTGTAGAAGAGACCACCTGGTGGAACAGGTAAACAGGGAAATTCACCTAGACATTATTGGCAGGTGGATTTCTCTGAATTACCTAGTAAAAACAGGTATAGGTATCTTTTGGTATTGGTAGATACATTTTCTGGCTGGCCAATAAAGCCAGGTAAGTGGTAAAAATTATGCTTAAAGAAATCATACCCAGATTTGGGTGGCCACTTGGGATGTCTTCAGATAGAGGCCCACATTTTATAGCAGATGTGGTACAACAGCTGAACAAGACCTTAGGTATAAAATGGAACTTAGCGACCACAGTCGAGTGGGAAAGTGGAAAGGATGAAACAGACTTTAAACTGACATATTAGTGAAATGTGCCAAGAAACCTCTTTAAAATGGTCACAGGCCCTTCCTCTGGCTCTTTTGCAAGTCAGAACTCAGCCAGGGTCAAAAACTAAAGTGAGCCCCTATGAATTGCTGTATGGACAGCCATATCAAACACCATCAATTCCAGAAGAAATACATTTAAAGAGAGAAACAGATTTAAATCTATACTTGATTTCTTTAGGAAAAACCCTTGCTGGACTCAATTGGTTTGTAACTCTATTGGGACCAGTTGCTTTGGATGCACTTGTTCATCCGTACCAGCCTGGGGATTTTGTATATGTAAAGATCTGTGTATTGGGTTTGCATGGTGTTGGGGTTTTAGTTTAGTCTTAGTTTTTTTCCTGTTAAAGGAATTTTTTTCCCATATGCATGTTGCTAGGGGACAAATGGCTGTACTTAAGAAAGACAAAAGAGGGGGGTGGGGCGGGCCTGGCTACTCCTTTGTTTTCACCTGGGTGTGGGGTCAGTTCGCTCTCAGCGTTCGGAGAGAGAAGCTGCAGAGAAAGGAGCTGCTGTTTCTTCTTCGGCCGTTTTTTTTTCTTTTCTGCTGGAAACAACGCCGGGATCCCAAAGCTGCTTTTCCCTGCCCCGCTGCTGTTTCGAGCTTTCGCTACGCTGTAGCCGTGCTTGCCTTGCCTGCCCGACCTCCGGGAGGGGTTCCCCGTTTGGGTACATATCTGTCCTCTGGGATCTGTGCTCGTCCCTGCCGCTCCAGCCTGCCGTTCCAGCCTGCTGTTCCCGAGAGTCCGGCCGGACACCGAAGCCAGCCGTGTGGGGTTTGTGAAGTCTTTGTTCCATCCTTCCCCGGGACCCCAGGGCACCAGTGCCACGTGCTCCCCGAGCTCGCTCCGGAGCGCCCCCTGCAGCCGCGGGGAAACCATCACACCTGCCCTGCTCACCGGGAGCCACCAGCGATCCCTGCCGGCTGCGAGCGGAACTGCACCCGAGGGGAAAGGGCCTGGCAGCCGAGAAGGCTGGGACTGGGTTTGTATTTGCTGTTACTGCCATAGTTGTTGTTGTTTTGTTGGACTGGTTATATATATATATATATATATATATATATATATATATAGTAAAGAACTGTTATTCCTATTTCCCACATCTTTGCCTAAAGGCCCTTGATTTCAAAATTATAATAACTCGGAGGAAAAGGGGTTATATCTGCCACTTCAAGGGAGGCTTCTGCCTTCCTTAGCAGACACCTGTCTTTCAAAACCAAGACACATGGCCAGGTTTTGGTAGCGGAGGGGCTACAGGGGTGGCTTCTGTAAGAAGCTGCTAAAAGCTTCCTCTGTGTCCAGCAGAGCCAATGTCAGCCAGCTCCAAGACAGATGTGCCACTGGTCAAGGCTGGGCCAATCAGAAGTGGTGGTGATGCCTCTGTGATTACGTATTTAAGAAGAAAAAAAAAGTTATTGCACAGTTGTAATTGCAGCCAGAGAAGAGAGAAGGAAGTCTCCCACAGCATACTCCTGGAAAAGCTGGCAGCCCATGGCTTGGACAGGAGCACTTTTCACTGGGTCAGGAACTGGCTGGATGGTCGGGCCCAGAGAGTGATAGTGAATGGTGCTTCATCCAGCTGGCAGCCAGTCACCAGTGGTGTCCCTCAGGGATCTGTACTGGGACCAGTTTTGTTCAATATTTTTATTGATGACATGGATGAGGGTATTGAGTCTACTATTAGTAAATTTGCAGATGACACTAGGCTGGGAGCTTGTGTCCATCTATTGGAAGGAAGGAGAGCTCTGCAGAGAGACTTGGATTGGTTGGATGGATGGGCAGAGTCCAACAGGATGAAGTTTAATAAGTCTAAGTGCTGAGTTCTGCATTTTGGCCACAAAAATCCCCTACAACGTTACAAACTGGGGACAGTGTGGCTGGACAGTGTCCAGGTGGAAAGGGACCTGGGGGTGCTGGTCAACAGCTGACTGAATATGAGCCAGCAGTGTGCCTTGATGGCCAAGAAGGCCAACGGCATCCTGGCCTGCATTAGGAACTCTGTGGCCAGAAAGAACAGGGAGGTCATTCTTCCCCTGTACTCGGCACTGGTGAGGGCACATCTTGAGTACTGTGTCCAGTTCTGGGCCCCTCAGTTTAGGAAGGACATTGAGATGATTGAGTGTGTCCAGAGGAGAGCAACAAGGTTGGTGAGGGGCTTGGAACACAAGCCCTATGAGGAACGATTGAGGGATCTAGGGTTGTTTAGTCTGGAGAAAAGGACACCTAGAGGTGACCTTATCACTCTCTACAACTTCCTGAAAGGAGGTTGTAGACAGGTGGGGGTTGGTCTCTTTTTCCACCAGGCAGCAACTGACAGAACAGGAGGACACTGTCTCAAGCTGCGTCAAGGAAGGTATAGATTGGATATTAGGAAAAAGTTTTTCATGGAAAGAATAATAAAGTACTGGAATGGTCTGCCCAGGGAGGTGGTAGAATCACCATCTCTGGATGTGTTTAAAAAAAGACTGGACATGGCACTTGGTGCCATAGTCTAGTTGAGGTGTTAGGGCATGGGTTGGACTCGATGATCTTGGAGGTCTCTTCCAACCTCATTATTCTGTGATTCTGTGAAGAATATGTGACAGGAACAACTCTGCAGATATCAGTCAGTGGAGAAGGAGGGGCAGAAGGTGCTCCAGGCACCAGAGCCAAGATTCCCCTGTAGCTTGTGGTGAAGACCATGGTGAAACAGCTGTGTCCCTGCAGCCCATGGAGGTCCACTGGGATGCAGAGATCCACCTGCAGCCCATGGAGGAGCCCCACACCAGAGCAGGTGGATGTCTGAGAGGAGGCTGTGAACCCATGGGAAACCTGTCCTGGAGCAGACTCCTGGCAGGGACCTGTGGAGAGAGGAGTCCAAGCTGGAGCAGATTTCCTGGTAGGATTTGCAGCCCTGTGGGGGACCCATGCTGGAGAAGGCTGTTCTTAAAGGACTGCGCTTCATAGAGGAGTGACCATGTTGCAGTGGTTTGTGGAGAACTATCTCCCATGGGAGGGATACCATGCTGGAGCAGGGGTAGGACTCCTCTCCCTGAGCAGTGTCAGAAACAACCTGTGATGAACTGACCCCCATTTTGTGGCACTGTCTTATTTTCCTTCTGATGATCCTGCTCTGATTTTGTTAGTAATCAGTTCAATATCTCTGATTCGAGTCTCTTTTGCCTTTGACAGTATTTGGAGTGTGATCTCTCTCTGTCCTTATCTAAACTTTTAAACTGTTATATTTTCTTTTCCCTGTCCAGCTGCAGAGAGGAGTGATAGTGTAGCAGGGCATCTAATCCCCCACAAGAGCTTATCTGTTGTTTTTTTAACTAGTCAGACAACTCAAACAGGACAATCTGTCTTGTAGTGAGTTATTTTGGTGCCATGGGGTTAACAGTGGTCTGGCATCTGGAAGATAAGCTGGATTTCTGACTGACAGACACCTCACTTTACAAACTATACAAAAAACTTTCACAAAGCAGAAATCTTCTATACATTTCCATGGAAACTTGTGGGGTTTCTCCCATGAGTAGGGGTGCCTGCTTCACGGTTAGTCCCCCAGAGATTAAGTGAAAAGAATGTGTACATTTTCGTCATTTTGGTAGTAAAGTTACATTTGACTCCTAATCAATACTATTTCTTTTGCTAGCTTTAATACAGGTACCTTGATATCGTACACAGTTTTATGTTATGCTGTACTCTACTGGTAGTTCTTTTTAGTTTTAGACTGTGTAGTAATGATGCCTTTTCCTGGTCTTAAAATCAAGAGTCATACACGGTTAGAAGGGGAAAAGGGATTTTACCATGGTATTTATTTTAAGGATCCTTAGGTGCACACGTCCAGGTCATATGCATCGAGATGCACCCCGCCGAATATGCCCCTCCCCCAAAAGATTGGGTATAACATTATAGGTCTTACTAATTAGCATATCTATCAAAGATTCCCCAATGAGACGCTCAAGTGAGCTCCCCTCCCCAAGGAGCCTTCCCCTGGATGGTTCTATCTTAGTTTACAGAATGTGTTCTGCAGAGGACCTTGGGGTCTGGGGCACACTGATCCCTAGCTATGAAGCTTCTAAAATGTTTAGTCTCTTAGCTTGACAAACAAGTCCAAGAACATAGGCAAAAAGCACTAGGAATACAGAAGTTGTAAAAAGGTATAACAGGGGTATAAAAGAAAAGGCAAAAATCTTCATGGCATCATTTCCCCCCTTTTAGAGACTAATAAAACTCTACCTTGTCTAGTCTCTACTCTACTCTATTCTTTACCCGCAGAACCGGTTTACACAACCGGCTGCTCCACAGGCAATTACACAGATAATAACTACAATTACAGCTATGATGAATATTTCTTTTACCCAGGCCCAGTTTGGTAACCATGAGGTGAGGGTATCAAAAATATGACCAAATTTTAAGGTGTTATTTCTAGAAGCTACGTCATGTAGAATTTGAGTTCTTTTCCAAATTTAATCTAAATCTTTCTTAATTCTTCTATTAAAATGCCAATCAATGGCCAGTGACCCTTCCCATCTAGGGGTGGTAACTGAGTACAGATCCAGCAATCTCTCTTATTAAGAATTTTGGACACATTTTGGACCACAGTCTTATGCAAATCATGGGGTGAACCCTGAACCATGGTTACCAGTTGGGCAAACAGCAAACATGTAAAAAACAGTTTAAATGCATCTTTCTGATTTGTATCAGTCTCTGTCTTCTTGGTGATTTTGGGAGCAGAAGCTTTCTTCACCCTGGAGTAGTGAATCCACGGTCCTTTGCCAGCAACCTTGACCCCAGTAAAAGTGGTCAGCAAAACTTGGAATGGTCCCTTCCACTTGGCTTGCAAGGGGTCGCTGTCCCAGCACTTGATGTAGACCCAGTCTCCAGGCTGGAATGGGTGAGCAGCTGTGTCCAATCCTATTGGTTTGGAGAACGCGACGAATCTCTGGAGCTTCTGCAAAGTGGAACTCAGAGCCATTAAATACTTTTGTAAATCATTTTTACCTCTCATATGAATTTTCCCTGGGATATGTGGAACCTGGTATGTCCTGCCATATAATATTTCATAGGGACTGATGTTGTCCCTTCGCCTTGGCTGTATGCGGACTCTCAGCAAGGCTATAGGCAGGGCTTGAACCCATGTCATGGATGTCTTTTGATAAATCTTGCAAATCTGGGTTTTGAGGGTCCCATTCATGCGTTCAACTTTGCCACTTTCCTGGGGCCTGTATGGTGTGTGCAGGTCCCAGGTAAGTCCCAAAATCCTGCTAACTTCCCCAACCACCGTTGCAACAAAATGTGGTCCCCTATCTGATGACATTCCCAAAGGAACCCCCAAATCTTGGTATTATATGATTGAGCAAAGCTTTCACTACTTCTTTTGCTGTGTTGGTGCAACAGGGGAAAGCCTCAGGCCATCCACTGAAGGTGTCAGCCAGTACCAGTATATACCTGCATCCCTCTTTGCGTGGCATCTCAGCAAAATCTATTTGCCAATAATCTCGGGAGACCTTCTGTCTTTGTCACTCTTAGCACAACTCTCTTGCTTGTGTCGGGGTTGTTTTTACAGCAGGTTTCACACTTGCTTGTTACGGATTGTACAATATCAGTCATCCCTCTCCCTATCACTACTTTCCTTAAATGTTTTAAAAGATTTTCTGTTTCCCAGTGGGTACTTTCATGCTTTCGTTGGGCTATTTCCCGAAGGATCAGGGGTGGAACTACGACTTGTCCTACCGGAGTAACAGCCCAACCACCTTCTTTGATTTCAGCCTTAAGGAACTTAATTAATTTGTGATCCCTCTGATCGTATTTTGGGGTAAATGATGAAAAATCTATCTCTTTCTATGGTACCACTGCAAAAATGCCTTTTTCTGCAATCCCCCTTGCTGTTTCATCAGCAAAACGATTTCCAGTTCGGGGGCTGTTTTCCCGTTTTGATGACCCTTGCAATGCATGATAGCCACTTCCGTAGGCTTCCAAATGCTCTGTAAAAGTGCAAGAATTTGTTTAGCATGCTTAACCTCATTACCTTGAGCAGTCAGCAGGCCACGTTCCTTCCAAATAGCTCCGTGGGCATGAACAACACTGAAGGCATATTTGGAATCAGTCCATATGTTCACCTTCTTCTCCTCACTCAGTTCTAGAGCTCTCGTTAGTGCAATGAGTTCAGCTTTCTGTGATGATACATCTGGAGGCAAGGCTTTTGCCTCAGTGATTTTATCTGAGGTGGTTACAGCGTAACCCGTCATCCTCCTACCGTTTCTCATGAAGCTGCTCCCATCAGTGTACAATTCCCAGTCTGGATCCTTCAAAGGAACATCTTTCAGGTCTGGTCTGCTGGAATAAGTTTCCTCTACTGTCTGCAAACAATCATGCTCAGGCACACTGTCAAGTAATGTGGATGATAAAAACATCGCAGGGTTTACCACAGAAGTTGTCTTTAGAGTAACATCATCTTATTCTAACAACACAGATTGGTATTTGAGCATCCTGCTAGGGGAGAGCCAGTGTCCCCCCTTTTGGTCCAGCACATTTATCACTGCATGGGGTACATACACGACAATGTCCTGCCCAAGGGTGAATTTACGGGCCTCCTGTATCAGAAGGACTGTTGCTGCCACAGCTTTCAAGCATCCTGGCCAACCTTGGGCTACATTATCTAGTTGTTTTGAAAAATAGGCCACAGCTCTTCGCTGGTCTCCAAGGTGCTGTGCCAGTACCCCCAGAGCAACATTCAGTCGCTCATGTGTAAAGAGTTCAAAAGGTTTAGTCAAATCTGGCAGCCCCAGAGCTGGGGCTGACATCAGGGAATGTTTCAGCTGTTTAAATGCAGCCCTGGCATTCTCTGTCCACATAATTGTCCCCTTTTCAGCTGCTTTAAGGACCTCAAATAAAGGTCTCACCAGTATACCGTAGTTTGATATCCATAGGTGACACCAACCTACCATTCCCAGGAAGGCCTGCATCTCCCTTACGGTATGGGGCTCTGGAAGTCGACAGATGGCTTCCTTCCGCTCTCTGCTGAGTTGTCAATGTCCACGGAAAATTTCCAGGCCCAGGTATACTACTGTTTCCCTGGCAACCTGTGCCTTCTCTTTCGAGACCTGATACCCACTTTGGCTTAAAAGGTTCAACAGACTTACAGTGAGCTTTATGCAGTCATCTCTCATCTTGGCCGCTATCAAGATGTCATCAACATACTGGAGAACCGCTCTTCCTGGTTCTTGTTTCCTCCAGTCCTCAAGCTCCTTTGCCAGCTGGTTTCCGAATATGGTCAGGCTGTTTTTGAATCCTTGTGGTAAAACTGTCCAGGTGAGCTGGGTCTTTCTCCCTGTTTCAGGATTCTCCCACTCAAAAGCAAAGAGTTCTTGGCTATTCTTATGCACAGGAATGCAGAAAAAGGCATCCTTGAGATCTAAAACAGTGAACCACCCTAATTCATTTGTTAATGTTGTCAAAAGTGTGTAAGGATTCGCTACCACTGGGTGTATGTCCTCTGTTATCTTGTTGATTTCCCTCAAATCCTGTACCAACCTGTAGCTTCTACCATCAGCTTTCTTTACTGGCAAGATTGGTGTGTTGTACCTGGATTCACATTCCACTAACAACCCAAATTTGAGAAACTTTTCAATCACAGGTACTAATCCCTTGCGAGCTTCTAATTTCAGAGGATATTGTCTTTGCCTTACTGGTGTAGCCCCTGCTTTGAGTGTGATACTCACAGGTTCAGCTTTTTTGGATCTCCCAGGAGAATCATTGGCTCACACTATTTGAATGACAGCGTCTTCAACTTCTTTGGGAATTTTTCCATGGCATTCCTGTACAAGTATAGCAGCTGCTTTGATAATTTTAGATTCTGGGATTATAACTTTCACTCCCCCTTCCTTTGAAAACTTAATTTCTGCTTCCAATTTTTCCAATAAATCTCTGCCTAACAATGGCATTGGGGAATTTGGAATATATACAGGAACTGGTGAGTGACCCAGTGTTTTCCCAATTTAAATTTTAAAGGCTGGAGAAAAGGCCTTGTTTCACTTACCCCTGTAGTTCCGATCACATCCACAGTGTCTTGATTCAGTTTACCTTTTAAAGTATTTAACACAGAATATGTTATTAACTCAACAACCACCCATTTCTGGTATCGCTTCAGCTTTTCCATTTGTTCTGGGACACTGGGATCCTAGCCAGGATTTGCTAGGGGATAGATGTCATTAACTGACCCTTGGAGACTCCCAGTTGCAATCTGAGTTTCTATAGCAGATATAGCAGCCTTGTTGACCATTTCTCTCTCAATTTTATCCAATAATTCATCTAGCATAACATTTAGATCACCCCAATCTGGGTTTTGGGATTTTATGGCCATTTCTACACACATAGCTACTCTCTCTGGGTTGTCCCTGTACTTCCCAATTGAGTTTTTCCACTGCTGTAACTCCCCAAGGGAAAATGGTATTTTTATATAAATGGCTCCTTGATTTCCCACAGCCTGTCTCAGAGGTGCTTCTAATGCAAGTTCTTCCTCCCCCCCTTTATCTGTTTTGGACCTTGTGTGTTTAGTGACGGGACTGACTGCTTTCATAGCTTCTCGGGCTATCCTGCCCCTTCTTCTATCACCCTCCCTGTGAGAACCATCTGTATCGGAATCATCCCATTTGCTTTTAATTTAAATTGCTTCATTGGTTTTAAAGATTGTTCCAGCTGAATGTTGATCAGGAACTGTCCCACTTTTTGCGGCAGTGGAGGGGTAGGGAGACAGGGGCTGCAAGCAGCTTCTCCCGTCCCTAGCTCTGCAAGAGCCGCCTGGGTCAGGGCCATCCCATCTGCCCTCAGCTTTAACATTGGCCACGTCGCAGGGTGGGGAGACCGAGCGGCTCCTCCTGTCTCTGGCTCAGAAACCAGCGGTTCTCCGTACTGGGGAATGCCGCCGCAATTGCCTGTGTCCATTTCTGCCTTCACTTCCTGTGCTGCTTTGGCCAAATTTAGAAATATATCCTCTGAGAGAAGGCAGGTCACCACCACCCCTCCCCCACCAGGTTTGGGGAAAATAAGTTTTCCTCAAAGGAAAGTGAAAGAAATAAAAACTATTTATTTAACAAACACACGGGAAAAGGAAAATAATGCAAAATAATAAAATCTCTCGCTGTGGAGAAAAAACCTGGGAAAGTGTTAGAGTCCTCCCTTTGGTCTCCTCGGAGCTGGGGCTTGGCCCAGGGCCAGGCCCTCTGTGCTCAGTGGAAAGTTCTCCTGATGTGTTCTGATAGCGAAGCAGTCCAGTGGAAAAGGGAGAAAATCTGAAATTCCAGGGAAGGGGAAAAAAAAATTCAACTCTCAGTCTCTCTCCGGAGAAAAAGAAGCTGAACCACTGGCCAAAAACTGACCTGGGAGCAGCAAGCTGAGTGCCTCCTCCCTCCCCTGCCACGGCTGGAAAAAAAAAGTGTCTATCTCTGTGTGACCTTGAACAAGCTGCAAACTGCTCTGAAAAAGTTTTGCTCAGTTTTTCCTTCCCTGTCTCAGGCTCAGTTTAGAGGCATAGAAAGGTACAAGAATTAATTTCTGGGCATAGGGCAGCGATATGGGATACACATCATAAAGTCACCCCAAGACAGGAATTACTGTTGTAACTGCAGTGAAGGGGCAAGGTGTGGATTTTGTGTAAATCGTCCACTTTCATTCTGTGTTGTGATAATGGTGTTTTGATTTTTGTGGGGGGAATTTTTGTCCTGCTTTTTTTGGTTGGTTTTGTTGATTTGAGTGTAGGTTGTGTAATGAATGTGGTAATTCTTAAATATGTGATCCACAGAGGCAAGGGGTGGAAGCATCAGCGCTGTCTCTCTAACATTCTTCCCCCTTCAAGGGGCTAGGAGTGGGCAAGATCCTGGGAGGGGACACACCTAACCCAGCTGACCCAAATTAACCAAAGGGATATTCCATACCATATGACATCAGCTCAGCTATAAAAGCTAAAGGAAGGAGGAGGAACATGGGGCATTCGTTATTTATAATATTTGCCTTCCAGAGTGTCCCGGTTTGAGACAAATTTGGAGGAATGTCCAAAATGAATGTCCTCTGATAGAAGGCAGGTTACAGCCATCCCTCCCCCACCAGGTTCGGAAAAAAAAAATTCCTCAGAGGAAAGTGAAAGGAAAAAACCTATTTATTTAACAGACACAATGCACAATTGTAAAGGAATAATGCTAGATAATAAAACCTCTCGATGTGGAGAGAACATGGTAAATTCTCAGAGTCCTTTATTTGAGTGTGGTGTCTCTCTCCTCTTCGGAGCTGGGTCGGCCTGGGCCCCCTCCAGGCCGAGGGATAAGGTCTCCTGGTGTGTTCTGGTATTGTTGAACAGTCCAGAAGAGAAGAAGAAACTGAAGTCCCAGGAAAACAAAGGAGTTTAACTCTCCTGAGAAAAAGAGCCAAGAGCCAGGAAAAACAGGAAGGTGCTTGCCTCAGCTCTGCAGCAGCAGCAGCAGCAACAGCAGCAATCTCTGTGTCCTTGGAGCACAAACTGCTTTGAAAAGTTCGTCTGGCTTTTTTCCTTTCTCTTGCACCCAGTTTTAAAGACACAGAAAGGCACAGGAATCATGTCTGGGCATAGAGCGGTGATAGGGGATACACATCATAAAGTCACCCCAAGACACAGAGCAACCACTCTGCGTGCTGAAGCCCTGCTTCCTGGGAAGTGTCTGAACATCACTTGCTGATGGGAGGTAGAGAATAAACTTGTTTTTCTCTTTGCTTATGCATGCACAAACTTTTGCTTTTCCTTTAGTAAACTGCCTTATCTCAAGTTGTTTTCCATCTGTTGGGGTTTTAGTTTAGTCTTAGGGTTTTTTTTTCTGTTAAAGGAATTTTCTCCCATATGCATGTTGCTAGGGGACAAATAGCTGTACTTAAGAAAGACAAAAAGGGAGTGGGGCGGGCCTGGCTACTTTTTTGTCTACACCTGGGTGTGGGGGCAGTTCGCTCTGAGCGTCCGGAGAGAGAAACTGCAGAGAAAGGAGCTGCTGCTTCTTTCTTTTTGGCCGTTCTTCTCTTCCTGCTGGAAACAACGCCGGGACCCCAAAAGCCGCTTTCCCTGCCCTGCTGGAGGCCGAGCTGTGGCTGCTCTGACCCACTGCTGCTGCTTCGAGTTTTCGCTACGCTGTAGCCCTGCTCGCCCTGCCTGCCTGGGCATCCGTGGGGTTCTCCCATCTGGATACATCTCGCCTGCCACCCGGGATTTGCGTTCGTCCCTGCCGCTCTAGCCTGCCGCTTTAGCCTGCTGCTCCCGCCTGCCGTTTCCAGCCTGCCGTTCCCGAGAGTCCGGGATCGGCTGCCCAGGGGTTTGTGAAGCCTTTGTTCCTCCCCTTCCCGGGATTCCAGGGCACGGGTGTCGCGTGCTCCCCGAGCTCGCTCCGGAGCGCCCCCTGCAGCCGCGGGGGAACCATCGCACCTGCCCTGCTCACCGGGAGCCGCCAGCGCCCCTGCCGGCTGCGAGCGGAACTGCACCCGAGGGGAAATAGCCTGACAGCCGAGAAGGTTGGGACTGGGTTTGTGTGTGCTGTTACTGCCATAGTTGTTGTTGTTTGATTTGACTGGTTATATACATATACATATATATATATATATAGTAAAGAACTGTTATTCCTATTTCCCACATCTTTGCCTAAAGGCCCTTGATTTCAAAATATAATAACTTGGAGGGAAAAAGGGTTATATCTGCCACTTCAAGGGGGGCTTCTGCCTTCCTTAGCAGACACCTGTCTTTCAAAACCGAGACAGATCTTGGCGCCCAACGTGGGGCGTGAGGGCATTAAGAGAGAGAGGTGAAAAAAAAAGGAATAACAGTTCTTGGATAACTTTATTTTGTGTGCCAGATATAGGAACCTTGTTAGGCTGCACTATGTGGTCTAGTTTACCCTGGTTCGGGTGGCATGTGGCCGTAGCTATATTCTTCCCCTTTGCAGCTCCTTACTTGAATATGGGTCCTCTGACTAAGGCTACCATTGCTGTTATCCAGCTTGCGTTATGGGTCGAGAAGGTGAGGAATTCATGGGTTTTTAGCTTCCTCCGGAATGTGGGCACATGGATAAACGGCTATCACACACTGAGCACATGTTTTTGGGGTTATGTTAACAATGGTACCTTCTGTGAGGAAATGACACCAGGGGAAGTTTTCCCCCAACCCCTCAACCAGTTCTTCGGGCCCACCCCATCAATTTTCGAAGGGTTTAAATTCCCTCTGAATATTAACCATCTGCTGCTGATAGGCCTACTCTATTTAGCACTCAAGGATAAGTTGAGATTGGCTTGGATATCTACCCGGACACCAGCCCCAGAGACTAGAGATCCTGCCCCAGAACCTGACATGGCCCCAGAGAGTAGAGTTCCTACCCCAGAGCCTGATCCTGCCCCAGAACCTGACATGGCCCCAGACACAAGAGATCCTACCCCAGAGCCCTATCCTGCCCCAGAACCTGGCACGGCCCCAGACACTAGAGATCCTACCCCAGAGACTGACGCAGCCCCAGACACTAGAGACCCCGCCCCACAGACTGATACCGCCCAACAGTCCACCTCAGAAATGGACTACCCAAACTGGGTGGGGGTACTGGCAAAAGGGATGCAAGAGATGTGCCAAGAGATGGGTCAGGTGCGCCAGGGGATATGCCAGGAGATGGGCCAGGTGCGACAGGAGATGTGCCAGGAGATGGGCCAGGTGCGCAAGGAGATGTGCCAGGAGATGGGCCAGGTGCGCCAGGAGATATGCCAATTGCTAAGGGAATACACCTCCTCAGCTAGTGAAAAACCCTCTCCCTGCCCCAAAGAGGGTGAGTCCGATGGTGCAGCAGTAGAACCCACGGATGTTACAACCGTCCAGGCTTCAGCTGAACCACAAGGACAACCACAGCCAGCAGCAGTCGCCCCTGTGCAAAGGAGGAAGTGTAAGACCAAATCAGTACGACCAGTTAATGATGATGGGCAACCAGGGCCCTCACAACCAGCAGGAGAGCCAGAGCCAGAAATCATCACTGAGTCCCTGTCGTACGACAGTCTCCGCACTATGCGAAACGACATTGCGCGAAGGGGGCGTGAGCCTTATACCACCTGGCTGCTTCGGGTTTGGGACCTTATGGGCACAAGTGTGCAACTGGATAGTGGTGAGGCAAGGTATCTGGGATCATTGACCCAGGACCCAGGTGTGGACCAGGTATTTGTGAGGGAGCCAGGGCCCCTTTCCCTCTGGGAGCGGCTCTTAATGAGTGTGAGAGAAAGGTTCATTCACAAAGAAAGAATGCAGGAGTATCATCATAGAATGCAGTGGAAGACACTCGAGCAAGGGTTCCAACAGCTAAGAGAGGTGGCAATATTAGAGGTACTCTTTGGGAGGGATGGACAGCATGATAATGACCCCGATAAGGTCAGGTGCACAGGACAGACGATGTGGAACCTGGCAAGGCTAGGGCCATCGCAATACACCACCTTCATTGCAACGATTGATGCTGACAATACCCGAGAAACCGTGGGCTCTGTTGCCAGCAAGCTCAGGCATTATGACAGCATGATCAATGGCCCGCTGAAAGCTCATGTCTCTGCTGTGGTCCAGGACCTCAAAGAGGAGATGAAGGAGATGAGGAAGGAAATGAGGGAGGAGATGAGGGAGGAGATGAGGGAGGAGATGAGGAGGGTCAGTGTGGCACCAGTGTGAGTCACAGGCCCCCAAGTCAGAGCCCGTCGTCCCCCTGCTAGAGAGAGAGGGTACACCCCACGAGCTGAGCTGTGGTTTTTCCTGTGTGAGCATGGGGAAGACATGAGGAGGTGGGATGGGAAACCCACCTCTGTCCTGGCAGCGCGGGTGGGTGAACTCAAGGAGGGAGGCACTAACCGAGGGGGTTCCGCTAAGGTGAAGGTAGCCTCAGCCTCCCGTGATTGAGCTGCCAGGTATTACAGAAGGGAGGATGATATGTCGGATCCCCTTGAAGGGACCTCGAGCATGTACACCCAGGGAAAGAATGATAACCAGGGCTAGAGGGGCCCTGCCTCTAGCCAGGAAGAGGCACGGGAGAACCGAGTTTTCTGGACGGTGTGGATCCGATGGCCTGGCACATCAGAGCCACAAAAATATGATGCATTGGTTGATACTGGGGCACAGTGTACTTTAATGCCATCGGGACATGTGGGGGCAGAACCTGTATCCATCGCTGGGGTGACCGGGGGATCACAGCAGTTGACCCTTTTGGAAGCTGAGGTGAGCCTGACTGGGAAGGAGTGGCAAAAGCATCCGATTGTGACCGGCCCAGAGGCCCCGTGTATTCTGGGCATAGACTTCCTCCGGAATGGCTATTACAAAGACCCAAAAGGACTCAGGTGGGCATTTGGTATTGCTGCTGTGGAGGCAGAGGGCATTAGGCAATTGAACACCCTGTCTGGGCTATCAGAGAATCCTTCTGCAGTTGGGCTCCTGAAAGTGGAAGAGCAACGAGTGCCAATTGCCACCTCAACAGTGCACCGCCGGCAGTATCGGACAAATCGAGATGCTGTGATCCTCATCCACAAGATGATCCGCGAGCTGGAGAGCCAAGGGGTGGTCAGCAAGACCCACTCACCCTTCAACAGCCCCATCTGGCCTGTGCGCAAGTCTGATGGGGAATGGAGACTGACTGTGGACTATCGTGCCCTGAATGAAGTGACTCCACCGCTGAGCGCTGCCGTGCCGGACATGTTGGAGCTCCAGTACGAGCTGGAGTCCAAAGCAGCAAAGTGGTACGCCACTATTGACATTGCCAATGCATTCTTCTCTATTCCTCTGGCAGCAGAGTGCAGGCCTCAGTTTGCCTTCACATGGAGGGGCGTGCAGTACACCTGGAACCGACTGCCCCAGGGGTGGAAGTACAGTCCCACCATCTGTCATGGACTGATCCAGACTGCACTAGAAAAGGGTGAGGCTCCAGAACATCTGCAGTACATTGATGACATCATTGTGTGGGGGAACACCGCGACCGAAGTGTTTGAGAAAGGAGAGAGAATAATTCAAATTCTCCTGCAAGCTGGTTTTGCCATCAAGAAGAGCAAGGTCAAGGGACCTGCCCGAGAGATCCAGTTCCTGGGAGTAAAGTGGCAAGATGGACGGCGTCAGATTCCCACTGAGGTCTTCAATAAGATCACAGCAATGTCTCCACCGACCAACAAGAAGGAAACACAAGCTTTCCTAGGCGCTATAGGTTTCTGGAGGATGCACATTCCCGAGTACAGCCAGATCGTGAGCCCTCTCTACCTGGTCACCTGCAAGAAGAACGATTTCCACTGGGGCCCTGAACAGCAGCAAGCCTTCGCCCAGATCAAGCAGGAAATTGCTCACGCCATAGCCCTTGGCCCAGTCAGGACAGGACCAGAGGTGAAGAACGTGCTCTACTCTGCAGCCGGGAACAATGGTCTGTCCTGGAGCCTCTGGCAGAAGGTGCCTGGTGAGACTCGGGGCCGACCACTGGGATTCTGGAGCCGAAGCTACAGAGGGTCTGAAGCCAACTACACTCCCACAGAGAAGGAAATCCTGGCAGCTTATGAAGGAGTCCAGGCTGCCTCAGAAGTAATTGGCACAGAGGCACAACTCCTCCTGGCACCCCGACTACCGGTGCTGGGGTGGATGTTCAAAGGAAAGGTTCCCTCCACGCATCACGCCACCGACGCTACTTGGAGCAAATGGATTGCCCTCATCACGCAGCGCGCCCGAATTGGAAACCCAAGTCGCCCTGGGATCTTGGAAATAATTACGAACTGGCCGGAAGGTGAGACTTTTGGGTTATCTTCTGAAGAAGAAGAGGAGCAGGTGACACGTGCCGAAGAAGCCCCACCATATAACGAGCTACCAGAGAGTGAAAGACAATACGCCCTCTTCACTGATGGTTCCTGCCGAATTGTAGGTGCTAGCCGGAAATGGAAAGCCGCTGTATGGAGCCCCACACGACAAGTTGCACAGGCTACTGAAGGAGAAGGTGGATCGAGCCAATTTGCTGAGCTCAAAGCTGTCCAATTAGCTCTGGACATAGCTGAAAGAGAGAAGTGGCCAAAGCTCTACCTCTACACTGATTCATGGATGGTAGCCAATGCTCTGTGGGGTTGGCTGGAAAGGTCGAAGAAGGCAAACTGGCAGCGCAGAGGAAAACCAATCTGGGCTGCTGAAGAGTGGAAAGACATTGCCACTCAGGTAGAGAAGCTATCCGTGAAGGTCCGTCATGTAGATGCTCACATTCCCAAGAGCCGGGCTAATGAAGAACATCGTAACAACAAACAGGTAGATCAGGCTGCGAAAATAGAGGTGTCCCAGAGAGACTTAGATTGGCAACATAAAGGAGAACTGTTCCTAGCTCAATGGGCCCATGATGCCTCAGGTCATCAGGGCAGAGATGCCACCTATAAGTGGGCACGAGACCGAGGGGTGGATCTAACCATGGACAGTATCTCCCAGGTTATCCATGATTGTGAGACATGCGCTGCGATCAAGCAGGCCAAGCGGGTGAAGCCTCTGTGGTACGGTGGGCGATGGTCCAAATACAAGTATGGGGAGGCCTGGCAGATTGATTACATCACACTGCCTCAAACCCGCCAAGGCAAGCGCTATGTGCTCACAATGGTAGAAGCCACCACTGGATGGCTGGAGACCTACCCTGTGCCTCACGCTACTGCCCGGAACACCATCCTGGGCCTGGAAAAGCAAGTCCTTTGGAGGCATGGCACCCCTGAGAGAATCGAGTCTGACAATGGGACTCATTTCAAGAACAGCCTTATAAACACCTGGGCTAGAGAACATGGCATAGAGTGGGTGTACCACATCCCTTACCATGCACCAGCAGCTGGGAAGGTTGAGCGGTGTAATGGATTGCTTGAAACCACCTTGAAGGCACTGGGTGGGGGGACTTTAAAAAACTGGGAGATGCATTTAGCAAGAGCCACCTGGTTAGTTAACACCCGAGGCTCCACCAGCCGAGCAGGCCCTGCCCAATCCGAACCCCTACAAACAACAGACGGAGATAAGGTTCCAGTGGTGCACATGAGAGGTATGCTTGGAAAAACTGTTTGGGTAAAGTCTGCCTTGAGCAAAGACAAACCCATCCGTGGGATCGTTTTTGCTCAGGGACCAGGTTGCACCTGGTGGGTGATGCAAAAGGATGGAGAGACCCGATGCTTACCTCAAGGGGACCTTGTTTTAGGGTGAACTACCCATGGCTCTGTACTTGTATCACTATCAGCATGTATATTTGTATATAATTTGGGTAATGCATAGATTTATATGGTTAAGAAAAAAAGTTAAGTTTCATGTAACATGTTAGTATGGGAAAAAATTTGGGGTGGATAATGTTGGGGTTTTAGTTTAGTCTTAGGGGTTTCTTTTCTGTTAAAGGAATTTTCTCCCATATGCATGTTGCTAGGGGACAAATAGCTGTACTTAAGAAAGACAAAAAGGGAGTGGGGCGGGCCTGGCTACTTTTTTGTCTACACCTGGGTGTGGGGGCAGTTCGCTCTGAGCGTCCGGAGAGAGAAACTGCAGAGAAAGGAGCTGCTGCTTCTTTCTTTTTGGCCGTTCTTCTCTTCCTGCTGGAAACAACGCCGGGACCCCAAAAGCCGCTTTCCCTGCCCTGCTGGAGGCCGAGCTGTGGCTGCTCTGACCCACTGCTGCTGCTTCGAGTTTTCGCTACGCTGTAGCCCTGCTCGCCCTGCCTGCCTGGGCATCCGTGGGGTTCTCCCATCTGGATACATCTCGCCTGCCACCCGGGATTTGCGTTCGTCCCTGCCGCTCTAGCCTGCCGCTTTAGCCTGCTGCTCCCGCCTGCCGTTTCCAGCCTGCCGTTCCCGAGAGTCCGGGATCGGCTGCCCAGGGGTTTGTGAAGCCTTTGTTCCTCCCCTTCCCGGGATTCCAGGGCACGGGTGTCGCGTGCTCCCCGAGCTCGCTCCGGAGCGCCCCCTGCAGCCGCGGGGGAACCATCGCACCTGCCCTGCTCACCGGGAGCCGCCAGCGCCCCTGCCGGCTGCGAGCGGAACTGCACCCGAGGGGAAATAGCCTGACAGCCGAGAAGGTTGGGACTGGGTTTGTGTGTGCTGTTACTGCCATAGTTGTTGTTGTTTGATTTGACTGGTTATATACATATACATATATATATATATATATATAGTAAAGAACTGTTATTCCTATTTCCCACATCTTTGCCTAAAGGCCCTTGATTTCAAAATATAATAACTTGGAGGGAAAAAGGGTTATATCTGCCACTTCAAGGGGGGCTTCTGCCTTCCTTAGCAGACACCTGTCTTTCAAAACCGAGACACCATCTTATTTTCTCTCCCCTATCCATCTAGGGAATGGTAGAGTGGCTTGGTGGGCACCTGGTGTCCAGCCAAGGTCAACCCATCACAACTTCAACTCTGAACCATTGAAGGAAAAGTGGAAAGGACCTTTCCATGTCCTCCTGGTAACTTACACCACGTTCAAGGTAGAGGGAATCGAACCCTGGGTTCATCACATGTGGGTAAAGCCAGTAACCACATATTGTGAGCCTACAGATGTGGGGTATGCCCAGCCCCTGCCCTGGACGGAGGCCTGCTGATAAGGAGATTGCATAACCTCCCAGCAGAATCCCCTTGGAAAAGGCAGCACTTTTCGGTTGGGGTGAGAGAAAACAAGGACCATGATCCTCTGGAAGACCCTATGTAGATTCCTTGTAACTCGTTGGCTTCTACCCTCTCACACCCACCCTTGTATCCCTATAAAATCTATCCTTCTGTGGATGCTAGGAAGGTCTGGCAGAGGAATTTTCCTGTGAAACTTTTCTTTCTCATGAGAGGGCAGTTAGAGAAATCCAGCTTCTCACAGCTTCTCACAGCTTTTCTGAAGGCTTTCGTTCTCATGTGAACTGGATGGACAACAGTTGGAGAGAATGTAAACCATTTTTACACCTGCAGGTTTTTATGAGAACTGTGAAAATTATTTTCCTTCTTTACGAATAATATTTGGAAATGGGTGTCTTACTGCTCAACCTATCACCTTGAGAGGTGATGGGTCAATAGGTCAATCATGTAATTTCTCTTTTGCGAACCATGCTATAAAAGGTATGGGTGATTAAACGAGGCTGCTTCGGCCATACGCGTCTGACCTGGACTTATGTCATGTTTTTTGCCGTCTCTCTGGGGATAACAGCGACAACCTTTGTTACAGGGGGGATACTGCAACACGTGTATCAATCAACGAGGCCCGTGGAAAAGAAATATATATAGACCGATTCTTGATAGATGTTTCAGAGAGATCTTTATTTTCCCAGCCGCATGGCTGAGGATCTCCCCAGGAACTGCTCCAATCACGGGACCTGAGGGTTCTTGCCCGCGCAGGGGAACACAAACCAACCAATGGGGAACGAGGCTGACCAGGGGCTAGGGAAACCCCGTGTCTCCCCCCCAGGGCCCCTCTCCCAGGGCCACATGGCAGGGAGGGAGACCCCAACAACCCTTCTCCCCTGTGGATACAAAAATGCTGTTAGCAAGGAATTTTCCTGCTTCTTCTAAAGCATGGGATACTTTTCTCTCTCACAGAAGATATTTGCAGTTTATGGACCGTGAACACCTGCGACCTTGTAAAAGTTTTGTTTATAGTACAGTAGAAAAATATTTTGACAATGGATGTTTTAGGATTTTAGCCAATCACCCCCAAGGGGTGGCTGGTCCTTTGTCCAATTAGACTATGAAGAAAAAAGTCTATAAAAGAGTTTGGAAAATAATTAAATAAATCAATCCTGCTGCACAATTCCTGCCTGCTGGATCTTCTCTCCTCGTCCTTACAGCTGCGGGACACGGTAATATTTTACGGCATTAATATTTGGTGTCGCCAACGTGATCTGCACGCTGTGACGTGTCCTGCTGCTGCAAGCCAAGCTGAATTTCTCTAGAGGTACGCTGTTCCCCTTTCCCCCCCGGGACCGGGAGGTCTGACGGGACTGAGAAAATGGCGAACAGCGGCTCACAAACCAAGGCTGTGGTAATGGTCTGGAAAGGTGTCTTCAGTATAATGCACACCTCCATTCCTGAGAAATCACTTCGGGAATTATTAGATTGGGCTGCTTTGCAAGGAATTCCCATGGACAGAGACACTGCCCTGGACTTTAGGCAATGGCAGGAGCTCGGCTGTGCTGTACGGCACGAGCTGCCATCTGGGGACCCAGCAGCATTAGAATTATTCCGAACTTGGCGTTCATTATTTATTCTGCTGACAGACCTTGACTGTGGCAGCAGAGCTGGCTCGCCTATTTTGGTGATGAGTGACGGAGGAATGTCCGAAGGGGATCCCGCTGACTGGGCTTCAGGGGCGTGTGGTGCTGGATCCGAAAACCCCCCCCCCCGGCTTCACAGGCAGAGCCTGCACCGGCTCACCCTGCACAGTCACAGGACTCCGCGGCCCCCAGGGACCCCGCGCTGGTAGAGGCTGGGGTGTTGGGGCAGCAGGAGGATGCACAGCCTGCCTTGCCGCTCGGCTCGGCGGCAGCCACGGCTTATCCAGGGCCCTGAATTAGCGGTTTAGCCAGTTGGACCCCCATGGCAGCTCCTAGCCCCTCTGCGCATGCGTCAGCTGCACCAGGAACCCCCGGATCTACCTTCTTGGCCGGCGTAGCCCTAGGCGTGACTGCACCGAGACTGCCTGGCTGTGGTCCATTGCCCTCCATGGCGCTGGGACTGTTCTGCGCAGTCACAGAACCGAGCCGTCGACCTATTAATACGTCATTTGCCTTTGTTGACGGAACTGCCGAATGTCTCACGGCAGTTATCGGTACTGCCACACATATCACAGCAGCTATTGGAACCGCTGAATATATCACGGCAGTTGTCGGAACTGCTCAGCTTGCAAAAGCAGCTACTGCAGATGCCAGAGGCACCCCACCGTGCAGGGTGTGCCAGGCCCGCGCCACCCGCACCGCTCGCGGGAGACGTGGCTCTGAACCAGGAAGTGGCACGGCTGGTGCTGAATCCAGAAGTAGCGCTGCCACGGAAAAACCCAGAAGTGGCGGCGTTGGCCGCGGTGTCAGCGACCGGCGCAGCGCCGGCGCTCCAGCTGCCTGCAGAACTTAGACCAGTGACAGAAGCAGCGGACGCGGCGGCCATGCCCCGGCCGGCGGCGGCGCCGGGCGCAGCCACAGCACAAGAACCAGCAGCGGCGCCGGGAGCTGGCGCAGTGCAAGAGACAAGTACAGCGTTGGGCGCGGCCGCAGAGCAGGGACCAGTGACGGCGCCAGGCGCCGGCGCGGTGCAAGAGACGAGCGGAGCGCTGGGCGTGGCAGCAGCCCCGGAGATGGCTGCAGCAGCTCCAGCACCAGTTCGGTCGGAACCGGCCGAGATGGCATCCCGTAAAGAGGCTGCTGTTCAAACTGCAAGGCAGCCAACTGTAGTCTGTGGTGTCTGTTCTGCCTCTGGTCAATCTGCCCCTCTCCCTCCACCCCTGTTCGCTCCCAGCGCCTCAGAGTTGCCTTTGCCTGATGATTCCTTGTCGGGAAGTGAGGCAGATGAGGTTTTGGCCTCGGGGCGTAAAGCTGCCGTAGCAGCTGCTGCAGATGCCAGAGGCACCCCGCCACGCAGGGTGTGCCGGGCCCGTGCTGCCCACGCCACCAGCGAGAGACACGGCGCCGAACCCGGAAGTGTCGCAGCGAACGGCTCCAAACGCAGAACCCACGACGGCCGCCACGGCCGCTGTGTCAGCGACCGGCACAGCGCCGGCGCTCCAGCCACCAGCAGAGCCGAGACCAGCGACAGAAGCAGCGGACGCGCCGACCATGCCCTGGCCGGCGGCGGCGCAGAGCGCAGCCATGGCGCAGGAGACAGACACAGTTCCGGAAGCGACCGCAGCGCCAGGGGCCAGTGGTGGCACCGAACGCTGCCGTGGAACAAGAGATGGCAGCGACTCTGCATGCGGCTGCAGCCCCGGAGACGGCAGCAGCAGCTCCAGTACCAGATTGGTCAAAACTGGCCGAGACTGCATCTCAAAAAGAGGCTGCAGTTCAAACAACAGCACAGCCGACTGCAACCTCTGCTGTCAGTTTCTCTTCTGGTCAGCTCGTTCCTCCCCACCCACCTCTGTTCGTTCACGGCACCTCAGATTTGCCTTTACTCGATGACTCATTGTCGGGCAGTGAGGCAGAGGAGGCTTTGGCTACAGGGCGTAAAGCTGCCATAGCTGGGCGGCAAAAGAAAAGGCTGCTCCGGTCTCACCCTTGGACCTTTCAGGACTGCACAGTGACAGTGCGTCCAACCCACTACAATCATTTCTTGGAGTCAGTTAAGATGCGGGCTTTGGAGAAGGGAGATTGAAAATTATTGGAAACACTTGGGATGCCAAACAGATTTGAGGATTCTGGGAGTAATCGGGAAGCTGTTACACTGCATCCTGAGGCTGTGCCAGTAGTTCAGGATGGTAGTGACTCCCCAAAAGGGGAGATCCAAGCTTTCCCAGTGTATAAGGCTCTCCCAAATTCAGGCCAGCATGATAAGCATGAAGTAATTGCTTGGAAGGTTGGACAGGATCTGCAATCCAAGGTGGCACAACATGGGCTCGGTTCTGCTGAGGTTATGCAAATAATAAGGGTGATAAATACAGATTTGCTTTCTCCATTTGATATCAGACACCTGGGTCCAATCCTATTTCAACCTGTACAATTTGGAGTTTTTGAGAAAACCTGGAGAAAGCTGGCCTACAAGGCTGCATTAGGGAATATACAGCTCCCTGCTGCCGATCCTAGACGGGCAGTGGGAACAGATGCTCTTATGGGGACTGGTCCCTTCTCTGATCCCAGCCTACGGGGTACTTTTTCCTCTAGAATCCTGCAGCAAGCTCAGCAGGTTGGCATGGCTGCCCTGTTGAAAACCACAGAGTTGTCTGCTCCTAGAAAGCGATATACTGAAATAGTTCAAGGGAAATCAGAGTCATTCCTCTCTTTCATAGAGAAAGTCGCTGCTTCTGTCGAGAAGCAGGTTGAGGATGACGGGTTAAGGCACTTGTTAAGACATAGTGAGAGATAATGCAAACGAGGAGTGCAGCAAAATCATGGATGCCTTACCAGGGGATCCTGAGGTAACAGACATGGTCGAGGTCTGCGCTAAGGTGGGATCTGGGAACCAGAAAAGGTCTGCTTTGGCTGCGTTCCTGCAGCCTGTTCACGCATCTTCTGTTTGTGAACCAAAGAAACCCAAACGTGCGAGAAAACATAAACGGCCTAAGCCGAGCCAAAAAGGGAACACACTGATCCCCCAGTGCAAGAGGTGTGGCAGACCAGGGCATTGCTTGCACTATTGTAGATCTCAGACTCATGCCAATGGTCGGCCAGTGTCGGGAAACTTCCGTCAGGGTGCAAGGAGGGGGAATTGCTCTCCAATGCAGTCGCTCCCCCAGAGAGTGGCACAGGTACAGGCACAGGCCTACTCAGCCACCCTAGAGACGGCACTCAGGGTTTTGACATCCACACCACAGCTGCAGTCGTCTTAGACTCTGGCGGTATTTATAAGGTTCCCTGGGATGCATATGGACCCTTAGCCCAGGGATCCAGTGCGATGCTGGTGGGAAAACCTGATGTTGCCCATCAAGGAATCTTAGTGCACTCAGGAGTTATTGATGCTGACTATAAAGGTCAGATTTGCGCTATGGTCTCCACGCAAAAACCCCCTGTAACTATTCCTGAAAAGACCTGCCTTGCTAAATTAGTGCCTTTTAAGTCTTGTGTCCCCAGGATAGAGCAACAAACTCAGGAAGATAACGGCAGTGGATCTACGGTACTTCCGCAGGCCTTCTGGACTGCAGACATCTCTGACCAAAGGCCACAGATGACATGTACCCTGATCCTGCCGAATGCCCATCCACCCCGGACTCAGCTTCGAGGTTTGATTGATACGGGTGCTGATGTAACTATCATCTCCTTCTCTGCATGGCCTCCCTCATGGCCTTTAGCCCCTGTGGGATCGGCCATCGTAGGAGTAGGAGGAACCACACAGAGCTATTTAAGCGAACGGCCTGTGATGGTGAGGGACCCAGAGGGATGCACAGCTACGATTAGGCCTTATGTTGCTACCACTTCCCTTAACCTTTGGGGACGGGACGTGTTGGCAGCTTGAGGCGTACGGTTTGGGACAAATTTTTAGCAGGGGTCACTGTGTGTAAGGGCGCACAGCATCCTACACTGCCTTTGCGGTGGCTGACTAACACACCAATCTTTGAGCCGCAGTGGCCCCTACCAAAAGAGAAGTTAGACGCCCTTCATCAGCTGGTTCCGGAACAGTTACAACAGGGGCACCTTGAACCTTCTACTAGCCCCTGGAACATTCCTGTTTTCGTAATTAAGAAGAAATCAGGGAAATGGAGATTATTGCAGGATCTCCAGAAAGTTAATGCAGTAATGGAAGGTATGAGGGCATTGCAGCTTGGCATGCCCTCCCCCACCATGATTCCTACGGAGTGGGATATTCTGATCATTGATTTGAAGGATTGCTTTTTCACAATTCCTTTGCATCCTGATGGCAAACCGAAGTTTGCCTTTACTGTGCCTGCCATTAACAGTGCTGAACCTGCTAAGAGATACCAATGGAAGGTCCTCCCTCAAGGGATGAGGAACAGCCCAATTATCTGTCAGTGGTATGTCGCCCAAGCTTTATCCGAAGTTCGCAAGCAGTTTCCTGATGCACGCTGCTACCACTACATGGATGATATCCTGGTGGCAGCATCCACCCAGGAGAGGTGCTGAGAATACAGCTTCAGCTGCTTGCTGCTCTGCATGCCTATGGATTAGAGGTAGCTCCGGAGAAAGTTCAACAGCATCCTCCTTGGAAATATTTAGGAGTGAAAATTTTGGACCAAACTATCCAACGCCAAGAGGTGTGATTCCCAGATTCGATTAAAACCTTGAATGATGCTCAGAAGCTGTTGGGTGTCGTCAATTGGTTACAACCTTATCTAGGTCTAACCCCAAAGCAACTTTCCCCTCTTTTTAATACATTAAAAGGGGATCCTGATCTGAATGCACCTCGGGAGTTGACTCCGGAAGCGCGACAAGCGCTGCAGGAGGTCCAACGGGCTGTTTCCGCTCGTCAGGTTTATTGAGGGGATCCCTCCATTGCTATCACTGTTTTCATTACTATTCCAGACCTCCATCCTACAAGTATCATTGGCCAGTGGAATGCACAATGGCCTGATCCTTTGCATATCCTAGAATGGGTCTTTTTGCCTCATCAGCCGAAAAGGACCGCAACCACGGTGTTTGAATTGGTCGCTTCTCTGATAATCAAATGCCGTCAACGGTGTTTGCAACTGATGGCTGCAGATCCTGCAGTAATTGTCATTCCGATCTCAAAGGAATACTTTGAGTGAAGCCTTATCCATAGTGCTCCTTTGCAAAGTGCACTGCAAAACTTTTCAGGGCAGATCACTTACCATCTGCCCAGCCATAAATTACTGCAGTTGGCAAAATCGACCGTACTTTCCTTGCGGCCAAGAAATAGTCGAGTGCTGGTGCAAGGACCCACTGTCTTTACGGATGGTTCTGGGAAAACAGGGAAAGCCATTGTTACCTGGAAGGAGGGATCTGAATGGCAGGTTATTGGGGATTTAGTTCTCCTCCTGTTTTTTTTTCTTTTTCTCTTAAAGGAATTTTCCCCATACATGTTGCCAGGGGGACTAGTTGCTGGGTGCTTAAGGAAAACACAGGACTTGGCCACAGAGGGAGGGGTGCATCTCTTTCACCTAGGTATGTGGGCAGTCAGTTCCCGGTGTTTGGACAGAGAGAGAGGCTGCTTCTTCAGCTGCTTTCGTCCTACCAGAGAAGCTCCGGGATCCCAAGTCCGCCTTTCCCTGCCCCGCTGGGAGCCAGGCTGTGGCCACCCTGCCCCCACTGTTGCTTCGAGCCTTTGCTACTCTGCAGCCCCGCCACACCCTGCCTGCTGAGACCTCCGGAAGGTTCCCACCACAGCTCCTGAGTTTGGATACATCTCGTCTGCCACCCGGGATTTGTGTTCGTCCCTGCTGTTCCAGCCTGCTGTTCCAGCCTGCTGTTACTGAGAGTCCGGCCAGACACCGGGATCGGCTGCCCAGGGATTTGTGAAGCTTTTGTTCCATCCCTCCCTGGGATCCCAGGCCACCAGTGCCACGTGCTCCCTGAACTCGCTCCGGTGCGCCCCCTGCAGCCTCGGGGGAACTATCGCACTTGCCCTGCTCACCGGGAGTCACCAGTGCCCCTGCCAGCTGTGACCGGAACTGCACCCAAGGGGAAAGGGCCTGACAGCCGAGAAGGCTGGCACTGGGTTTGTGATTGTTTGCTGTTACTGCCATAGTTATTGTTGTTTGTTTGACTTGTTATACACATATAGATATATAATAATAAACTGTTATTCCTATTTCCCATATCTTTGCCTGAAAGCCCCCTTGATTTCAAAATTATAATAACTCGGAGGGGAGGGGGGTCGCATCTGCCATTCCAAGGGAGGCTCCTGCCTTCCTTAGCAGACACCATTCTTTCAAACCAAGACAAAGGTGCTGAAGGAACACGAGTCAGGCTCTGCTCAGTTAGTTGAATTAAGGGCTGTTACCATGGCTTTTCAATGATTCTCACAGGAACCTTTGAATTTGGTTACTGACTCTGCTTATGTAGCAGATATAACCCAACGCTTAGATTGCTCATTTCTGAAGGAGGTGAACAATGCGGCTCTGTTTTCACTGTTGCAAATCTTGTGGTCTGCAATTCAGGCTTGAGTGCATCCGTATTATATCCTGCACATTCGAAGCCACACCAATTTACCAGGGTTTCTAACAGAAGGCAATGCCAGGGCTGACATGCTGGCCAACCCTGCGTGGGTAGGGCCTCAGCCTGACAAAATTGCACAAGCCAAGGCATCGCACGGTTTCTTCCATCAAAGTGCACATACCCTGCAGAAGCAGTTTCATTTAACGCCAACTGAAGCGTGCGACATTGTCAGCGCTTGTGCTGACTGTCACGGACTCGCTGCGCCTTTGCCAGCGGGGGTAAACCCCAGAGGGCTAAAAGCCTTGCAGATTTGGCAAACGGATGTAACTCACATCCCTGAATTTGGTTGGCTTAAATATGTGCACGTCTATTGACACTTTCTCCTCAGCTATGTGGGCTACTGCTCACACTGGAGAGAAGGGCCGTGATGTCATTGCCCATTGGAAATTGGCTTTCTCAGTCCTGGGCGTGCCAGCTTCTGTGAAAACCGATAATGGTCCTGCCTACGCCTCGGAGAAGACGCAGCAGTTCTTGCACCTATGGGGTGTAGACCATGCCTTTGGTATCCCACATTCTCCTACTGGCCAAGCCATTGTCAAACATGTTCATGGTACTTTGAAGCGTGTTTTGGAAAAACAAAAAGGGGGAATGCATGGAGAAACCCCACAGAGCCGACTAGCAAAAGCTTTGTATACAATTAATCACCTTACAGCACCACAAAATTCAAATAATCCTGTTATTCTGAAGCATTTTCTCTCATTGCAGTCTTCAGGCGAGACACAACTGCCCTGGGCAAAAGTCTGGGCACGGAATTTACTTACTAACCAGTGGGAAAGCCCACATGAGCTTATCGTTTGGGGTCGTGGGTATGCTTGCGTTTCCACAGATACTGGGCTACGGTGGCTACCTTCAAAATGCGTTCGCCCTGACCTACGGCACCAGAGGCTGAACAGGCAACCTCCAAATGATGATCAGAACGCCAACCATATAAATGAAGACCCGAATGTAGATCATCAGCCTAATGACTCTTCTGATGATGACCAGGATGTCAACCATGAGGCGGATGGTCCTTCCACAAGCAGAGACTGAACTTTAAATTTCTTGTTATGGAGTCAGATAGTAAAGCCTTAAGGACATATTTAGAATAAATAACTGATGTAAATTTCTATTTAGGATTAATAGTAGAGTTGTTATCTTATAAAACAAAAAGGGGGAATTGTGGATACAAAAATGCTGCTAGCAAGGAATTTTCCGGCTTCTTCTAAACTGTGGGATAATTTTCTCTCTCATGAAGAGATTAGCAGAAGTTCTGTAAACCATGAACACCTGCGAACTTGTAGAATTTTGTTTATAGTAAAGTAGGAAAATATTTTTACAATGGATGTTTTAGGATTTTAGCCAATCACCCCAACTGGTGGCTTATCCTTTGTCCAATTAGACTATGAAGAAAAAAGTCTATAAAAGAGTTTGTAAAATAATTAAATAAATCAATCTTGCAGCACAATTCCTGCCTGTTGGATTTCTCTCCTCCTCCCTATGGCTGAGGCTTGCAGTAATAGAAGGACTCTGAAATTTTCCCAGGTTTCTCTCCACAGCGAGAGGTTTTATTATTTAACATTATTATCCTTTTGACCTGAACGTGTGCACCTAAGGGTCCTTAAAATAAATACCAAGGTAAAATCCCTTTTCCCCTTCTAACCATGTATGACTCTTGATTTTAAGACCAGGAAAAGGCATCAACACTTTTATAAGTTTGGTTCATTTGCATATCAGGGTTAATTCTCCAATTAAAACTTCAGTTAATGATGTAAGTTCCCCAAGCTCATCCCCCAGTGATGACCATGATCTGTGTTGGTTTACACATTTTGGGCCTAGGACAGTCTGAGTGTCCTTGGAGAGCAGGCCTGGAGAGGCTTTGTTATGTCCACCTAGCATGAGAGAGCAGAAATTAACAGGCTACAAGAAACTTCAGAGTTACACACTAGGCAGTACAGGATTTGAAAAATATGAAAATTAAAACCGAAGGCATCATTCAGGAGACTTATTCAGAGAGTTCCTTGGGGAGCAGACTTTAAAAACAAAGGAATCCAGGAAGGGTGGGCCTGCTTCAAAACAGAGATCTTGAGGCGACAGGAACAGACTGTCCCTGTGTGCCGAAAGATGAGTCAAAGACGCAAATGTCCAGCCTGGATGGGCAAGGAGCTTTTGAAGGAACTAAGGAATAAAAAGAGGATGCATCATCTTTGGAAGGAGGGTCAAGTATCTCAGAAAATATTAAAGGGGGATGTTTGGGCATGTAGAAAAAAATTAGAGAGGCCAAAGCTCAGTTAGAACTTAATTTGGCAACTTTTGTGAAGGATAATAAAAAACGTTTTTACGAATATATTAATGGCAAAAGGAGGGGTAAGAACAACCTCGGTTCTCGACCAGATACGGGAGGGAATTTAATGATCGCAGATGGGGAGAAGGCAGAAGTGGTTAACGCCTTCTTTGCCTCAGTCTTTAGTGGGAAGACAGATTGTCCTCAGGACAACTGTCCTCCTGGGCTGGTAGATGGTGTCAGGGAGCAGGATGGTCCCCTGTTATCCAGGAGGAGGCAGTCAGAGAACTGCTGAACCGCTTGGATGTTTATAAATCTATGGGACCGGATGGGATCCATCCCAGGGTGATGAGGGAGCTGGCAGATGAGCTTGTGAAACCGCTCTCCATAGTTTACCAACAGTCCTGGCTCACTGCTGAGGTTCCAGCTGACTGGAAGCTGGCCAATGTGACACCCATTCACAAGAAGGGTAGGAAGAAGGATCCTGGAAATTATACGCCAGTCCGTCTGTCCTCAGTACCTGGTAAGGTAATGGAACAGTCTATACTGAGTGCCATCACACAGCACCTACAAGATGGCCGAGGGATAAGACCCAGCCAGAGTGGGTTTAGGAGGGGCAGGTCCTGCCTGACCAACCTGATCTCCTTTTATGACCAGGTGACCCGCCTGGTGGATGCAGGAAGGGCTGTGGACGTTATCTACCTGGACTTCAGCAAGGCCTTTGACACTGTCTCCCACAGCACACTCCTGGAAAAGCTGGCAGCCCACAGCTTGGACAGGAGCACTCTTTCCTGGGTTAAGACCTGGCTGGATGGCCGGGCCCAGAGAGTTGTGGTGAACAGTGCTGCATCCATTTGGCGGCCAGTCACTACTAGTGTCCCTCAGGGATGTGTGCTGGGGCCAGTTTTGTTTAATATTTTTATTGATGACATGGATGAGGGTATTGAGTCTACTATTAGTAAATTTGCAGATGACACTAAGCTGGGAGTGTGTGTCGATCTGTTGGAAGGTAGGAGGGCTCTGCAAAGAGACCTGGAACGGTTGGATAGATGGGCAGAGTCCAATAAGATGAAGTTCAACAAGTCTAAGTGCAGAGTCCTGCATTTTGGCCGCAATAACCCCCTGCAACACTATAGGATGGAGACAGTGTGGCTGGACAGTGGCCAGGCAGAAAGGGACCTGGGGGACTGATGGACAGCCGACTGAACATGAGCCAGCAGTATGTCCTGGTGGCCAAGAAGGCCAACGGCATCCTGACCTGTATCAGGAATAGTGTGACCATCAGGACCAGGGAAGTAATTTTTCCCCGTACTTGGCAATGGTGAGGCCGCACCTCAAGTACTGTGTCCAGTTCAAGAAGGACGTTGAGACACTTGAACGTGTGCAAAGGAGGACAACAAGGCTGGTGAAGGGCTTGGAACACAAGCCCTATGAGGAACGACTGAGGGAGCTGGTGTGGAAGGTATCTTTTCAGCTTTTTACTGGCTAGGCTAGTGGTTTAATGCCTTAGAAAGCTTCGAGTAGCCAAGAGAGGTAGCATGGGTGATCTAGCACTTTAGTAGCTCTAAAATCGGTACCTGTATCAGCTGCAAAGCAAATACCATCAGCAGAAGCAAAGAGGGAGAAATATAGCTCTCTGCTAGCTCAATTTCCCGCAGTTAGAAGCTTTCAAATGAAACAGACAACAAGAGATGTTCACAGGAAGGTAGCTGAGCCAAGAGAGGGCGGGACCTCCCTCAATCGTCTCTTTTATTTGGAGAAGGGGGAAGGGGAGGACTGGGGCCGGACCTGGGGTGACCAGCCAATCAGACACTGCTAAAGAGTTTGAGTTACATTTGGTTTTGCCCAGGCTTAGAACAAAGGAGCTCAGAGCACATGGCACAAGTTTAGGAAGTTTATGGTAAACAATGCTTTGCTGAGTCTGAGGCCAGGTGAGTTGAGTTTAGTGGTCCCTGATTGTTGTAGCAGCATTTGTTTGAGGGTTTGATGGGCAAGTTCAACAATGCCTTGTCCAGTTGGGGAGTGAGGAATACCTGTAACATGTCGAAATCCCCACTGCTGACCAAAGTTTTTAAACTCCTGAGAGGTGTAGGCAGGTCCATTGTTGGGGTCTCCTCCCCCTGCCATGTAGCCCTGGGAGAGGGGTCCTGAGGGGAGGCACGGGGTTTCCCTAGCCCCTGGTCAGCCTCGTTCCCCATTGGTTGGTTTGTGTTTCCCTGGGTGGGCAAGGACCCTGGGGTCTGATGACTGTAACAGTTCCTCGGCAGATCCCGGCCATGCGGCTGGAGAAATAAACATCTCTGAAACATCTACCAAGAATCTGTCCATATATATTTCCTTTCCACGGGACTCCTGGTTTGGTGCATTGTGTTACAGAATCCCCGCTGTAACAGTCCATTATCAGTTTTTATCTCTTCAGGTATACTGAGCACAGCAAAAGCTTGGACAGGATGTTTTTCAACGTCCTTAGCTTTTTCACCTGCATGTGCAGAGGCATACATAGCACCAGAGAAGGTATCAATAGAAACATGAACGTATTTTAATCTCCCAAATTCAGGGAAATGTGTGACGTCCATCTGCCACACTTCACCGCTATTAATGCCTCTGGGATTGACCCCCATGCCCAGTGATGGAAGCTGTAGCTTCTGGCAGTTGGGACATGTTTCCACTATTGCTTTTGCCTGCGTCCGGGACAGATGGAACATGCGGATAAGAGCGGGAATATTTTGATGGTACATGGCATGGCTCAATTTTGCTTGTTCAAAAACTTGGGGGAGCTTTGGTAAGTCAGCTGATAAAACTATGTCTGCTGGCATAGCCAGACCATCAGCTCTACGATTACCTTCCGCAATAAATCCTGGCAGGTTTGTATGTGACTTCACATGCATGACAAAATAGGGATGCTCTCTGTGGGAAACCAGATAAATTAGCTTTGAGAGCAAATCATAATTTTTTTTGTTTGAGATTTCTTTTAGGAGAGCATGCTCAGCTCTAACAGTTACTCCAGCTACATATGCTGAGTCTGTGACCAAATTAAAGAGTTCTTTGAACCTCTCAAATGCTCTAACGATAGCTGCTAGTTCAGCTACTTGTGGTGATCCCTGGATTACCTTGATGTCAGATTCCCACTTTTGCGTCTTTGGATTTTTCCATGTGACCACGGACTTTTTATTTTTTCCTGAAGAATCGGTGTCATAGGTTAGCAAGCATAGTCCCGGAAGGGACGTCCTTGCTAAGGGGTGCTTACAGTTTCCTCTGGGAACTGATAGAACCTATCAGCTGGCCAGTTTGAATATGGACAATTCTCTAAGCCACTTAAAGTTGTGAACACCTCTGTGATCCACATTTAAGAATAGGCAAACTCCCCCTCCAAGCTCTCTCTCCTTTCCGGCGCTGGCACAGGTGGCTGCGGGCCCCGTGTGGGGGCCAGCGGGCCCGGCCAGGCCCTGCTTGGGCCAGGCCGGGCCGGGCCACGGCCATCCTGGAGCCATGGACCTGTTCCAGCCATGGAACCCCCCCCACTGCCTTGCCATGGGCAGCCGGAGCGGCTCGGCTCTCCCCCCTCTCCACTGCGATAAGAAAAATTCAACATTCCAGCTGCAAAGCTGCAAGGCCGAGGTGAGATTAACCCTTTTAGTGCTGTGAAGAGCTGAAAACCTGAGGGAAGAGAGAGAGGAGATGCTTAAAGCTGAAATTCTGTTGTGAAGCTATGATATATCAGAGTATCCTGTTGTAATTTCATGAAGATATGGGGGGTGGAGTGTTCAACTCGTAAGCAAAAGCACCTGCGCCGAGATAGGCAGATGCTGACGCAGCTGTAATTTCATGAGAAGTTTGGACAGGGAGAGATGGACCAGATGAGGACTTTTGCTCTAAACGGGAAAGGAGAAAACCTCAGTCCCTAGAGATGAACCAGATGAGGACTTTTGCTCCAAACGGGAAAGGAGAAAACCTCAGTACCTAGAGATGCTTCCAGAGATAGTCTTAACGATGAAGATGATGAGGACCCTTTGCTCCCAGGGAAGGAGAAGGGCCTCTGTTTTTGTTTCTGAACAGCTCAACCTTAAAATTGTACCCCAAGAAACTTCAAGAGTGGACCCTCAAAAGCAGTTGCGGGAAAAGCTGCAAGTCGGGGGAAAGGACTCACACGCAGGCAGAGAGACTCCTCTTCCTAAATGGACTGAACAATATTTGGAAGTGGGCGGCTGGCTCGTTGTGATAATGTTTTCATAGCATGAGCAAGAAGAGACTTCTCTTTCTAAATGGACTGAACAAGGTTATTATGGAAGTGGTAAACAGACTGAACATCTTAAGGGTTGTCTTTTCACATTGTCAGTGGGAGAAGGGAGGAAGGTGGGGGGAGGAGGAGAGTTCTGAAGGTGGTATACTTTTTTTTTTTTTTCCTTCCCTCTTTTAGAGTTGTTAATAAACTTCTTTATATTCTTTCAAGTTTGGTGCCTGCTTTGCATTTCTCCTAATTCTTATCTCACAGCAGATAAACAGTAATGAGTATTTTGGACCAAACCACTACAATCGGTAAAAATGGTAATCGCATCCAGGGGTTTTCTACTTTGAATTTCTCGAGGGATGAAAGAGAATGACAGATTAAACATTTCATGTTTTGGGTAATGATTGGAGATTTGGCCTGAGTAACTATCTAATGCAAATTGTAAATTTATATTATTTTGAAGTAGGTGATCTAATGCGTCAGTTGTTACAGGTAAGTAGATGCATGCAAAGTCACATCCTGCCAGGGTGCGGAGCCTTGCTCTACCCTTCATGATAATTTTTGCCATTAGTTCTTGTGGCTGTGTGATGGTTTTAGGAGGTTGGAGTGGAAGGAATACCCATTCAATTATGATGAGGTGTTCCTTCTGCTCTTTGTCCCACTGAAATATGAGGCCGTGAAAGCGTGGTACCTCCCCTAGAATGACAAGCTTAAAGGGCAGGGAGGGCTGATACCTGTGTGCTTGTCTGGTGGAAATGAGCTCTTGTATCTTTTGGAAAGACTGCCTTGCCTCTTCTGTCAGGGATCTAGGGGATGCTGGACCGCCTTCCCCTTTTAACAGGCTTGCAATAGGAGCTACATCTTCTGTGGTGAGTCCTAACCAGGGTCTTATATAAGTCAGTGTCCCACAGAGCTGTTGCAATTCTACTAATATTTTTGGGTTATTATTAATGGTGACGGGTGTTGGGGTGATGGAAGTCTCTCTGATTTTGAGTCCGAGGTATTTCCAAGGGCTTGTTCTCTGCATTTTTTCTGGTTGCAATTCAAAGCCCTTGGCCTCTAGGGCCTCAATCACCATGTTAAGTGTCTGCTCAAGATACTGATTATTGGGAGCACACACCAGCACATCATCCATGTAATGTAGGATGATGGCTTTCTCTGCTTTGGCACGGATGGGCGATAGAATTTTAGCAATATACTCTTGGCAGAGAGTTGGGGAATTTTTCATACCTTGGGGAAGCACAAGCCAATGATAACGTTCCATGGGAGTTTCACGATTAAGAGATGGTACAGAAAATTCAAATCGAGGGACATTTGCATGGTGGAGTGGAATACGAAAGAAGCAATCTTTAATATCAAGAACAGCTAAATGCCAATGTTGTGGGAGCATTGAAGGTGATGGCATACCTGGTTGAAGGGGTCCCATGTCTTCAATAACCTTATTAATTTCTCTAAGATCTTGGAGTAGCCTATATCTGTTCTTTCCCGGTTTTTGTATTACAAACACGGGTGTGTTCCATGGGCTGTTGTAACTATATTTCCTTTAGCCAACTGTTCATTTACTAATGTTTTGAGTGCGTCTAAGTTTTCTTTTTTTAGCGACCACTGGTTGACCCACAGTGGTTCATCTGTTTTCCAAGTTAATATCTGTGGATGGCACTCTGCTCCAGCGGACGCAAGGGAAAATTTTGATGTCTAGGGGTGATATCAATTTTTGTTCCCCACTGAGACATGGCATCTCTTCCCCACAGGGTGAATTTGGTGTCTAGGACATATGGAAAAAATGTCGCTATTTGTCCTTCAGGACCTTCAATTTGAATGGTGTATTTGGATTGCTTCACAATTTGGGTCCCTCCAATCCCTTGTATGATGACCTGAGATTGCAATTCCCATTGAGCAGGCCACTTATCAAATGGAATGACAGACACATCAGAACCTGTGTCTATCATTCCCATGATACTGATTTTATGTGATTTGTGATGGAGCTTACATTCTATTACAAGTTTGTCGTTTCCCAAAACCTCAGTCCAACAGATGGCTGGGATATGACCATCTGTGGGCAGGTATTTGGGCAGTGGAATGGCCTGTGCAATGACTTGACCCTTTGTCATAAAGTACAGCATATATATACATTGCACAATTAGGTTAGAACACCCATTCTGATCCACTTTCATGAGTGTAGGTGTAACCTCTATCCCAGCAGGTGTTTCCCGAGTGTCCCCAATAACAAAAAGGTATGTGAAGTCTGGCATGTGGTCCACATTCTGGAATGAGATGGGTATTACAGTCTGTTTGTTGTTGTTGAAATGGTGTGCTTTATCACAGGTTACCTTAAACTTGAATCCAAGTTGCTTTGTCTGCAGCCCTATTTATGTCTGAACGCGAAGCTGTTAGGACGCGTTGAGTCGCTAGTTTCCCTGCTGTTGACCTGGGGAAACAGTCTTTGAAGAGTTTTTATCAGCAGTTATAATCACTCTGCAACTGCGAGCTACATGTCCCTTTTTCTGACAACGATAGCATATAAAGTTACCACGCAATTGAGTTTCCCCTGTACCCGTAGCATTCTCCACATCTTCCCCAACCATCCCCACTTTTTTCAAAAAGGGAACAGCTGTGTTCAGCTGCACCTTCTTCGTACAGACTTCGAGGATGGATTCAACAGTCGGGGGGGGATGCAAAGGGAGAGTGAGGATGACTTGTTTGCAAGCATCATTCGTATTAACTTGGAGAAGTTCGAGTAGGAGCGCTTGCTGGAGGAGGTCAGGATTAGGGACCTGGGAAAAGACAGCTTCGCACAAATGGTTATAAAAGTGAATAATATTTTCATTTGGCAATTGCTTGATGGTGGTATAATGAGTGCTAGGAGTTTGAGATGGTAGTAATGTTAAGGCCTTTTCAGCAGCACGTGTGATTTCAGTAAGAACTGGATGAGGGATAAGCATTGCTTGTTTTTGAGGATTTGCCATATTATTGTCACCAGATAAAAGGTCTAATGTGATATAATTGTTGTCAAAGTCCAGGTAATTATCTGGAGTTTGCCACAAAATTTTCAATAAATCAGATACAATTATTTTCCATTGCTTTTTCCACATCATAAAATCCCCAGGTGTGAGAAGAGTTTGCATCAATGTAACTAAATCATGAGGTACAAGTAAATGACTTGCAAAAGTAGCACTTAAAAGGCTCTTAAAATAATTACTCTGCATTCCAAACTCCTTAATTGCCTTGCACAAATCCTTAATATTAGAATAAGGAAAGGGTGTCCAGCCAGGATTTGCTCCATTGCTAATAGGAGAGAATGTAGTAGGAGCAGTTGGACTTACTTCCTGGTAGCCATGGGTTCCAGGATTTAGAGAGGTAGTCACGGGATTGTGGGAACTTGGGGAGGGACAATGGGAAGCAGGGGTGGGGAGGGGAGGGGCAGGGGCGGGGAGTGGAGGCGGGGATATGGCCAGAGGAGGGGAGGGATTGGGGGCGGGGTTGTGGAAGGCAAGGGCGGTACTTGAGTCATGGGCGGGAACAGAGGGAGGGGTGAAACATGACGCTGTGGGGGTGGGGTTGGGGGCGGGGTTGGGGGCAGGGTCAGATTCCGACGGGGGAGTGGGAGGGGATGGGGACAAGAAGGGATTTGTGGGGTGGGGGAGAAAGGGATTGTGGGAGGTGTAGTTTGGAGATGAAGAAACATTGCGTCCGTCATTATTGGAGACAAACAAACTCAGAGAAAAGGGGTTGGGGGGAGGGGGTTTTTCCCGGGCTGGGAGCACATGGCAATGGCTGTCCCTGGGAACAAAGAGATCAGGGGAGAAGGGGTTTTTACGTGCGCTTGAAACATGAGGGCTAGAAACTGGGGAAAAAGGAGTGGAGAAGAGGTTTTGGAAAGGTCCTGGGACTGGCTCCGGACTCCCGTCCAAGGCAGGGTGGTGAGGAAACATGGGTGAGCCAGGAGGACGATAACTCTCCTGAGCTAAAAAGCAGTCTGGTCTAGCTGTGTTTTCCAGCGTAGGGGAAGAGGGGTCTGGGACACAGGGGTTGGAAGAGGGTATAAGGGGATTGAAAGAGGGTTTTTGCGGTGGCTTTTCATGTACTGCTTTTTTCTCCGGCAAAGTATAACTTAGTAACAGGAGAGGAAGGAATTTTGAAACTGTTTCATCACCTGCACACCTAAGAGGGGAGAGTTTTTTCCCCACCTTATCCCAAAATTCAGGAGATCTTATGTCTTCGGAGGTCAGAGAAAAAAGACATGCGAGAAGGGTCTTCTGCTTACCAGCCGTTCCCTCACCACGTGGTGTGGGGGAGGGTACAGGCTGAGGCTCTGGGTTCACTGTTACACATAAAGTAACAGCTTGGAACACAGAGCTGGCATGGCAGGATGTGCAGAGCTAACTCCAGCAGACACGCAGCTGCCGGGACACCCTGAAAGTCTCTCAGAACCGGGGTTCAGAGATAGCACGTTGGGCGCCAAATGTGGATGGTATCTTTCAGCTTTTTACTGGCTAGGCTGGTGGTTTAATGCCTTAGAAAGCTTCGAGCAGCCTAGAGAGGTAGCACGGGCAATCTAGCACTTTAGTAGCTCTAAAATCAGTGCCTGTATCAGCTGCAAAGCAAATACCATCAGCAGAAGCAAAGAGGGAGAAATATAGCTCTCTGCTAGCTCAATTTCCCGCAGTTAGAAACTTTCAAAAGAAACAGATAACAAGAGATGTTCACAGGAAGGTAGCTGAGCCAAGAGAGGGCGGGACCTCCCTCAATTGTCTCTTTTATTTGGAGAAGGGGAAAGGGGAGGACTGGGGCCGGACCTGGGGTGACCGGCCAATAAGACACTGCTAAAGAGTTTGAGTTACATTTGGTTTTGCCTGCGCTTAGAACAAAGGAGCTCAGAGCACATGGCAGAAGCAAGTGTCTTTGGGAGGGGGAGGGGAAGCTCAGAACAGGCAGCAACAAGCTGAGGTTGTTTAGCCTGGAGAAAAGAAGACTCAGAGGTGACTGTATCACTCTCTACAACTCCCTGAAAGGTGGTTGTAGTCAGGAGCGGGTTGGTCTCTTTTTCCAGGCAACAACTGACAGAACAAGAGGACACAGCCTTATGCTGCGCCAAGGGAAATTTAGGTAGATGTTAGGAAAATTTTTTTACTGAAAGAGTGGTAAAGTTCTGGAATCGTCTACCCAGGGAAATGGTGGAGTCACCATCCCTAGATGTAAAAAAAGTTTGGATGTGGCACTCAGTGCCATGGTTTAGTTGAGGTGTTAGGGCATGGGTTGGACTCAGTGATCTTGAAGGTCTCTTCCGATGTGGTGATTCTGTGACCGTAGGAGTTTTACTGTTAAGTAGTAATAAATAAAAATGAGGCTTTTGACCTATTTGAAAGTTGCTGTGGGCTGGATGCTTAATCTAAAATTCTTAGGCTGAAAGATTAATTGAAGAGAATAGAAACAGATTCAGTACAAGGGCATATGAAAGGATCTGTAGAAACTTGGTTGAAACATGTTCAGTGTTTAGTTTAACTGGAAAGCCTACATTTTGGTCACATACACAGTAGATAATTTTGACCAAAAAATTTACATACTGTGAAATTGAATACTACTACTATAGAAAAAGTATCCTCATCTCTGTATTTAATAGAATCTTAATGATTTTTGTTAAGGTTTTGCCTAAATTACAGTGTTAAAAGAGATATAGGCCCTGCTTCAGAAAGATTTACTGCTTGCCTTTTGTCCTGCTGCCTGTATCACCATCTTCTGCTTAAACAAACACAATAAGTCCAATGAATCATCTTCTGAAAGAGTTTATTTCTCTTTGTTGATTATCAGTGTAGGCCAGATGATTAATTTTCAGGCAAATTCAGGAACAGATGGGATATGTCTGATGTTAGTTGTAATAAATCTTTTAATCACTATCGTACTTTTCATTAAAGGACCTAGGAATTTTTGGACATTCTGTCCATTATTACCAGAATGTTTTAAGAGTGTCCTAATTCATGCTGTGACTTACAAAGTTTCTTGTCTTTCCATTGATTTCCAGTTTTAATTGCAGAATAGGAGATAAAAGTGTCATTAAGAATCCACAGTATTAGGAAATAGTGTGCATAGCATGTATCTAGAGAAATAACTCAGAGAGAAAGATAAATTCAGAGGTCAAAATTACCAAACTGCATAAAACAACATTAAAAAATACCAAAAAAATCCCTTTGTGTTCTTAGTGTGGCCATGAATAACCTCCTTCTTTTTCTTTCCAGGCGTGATGACACCAATAGGAAAAGACAGAAATTTTACATTCAAAATGTACCGAAGAGGCAGAGCTTCAGGAATTCTTCCTCTAAACCACATCTCATGATGTTTGTCTTGGTTTGAAAGACAGGTGTCTGCCAAGGAAGGCAGGAGTCTTCCTTGAAATGGAAGGAAAAAAATTGCAACCCCCTTCCCTCCGAATTATTATAATTTTGAAATTAAGGGGCTTTCAGGCAAAGATATGAAGAAATAGGAATAACAGTTCTTTACTATTATATATCTATATGTGTATAACAAGTCAAGCAAACAACAATAACTATGGCAGCAACAGCAAACAGAACCACAAACCCAGTGCCAGCCTTCTCGGCTGTCAGACCCTTTCCCCTCAGGTGCAGTTACTGTTGCAGCCGGCAGGGGCGCTGGCGGCTCCCGGTGAGCAGGGCAGGTGCGATGGTTCCCCCACGGCTGCAGAGGGCGCTCCGGAGCGAGTTTGGGGAGCACATGGCACTGGTGCCCTGGGATCCCGGGGAGGGATGGAAGAAAGGTTTCACAAACCCCTGGGCAGCCGATCCTGGTGTCCGGCCGCACCCTTGGGAACAGCAGGCTGGAACGGCAGGGACAAGCACAAATCCCGGGTGGCAGAGGAGATGTATCCAAACTGCAGATCTGCGGTGGAACCCCCAGAGGTCTGGGCAGGCAGGACGTGCGGGGCTACAGAGTAGCGAAGGCTCAAAGCAACGGCGGGGGCAGGGCGGCCGCAGCTCGGCTCCCAGCGGGGCAGGGAAGGCGAGCTTGGGAATCCCGGGGTTTCTCCAGTAGAAGGAAGGAAGGCAGACAAAAAACCAGAAGTCTTCAGTGCTGACAAATTCCTTCCAGCCTCCCTCTCCCTCCAAACACCGGGAACTAACTGAACACAAGCCCAGGTGAAAGAGAATAGCCAGAAGGACCCCTCCCCCTGTGGCCAGGTATTTTGTTTTTCTTAAGCACCCAGTAATTTGTCGCCCCGGCAACATATATGGGGAAAATTCCTCAAGAGAAAAAAAAAGAACAGAAGGGGAACTCCCAAACTCCAACATGTTTCACTTTGTTTGCAATTCCTGATATATATAGTTTTGGAAGACACTGAGACATACTCCTCACCAGCAAATCAGCAACTATTAGGATGCCTTAATTTGTAAACAGTTAAACCGTGTACAAAACTTTTTATTATATTTGTGTATATGTAACTTGTTTGTAAGCTGTAGTATATAAAGGCATGGGTGAGCAAAAACAACAGCTTGAAAATTATGACACAAGCAATCTACAGAATGTTCATTGGGCTACAAAACACATTTTGTACTTTTTATTGCATGTGTATATTGTCATAGTTCTTTATTTCTCTTTCTCAATTACATATCCTGTAACAGTTTCAGGCAGGACTGCTTATCTCCTCAATGAGACTAAGTAACTTTTTACCTGGGCATATAGTGATAGGACAAGAAGTGACAGTGTTAAACTGAAAGAGAGTAGATTTAGATTGGATATAAGGAAGAAATTCTTTAAGATATAAGGAAGAATTTCTTTATTATAAGAGTGGTGAGACATTGAAACTGGTTGCCCAGAGAAGTTGTGGATGTGCCATCCCTGGGAGTGTTGAAGGTCAGGTTGGATGGGGCTTTGAACAACCTGGTCTAGTGGAAGATGTCCCTGCCCATGGTAGGGGGTTGGAACTAGATGATCTTTAAATGTCCCTTCAAACCTAAACCATTCTATGATTCTATGAAAAGCAATTATTTGTTTTCAATCATATTTTTGATGTTGTTATTTCTATTTTTTTTTTTGCATAAAGGAAATAATGACAGTGAATGAGAAACACTGAGTGCAGATATTTCTCATGCTTCACTCTTCCACCTTTCCAGTTTTTAGTAGCTTATTTGTCATGATGCCTTAAGAGGCCTCCTAGACACAGAGACTGGACAGGAGTAAAAGAATAAAATAGGTATTTATTTGAAAGGCCTTCAAAGGGAGCCACAGGCTATTGGCAAAAATGGACCCCAATATGGACCACAGGTCACAAGTTCTTCACCCTTTTATAGGTTTGGTTCATTTGCATATCAGGGTTAATTCTCCAGTTAAAGCTTCAGTTCAATTATGTAATTTCCCCTCTGCTTGCCCCCCTTAGAAGCTCTTTGGATTATACTTTTTGGGCCTAGGATGGTCTGGGTGACCTTGGAGAGCAGGCCCGGAGAGGCTTTGTTATGTCTACCCAGCCTGAGAGAGCAGAAACCAACAGGCCACAAGAAATTTCAGAGTTACGCTCTAAGCAGTACAGGATTTGAAAAACACAAAGGTCAAGACCTAAGGCATCAGTCATTTTGGTGTTTATTTCAAAATTAGGCAATGTCCAGCACCAGGACTTGACTTGGGAAAGACTTGCTTTAATGTTTAATGGTCCTTTTCCACTTTTGAAATGCATAAATTATTTTTAAATTGCCATTTATTGTTATTTCACCAAACACTGGTAATGTGCTCCAAGCTGTTCAAATAACCCAGTGATCTGTTAAGACCCAGCCCATATTCTCTCAAAGTTGGCATGATCCTTTTGTTAAATGCACCTGGACCTTTTGGAAAAAGAGAACCTTCAATCTCTTATTGAATTCACTCTGTTTCTTGTAAGCTATCATTACATTCTGCCAGATGTCTCATACAGAACAACATCTAAAATCAGATGACTAGGCAATCCTTATTTAACATATTTATTTATAGCAAATATGTGATGAATTATTTTTATTATACTCATCAATTTCCATTTGAAGACTAATATGGCTTGGTGAGAAAGATCCTAATAAATGAGGATTTATTTTACTAATTGTTCTAATTAAACAATGGGAAGTCATCAGAAGTTTGCAAAAGAAATTTTTTATTCCAAGGAAAACATATTACAATGCTGCCATTATACAAATTATATGTATTAGGTCTATGTGGCAAGGTTTTGGTAGCTCTTGGGGAGTGTCAGAGTGGCTTCTGTGAAAAGAGATCAGGTGTTGCCCTGTGCTGGACATAGCCGGTTCCAGATGGTTTCACAGTGGCCCTACCTCAGGCCAAAGCATAGTCAGGGGACTTTGAGATGCCTCTGTGAAAACATATTTTAAAAAGAGCAAAAAGTACTGGAAGGAGTGAGGAGGAGGGAACAAGAAGTGTGAGAAACAGTAGTGCAAACACAAAGGTCAGTGAAGAAGGAGAGGGAGGAGGTGGTCCATGGAGCTGGGGCAGAGATTCCTTGCAGCTCATGGAGGATCCATGCCAGAGCAGATTTTTCCTGATGGGAACTGCAGTTAGTGGAGAACCCACACTGGAGAAGATTTTCTTCCTGAAGGACTGCAGCCTGTTGTGAAAGCCCATGCCAGAGCAGGGGAAAAATGTGAAAGGGAAGGACCAGCAGAAAGAAACTAAGCAGCATTCCCCAAGCTTTGGGTATTGAGGGCAGCAAAGGTTTTTTTCCCCCCATTTTTTAAACACCACAGAAAATCAAAGTTATGTAGGCCCTCTTCTATCACCAGAATATTATGGGGTAGATAGCATGATGCTTGAAGAGAAAAATCAGTTTTAAGCATGGCATCCAGCAAAGCAGGAGATTTTTGACTTGCAAAAAAACTGAGTTACTATTGCCAAGAAGATGTAAAAATTTTGAGGGAAGTCTGCCTGTCATATAGGAATGAAATTATGGAGAATACACATTGTACATTCCATAAGAAAGAGGACTGTGAAAATGTGAAGATTAATTGCTGTATAGATCCCTTTCAATATACTTGCATGTCCATGTATCAATTTATGTTCCTTAAATCTAACACAGTAGTACTCCTCCTTCCAGCTAGATATTGTCAGATTAAAAAAGAGATACTCAACCCCCTCTATTAAATGGGGTATTGTGTGAATTGATAGATGCAAGTAACCAAGACAACCATGACCCACAGATTAAGTGCAAAGAGTAGATTTATTCCATTACCTCAGTGGCTGAAGGATTCCAAAAACAATCAGGGACACATACACTGCTAAGCTTAGTCCACATTAGCAGGGGCAAAAAGCGCCTGTTCCCCACCTAAACATATCAAAAGGTCTGGCACATGCAATGCTTCACAATACTGTGCTTTCTATAACCTCCAAGCTTCTTATCTCTCTTTCTCCCATCGGGAGGCACAAGCCTGTCAGTGAAGAATGCCTTTTAAATTGACAGCATTCTGTTGTCTTCTACAGAAATTCTACTTCTCAAGACTGTCTTGGGGTGACCTTATGATGTGTATCCCATATCACTGCCTATGCCCAGAAATTAATTTTTGTGACTTTCTATGCCTCTAAACTGAGCCTGAGAGGGGGAAGGAAAAACTGAGCAAAACTTTTTCAAAGTAGTTTGCAACTTGTTCAAGGTCACACACAGATAGCAATTTTTTTCCCAGCTGCGGCAGGGGAGGCTTGCTGCTCCTAAGACAGCTTTTTTGGCCAGTGGTTCAGCTGCTTTTTCTCCGGAGAGAGACTGAGAGTAGAATTTTTCCTTCCCTGGAATTTCAGATTTTCTCCCTTTTCTACTGGACTGCTTGATTGCTTTAACATCAGAGCACATCGGGAGGACTTTCCACTGGGCACAGAGGGCCTGGCCCTGGGCCAAGCCCCATCTCCGAGGAGACCAAAGGGAGGACTCTAACACTTTCCCAGGTTTTTCCTCCACAGCGAAATATTTTATTATGTAGCATTATTTTCCTTTCCCGTGTGTTTGTTAAATAAATAGTTTTATCTCCTTCACTTCCCTTCGAGGAAAATTTATTTTTTCCCGAACCTGGTGGAGGAGGGGTGGTTGTGCCTTCTCTCAGAGGATACATTTCTAAATTTGGCCAAACCAGAACAAAGACACAGAAAACAACCCAAAGCAAGCACAATACCTGAAATTTCCCACAGTGAATATTCTTAGCATCCCCCAGCTGCAAGATCCTCTTGAGCAAAAACAACTATTTTCCCTCCTAGCCAAATCTTCCACTTTCAACCTTTTTCTCCCCATACTTGTGTACATGACCAAAAAAAGAGAAAATATTCAAATCCATCACACATTACAAGATGGTGGATATCAAGTAGGATCCTACTTCTTGAATGGCTATACAGTCATTGATGAGATGCTGACAGCTTTTGAATTTAATGGGTCCTTTTTCCTTGGGTGTGTTGAATACTACCATGAAAATGACTGGAATCATCATGGGTGGAATCCCCTCAGATAGGAGGCATGATGCATATATTAATACGCAGAAGGTCCTCAAATAAGGGGATGTCATTCAGCATGACCTTCCTGTGTCCAGATCACCTCAGTTTGTCATGTAGCTCTTTTGCTCTCCTTAACAATTGTGCATCTGTCAGGTCCCTTACTGCTGTAAGACTTGTGACACTCCCAATAATACAGAGGGTACTGTCACTGTTATTTAGATCAATTGAATAGGAGTACTTTTTGGCTGTGTCTTGGGGTGACTTTATAATGTGTATCCCCTATCGCCTGCTCTATGCCAGACATGAACCCTGTGCCTTTCTGTGTCTTAAAGCTGTTTCTCAGGAGAGAGGGGAGAGAAGCCAGGTGAATTTTTCAGAGCGGTTTGTGCTCAAGGACACACCCTCCCCTGCGTTCCTGCAGCGGAGCAGAGGAAGCACCTTCCTGCTTTTAGCCAGCTCTTGGCTCCTTTTCTCAGGAGAAAGACGGAGAGTTAAAACTCTGCTTTTTAGCTAGCTTCTTGTTCATTAGCTAAAGCAAGGAGTTTCCTAGGACTTTGGCTTCTTCTTCTCTTCTGGACTGTTCAGCAACACCAGAACATCACTGGGAGGCTCTACACCATGGCCCAGAGGCGCCCATGCTGAACCCCAGGAGAGAACCACACCCACAAAGGACTTTGAAAATCTTCCCAGGTCATCTTCACAGCGAGAGGTTTTATTATTTAACATTATTCATTCTTTTTTCCGTGCCTGTGTACACTTTGCTTGTTAAATAAATAGGTTTTTTTCACTTTCCTCTGAGGAATTTCTTTCCACACCTGGTGGGGGAGGGGCTGCTGAAATCTGCCTTCTATTAGAGGATACCTTCATTTTGGATGTTTTCCTCCAAATTTGTCTCAAACCAAGACAGGCTATCATTTTTGAATGGGGGATACATGGCTTTCACAATAATGACAGGCAGAAAATCTGATCAAAATGCAGTTTTATTCCTTTGCAGGAGAGTACTGGCCCAGTCTAAAAATGTCACAGCATTCATATTGTTTACATTGATAATGGGAAAATATAAAGAGTCATATATGGTGACTGGAGAGCCCAGAACTGGACACAGGGCTCCAGGTGTGGCCTCACCAGTGCAAAGCAGAGGGGAAGGACTTGACACTTCTTATTGAACTTCATGAGGTTCGTGTCCCCCAAATTCACCACTGCTGCTATATTTGAGGATAGGGGTAAAGCTGGGCTTTCAAATGCCCCCTTGAGAGTTGGGAGTGCGGTAGACAGCCTCCCCTAGGAAACATCCTCATTGTGTTTGACAGGATCTTGTTCTGTAAAGGGGCTGTAGTAACTGGAAAGTTCCTTCCAGGGGATCATCTACCCTCAGGGGAGACATTTTCGCTAGCCCACTGTGGAAACTGACAAGCTGCTCTGAAAGATTCACAGAGCTCGACTTGGACACAATCACTTTGAATCCTTGAGAAGTCGGTTTGTATCCATGAGAATTATAGCATCAACAGAAGCTAGAAACCATAAACAACAGATGTAGAAAGCACAGCTGGTCTAGGGAAGCTGATATTTGCTTTAGATTGTTTTAGATGGGTGTTAGTTGCAAGTAACCAGTATTTTTGTAGGCTGTTAACATAGAAGCCAATGGGGAATCAGCATGAGTGCCAAGAAACTGTATAAAAGAGGCTTTGTAGAATTAAAGGTGCTTTTGCCACTGCCTGGAGTTGTCAGTGTATATATGTGTCGTGAACTGCCTCGACTGCGACATCTGGTGACCCCGACGTGATCAGGCCTGGCGTGATTCGAACCCAACAAAATTCTAACCTGACGTGCTACAACAACTCTTCAGGCGGCTGCCTGCGAGCAGCCATCTCCCGAACATGGCCAGAGGTGGGTACCCCAGCAAACAGAAAGATGCTCTAAAAAGCCCTTGATCCAGATTGAGTACCCTTTGAGGTAAAACACTGGGGGAAAAAAAAGAAAAAATGGGAGCTAATGAATCCCAAGAAGACAAGCATACCTTTAAAGCCCTGTTATTATGGTGCAAGAGCCAGGGTTTGGAAGCTCCCTCTGCAAATGCATTTAGTGTTAATGAGACTGCCAAAAATTTGATGATTACCTGGAGGGTGGTGCTGGAATCCTTGAAAGCTGTAAAAAAGGAGCAGGACTCGCAACGGCAGAACTCCGCGGACGTGGAGGGTCTGAGCGGGGTGAAAGAGCAGAAGGGAGGGGCGGATGGCTCCATGGCAACACACATGGCTGGAGTCGGTGGTGAACTGTGTAGCAGGGTGCCAGCCGAGGTTGGCCCTGAGTCCTGTGCAGGCTGCCCTGCCCCCTTCACTCCCACAGATCCACTTTGTCCACCTTTGTCTGCAGATGAGTGGAGCGATGGCGCAGTCCCTCGGCCACCGCCGCTGTGACCAAAATGGCCCAGGGAGCCCCCTCTGCAGCAGCTGCTCTGCAGGATGCCTCTCCCACTGCGGCTTCATCTATGACAGCTCCTACACAAGCGGCTTTTCTGCTGCCAGCTCCCCCTGTGGTTCAGGAACATTTTTGGCTTTTGTTAAAAGTAACTTATTTTCAGTAAGCTGTAAATTCTAACAGGATTGTTTATTAGAGAGATTCAAGGCTAAGTGGTGTGGCTGTACTGTCTGCATGCCAGTAGCATTACGTAATTCCTTGCTTTGAGGCTGCTTAGCAAGGTTCGAACTTCTTCAACAGAAGTGCTTATATATTGCATGATTGGTATGACTTGTCATGTAAAATGTATACTGCCTTTTTAAGAATTTTGACTTGAAAGTCTGACTGGACTGACTTAATACCAAATTTTTGCTCTGTTAGGAACTTGTGTACCAGGAAAAGCATTTCCTTTCTTGGTGCCCTCAGAGAATTACCTATCATTATGTAGCCTCTTAAAAAGTTTGGTAGAATCCTCCTTGAAAATAGCAATTACCTCTAAAACCTGATGTTAACACATTGCATGATTTACAAGGGTTGCTGGGTGAGGCCCATGCTAGGTTTTAGCCATTCATCAATCAAGCATTCCTTTCCTCATTCCCTCATTACTGTTATCTCGGAAGTTATTTATGGTTCTCCACTGCAGAAGTGGACAGACTTGTACTGGCTCTGACATTTAATTTTATTGTGGATCTTTCATTATGGACAAACATGTAACAGTTTTTATAATAAGTACAGATGTTTAGTGGCTCAAATGTAGTTGTTCTTCCTTGCCACTTATAAATCAGAATTAGACTTCATATCAAAACAGCTCAAGTGCTGTGATGGACTGGAAAAATGACTAAAAGTGACACTGCTTTACAAAACAGGCTTGCTTTCTGAGTATGTGTTATCTGCTCAGTAGCTGAAATTTTTGATATTCTCTATTTTACAGAAACAGGCAAATAGGGGAGTAAACAATAGCATACTCCTTTAGAAACATCTGAAACCATGGCTTTGTAGCTGCTTATAATACACATGTCAGTTTTATACACCCACTGACCTAACATAGTTACTTGTGCAAAGGTAGCCCAAGGTCAAATCTACCATACTGACAATCACAAAAGACCTGTCTTGCCATCTCTGTCACTGTGTATCACCAAGCTGAAGAGGGCAGTGGGGAGAGACAGGCAAGCCCTGGCACCCACCCCACACTCCGCTTGGGAGACTCGGGCACCCACCCCGTGCGGGGGGGCCCAGGGGACCCGTTTAGCTCCATTCCTGCATACTTTTTCAAAGTGCCTTTTTTAATTAATGAAAACTGAGTTGCAGGGAATTTGTTCCACTTGAAGAAGAGGAAGAGTCCAGCTTCCTGCTTCCGCCCTGCTCTTCCTTTCCCTTCCTGTGTTCGTGGTGTGGGAAAGGTTGCCAGTGAGTTCTAACTCACAGCTTGTTAACACCTTGAGCACATTCACGATATTTTTCGGCACATCTGAGAAATTGCCAGAGATTTGGTGACTGTACCGTGCCTTATAAACTGCATCTTAAAAGACCCTAACAAATTTATGCTTATACCAGAAAACTACTGAAAGACATACAATGCTGTCATTTGTTTTTTTGGAGTACAGCTGCAGATTGGAAAATCCTGCAAAATTGTGCTTATACCAAAAAGGTCCTGACTGTGAACGGATGTTTTCAATAATGTTTCTCGTTACCATGAGGTATTCTCAAAGCTGAATTATGACAAATCACAATGCATTTGCCACACCTTTATGATGTCTCCAGTACATCCATGTTGCTGTTATTTCATTTACAAATCAGTTGTCTGCTTGCTTATTGTTTCTTAACTGGTATGTGACAAAATTTTTGGTAGCTTTCTTGCACTGATGAAGTCAAGGTGAGTTACATTCTGCTGTATTTGACACCTTTAAAGGAACACTCTCCACTCTGACTTTAGTTTTGTTAAATTTAAGTGCTGCTAATATTGAGTTTTGCGAAGTGCAAGTTTGTACAGTGTAAGTGATGCTAAGGCTAAGTTCTACTAAGTTTACCTGTTGTTAAATTTAAGTCATGTCAAGTTTAAGATCTGTTAATTTGATATTGGGTTACATTTAAAGTTCTGTTAGTTTAAAGTGTTGTTAAGTTTAAGCAAAATCAAGTCTAAGTATGTTCAGTTTAAGTTTTATTTTAAAGATTTTGTAAGTTTAAGCTATATTAAGGCTAATTGCTGTTCAGTTTCAGTGATGTTAACTTTAAGTTCTGTTCAGTTTACTTTCTGTTACTTTTGAGTAACATTTATTTTGAGTGAAGTTTAGCTTCTGTTGAAATATGCTCATTTAAATTGAATGATACAGTTCTTTTGCTATAGAGATAGGAATGGACAGATTGAAACAATTATGATAAAGGATTGGTAAGCGACTGTTTATGAAAATAAGATAATAAGTTGTAAAAATATGTGCGGATTTGGCTTGTTAGGTCATTAAATTCATTGCAAATTTTTTTTTGCAAATTCTATGGGTATGAATGTTCTGCATTGCTCAATTAAGATGATTATTCATGACATTCTTTGCTGTTTTGTCTTTCGTAAGTTGCAGAGAAGGATGAGTAACAATTGCAAGTTAAGAATATTATTGATTGTGAGCTGTTCAGTGCTTTGCCTTATTATCTTATATGCATAGATGTGTAGAGAAGTATACTCTCGATTTCTTAGAATAAGTTACTGTAGATGTCTTATGCTCTTAATATAATAGCGTGAAAGGCATTATCCAGAAGATATTATTTGATATTACAAGTGTGTTTCTTTAGTAGTTTGCAGTTTGTTTATGGTACCATTGACTACTTAGCTAAGGATAAATGACAAAGTCGTCTGCTTTACAAACTTTCACATACTGTTGTGTAGCTATCTGTAAGATATGTATCTCTTTAAGAAACTTTCCCAGCTGCCATTACTACAGGTCTATCTGTAGGATATATAAGGGAACCCTTCCAGCTAAGGCCTTGGCTCTGGCCAAGCCCTGGCCCTAGCTGGTTGGGAGGCATACCTACAGACCCAGGTGTTTCTGCACTAGAAACATAATTGAGTCACTTTGACTTGCAGATTTGGGCTTCTAAAAGCTGGACCCCCTTTCAAGGTAAACTTGGGAGCCTTGCCTGGGAAGATTCTCCAAGTCCTCATGGTGAAACAGGGCTCGCCAGCTACTGCAGACTCTGGGTGTGGTACAGTATTTAGGCAATTGAAAGTGTATTGTTCTAAGTTACTATCCTTTTGCCATGTGCTGTGGATTATATGCATTATCCTGTTTGTTCTTGCTCAGTGTGACTTTACTGTCTCATTACATGTATTCACTTGTAAGAATGTAAACCATTTTTGCAGCTGTAAGTTGTTGTGGAAACTGTAGAATTGTTTTCAGTCTTGTGAGAATAATATTTGGAAATAGGTGTCTTACTGCTCAGCCTATCATCTTGGGAGGTGGAGGGCCAATAGGCCAATAATGTAATTTCTCTTTTGCAAACCATGGTATAAAGGTTATGGGTGATTAAACGAGGTCGCTTCAGCCATACCTTACAACCTGGATTTGTGTCGTGACTCCACCGTTATTGGGGATAACAGCGACACTGAGTTCCAGTCTAAGTTCTCTGTTTAACCGGGCCATGTGATGCTGTATTTTCCCCACTGCTTTTCCTATTAAAGGTCTGCCCCTTCCACGTGGGCCCCCCCTTCCCCTGCCCCTAGTGCTGGCCACTCCCTCGGGTCCTCCCTATTGGTTCCTGTACCCCAACTCCGCCCATGTACCGCCTCTGTGCTCTGAGAAAACCCCCCTGCTCCCTGACCACGTGGTCTCTCTCAGTGACTGCCTCTGGGAACCAGCAGACCAACATGTAACAATAAAGTTTCCCGATGGAGAGACCCTTCTCGCCTCCTTTACTATCACTGTGTTGCGGGGCCCAGCTAACCGGAGCAGGAGCTCAGGGCCGTCCAAAAGGACTACAGGAGGGAGGAATGGCCGCCCTGCCCTAAGCAGCCCCACTGTGCTCTCAGGGAAGGTTGCGGCTTGCTAAACCAAACCAAGCACTGCAACAAGGCCAGTCTTTTTCCCCACTGGCTTGCCTTACAGCACATGAGGGCAGCCTGTTCCTTTATCTTTAAGATTTCTTTCTGAAAGCACATCCAGCCTTCCTGGACTCCTCTGCCCTTCAGGACTGACGCCCAAGGGACTCTGACAATCTCCTAAACAGGCCAAAGTCAGCCCACTGGAACTCCAAGGAGGCAGTTCTGCTGGTGCCCCTCCTTACTTCACCCAGTGATGCCTTTTCCTGGTCTTAAAATCAAGAGTCAAACACTATTAGAAGGGGAAAAAGGATTTTACCTTGGTATTTATTTTAAGGATCCTTAGGTGCAAAATTCCAGGTCAAATGCACTGAAATGCACCCTGCAAAAAATGCACACCCCAAAAGATCTGGTATAACATTATGGGTTGTAGAGGGATTCCTTGTGGAACAGGGGCATATGATACCCCAGGAAAGTCTGGCCTACCCAGGGCTGCTGAGGAAGAACCCCTAAATTGGCCCCTGGCTGCAGGCAAGCCTGGAAGACACCTGGCAGCAGGCAGCCTTGAAAATCCTTGGCAAAGTTATACACTGGTCAGCTCCCCTGCTGCTTAGAGGCTGTCTCATGGGAATAGGGTGTGAATCTTTGCAAAGTAGATATAAGTTAGTGAAAGTAAACAAAGCAGAGAACGATGCTCAAATCGTATCGGTGTTCGTGTCGTTACTCTGGCCGGCTCCCCTGCACTCAGAACCCCCCATCCCCCGCTAAAATAGGTTTTCCTAATTAGCATATCTATCAAAAATTCCCCAATGAGAGGCTCGAGTGAGTCCCCCTCCCCAAGGAACCCTCTCTTGGATGGTTCTATCTTGGTTTACAGAATGTGCTCTGGAGAGGACCTTGGGGTCTGGGGCACACTGATCCCTAGCTACAAAGCTTCTAAAATGTTTAGTGTCTTAGCTTGACAAACAAGTCCAAAAATGTAGGCAAAAAGCACTAAGACTACAGAAGTTGTAAAAAAGGTATAACAGGAGTATAAAAGAAAAGGCAAAAAATCTTCATGGCATCACCAGAATTGAAAACTATCATTTCATGGTTGCTATGTCCAGGATGGCCACCAACTGACAAATCACCCACTAGTCCTCTGTTAACAAACAACAGGTCTATCAGGGCACCTCTCCTGGTAGGCTCACTTAACAATTGCATCAGGAAGTTATCTTCCACATACTCTAGGAATCTCCTAGACTTCTGTGGTAGTAATAAAAATAAGGACTGGTAAAGCAGATATGAGAAAAGGATGGATTAATTCTGAGAGCAGAGGGAGCAAGGGAGTCAAGAAAAAGGAGTTTGGAAATAGCAGAATTCAATTTCTAAGTGTCTCGGAAATGGTTTTTATCCCATATCCATTTTTTTGTTGTTGTTTTTGTTTTTGTTTTGTCTCCGGACATGGTCACTTGTCACGATCCACTAATACAAGCGAGGGTCATGGTGGTTCGTTTATAGATCTCAGAGTGCAAAAGGACACAAGGGATTTCAGTTTTAATCAAAAGAGTGCACCTTTATTAAGTGCCCACAACACGGTAATGCGATAGAGAGAAAGAGAGAGAGAGAGAAAGAGAAAGAAAAACAAGAAAGAAAAACAAAGTAAAAGAGTAGAGAGGAAGAAAAGGGGGGGGGGGGGGGTGGAATAGCTACCAACGGATGAGACAAAGTCCTCGTGGTCTTCTGCCAATAGATTCATCTTCTCTGTGGGGAGATCTCGTCTTGGTTAATTTAGAAAGTCCCTTTATAGTTCTTTTCAAAAGCGAGGGGCAACTGGCCAAGAGGTGGGGGAAATCTACAACCGTTGTTATGAGGCCCATTGCTTTGGGAAACGGGTACAGGACAGGTGTACAGGACAGGTCGTTCCTTTTTGCTTCAGCGCAGTCCTTCCCGTTTTGGCAACAAGAATGGTGCAGTCCACTGTGACCTGCACTAGCTTCTACCAGTTCCCAGCAGGCACACCTGCAGGCAACACTTGGCAGACTTCCCACCTCAGCCAGGGCAGGACTCCTGTGTTCAGTCTCTGTCCTTGGCGATGATCGTGAGGCAGTTGAGGGATCTTCAGACCGTCTCTTACATCACTGCCCCCCCCTCCCCCCGGCTCCAGGAGTATCTCAATAGGTGAGAGCTGCCTGAGATTCCTGCGAGAGTTGGGGGAGAGGGGAGGTTGCTTGCTTCCTTCCTTCCTTCCGGTGGAGTGATCGTCTTGTGTGGCCAAGTGATGCAATGTCTCTGACTCAAGATATTCTTGCCTTGTTGTTCTTTGCCTGTTTTATTTTTCCTTTTATTTTGGCACTGTGACTGGAGCTTATTGGCTCTCTTCTTTGCTTCTCTGCTGCTTGGGAGCCCAGAGCCAGTGCATGCTGCACCGGGAGCCCACCATTCCTCTGCCAGGGCTGCCCCCTCTGCGCAACCCAGGACCAACCATCACTGGTGAGCTATCCAGGAGAGAGATTCCCCTCCCAGCCCCACTGTTCTCTGCCACTGCTTCAGGGCTTCTTGCTACACTTTAACCCAACACCCAGAAATCCTGCAGCTTCTGGCATGCCCTGGAGTTTCTGCTACATTTTGTTTGCCACCCTGGGTGTGCTCAACTGCTGTTCCAGCCTGCTGCTTCCGAGGTTTCCTGCTGCAGTCCACTCAGTTTCCTGAGCGGCACTGAGACCAGCTGCTTCCTGTGAGTTTGCAAAGGAAAGCCCCCTTCTCTCTCTCCCGCGCCAGCTGGCCCTCCATTACCACATGAAGAGAGATGGCTGAGCTCACGCCACAGTGCCCCTTGCAGCCGCGGGAGAATGACTGCACCTGCCCTGCCCAGCTGGGAGCCAACAGCGCCCCTGCTGGCTGTGACCATAGCTAAACCAAAGGGGAAAGTGCTTGACAGCCGAGAGAAGGCTGTTATTGGGTTTCTGTTTTCATTTGCTGTTGCTGCCGTTGTTGTTGTTTGTTTGCGTTGTTATACATATATATATATACTAGTAAAGAACTGTTATTCCTTTTCCCATATCTTTGCCTGAAATCCCCATAATTTCAAAGTTATAATAATTTGGAGGGAAGGGAGTCACATTTTCCATTCGAAGGGAAGGTTCTTGCCTTCAGACAATGAACCATGCCATAAATCAAATCTCTCCTCATGGGAGAGAATTTTTTAAAAGTCCTTGCAAGGAGTTTCAAAAGATAAACCGAGACTTTTCCTGGAGTTTCAATGCTGCTGGATAGTTGTTTATTAAGTCTTATCAGAGAAACAGAGCCACCAGTGTGACCCAGGTACAACACAGAGCACAGAAAGCAGGAGAGAAGTCTAATTATCAAGATTTACACGGCCTTTTAAAGATAATTTAACCAATAGTTACTAAAAACATATATTATTTTCACTTTCCTACCAATTATTCAGTAACATGGCCAGGAACTGCGGAATTCTTTATCCAATCATTCCACATTACTTTTACTGCAGAATATGGAGTAGTAGAAGAAGAAGAAGAAGGTTTGGAAAGCAACAACAATCATCCATTTTGATCTTTTTAACTCTTATCTATTTACTAAAAAGAGAAGCCCAAAACCTCTAAAATTTTCACCTTGTGACAATCTTACATAGTAGTCTATCACCTAATTCACACCACTGTATTTTCTAGTTCTTGTCTGATTGTTGGTAATTTTTTCCAAGGTTGGAGGTCAAAACAGTGTTGTTCAGGGGGGTAAGAACCCTTAAAAACAGGCAGAGAAATATTCTCGGCACTCTGGGTTCCTACACCTTCCTTGGCAGACAGCTGTCCTTCAGACCAGGACAGTAAGAATAATTGATTTTTTCATTTCTACCCTTGCAAATTAGATCTTCTCCTTTCTCTCTCTCTCTCATGTATGTATATCAAAAGAATTTAAGATGTAGATTAGTGTACTGGTTTTGAATGAGCAGTGGATTATTGTCTGCCCTGACTGCAGTAAGACTTTTAATGCTGTCCTGTGTGATAAGGCCCTGGAGAAAAGAGGGGTCCAAGAAAGCTGGTTAGTATTCAAGGATCACCTTCTCCAAGCTCAAGAACAGCCCATCCCAACAAATATGAAGTGCGGCAAAAATGCCAGGAGGCCTGCATGAATGAAGAAGGAACCCCTGGTGATGCCTAATGATTTTTGCCTTTTTTTTTTTTATAAATTCTCTGTATTCTTTACACATATATTTGTAACTCTGTAGCCAATTATTGCATTCTTAGGTAGTTTTCCCAGTACTTTTCCCCTTCCCTTATAGGCAGAAAGACAAAACATATTCCAAAGCCCCTATCCTATCTTGGTTCTTTCTGGGAATCAAGGCTGAAAAACAGCCCTTCAGGACACATTTTCATAAACAAAGTTCAGTTCCCATCTGAGGGGGGAGGATTTAGAAGGGGCTTGAACTGGCGGGGAAATTGCATAACCACTTGTGCTCCTAATTGGTGATTTTTGTCAATTATGCTAATTTACTAAAGCTGTATTCACAGCCCACAGGAGGAGTGGGCTTTTGTGGACATTTTCCATATCTGCCCCTAGAGGCCTCCAATAATGATCAAACTTTATATTACCTCGTATAGTAATATTATCTCAAAAGTGTGTGTTGTTTCATTTCCAGTTTCTTTAAGGCATCACTGGCAAGACTCAAACACAAAAAAAAGGAAGTATACAGAAAGTGGAAGCAGGGACAGGTAACCTGGGAGGAATACAGACATATTGTCAGAGCATCTAGGGGTGAGGTTTGGAAAGCTAAAGCCTGAATGGAATGAACTCTGGTGAGGGATGTTGAAAACAACAAGACGGGCTTCTACAAATATATATATATGATAAAAGCTAGAGTAGGGAAAATGCGTGCCTTCTGTTGAATGGGGCAGGGGCCCTGGTGACATAGGACATGCAAAAAGCTGAGAAATTGTATGCCTTCTTTGTCTCAGTCTTTACTAGCAGGACCAGCCTTCAAGAATCCCAGGCCCCAGAGATGAGGGGAAAGGCTCGAGGGAGGACAATGTTCCCTGTATTTATCCTGGGGTAATCCATAATGTCATTGTATTCCATATCTATCTGCTCCCAAAAATTGTTACTGTATCTTTAAGACCCTACAAAAAAGAACCTTGGGTGTGGAGGGGGGTTAGGTTATTGCAGGACTTTTTAAATTGTCTCTCACGGGCTGCTACCTGTTCTTAGTTGCATGATATTTGCTTTGCTGGCTACTTGATCTTTGTTCAAGCAAAGGCTTTCCTTCTCTTTTTGGGTTCTCTTTTCGGTTTTTTTCCTCAGCTCAGAGAGACTGCAGTTAGCAGTTTTGAGCTGCCTTGGGGTGAATTCCACAGGCATCTGCCTGTTGCCACCAAGCAGGGCAGCCCTGCTCTAGTCCAAGCCGCTCCAACTTGCCAACAGCGCACGACCAAGAGGAGACCATCACAAGTCCTCCCAGCCCAGCTGCCTTGCCGTGCCTGCCCTGCCACAAGGAAGGCTAGGTCCCTCTGTGAGCTTTAGCTCTTGATCCAGAGAATAGCAGTCAGAGCTCCAGCTCAGGGAGATAAGCAGAGTAGGGAGGCAGGGAGAAGACTGACACCACCTTTCCCTTTGTCCATCCAACCAGGCACTCAGCTGTGGAAACCCATCTTGGGAGGAAGTTGTCCCCAGCATTTTCGGTCTCTCTTTTTTTCTGGGGGGAGTCCACTAGATTTAGAAATTTTGTATCTAGCAGTTATTTACTGTTATTTTTTGCCTGTTGCCATTCCACTTGTTAGTAAATTGTGGGGTTTTTTTCACTTATCTAATCATATTCATTCCTTATTGGTGGAAAGGGATTGTTTGAACCTATAAAGGGAGGCAACTCATTCCAAAGTGTTCTCCTTTAAATTGTCTCAAACTGAGACAATATTATTTTTGCATGGCAGTTTTTGGTAGTGGGTTGGGGCTGCAGATGTCACCAAAACTATGGGAAAAACAAAAACTCTCCAACAACATCTTTTTAGTGTTAGAGAATCAAGGCATTACTTTATTCTGGCCAGGATGTGCAACAGAAATCATTTCATCCACACATTGCCCAGGTTGTGCAGAGAAAATCATTCCATCACATCTAATCTTTACTAGACTTTTCACATACTTATACAGTAAAAACCCAGAGAAATTCATTGGTTCAATGTTCATTGGTCCCAAGTTACACAGTTCTTAGTATTTGATTTCCTATTGGTTATTGATCCCTTCGCTGTTGAGCTTTTGACGGGGTGCCCTTCTTTCTCGGACCAGGGTAAGAGAGCAGAGGAGGCTGCTGTTCTGCTAAGTTCTTTATTTCATAGTCTCATAGCATTCTCGAAGGCAGAGTTCGAAGGGGGTTACATGATAAAGCCAAGCAGCAACAGCAAACAGCAGGCAAAACCAGCTTCTTCTTCTATATGCTCTATATGCTCCATATATTTTTTCTTACAGAAGTGTGGATTATATTTGTTAATTGACCAATAAGATTAACACACGATTCTAGTTTTTCTTTTCTTAACCTATCCTGGTCTAATTCTAACAGTCATAAGTCTTACACAAGTGTTACATAGGTATTACACAGATTTGCGTATACAGTTTCTATCAGCTCTTATTGTTTATGTGAACACTATCTAAAAAATGTGAACAGTGTAATTCTATCTATATTTTGTCTAAAGTAAAGAATTCTGTGAAAAGGTAACACTGCTGCAGCAAGAACTGTGTTTAAGGTCTCTGCTGCAGCTTTTTAATGTTTAAGGCACTCAGCATATATTTCTACTAAGAGTTAAAAATCTATATTTCTATTTCACTTTGGTGTGGCTTCATGTATCTCAGCTTGTCCAAAGGTTTTAATTCAATCCCTGTGCTTTGGCTTCCCTCTGGTCCTGAGTCCAGAGGAGCTTTCACTCCAACAAGAGCAGAGATTCCTTTGTAGCCCATGGAGAAGACCATGATGATGTTGATTGGCCCCCTACAGCCCATAGAGGTCCATGGTGAAGCAGATATTCTCACTGCATGTGCCCTAAAGGAAGCTGCAGCCTGTGGAGAACCCCATGCTGAAGCAGGTGGATGTGTCCTGAAGGAAGCTGAGACTACACTGGAGGGGGCTCCTGGCAGGAGCTCTGGCCTGTGGAGCAGGTTTTCTGTTAGGACCTGTGGCCTCGCAGGAGACCCATGCTGGAGCAGTTCATTTCTAAAGGACTGCATTCCATGGAAAGGACACATGCTAGAGCAGTTCAGGAAGAACTGCAGCCTGTGAGAAGGACCTGATGGATGGGGAAAGTTGGGGATGTCCCATCCCTGGAAGTGTTCAAGGCCAGGTTGGATGGGATTCTGAGCAACCTGATCTAGTGGGTGGTGTCCCTGTCCATGGCAGTGGAGGTGGAAATAGATGATCTTTATGGTCCCTTCCAATCCAAGTCTTTCTATGATTCTGTGACCCACGCTGGAGAAGATCATGAAGGATTGTCTCCCATGGGAGGGACCCCATGCTGGAGCAGGGGAACAGAGTGATGGGGAAGGAACATCAGAGACAAAGCATTATGAACTGACTGCAACCCCCATTCCCTCTTCCCCTGCACTGCTCAGAGCAAGGATGTAGAGGAGACAGGAGTAAAGCTGAGCCCAGGAAGAACGAAGGGGGTGGGAGGAAGGTGTTTTAAAATGTGTTATTTCTCATTATCTGTCACAGTTCTATTAGATGGTAACATGCCGTGACCTTCCCAAAAGCGTCTCCAAGGAAGCCTCTCGGTGCAGCCAGCACACTTGCACACACACACCGGATAGGTAGCAAAAACAGTCCAACAATGAATGAGCAGGAAGAGTCTTCGCATGGGGTTCTACAGGAGACATTTAATGCATCCACACTCGTGCAAGGTTTCAGAGAAGTCCTGGGGTAGAGCAATGGGGGGTCCAGGGTAAGGGAACTAATCGAGAAACTCTGAGGGCGTATCAGGTAACAAGGAGTGTAGCGGCCAATGGAGCCAACCAGGGGAGCAGAACTGGGGTACATTAACATAACAGAACAGAGCATTCTGGGGAAAGCTTTTCAGTCACCATAAGCTGGAAAGGAACCTAGGACTTATCCCACTGTAGGACTCCTTTCATTCCTTGTCCAGCAGGCCCACCGGCCTCCACAATTATCCTACTCTGTTATTAATTGTCAATAAATGGATTTAATTTCCCCAAGTTGTGTTTGTTTTGCCCATGACAGTAATTGCTGAGTGATCTTCCTGTCCTTATCTTGACCAACTAGCTTCTTGTCGTATTTTGTCCCCCCTATCTTGTTGGAGGAGGAGGAGTGATAGAGCATCTTGGTAGCACTTGACAGCCAGTCAAGTTCAACCCACTACAGTACCCTTGGTGGAGGAGGATCAGATCAGGGAACACAAATAAACTGGATGTTCATAAGTGCAGAGGCCCTGGTAGAAGGCACCCATGAGTTCTGAGAGAGCTATCAGAAATCATTGAGACACCACTCTTGATAATTTTTGATCAATCATAGTGACTGAGAGAAGTGCTGAGGACTGGAGGAAAGCAAATGCCACCCCCCATCTCCAAAAGGGGCAAGAAGAAGGGCCCAGGGAACTACAGGCTTGTCAGCCTCACCTTGATCTCTGGGAAGGTGATAGAGCAGCTAATCCTGGAAACCATTTACAGGCACATTAAGGACAAGGAAGTAATCAGGAGCAGTCAGCATGGATTCACCAAGGGGAAGTCATACATGACCAACTTGATAACCTTCTCTGATGAAATGACTGGCCTGGCAGATGAGGGGAGGACAGTGGATATTGTCTACTTGGACTTCAGTAAAACTTTTGACTCTGTCTCCCATAAAATCTTCATAGAGAACCTGTTGATGTATAGGCTGGAGGAGCAGACAGTGAGATGGACTGAAAACTGGTTGAATGGCTGGGTCCAGAGTGTGGTGATCAGTGACACCAAGTCCAGTTGGAGGCCAGTAACTAGCAGTATATACCAGTGGTCAGTCCTGGATCCAGTCCTGTTTAAGATCATCATCTGGATGATGAGGCTGAGGGTACCCTCAGCAAATTCATGTCGATTTTAGCTATTGCTGAACAGTGTTTACACAGCATCAAGGCCTTCTCTGTTTCTCACGCTGCTCCCACAGCAAGTAGGCTAGGGGTGCTGAAGAAGTTGGGAGGGGACACAGCTGGGAGAGCTGACCCCAGATGACCAAAGGGATATTCAATATCATAGGACATCATGCTCATCAATAAAAGCTGGGGAAAGAAGGAGGAATGGGGCAAATTTGGAGATAGAGTTTGTCTTCCCAAATAACTGTAATATGTGATGAAGCCCTGCTTTCTTGGAGATGGGTGAACATCTGGCTGCTGATGGGAAGCAGTTGATGCCTTAGGTTTTAACTATTAAATTTTTCAAATTCTGTACTGCTTAGTGTGTACCTCTGAAATTTCTTGTAGCCTGGTAATTTCTGTTCTCTCCTGCTAGGTAGACATAACAAAGCCTCTCTGGGCCTGCTCTTCAAGGGAACCTAGATCATCCGAGGCCCAAAAAGTATAAACCAAAGAGCCTCTAAGGGGGGCAAGCAGAGGGGAAATTACATCATTGAACTGAAGCTTTAATTGGAGAATTAACCCTGATATGCAAATGAACCAAACCTATAAAAGTGTGAAGAACTTTTGACCTGTCGTCCATCTTGGGGTCCATCTTGGCAATAGCCTCTGGCTCACCAGGGGGTACCTTTGAAGGCCTTTCAAATAAATATCTACTTTTATTCCCTTACTCCTGTCTATTACCGCAGGCCTGGTTCCTACAGTATATCACCATGTCCCGCAGCCATAGGGAGGAGGAGGAGGAGAAGATCCAGCAGGCAGGAATTGTGCAGCAAGATCGATTTATTTAATTATTTTACAAACTCTTTTATAGACTTTTTTCTTCATAGTCTAATTGGACAAAGGTCCAGCCACCCCTTGGGGGTGATTGGCCAAAATCCTAAAACATCCATTATCAAAATATTTTCTACTATACCATAAACAAGACTTTCCAAGGTTGCAGGTGGCTTGGTTGTTTACATTCCCTGCTACCTCTTCTGTGAGAGAGAAAAGTCTCTCACGGACTTAGAAAAATAACAAGAAGTCCTCACTAACAGCATTTTTGTACCTACAATTCCCCCTTTTTGTTTTATAAGATAACAACCCTACTATTAATCCTAAATAGAAATCTACATCAGTTATTAATTCTAAATATGTCCTTAAGGCTTTAACTATCTGACTCCATAACAAGAAATTTAAAATTCAGCCTCTGCTTGTGGAAGGACCATCCCAGTCTCTGCTTGTAGAAGGACCATCCGCCTCATGGTTGACATCCTGGTCCTCATCAGCAGAGTCATTAGGCTGTTGATCTACATTCTGGTCGCCATTTGGATGGTTGGCATTCTGGTCATCATTTGGAGGTTGCCTGTTCTGCCTCTGGTGCCATAGGTCAGGGCGAACGCATTTTGAAGGTAGCCACCGTACCCCAGTATCTGTGGAAACGCAAGCATACCCACGACCCCAAACGATAAGCTCATGAGGGCCTTCCCACTGGTTAGTGAGTAAATTCCGTACCCAGACTTTTGCCCGGGGCAATTGTATGTCACCTGCAGACTGCAATGAGAGAAAAATGATTCAGAATAACAGGATTATTTGAATTTTGTGGTACTGTAAGGTGATTAATTGTATACAAAGCTTTTGCTAGTCGGCTCTGTGGGGTTTCTCCATGCATTCCCCTTTCCTGTTTGACCAAAACACGCTTCAAAGTACCATGAACGTGTTCGACAATGGCTTGGCCAGTAGGAGAATGTGGGATACCAAAGGTATGGTCTACACCCCATAGGTGCAAGAACTGCCGCGTCTTCTCCGAGGCGCAGGCAGGACCATTATCGGTTTTCACAGAAGCTGGCACGCCCAGGACTGAGAAAGCCAATTTCCAATGGGCAATGACATCACGGCCCTTCTCTCCAGTGTGAGCAGTAGCCCACATAGCCGAGGAGAAAGTGTCAATAGACGCGTGCACATATTTCAGCCGACCAAATTCAGGGATGTGAGTTACATCCGTTTGCAAAATCTGCAAGGCTTTTAGCCCTCTGGGGTTTACCCCCGCTGGCAAAGGCGCAGCGAGTCCGTGACAGTCAGCACAAGCGCTGACAATGTCGCGTGCCTCGGTTGGCATTAAATGAAACTGCTTCTGCAGGGTATGTGCACTTTGATGGAAGAAACCGTGCGATGCCTTGGCTTGTGCAATTTTGTCAGGCTGAGGCCCTACCCACGCAGGGTTGGCCAGCATGTCAGCCCTGGCATTGCCTTCTGTTAGAAACCCTGGTAAATTGGTGTGGCTTCGAATGTGCAGAATGTAATACGGATGCACTCGAGCTTGGATTGCAGACCACAAGGTTTGCAACAGCGAAAACAGAGCCGCATTGTTCACCTCCTTCAGAAGTGAACAATCTAAGCATTGGGCGATATCTGCTACATACGCAGAGTCAGTAACCAAATTCAAAGGTTCCTGTGAGAATCGCTGAAAAGCCATGGTAACAGCCCTTAATTCAACTAACTAAGCAGAGTCTGACTCGGATTGGTGTGTTAGTCAGCCACTGCAAAGGCAGTGTAGGATGCTGTGCGCCCTTACACACAGTGGCCCCTACTAAAAATTTGTCCCAATCCATATGCCCTAAGCTGCCAACACATCCCGCCCCCAAAGGTTAAGGGAAGTGGTAGCAACATAAGGCCTAATCGTAGCTGTGTGCCCCTCTGAATCCTTCACCATCACAGGCCATTCGCTTAAATAACTCTGTGTGGTTCCTCCTAATCCTGCGATGGCCGATCCCACCGGGGCTAAAGGCCATGAGGGAGGCCACGCAGAGAAGGAGATGATAGTTACATCAGCACCCGTATCAATCAAACCTCGAAGCTGAGTCCGGGGTGGATGGGCATTCGGCAGGATCAGGGTACATGTCATCTGTGGCCTTTGGTCAGAGATGTCTGCAGTCCAGAGGGCCTGCGGAAGTCCCGTAGATCCACTGCCATTATCTTTGTGAGTTTGTTGTTCTATCCTGGGGACACAAGACTTAAAAGGCACTAATTTAGCAAGGCAGGTCTTTTCAGGAATAGTTACAGGGGGTTTTTGCGTGGAGACCATAGCGCAAATCTGACCTTTAAAGTCAGCATCAATAACTCCTGAGTGCACTAAGATTCCTTGATGAGCAACGTCAGGTTTTCCCACCAGCATCGCACTGGATCCCTGGGCTAAGGGTCCATATGCATCCAAGGGAACCTTATAAATACCGATAGAGTCTAAGACGACTGAGGCTGCGGTGTGGACGTCAAACCCGTCTGATCCATGGGTGCTGTCTGATCCCTGGGTGCTGTCTCTAGGGTGGCTGGGTAGGCCTGTGCCTGTACCTGTGCCACTCTCTGGGGGAGCGACTGCATGGGAGAGCAATTCCCCCTCCTTGCACCCCGGCAGAAGTTTCCCGACAACGGCCGACCATCGGCATGAGTCCGGGATCTACAGTAGCCCGTGCAATGCCCTGGCCTGCCACACCTCTTGCACTGGGGGATCAGTGTGTTCTCTTTTTGGCTCGGCTTTGGCTGCTTCCGTTTTTTCACCTGTTTTGGTTGCTTTGGTTCACGACCAGAAGATGCGTGAACAGGCTGCAGGAACGCAACCAAAGCAGACCTTCTCTGGTTCCCAGATCCCACCTTAGCGCAGTCTTCGACCACGTCTGTTACCTCAGGATCCTCTGGTAAGGCATCTATGATTTTTCTGCACTCTTCATTTGCGTTATCTCTCACTAACTGCCTTAACAACAACTGTCTTAACCCATCATCCTCAACCTGCTTCTCGAGAGAAGCAGCGACTTTCTCTACAAAAGAAAGGAATTACTCTGATTTCCCTTGAACTATTTCAGTATATCGCTTTCTGGGCGCTGACAACTCTATGGTTTTCAACAGGGCAGCCATGCCGACCTGTTGAGCTGGCTGCAGGACGCTAGAGGACATGTTACCCTGTAGACTGGGATCAGAGAAGGGACCAGTCCCCATCAAAGCATCCACTCCTGCTGTCTGTCTAGGATCAGCAGCAGGGAGCTGCAAATTTGCTAATGCAGTCTTGCCGGACAGCTTTCTCCAGGTTTTCTCAAAAACTGTAAATTGTACGGGTTGAAATAGAATTTGACCTAAGTGTCTGATATCAAATGGAGAAAGCAAATCTGTATTTATCACCCTTATTATTTGCATAACCTCAGCAGAACCGAGCCCATATTGTGCCACCTTGGATTGGAGGTCCTGGGCAACTTTCCAAGCAATTACCTCATGCTTGTCATGCTCCCCTGAATCCGGGAGAGCCTTATACACTGGGAAAGCTTGGATCTCTTTTGGGGAACCAGTACCATCCTGAACCTCTGGCACAGCCTGCGGATGGAATGTCACAGCTCCGCAGTTACCCCCAGAATCCTCAGATATATTTGGCATTCCAAGGATTTCTAATAACCTCCAGTCACCCTCCTCCAATGCTTGCATCTTAATAGACTCTAGGAAGCCATTATAATGCGTTGGACGTACAGTTACCGTGCAGTCGTGAAAGGTCCAGGGGCGAGACCGGCCCAGCCTTTTTATTCGACGCGCGGCTACAGCCGCCTGACGACCTGGGGCCAGAACCTCATCTGCCTCACTGCCTGACGAGGAATCATCAGGCAAAGGCAACTTTGGGGTGCTGGGAGTGAACAGAAATGTACGGGGAGGAGGGGCACTTTTGCTAAGTTCGCCAGAGCCAGAACAGACAGTACAGACTGCAGTTGGCTGCGCGGCAGTTTTTACAGCAGTTTCTTTACGGGAGGCCGTCTCGGCCAGTTCCGACCGACTCAGTACTGAAGCTGTAGCCACCGTCTCTAGGGCTACGGCTGCGCCCGCGCCGCACTTGTCTCTCGCACAGCAGCCGCGTTCGGCGCGGTCGCCGCTTCCGCTGCTGTTTCGCTCTCCCCGGGTGCGCTCGGTGCCGCCGCCTCTGCCTGCCGCTCCGCAGCCGCTGCCGCTTCCGGGTTTTCCCATGGCAGCGCTGTTCCCGGTTTCGCCGCCGGCCGCACCGTTTCTTGGCTCGGAGCCGTGGCTCCCGCGTCTGGCGGGGGGGGGGGGGGGGGGGGGGGGGCACAGGCGGCTCGGGCATTCGCCGCTCTAACAGGCTGAGCAGGTCCTCCATCCTTCGGGATATGTTCGGTAGCTCTTTCAGAAAAGGCAGATGCTGCATTAAAAGGTCGATGGCTCGGTTCTGCGACTGCGCAGAACAGTCCAGCGCCAGGGAGGGAAGCGGAGCACAGCCAGGCAGTCCCGGGGCAGGCACGCCCGGCGCAACGCCCGCTAAAAAGCCAGATCCAGGTGCATACGGAACCGAACTAGGAGCCTCTCTGGGCGTCCAAGTTGCTAAGCCGCTGATCTGCGGCCCTGGATAAGCCGTGGCTGCCATCCAGCCGAACGGCAAGGCAGGCTGTGCGCTCTCTCTCTGCCCTGACCCCCCCGCCTCTGGTGGAGCGGGGTTCCTGGGGGCTGCAGAGTCCTGCGATTGTGCAGGGTGAGCCGGCGCAGGCTCTGCCTGTGGAGCCAGGGGGGTTTTTCCGAATCCACCATCATTTGCCCCGGAAGCCCAGTCAGCGGGGCCCCCCTCGGACATTCCTCCGTCACTCATCACCGAAATAGGCGATCCAGCTCTGCTATCACAGTCAAGGGCTGTCAGCAGAATAAATAACGAACGCCAGGTTTTGTATAATTCTAACGCTGCCGGCTCCCCAGTCGGGAGCTCGTGTCGGACAGCACAGCCGAGTTCCTGCCATAAGGAAAAGTCCAGGGCAGTATCTCTGTCCATGGAAATCCTTTTTAAAGCAGCCCAGTCTAATAATTCCCAAACTGAGTTTTCAGGAATGGAGGTGTGCAATATGCTAAACACACCTTTCCAGACCAGTACGACAGCGTCGGTTTGTGAGCCACTGTTCGCCATTTCTCAGTTCTGTTGGACCTCCTGGTCCCGGGGGGAAGGGGAACAGCGTATCTCTAGAGGAATTCGGCTTGGCTCGCAGCAGCAGGACAAGTCAGAGAGCGCAGATCACGTCGGGGTCACCAAATATTACCGCAGGCCTGGTTCCTATGGTATATCACCGTGTCCCGCAGCCATAGGGAGGAGGAGGAGGAGAAGATCCAGCAGGCAGGAATTGTGCAGCAAGATTGATTTATACTGCAAAAGTATTGAGACAAAACATATATAGAAATTAATAAAAAAAATTGAAAACTATCAAATTATCTAGTACCTTAACAATACTGATCAAGATTTTTAACACTGTATAAACAAATTTAAGTAGAATAGTCATCCATTCTTCTGAGCTCTTTTAGAAAAAATGTGTTTTGTCAGATTTATACATCTTGTTATATCCAACTTTGCAGTTTTGAAATAGAATCCATGTACCAGCCATTAATGTCAGAACTATGATAATTATGCCAATCAATTTTCTTACAGTGGCATTTACATTTGGAAACCATGATGTTATCCAATCAAATATATCTTCCCCTTTAATTTTTTGTATTTCATGAAAGATTCCAGTGTTCTTTCTAATTTCTTCCAAATCAGTCTGTATTCTCAGTCTGATCTACATATACACAGCAACTGGTGTTGATAACTGTGCACCCACCACCTTTGGAAGCCAAAAGCAAATCCAAAGCCATCCGATTTTGTTTAACTACCTTTGATAATTTCTTGTTCCAAGGCACCAATTGCATTGTTTGTCTGATTTTCTATTTGTTCAATAACTCCAGATATATTAACGATTGCCTATTCCAATTAAGGTACTTCTAACTATGGTAAGAATCCTCTCATAAACTTGTGAAATACAGAGGCTCTCTCAATTAAGGGATTTAAATTTCATTTGTATATTGTTATAAAAGATCGCAGGTATCCTCTGGGGAATTCTGATTTATCAATAATATCTATTTCTGTGACTACGGTCCCAATGGTGCATATTCCTTGCCATTTATGGGGGTAGAGCTTTCTGAGCTTGATTTACACAAAGCCAATAATATCCCATATTGTCTGGAATGAGCCACCATCATGTGTCTAAAATGCCTATTCCTGTTACATCCAAATATGAGCGACATTTGGGATAGTCCCCTACCATTATTCCTTAGTTACACTCAGGTAACTGCATTTTTTGGTGTGAAGCCACTCCTGGTCCCTTTAAGCATCTGTGAACACAGGAGGTCTCAATGACTGCTATTTCTACTGTCAGGATTTGTTGATCTATGGAGATTTGGGCTGTCTTTCCTTCCAGAAGGAGCATCACTCTGGCTGGAGGAATACCATTGGAAAATATGTTTGGTGTTGGAATTCCCATCAGCCAAATACTTTCATCTGAATGAATGGGAAACTGAGAACAAATCCAGCAGTTACTGCGGTTTGTTATCAGTGTCACAGCTTGCATTAGCTTTAGGTGTGAATTTCTCTTCTGAGGGTCAGGTAGCTTTTGTTCTGTCTGTGTTATATTAGAGTGGCCCTTAGGGAAAAAAGATATTGCTCTCTTTTCTTTCTTTTACAATTGTTAGTTGCAAGGTTTTCTTGGGATGGCTGACTAATCCAGGTGTGAGCAGCCATGCTGCGGTATGGAAAACACTGGCCTGTGTTGGGGTCTCCTCCCCCGCCGTGTAGCCCTGGGAGAGGGGCCCTGAGGGGACAGACACGGGGTTTCCCTGCCCCTGCTCAGCCTCGTTCCCATTGGTTGGTTTGTGTTCCCCTGCGCGGGAAAAAGGACCCTTGGTCCGGTGACTGAAACAGTTCCTTGGCAGAGCTCCGGCCATGCGGCTGGAGAAATAAACATCTCTCTGAAACAGCTATCAAGAATCTGTCTGTCCTATATATTTCCTTTCCACGGGACTCCTGATTTGATATATGTATGTTGCAGTATCCCCACTGCAACATAATGGTGGTGAATTGAGGGCAGAACGATCCCCGATCCCTAAGCGACTGATTTGTGTGAGTAAACCCTGGAAACTTTGGATTCCTCTTCTTGGTTTTGTTTTGCTATTCCATTTCTAAACTATGGAGGAACCGTGGGAAGACTTTTGGCTCTCAGAGCCGCATATGGACATGTATCTTAAAAAGATTCTTGAACAACGATTTGTAAATTTTAGCTTGATTCAAGCTCAAAAAGAACTGAAACACTTCCTGGCATGGTTGTTTAAGAACTTTTTCTATGTTTCTTGGGATTTAATTCTTACCAAGGGCTTTTGGAAAACCGTTTGGACACAGTTAATATTGGAGTCAAAATATATGCCGATGGAAGAATATTTTCGTGAATATTATTTAATTACCGAGACTGTTGAGCAATGTCAGCTGTGTCTTGGCGAAGGGAAGCCTGGCGCAGGGATCGTGAGACCCAGGCCACGTGCGCCGAGTGCTCTGCGAGCAGCAGCGAGGCAATTCCCGCGTGCGGGCGGAGTCAAGTGAGCCGCAGTGTCGGCAGCAGAGCGAGGCGCGGCGGGACCGGGCGGTGCCCCCACAGCCCCGCGCAGCGCATGATGGAGCGAGCCCCATGAACGCCCGACCGAGAGGGCTGGCGGCGATGGCGGTGGAGTGGAACCGTGCCCGGCCGAAATGCGCGCTGGAGCAGGGCACGGGGGGGTCGTTGCTCGGGGGCCCGGCCGAGACGTGGGTACAGCGCCTGGCAGCGGCAGCGAAGCTGCGACCAGAGGAGGCGACGCACGGAGAACTGAGCGGCGTGGCCCGGCCCGGCCCGCGCAGCCCTGAACGCGACCCTGGGAAGAGCACGCAAGCCCCAGCAGCTCCAGCAGCCTCAGCAGCTCCGACAATTCCAACATGGGAGCGACCGAAAGAGAGAGCAAAGACGCAGGGAGACAGAAAACAGCAGTCACTCGGAAAAAGGAAAAGATCATAGTAGCTAAGATCTTAGGGATAGTAAAATGGTATAATGTTAAGCAAAATTATGGTTTTATAACAAGATGTGACAACCAGCAAGACATATTCGTGCATAGAACTGCTATTAAAAAGAATAACCCTGAAAAATGCATCCCAAGCTTGGGAGATGGAGAGGTGGTGGAATTCAAAATTATACAAGATAGAAAAGGGTTACAAGCATCGCAGGTCACTGGGCCTGATGGTGTTCCTGTAAAAGGCAGTATATATGCAGAAAATCGTAGTCATGTTAGGCAATATCTCCATTGTAAGCCCCCCCCTACAGTCTCCCTTTCCTAATCCCACCTTTCCCTTTTACCCTATGTCCTATTACCCCCAGTGTATTCCCAATCCGTTTTTTCATCCATGGTTTCTCTCACAAAACCATGCTTTTGCCAATTGTTTCCCCAAAAATCCCTTTCCAATGCCGAGTGGGGGATGAAAAGGGGGAGGGAAGAAGTTAAACCCTCTCCCGCCTCAGTTTACCCACAAAGCATGCTCAGAGAGTTCTGTCTCCCTTCTGTCAGCCCTAAGATGTTCCACAGAATCTGTTTGGACATTTAAAGACTCAGGAGGGTGGCTTGTTTTGTTTTGAAACTGTTCTTGTTATGTTTATCCAGTTGTTTTCATTCTCCTTTTATTAAAATAAAACGGGTGAGGTGTTGGGGTCTCCTCCCCTGCCGTGTAGCCCTGGGAGAGGGGCCCTGAGGGGACAGACACGGGGTTTCCCTGCCCCTGCTCAGCCTCGTTCCCATTGGTTGGTTTGTGTTCCCCTGCACGGGAAAAAGGACCCTTGGTCCGGTGACTGAAACAGTTCCTTGGCAGAGCTCCGGCCATGCGGCTGGAGAAATAAACATCTCTGAAACAGCTATCAAGAATCTGTCTGTCCATATATATTTCCTTTCCACGGGACTCCTGGTTTGATATATGTATGTTGCAGTATCCCCACTGCAACAGGCCTGTAAACATAAAAAAGGTAAACCATACGATTGTTGGTTTAGAGTTTCTGATTCTGTTGCAGCTTTAGCTAGAGCAGATGCATTAGTTACTGTGCTGTGCATTATAGTCCCTCTGTGTCTGGAACTGGCTTTATTCGCTTATAGGAGTCCGAGAGTCTCTGTCAGTAGCCTTCACGGTTGTGTAGGTAGTCAACGCTCCTTCCCACTGCTGCTTGAACTGCTCCTTGTCTCACGTCCAGATATACACCCAGTTTTCTGTCTGGTGAGGATATATACTTGAACATCCAAGGTTATTAGAGAAACTAAAACAACAAAGCTTATGCAATGATAAAGGGTTTTTTTCCCACAGTTACGGCAGCAATTCAGTCTCTGGCCTCCAGTTGCAAACAAAATGCTATATTCACTACCACCAGACGGTGGCAGTGTAGGAGCAGTTTGCAAAACCATTAGATGTCTTCAGAAGTCCAATATAATCTATTTGGCCAGTGGACCAGAGTGTTTTGTTACTTTTGATATGTAAAGGCAATACCAGGTCTGGATAGTTTTGTTCAAGTCTCAATTTGCACTGGGGACTGTGTGAGAATGCCTTTAAACATCTTCCTGGTCAATGACCAGCCTCTGCTTTGTGCTGCAAAAAATATAGCTTCTTGCCTAGTATGTCTTAATTTACAGTGCAACCATTAACCCAATCAATATAAATGTTGTGGATCTTCCAACTGATCAATTTTTATATTTTTAATTTTTGTCAGCTGATCCACTTTGGTGTTCCAATAAGTCTGTACAGCTTGGTCATTTGCATGAGCTTTGAACCATCCTATGTGGATTTATTGAGATTGAACCTGTGACAACAATCATTTCCTATCTTCCTTCTGCCAAACCTCTTTTCCATTCACTTGCCAATCTAATGCTTTCCATTGACACAACCACTGTGTGGCACCAGCCCAGACTGCATAAGAATCAACATACACCATCCTTGCTTTCTCCTTTACTGCCAGTAATACAGCTAATAACTCTCCCACCTGTACACTTCCTATTCCTTCTTCTACTACTTCTATTCCTGTTTCAATGTTAAGAGCAACTGCTCTGTACTTCCATTTAGCATCAGTGTGTTTGGCTGAGGTATCAGTGAACCAGACATCCTTAACTTAAGAGTCTGAAGTGAATGCAGGAGCATCCAGCATAAGATTAGGTTTATTATGGCTGTTGCAAAGCTGACATGTCTGGAGTCACAGCTATCTGTAATTTTGTAGGTTTTGTTGGCCCTTCAGTGACAATTTGATTTGTGAACCCTGAGATATATGCACACCATTTGTGTACTGTTGGTCTTTGTGCAATTCCCTCTGGCTGAGCACTGCCTTTCTTAACACTGGCTAACAGATTGAAAGATCCTTGGAATTTTACAGGCTGACTCTGTTGAATTTTTTCTACTTGTTTAAGAGCTCAGGTCAGAGATAATAATCCCTTTTCCCAGTCAGTGTATCTCTTTTCAGTATTCTTTAATGCTGCGGAACTGAATCCTAATGGTGGTTTTGGTCCATGCTGCCCTTTCTGAAACATATTACAGTAAGTTCCATGTTCAGCAAACCCCCATTCAGCTATTATAGGAACACTGGGATGAACTGGCCCAGGTGATTGATATGTTTTCAACTCTTCTATCGGTGTTTGCAAAGCCTATTTGTGACTGTCAAGCCATTACCAGTTTTGGGTTTTCCTCATTAATGTGTACAAGGGTCTTGCTATTGCAGAAAATCCAGGAACATTATTTCGTCAGTATCCCAAAGTACCCATGCTCTTTTGAAGTTCCTTTTTAGTAGTGGGGGTAGATATAGCATCTAATTTTGTAATGGTTTCATCTGGAATTACAGCTTGGCCTGCTACCCACCAGGTTCCCAGGAATTCCGCCTCCTTAGAGGGAGCTTGGCACTTAGCTGAAGGCACTTCTATCCCCTGTTCATTTAATCTATTCTATATATCCTGTGCTGTTGTTTTTCCTTAAAGCAGCTCTGGGTATTCCTAAAGCCAAAGCCATTCTCCATAATTCATTTCTCTGCTCTTGGAGAAGGCTAGGTTGGTACGTTTTTTGTTTTCTCTCAGGTGAGTTATGTTTAATAATTCTCACCTGTCTCTCAGGGCATTTCCGCATTTCAGTACTTGGGTTCTTTTCCTGGTTTTCCCAGCCTATCTCTCTCTCATAGTTTACTATATCATGCAGGAGTTCTGCCCACGTATGGATCGGTCTCCTCAGGGCTTGTGGGTCTTGTAAAGCTTCATTATGCATTACATCTCTTTTGATTTCGTCTCGTCTCCCCACAAAATAACCTTTTAGCATAGTTGGAGATCCTCTCAGCAACGGTCTTAACATATCAGGATCTACCTCTGTGGAGATTGGAATGTCTCCCTCTGCATGCCTGTGCATTGTCTGCAGACAGGTGGCTTTTGTAACAGCAGATGAGATGTCGTTAACTGACTGCATGCAGATTGAGACTGGTTCCCTTCTCTCCATAATATTTATTCTTCTTGTCTAATATGCAATTCTGCTGGTTACCGAATGGGGTTTGTCAGGAGGGTCTGGTCCAAGGTACAAAAGAACACCTGCACCCCAGAACCCAAAACTCTCCACCCCATCCAATAATATCCGATGTCCCCCAGTGAGACAAACTCTTCACAGATATTAGGTTTCTGTCTCCCCTGCCCTTCGTACATATTTCTCTTGTAGGTTTGCCAATTGCAGGGGATCCCAGGAAGAAGTTTTGACTGTGTTCCTCCTCTGACCTCCTTGGGGTCCTTTGGAAAGTTCAGTCCTAATTATGGGTCTCATTTTAAGTTCTGTGTAGTGGTTTGGTCTAAAATACTCATTACTGTTTATCTGCTGTGAGATAAGAATTAGGAGAAATGCAAAGCAGGCACCAAATTTGAAAGAATATAAAGAAGTTTATTAACAGACCTAAAAGAAGGGAAAAAAAAAAATTATGCCACCTTCAGAACTCTCCTCCTCCCCCTCACCTTCCTCCCTTCTCCCACTGACAATGTAAAAAGACAACCCTTAAGATGTTCAGTCTGTTTACCACTGCCATAATAACCTTGTTTAGTCCATTTAGAAAGAGAAGTCTCTTCTTGCTCATGCTATGAAAACAGTATCACAACGAGACAGCCACCCACTTCCAAATATTGTTCAGTCCATTTAGGAAGAGGAGTCTCTCTGCCTGCATGTGAGTCCCTTCCCCCGACTTGCAGCTTGTTCAAGGTCACACACAGATAGCAATTGGTTTTCCCGCGTTCGAGGGTCCACTCTTGAAGTGTTTTGCGGTACAATTTTAAGGTTGAGCCATTCAGAAACAAAAACAGAGGCCCTTCTCCTTCCCTGGGAGCAAAGGGTCTTCCTCATCTTCATTGTTAGGACTATCTCTGGGAGCATCTCAAGGAACTGAGGTTTTCTCCTTTCCCATTTGGAGCAAAAGTCCTCATCAGGTTCATCTCTAGGGACTGAGGTTTTCTCCTTTCCCGTTTGGAGCAAAAGTCCTCATCTGGTCCATCTCTCCCTGTCCAAACTTCTCATGAAATTACAGCTGCGTCAGCATCTGCCTATCTCAGCGCAGGTGCTTTTGCTTATGAGCTGAACACTCCACCCCCCATATCTTCATGGAATTACAACGGGATACTCTGATATATCATAGCTTCACAACAGAATTTCAGCTTTAAGCATCTCCTCTCTCTCTTCCCTCAGGTTTTCAGCTCTTCACAGCAATAAAAGGGTTAATCTCACCTTGGCCTTGCAGCTTTGCAGCTGGAATGTTGAATTTTTCTTATCGAAGTGGAGAGGGGGGAGAGCCAAGCCGCTCCGGCTGCCCACAGCAAGGCAGTGGGGGGGGTTCCACGGCTGGAACAGGTCCATCGACTCCAGGATGGCCGTGGCCCGGCCCGGCCTGGCCCAAGCAGGGCCTGGCCGGGCCTGCTGGCCCCCACTCGGGGCCCGCAGCCACCTGTCCCAGCGCCGGAAACGAGAGAGAGCTTGGAGGGGGAGTTTGCCTATTCTTAAATGTGGATCACAGAGGCGGTCACAACTTTAAGTGGCTTAAAGAATTGTCCATATTCAAACTGGCCAGCTGATAGGTTCTATCAGGTCCCAGAGGAAGCTGTAAGCACCCCTTAGCAAGGACATCCCTTCCGGGACTATGCTTGCTAACCTATGACATTCTGGAACCTCTTCCTGTTTAAGAGGTGGGGGTTCTGTGCTTTCATCAGAATCCCGTTCAATATTTCCATCACTAATTTAATCAGAAATTTCCCAAATATCACCATCTCAATCTTTGGGTTGTTCCGGTTTGGCCAAATTTAGAAATATATATCCTCTGAGAGAAGGCACAACCACCCCTCCCCCACCAGGTTTGGGAAAAAATAAATTTTCCTCGAAGGAAAGTGAAGGAGATAAAACTATTTATTTAACAAACACACAGGAAAGGAAAATAATGCTAAATAATAAAATCTTTTGCTGTGGAGGAAAAACCTGGGAAAGTGTTCGAGTCCTCCCTTTGGTCTCCTCGGAGCTGGGGCTTGGCCCAGGGCCAGGCCCTCTGTGCCCGGTGGAAAGTCCTCCCGATGTGCTCTGATGTTACAGCAATCAAGCAGTCCAGTAGAAAAGGGGAAAAAAATCTGAAATTCCAGGGAAGGAAAAATACAACTGTCAGTCTCTCTCCGGAGAAAAAGAAGCTGAACCACTGGCCAAAAAACTGTCCTGGGAGCAGCCAGCCGGGTGCTTCCTCCCTCCTCTGCAGCAGCTGGAAACAAATTGCTATCTGTGTGTGACCTTGAACAAGTTGCAAACTGCTTTGAAAAAGTTTTGCTCAGTTTTTTCCTTCCCCCTCTCAGGCTCAGTTTAGAGGCATAGAAAGGCAAAAAAATTAATTTCTGGGCATAGGCAGCGATATGGGATACACATCATAAGGTCACCCCAAGACATGGTGATGTTATCAATTTTCTAATTTTTAAACATCCATAAAATTGGGGTTTTTTAATAATGTCAATTCTAATTTTTCTTCTAAGGTTTTTGTCTTTCCCTTGGATTCTTTTAACTGTTGTTTCAATTTGTCATTTTGGTATTCTAGAGACAATTCTACATGTTTTCTTTATTTAATTTCTGAGCTTATCGGCTTCTTTTATCTTCTGTTTCCTCTATTGCCAAGCATATTTTAAACATAGTGCCAGTGCATGACAAATAATACTTTCTCCTTTTTCATCTTTTAGTGATTGCCATTTTTCATCTATTTTCTCTTGTATTTTTTCCCAGTCATACCAGTTATCCACTGGCCAAGGGTCATCAGTTTCAATATGAGCACTGTGCCTCTGCAGGTAATCTGCTAAGCCTTTGGTCTGTTTCTCAAAATTGTTTGCCATCCTGCCTTTGACTATGCCAAAAATGTCATGGGATGAGTGGAAGTTTCAGACAAGCCATGCCTAAGCCTCAGAATTTTGGCAGCAGCTTAAATTTAAGAAATCACTCTGGCCTGCAAGTTCTAAGGATGACAGATCAAGTCTATTTATAAAATGAATTATGTATTAAAGACAAGACATAACAGAAAAAAGATCTTAATCAGAATTACTTACTACACAGTATAAAACTAAAAAGAACTACTGGTAGATTACAGCATAACATAACACAGTGTACGATATCAAGGTACATATATTAAAGCTAGCAAAAGAAATATATTGATTAGAAGTCAAATTTAGCTCACTACTGACATGACGATAATGTACAGATTCCTTCACTTAACCTCTTGGGGACTAAGCACAAAGCAGGCATCCCAACTCAGAGGAGAAACCCCACAAATTTCCATGGAAATGTATAGAAGATTTCTGCTTTGTGAAAGTTTTGTGTGGCTTTTATAGTTTGTAAAGTGAGGTGTCTGTCAGTCAGAAATCCATCTTATCTTCCAGATGCCAGACCGTTGTTAACACCATGGTGGCAAAATAACTCACTACAAGACAGATTGTCCTGTTTGAGTTGTCTGACAGGTTAACAAACAACAGATAAGCTCTTGTGGGGAGCGAGATGCCCTGCTACATTGCCTGACCACCCTCTGGGTGAAAAACCTTTTCCTAATATCCAACCAAAACCTCCCCTGATGCAGCTCCATGACCTTCCCTCGGGTCCTTTCACTGGTCACCAGAGAGGAGACGGGTGCCTGCTCCTCCACTTTCCCTTGTGAGTAAGCTGTGACTGCTATGCCCAAGATGGCCTCCAACTATCACATCACCCACCAGTCCTTCTCTGTTTGTAAACAGCAGGCCCAGTGGGACACCTTCCCTGGTTGGCTCCCTCACCAGCTGTCAGGAAGTTCTCTTCCACACACTCCAGGAACCTCCTGGATGGTTTCCTCTCTGCTGTGTTGTATTTCAAGCAGACCTCTGGTAAGTTGAATTTGGCCAAGAATACAAGGGCTAGCAATCGTGAGACTTCTCCCATCTGCTTATAGAATATTTCATCTGCCTCTTCATCCTGGTTGGATGGTCTTTAACAGACTCTCACTGGAATATCTGCCCTGTTTGCCTTCCCCCTGATTCTTACCTATTGTCTTGGGGTGAGTTTATGATGTGTATCCCCTATGCCCAGACATGAATCCTGTGCCTTTCTGTGCCTTTAAAACTGGGTCCGAGAGAAAGGAAAAAAGCCAGGCGAACTTTTCAAAGCGTCTCTGTGTTCAAGGACACAGATACACACTCCCCTGTGTTCTGCCTGGCAGCTCCGCTTCTGCATCAGGGAAGAGAGTTTTATTCCTTTTGCTTTTAGCTAGCTTCTCGTTCATTAGCTGAGGAAAGAGGTTTTCCTGGGACTTTGGTTTCTTCTTCTTCTCTTCTGGACTGTTCAGAACACCAGAACATCAGAACCTCACTGGGAGGCCTTTCCACTGAGGCCCAGAGGGGCCCATGCCGAACCCCAGATCTGGAGAGGAGAAAGCCACACCCACAGAAAGGACTCTGAAATCTGCTCAGGTTCTCTCCACAGCAAGAGGTTTTATTATTTAGCATAATTCCTTTCCCGTGCCTGCGTGCATTGTGTTTATTAAATAAATAACTTTTTTCCTTTTTCACTTTCCTCTGAGGAGTTTTCTTTCCAAACCTGGTGGGGGAGGGGCAGCTGAAACCTGCCTTCTTTGGAGGGGACATTCCTCCCAGAGCGTTTCCCTTAATTTGTCTCAAACCAGGACACCTATAAACACACAACCCTATCGTCATCACCATTAAGCTCTAGACAATCAAAATACTCCCAAACATATAGGGCTACCCCACTGCCTCTCCTTCCTTGCCTATTCCTTTCAAAGAGTTTATAGCCATCCATTGCAGCGTTCCACTTGTGTGAGTCATCCCACCATGCTTCCCTGACTGCAGCTATATCATAGTTTTCCAGCTGTACAGTGGAATCTAGCCCTTCCAGGGTTTCTGACACATCAATAACCTTTGCATATTTGCTGCCACATGAATCTTCGTAGCCTACCTCCAATAAGACAGCAGACCAAAGGATCTCACTAGCACACTCCCTCAAACAGTGGTGTGCTGCTCCCAGGCTTATCTGTACTGAGCCTGGTTTCATCCCTTTCCCCATTCAAATCTAGTTTAAAGCTCTTTCAATGAGCCCTGCTAACTTATATGGTATGGAGTGTCCCTTTGGTCAGTTTGGGTCAATTGTCCTGGCTATGTCCTCTCCCAACCTCTTGCCTACCCCCAGCCTACTGGCCTTTGGGAGTGAGGGGGGAGAATGTTGGAGAGATGGCCTCGATGCTGTGCCAGTACTGCTCAGCAGTAGCCAAAACCCTGGTGAGTTATCAACACCTTTCTAGCTACCAGTACAAAACACAGCACTGTGAGGGCTGCTATAGGGAAAATGAACTCTGTCTCAGCCAGACCCCATACAGTCTCCACCCCTTATTCCATATCATCTATGGCATTCTCAGATCCTACATAATTTAATACATATATATCTCTTATTACCAACCCATTGTATTTAATTCTCATTACTCAAATCTGTTCTTACCAACACTGTGCCAGTTTGGGCAAATTTGGAAATATATCCTCTGAGAGAAGGCAGGTTACAACTACCCCTCCTCCACCAGGTTCAGGAAAAAATAAATTTTCCTCAAAGGAAAGTGAAGGAGATTATTTATTTAACAAACACACTGGAAGAGGATAATAATGCTAAATAATGAAACCTCTCGCTGTAGAGAGAAAACCTGGAAAAATTTCAGTCCTTCCGTGGGTAGCATCTCTCCTCCTCCTCGGAGCTGGGATGGGGTGGGCCCCCCTCCTCCAGGGCCTCCACCTTGGTGGAAAAAGTCCCGATGTGTTCTGATGTTGAAACAATCCAAAAAAGAATAAGGGAAAAAATTCAAAGTCCCAGGAAAGCAAAGTTCAACTCTGTCTCTCTCCAGAGAAAAGGGCCGAAAGCTGGCTGAGAAAGCAAACAAGCTGCTTCCCCACTCTTGCTCTGCTGCCACAGCTGAACGCAGAGAGCCATCTCTGTGTCCTTGAAAACAAACTGCTTTGAAGAGTTTTGTTGGGTTTTTCTCTCCTCCCTCTCAGGCTCAGTTTAAAGGCATAGAAAGGCACAAAATTAATTTCTGGGCATAGAACAGTGATATGGGATACACTATCATAAAGACACCCCAAGACAAACACAATTTAAACTACAGACTTAAACTGTCTTTATACACACCATACAGATTTATACATTTTCATTAACTGCTGCCCCCTGTGGCAACCTGTTTACTCATGCTTTTTCCTATCCCAGATTGTTCCCCGTTCCCTGCCTTAGCCTTGGCCACCCCCTCAGGCTCTCCCTATTGGTTCCTGTACCCCAACCCCGCCCAGGGACCACCCCCGGACCCCTGACAAAACCCCCCCTGCGCCCAAACCATGACGTCTCTCTGCCTCTGAGGGTCGCCGGGAAAGATGTGATTAAAGCCATCTCAACCCTCATGAGAGACCCTTCTCGCCTCCTCTGTCATCACTGGTTGTAATGCTGATAGCTGACTGTCCTGGGTTGCAGTGTATTCTATTACCATCCTCATGACCTGTTGAAATCAGGTGGGGCAGTGTTTCCTTGCCTCCTGCCCCCAGACTATCTTTCTGTTAATGGCCCATCATTGTCCTGCCGCATGACTCAGAGATAACTCCCTCTGGACTATCTTCTGTTAATGAGCCTAATCAACACTTGGCCTCATGACTCATCATCCCATTGTGAGATGCTCCACCCAGAGGGAGGAACCAAGCATCCCATCGTGGATATAATCTGAGATGCTGAACACCAGAGACAACCCTTCCACTGGATTTCCAGAGGACAGGAGCTACACAGCCACCACTGGACCTGAGGAAGAGCAGACCCTTTTTTCTACAGGATCACTGCTTCAGAGGACTGCAGACACCATTCTACCAGACTGCTACCACCACCCTGACTAACAGGGTGTCAGGTTGTATCTTGACTCTGTGAGTTTGAACCAGTGTTTTCTTTTATTTTTTCCTTTTCTTTAATTTCCCCATTAAATTTGTTATTCTGACTTGGTGCCTCCCACTGGTTTGTTTTCAAACTAGTACACTGACCAGAGCAAGATCGTGGGGCCTTCCAAAATGGATTGCGGGATGTGACGGGTCGCATTGCCCTAGGTAAGCCCCGCTGAGCTCTCAGGGAGCTACAGCCTGCTAAACAAAATCTAGCGGTTACAACAGCCCCCTTTCCCTTAACAGATAGATATTATTCTCCCTTTCCATGGGATTTCTCCACTTCCAGGCTATGACTTGGGCTCCATGAAGATGTCAAGATGGGTACTCAGGACAGGAGAAGCAGCATGTTTGATTGTTGAGCACCATCACCCGCTTAGTTGGAGTCATCACTGCACTCGCCTGGTTCCTTGAGAAACTCACTCTTCATCAAGTCATTCCTGCTACATTATTTCCTAGAACATAGAACTTACACACAGATTATTTTTCCCCCAAGGTTAAATCTCATTGAGGTACACACTGGGTCTCCCCATCCTTCTGCATTACCCACCAAGTACACCCTGGTCTTTGAGCTAAAACAGTCCCATGAATGGGTTTGTCTTTTCCCATGGGAGGAGAAATCCACACCACCTTCCCCAGCCACTTCCCTATGTGCAGTACAGGGACCTTATCTCCTCCCACAATATGTAGGGGTTTTGTTTGGGCAGGATGAGGGTGGTTACCAGATCCTCTAGTGTTAACCGACCAAGTCGCTTCTGCTAAATTTGCATCCCAGTGCTTGTATGTCCCAGTGCCCAACACTCTCAACATAGTCTTTAACAGTCCATTATACCTCTCAATCTTTCCAGAGACTTGTGGATGATAGGAAATGTGATACACCCACTCAATGTGGTGTTTCTTGGCACAGGAGTTTATGAGGTTATTTTGGAAATGAGTCCCATTGTCTGATTCAACTCTTTCTCTTGTACCATGTGTCCACATACAGGGGCTTCCATCCCACTCCCTCATGTCCTCCCCCTGGTCACGCAGGACGAACCAGAGTACACCATATGGCATGCGCCTGGGGCTTCCTTTTCCTCTGACTGGGGCAGGAGGGGACTGAATTCTTGGGGTTCCCTTGATGGCCAAGGTGCTGGCTTGTAGGCGTGAGGAGGGACAGAGATTTTCTTCAAAGTTTTGAAGCCAAAAGACACTCTCGCCACAGTTGTATCCATATCCAGGCAATACATTCTTGCCAAGATGTTAAAATATGATGCTGGGTCACTTTGCATCACCTTCCTCCACATGGCCCATGTGCACAGGACATCCTCTGGGTCTTTAGAGACCTAATCGTCTAGATCACTGTAGATGACTTTCAGCACTGCTAATTTTCGCAAATACTGGCTTATCTTAATCTGTGGTAGTCCACTTTCCTGGGGAGTTCACAAAATCGTCCTTGAATGGATATCTTCCCCTCACACTTGAGAGGAGCCATCTCCAGAAACTGCAAATTGCTGCCTGTATTGGTTTTTCATGGCCTGGTTTTTGGTAGTGAGGGGGCCACAGAGGTGGCTTCTATGAGAAGCTGCTAGAAACTTCCATGTCCTGCAGAGACAATCCCTGATGGCTCTAAAGATGGACATGCCACTGATGCCTTTTCTTGGTCTTCAAATCAAGAATCAAACACGGTTAGAAGGGGAAAAGGGATTTTACCTTGGTATTTATTTTAAGGATCCTTAGGTGCACCACGTCCAGGTCTGACAATATGTTCACAGCTTGCTCAGTTGTCTAGCTCACCTAGTTCTGTGCCTTAGAAAGCCCCAAGCTGCCTAGAGAGACGGCACGGGGAATGCAGCAACTCGGTGGCTTCAAAATGCAGCAAGTGATAGCTGTAAAGCTAATGTCAAAAGAAGAAGCAAAGAGGTAGAAATACAGCCCAAACTCTGTGCCTTAATCCTGTTTCTTTATTCCTCCTGTCCCGAGAGAGAGACAGGAGAGGCTGTTCACAGAAGGGAGGCAGGAACAAGAGGGGGCGGAGCCCGCTCCGGTGGCTTTTTATTCGGGGGAAGGGAAAGGGGAGTGCTAGGGGTGGACCTGGGGTAACCAGCCAATCGGACTCTGTTTTGGGGGAGTCCGTGTTACTTTCAAGTTTTACCTGCGCTCAGAACAAAGGGGATTCATAGCACATGGTTGAAACAAGTCTGGACCTGTCTGGCCAGTCCTGGGGTGGTGCTGCACCTCGGGGGCAGGCAGCAACAATTCCCCATTTTTTTTTCTTTAAAGCTGGGCTGTAACCCTGAGTAACTTAAAATGCACAAAACAGTAATAAAACAACAGTGCAGAACATAATTGAAATCCACCGTCCCTACAACCTGACACTACCTAAGATGTCTTTAAACTACTACCCCAGTTAGAAAACTCAGGAGGTTAGTCAGGACATCTATGGTATGGGGTATCAGGACAAGGATCTACAAAATAAAGTACAAAATGTGAGTGCAAAACAGCATAATTTAACTTATGGGATTAACATCAAAATTCAGTGCAAGGGGCTCAAATGGAGGTGCAAAACCAGGATTTTCTTTACGGCGTCTCCTCCAGGAGGCAGTTTTGACCTCCTTGAACTTTGTGGAAGTGACATAGGGTTTTACTCGCTGGGTATTCACCTCAATCCCTGAGGGGGGGATACACTGGCGTATCCAAGTCCCCAAGTTATAAGTTTGTACGGTCATTGGATTTTTTGAGTCTCTGAGTCCCGAATCAGGACTTCTGGATTTTCCTTCAGCTTCTGTCTCCCGGTGTTCTGGAAATGACAACAGATGGGAGGGTTCAGATCCTCAAAGGAGCCGATCAGGAAATTTATAGTAAACAATGCTTTGCTGAGTCTGAGAACAGGTGAATTGAGTTTAGTGGTTCCTGATTGTTGCAGCAGCATTCATTTAAGAGTTTGATGGGCACGTTCAACAATGCTTTGTCCAGTTGGGGAGTGAGGAATACCTGTGACATGTCGAAATCCCCACTGCTGGCAAAAGTTTTTGAACTCCTGAGAGATGTAAGCAGGCCCATTATCAGTTTTTATTTCTTCAGGTACACCGAGCACAGCGAAAGCTTGGACAAGATGTTTTTCAACATCCTTAGCTTTTTCACCTGCATGTGCAGAGGCATACATAGCACCAGAGAAGGTATCAATAGAAACATGAACGTATTTTAATCTCCCAAATTCAGGGAAATGTGTGACGTCCATCTGCCACACTTCACCGCTATTAATGCCTCTGGGATTGACCCCCATGCCCAGTGATGGAAGCTGCAGCTTCTGGCAGTTGGGACATATTGCCACTATTGCTTTTGCCTGCGTCCGGGACAGATGGAACATGTGGATAAGAGCAGGAATATTTTGATGGTACATGGCATGGCTCAATTTTGCTTGTTCAAAAACTTGGGGGAGCTTTGGTAAGTCAGCTGATAGAACTATGTCTGCTGGCATAGCCAGAGCATCAGCTCTACGATTACCCTCTGTAATAAATCCTGGCAGGTTTTTATGTGACCTCACATGCATGACAAAATAGGGATGCTCTCGGTGGGAAACCAGATAAATTAGCTTTGAGAGCAGATCATAAATTTTCTCATTTGAGACTTCCCTTAGGAGAGCGTGTTCTGCTCTCACAGTTATTCCAGCTACATATGCTGAGTCAGTGACCAAATTAAAGGGTTCTCTGAACCTCTCAAATGCTCTAACAACGGCTGCTAGTTCAGCTACTTGTGGTGACCCCTGGATTTCCTTGATGTCAGATTCCCACTTTTGCGTCTTGGGATCTTTCTACGTCAGGACTGACCTTTTTAGACTTTCTCGACCCATCTGTAAAAATGGTTAGAGCATCCAGGGGTTTTCTACTTTGAATTTCTCGAGGGATAAAAGAGAATGCCAGATTAAATAATGTATGTTTTGGGTAATGATTTGAGATTTGGCCTGAGTAACTGTCTAATGCAAATTGTAAGTTCATATTATTTTGGAGCAGGTGATCTAATGTGTCTGTTGTTACAGGTAAGTAGATGCATGCAAAGTCACATCCTGCTAGGATGTGGAGCCTTGCTATACCCTTCATGATGATTTTGGCCATCAGTTCTTGTGGCTTGGTGATGGTCTTAGAAGGTTGGAGTGGGAGGAACACCCATTCAGTTATGATGAGGTGTTCCTTCTGCTCCTTGTCTCATTGAAAAATGAGGCTGTGAAAGCATGGTACCTTCCCTAGAATGAGAAGCTTAAAGGGTAGGGAGGGCTGATACCTGTGTGCTTGTCTGGTGGAAATGAGCTCTTGTATCTTTTGGAAAGACTGCCTTGCCTCTTCTGTCAGGGATCTAGGGGATGCTGGACCGCCTTCCCCTGACAGTAGGTTTATAACAGGAGCCACATCCTCTGTGGTGTGTCCCAACCAGGGTCTTATATAAGTCAGTGTCCCACAGAGCTGTTGCAATTCTACTAATGTTTTTGGGTTATTATTAATGGTGATGGGTGTTGGGGTGATGGAAGTCTCTGTGATTTTGAGTCCGAGGTATTTCCAAGGGCGTGTTCTCTGCATTTTTTTCAGGTTGGAATTCAAAGCCCTTGGCCTCTAGGGCCTCAATCACCATGTTAAGTGTCTGCTCAAGATACTGATTATTGGGAGCACACACCAGCACATCATCCATGTAATGTAGGATGATGGCTTTCTCTGCTTTGGCACGGATGGGAGATAGAATTTTAGCAATATACTCTTGGCAGAGAGTTGGGGAATTTTTCATACCTTGGGGAAGCACAAGCCAATGGTAACGTTTCATGGGGGCCTCACGATTAATAGAGAACACGGAAAATGCAAATCGAGGGGCATCTGCAGGGTGGAGTGGAATACGAAAGAAGCAATCTTTAATATCAAGGACAGCCAAATTTCAGTGTTGTGGGAGCATTGAAGGTGATGGCATACCTGGTTGAAGGGGTCCCATGTCTTCAATAACTTCATTGATTTTCCTGAGATCATGGAGAAGGCGCCACCTGTTCTTTCTCAGTTTTTGTTTTACAAACATGGGCGAGTTCCAGGGGCTGTTAGCTGGTGCGATGTTCTTTTTAGCCAATTGTTCATTTGCTAATGTTTTGAGTGCCTCTAAGTTTTCTCTTTTTAGCGACCACTGGTCAATCCACACGGGTTCATCTGTTTTCCAAGGTAATTTTTGTGGCTGGCACTCAGCTCCAGTGGCCGCAAGGGAAAATTTTGATGTCTAGGGGTGATATCAATTTTTGTTCCCCACTAAACATGGCATCCCTTCCCCACAGGGTGAATTTGGTATCTAGGACATACGGATGAAGTGTCACTATTTGTCCTTCTGGACCTTCAATTTGAATGGTGTTTTTGGATTGCTTTGCAATTTGGGTCCCTCCAATCCCTTGTGTGATACCCTGAGACTGCAATTCCCATTGTGCAGGCCACTTATCAAATGGAATGACAGACACATCAGCACCTGTGTCTATCATTCCCATGATATTGATTTTATGTGATCCATGACAGAGTTTACATTCCACTATAGGTTTATCGTTTCCCAGAACCTCAGTCCAACAGATGGCTGGGATGTGACCATCTGTGGGCAGGTATTTGGGCAGTGGAATGGCTTGTGCAATGACCTGACCCTTTGGCATAAAGTATGGTGGATGTATACAGTGCGCCATTAGGATAGAACCCCCATTCCGATCCACTTTCATGAGTGTGGGTGTAACCTCTATCCCAGCAGGTGTTTCCTGAGTGTCCCCAGTAACATAAAGGTATGTAAAGTCTGGTACGTGGTCCACATTTTGGAATGTGATTGGTATCGCAGTCCATCTGTTGCTGTTGAAGTGATGTGCTACATCACAGGTTACCTTGAACTTTAGTCCAGGATTCCACGTTCCTTTTTCTGCAGCTCTATTTATGTCAGAAAGTGGAGCTAGGATGCGCTGAATCATTAGTTTTTTTGCTGTTGACCTGGGGAAACAGTCTTTGAAGAGTTTTTAGCAGCAGTTATAATTGCTCTGCAATTCCGAGCCACATGTCCCTTTTTCTGACAACGGTAGCACATGAGGTTACCTCAAGATTGAGTTTCCCCTGTACCCCCCACGTTCTCCACAACTTCCCCCACCATCCCCACTTTTTTTGAAAAAGGAACAGTTGTGTTCAGCTGCACCTTCTTTGTACAAACTTCGAGGATGGTTTCAACAGTAGGGGGTGGACGCAAGGGAAGACTCAGGAACACAGTGGGAAGCAAGGGTGGGGAGGGGAGGGGAGGGGTGGGGGGGAGAGTGGAGAGGCTGAGGCAGCAGGAGGAGGGGAGGGGTTGGGGCGGGGTTGTGGGTGGAGGGGGCGGTGCTACCCTCGGGGGCAGGGGCAGTGCCCGCCTCCTGGGCGGGAACAGAGGGAGGGATGAAACATGATGACGTGGGGGCGGGGTAGAGGGCGGGGTTAGATTCCTACGCAGGCGTGGGAGGGGATGGAGACAAGAAGGGATTTGTGGGATGGAGGCGAAAGGGATTGTGGGAGGTGTAGTTCAGAGATGAGGCCACATGGCCTCCGCCAATGTTGGAAACAGATAGACTCGGGGAAAAGGGGTTGGGGGGGGGGGTAACGCAACCGGGGGCTTGTAACCACAAGCCTCGGCGTGCCCTCAGGCAGAGGGGACGCAGCGTTAGCCTCCACAACGTCCTCGCTGGACGGCTCAGTGGAATCAGCGTGAGATGGGTGTGTGCGCTGGCTCCTCCTCAGAAGAAGCACGTCGAGCGGCCGATGGATTAGGCTCGCGGTAGCCTGGAGGCAAAGAAGGCGGGAGGGGCTTCTGGTATGGGTTCCAACAGGTTTATTTGCAGGAGGGTCCAGGGACAAGAGAAGCCTCGAGAAGAAGTGGGCTCGCCCCTTTATGGGGGGGGGGGGGGTGGAGCAAGGCAGGGAAAGGGAAAACAACCAATGGGGTACAAGCAGAGGGGAGGATACAATTTTTCAGAACAAATGGGGAAAACAGGGAGGCAGGAGTCATAACAGGGAACCAATTAATAACTACAAAAGGGAGAACTTTCTGGAACAGGGAGAGGTAATTTAGGATTGGGAGCCACCCAGGGGGAGGTAACCTAGATCTCAGTGATCTCTTCTGGTGACTGACATTTGATGGTTTCAGCCCGAGAGCAGGCTGAGCCACCCCAACAGGGGGGTTTTCTCGGGCTATGGGCACATGGCTATTGCTGTTCCTGGGAACAAAGGGATCGGGGGAAAAGGGTTTTTTTTGCACGCTTACAACATGTGGACTAGAAACTGGGGACAAAGGAGTGGAGAAAAGGGATTAGAAAGTTCCTGGGACGGGCTTCAGATTCCCATCTAAGGCAAGGTGCTGAGGAGACACAGCTGAGCCAGGAGGTCGATAGCTCTCCTGTGCTAAAAAGCAGGCTGCTCCAGCCACGTTTTCCAGCGTAGGGGAAGAGGGATCAGGGACACAGGGGTTAGGAGAAGGTATAAGGGAGTCAACTGGAGGGTTTTGCAGTGGCTTTTCCTGTACTGCGTTCTTATTTGGCAAAGTGTAAGTTAGTAACAGGAGAGGAAAAAATTTTGAAACTGTTTCATCTCCTGAATGCCTGAGAGAGGAAAGCTTTCTCCCGACACCATCCCAAAACTCAGAAGACCTTATATCTTCAGAGGTTAGCTGGAGAAAATACTGGAAAAGCCATCGCACAAAAGATTGAACTAAACTTTTAGGATATTTATGCCCAGTACAAGAACGGTAACTGAACTTGGTAATATATTTCTCTGTGGTGTGCAGAAACTTCAGATCCCATTATAAAAGCAACACCACTCCCTCAGCCCCAAATTGCAAAAAAAAAAGGGAAAAAAAAAAAAAAAAAAAAAGAGAGATAAATTGCACCAAAACCAGCCACAAGATACGAGCCCCCAAGCCAGTGGGGAAATCTAGATAAAAAAATGCTGCTAGCAAGGATTTTCTTGCTATTTTCTAAGTCCGTGAGAGACTTTTCTCTCTCACAGAAGAGGTAGCAGCGAATGTAAACAACCAAGCCACCTGCAACCTTGGAAAGTCTTGTTTATGGTATAGTAGAAAAATATTTTGACAATGGATGTTTTAGGATTTTAGCCAATCACCCCCAAGGGGTGGCTGGTCCTTGGTCCAATTAGACTATGAAGAAAAAAGTCTATAAAAGAGTTTGTAAAATAATTAAATAAATCAATCTTGCTGCACAATTCCTGCCTGCTGGATCTTCTCTCCTCCTCCTCCCTATGGTTGCGGGACACGGTAATATACCGTAGGAACCAGGCCCGTGGTAATATTTGGTGCTGCCTGACTTGATCTGCACTCTCTGACGTGTCCTCCATGCTGCGAACCAAGCCGAATTCCTCTAGAGGTACGCTGTTCCCCTTCCCCCCCGGGACCGGGAAGTCCGACAGGACTGAGAAATGGCGAACAGCGGCTCACAAACCGACGCTGTGGTACTGATCTGGAAAGGTGTGTTTAGCATATTGCACACCTCCATTCCTGAGAACTCAGATCGGGAATTATTAGACTGGGCTACTTTAAAAGGGATTTCCATGGACAGAGATACTGCCCTGGACTTTTCCTTATGGCAGGAACTCGGCTGTGCTGTCCGACACGAGCTCCCGACTGGGGAGCCGGCAGCGTTAGAATTATACAAAACCTGGCATTCGTTATTTATTCTGCTGACAGCCCTTGACTGTGATAGCAGAGCTGGCTCGCCTATCTCGGTGATGAGTGACGGAGGAATGTCCAAGGGGGACCCCGCGGACTGGACTGCCGGGGCAAATGATGGTGGATTCGGAAAACCCCCCCCGGCTGCACAGGCAGAGCCTGCGCTGCCTCACCCTGCACAGTCGCAGGACAACGCAGCCCCCAGGAACCCTGCGCCGGCAGAGGCGGGGGGTCGGGGCAGCGGGAGGGCGCACAGCCTGCCTTGCCGCTCAGCTCAGCGGCGGCCATGGCTTATCCAGGGCCGCAGATTAGCGGTTTAGCAACTAGACCCCCAGAGCGGCTCCCAGCCCGGTTGCGTATGCACCTGGATCTAACCTCTTAGCTGGCGTAGCGCCGGGCGTGCCTGCTCTGAGACTGCCTGGGTGTGGTCCGCTGCCCTCCTTGGCGCTGGACTGTTCTGCGCAGTCGCAGAACCGAGCCATCGACCTTTTAATACAGCATCTACCTTTGCTGACAGAGTTACCGAACCTATCCCGAAGGATGGAGGACCTGTTCAGCTTGCTAGAGCAGCAGATGCCCGAGCAACCCTGCCGTGTGGGGCGCGCCGAGCCCGCGCTGCCAGCACCGCCCGCGCCAGCCGCGGGAGACGCGGCTCCGAGCCAGGGAGCGGCACGGCTGGCGGCGAACCCAGAAGCAGCGCTGCCACGGGAAAACCCAGAAGCAGCAGCGGCCGCGGAGACGCGGCCGGGGGTGGCGGCGCCGGGCACGGCCGCAGAGCGCGGGCCAGCGACGGCGCCGAGCGTGGCCGGGGAGTGAGAAACAGCAGCGGAAGCGGCGACCACGCCGAACGCAGCCGCGGTGCAAGAGATAAGCGTGGCGCCGAGCGCGGCTGTAGCTCGAGAGATGGCGGCAGCAGCTTCAGTAACGGCTCGGTCGGGACCGGCTGAGACAGCATCCCGTAAAGAGGCTGCTGTCCAAACTGCAGCGCAGCCAACTGCAGTCTGTGCTGTCTGTTCTGCCTCTAGCAAACCTAGCCAAAGTGCCCCTCTCCGTCCATTTCTCTTCACTCCCAGCACCTCAGAGTTGCCTTTGCCTGATGATTCCTCGTCAGGAAGTGAGGCAGATGAGGTTCTGGCCCCAGGTCGTCAGGCGGCTGTAGCCGCGCAGCAAAGGAAAAGGCTGCGCCGGTCTCGCCCCTGGACCTTTCACGACTGCACGGTAACAGTGTGTCCGACCCACTACAGTCGCTTCTTAGAATCAGTTAAGATGCGAACATTGGAGGAGGGTGACTAGAGGTTATTAGAAACCCTTGGAATGCCAAATAGATCTGAGGATTCTGGGGGTAACCGGGGGGCTGTTACACTCCATCCACAGGCTGTGCCAGAAGTTCAGGATGGTAGGGATTCCCCAAAAGGGGAGATCCAAGCTTTCCAAGTGTATAAGGCTCTCCCAAATTCATGGGAGCATGACAAGCATGAGGTAATTGCTTGGAAAGTTGCCCAGGACCTGCAATCCAAGGTGGCACAATATGGGCTAGGTTCTGCTGAGGTTATGCAGATAATAAGGGTGATAAATACAGATTTGCTTTCTCCATTTGATATCAGACAGGTAAAATTCTATTTCAACCTGTACAATTTACAGTTTTTGAGAAAACCTGGAGAAAGCTGGCCAACAAGGCTGCATTAGCGAATATGCAGCTCCCTGCTGCTGATCCTAGACGGACAGCAGGAATGAATGCTTTGATGGGGACTGGTCCCTTCTCTGATCCCAGTCTACAGGGTACTTTGTCCTCTAGCATCCTGCAGCAAGCTCAGCAGGTTGGCATGGCTGCCCTGTTGAAAACCATAGAGTTGTCAGCACCCAGAAAGCGATATACTGAAATAGTTCAAGGCAAATCAGAGTAATTTCTCTCTTTCATAGAGAAAGTCGCTGCTTCTCTGGAGAAGCAGGTTGAGGATGACGGGTTAAGGCAGATGTTGTTAAGGCAGTTAGTGAGAGATAACGCAAATGAGGAGTGCAGAAAAATCATGGATGCCTTACCAGGGGATCCTGAGGTAACAGACATGGTCGAAGACTGCGCTAAGGTGGGATCTGGGAACCAAAGGTCTGCTTTGGCTGCGTTCCTGCAGCCTGTTCACGCATCTTCTGGTCGTTAACCAAAGCAACCAAAACAGGTGAAGAAACGGAAGCGGCCTAAGCTGAGACAAAAAGAGAACACACCGATCCCCCAGTGCAAGAGGTGTGGCAGGCCAGGGCATTGCTCGGGCTACTGTAGATCCCAGACTCATGCCGATGGTCGGCCGTTGTCGGGAAACTTCCACCGGGGTGCAAGGAGGGGGAATTACTTTCCGATGCAGTCGCTCCCCCAGAGAGTGGCACAGGCACAGGCACAGGCCTACCCAGCCACCCTGGAGACGGCACCCAGGGATCAGACGGGTTTGACGTCCACACCGCAGCCGCAGTCGTCTTAGACTCTAGTGGTACTTATAAGGTTCCCTTGGATGCATATGGACCCTTAGCCCAGGGATCCAGTGCGATGCTGGTGGGAAAACCTGATGTTGCCCATCAAGGAATCTTAGTGCACTCAGGAGTTATTGATGCTGACTTTAAAGGTCAGATTTGCGCTATGGTCTCCACACAAAACCCCCTGCCACTATTCCTGAAAAGACCTGCCTTGCTAAATTAGTGCCTTTTAAGTCTTGTGTCCCCAGGATAGAACAACAAACTCATGAAGATAGCGGCAGTGGATCTATGGGACTTCCGCAGGCCTTCTGGACTGCAGACATCTCTGACCAAAGGCCACAGATGACACGTACCCTGATCCTGCCAAACGCCCATCCACCCCGGACTCAGCTTCGAGGTTTGATTGATATGGGTGCTGATGTAACTATCATCTCCTTCTCTGTATGGCCTCCCTCATGGCCTTTAGCCCCTGTGGGATTGGCCATCGCAGGATTAGGAGGAACCACACAGAGCTATTTAAGTGAACAGCTTGTGGTGGTGAATGACTCAGAGGGGCACCCAGTTATGATTAGGCCTTATGTTGCTACCACTTCCTTTAACCTTTGGGGACGGGACGTGTTGGCAGCTTGGGGGGTACGGATTGGGACAAATTTTTAGCAGGGGTCACGGTGCGTAAGGGCGCACAGTATCCTACACTGCCTTTGCAGTGGTTGATTAACACACCAATCCGAGTCAGATTCTGCTCAGTTAGTTGAATTAAGAGCCGTTATCATGGCTTTTCAATGATTCTCACAGGAACCTTTGAATTTGGTTACTGAAGCCGACTAGCAAAAGCTTTGTATACAATTAATCACCTTACAATACCACAAAATTCAAATAATCCTGTTATTCTGAATCATTTTCTCTCATTGCAGTCTGCAGGCGAGACACAACTGCCCCGGGCAAAAGTCTGGGTGCGGAATTTACTCACTAACCAGTGGGAAGGCCCTCATGAGCTTATCATTTGGGGTCGTGGGTATGCTTGCATTTCCACAGATACTGGGGTACAGTGGCTACCTTCAAAATGCGTTCGCCCTGACCTACAGCAAATGGTGACCAGAATGTAGATCATCAGCCTAATGACTCTTCTGATGATGACCAGGATGTCAACCATCAGGCAGATGGTCCTTCTACAAGCAGAGACTGGGATGGTCCTTCCACAAGCAGAGACTGAACTTTAAATTTCTTGTTATGGAGTCAGATAGTTAAAGCCTTAAGGACATATTTAGAATTAATAACTGATGTAGATTTCTATTTAAGATTAATAGTAGAGTTGTTATCTTATAAAACAAAAAGGGGGAATTGTAGATACAAAAATGCTGCTAGCAAGGATTTTCTTGCTATTTTCTAAGTCCGTGAGAGACTTTTCTCTCTCACAGAAGAGGTAGCAGCGAATGTAAACAACCAAGCCACCTGCAACCTTGGAAAGTCTTGTTTATGGTATAGTAGAAAAATATTTTGAAAATGGATGTTTTAGGATTTTAGCCAATCACCCCCAAGGGGTGGCTGGTCCTTTGTCCAATTAGACTATGAAGAAAAAAGTCTATAAAAGAGTTTGTAAAATAATTAAATAAATCAATCTTGCTGCACAATTCCTGCCTGCTGGATCTTCTCTCCTCCTCCTCCCTATGGCTGCGGGACACGGTGATATACCGTAGGAACCAGGCCTGCGGTAATAGGGAAATACTCACTAAAGCTCTGGATTCACCACAGGAAAGCAGGTTTGGAGAAAAAAAAATCAGCGAAGTGGGTCTTCTGCTTTTTCAGCCATTCCCGTGCCACGTGGCGTGGGGGGGGTTCGGCTGGGGCTCTGAGCTCGCTATTGCACAAAAAGCAACAGCAGGCTGCAGTGCTAGCACTGCATGCACAGGGTTTACTCCAGCAGCCATGACTTGCTGGGACACCCTAAAAGTCTCTCTAGAACCATGGTATGGCAGCTAGTGTGGGTTCAGTAGCTCTGACAGAGGAAGCTGTGACCAGTCCGGAGAGATGGTCCCGAAAGAGATCGTCTTCCCGAGGCCTGGTGTCTTCCCTCAGCTGCTAGCTGGAGGGCCCGTGCAGAGGCTGTCAGCTCTTTAGTGATTGTCAGCTTGTGATTTCTGCTCAGCTCTGCAGGGTAGCCTCCAAGCCAGACCAGGGAGAGAGAGACGAGAGGCCCGTATAGCTGTTCCGCACAAGGTAGCTTTATTAGTCCGGCGAAAGGAGGCTAGGGACGAGCATCTCTCTGCCCTTGCAGGGGCAGGGGGCTAGCTCTTATAGGGATACAGGGGGTGGGTATCAGAAGGTAAGGGCCAATGGATTACAAAAGATCTGCATAGGGTCTCCCAGAAGATTCTGGGTTTGTCTTCTTATCGCCGTAACTGAAAAGTAGCTGCCTTTCCAGGGGAGTTCTGCCAGGAGGTTAAGCACTCTCCTTATCTCAGCAGACATCCCTCCAGGGCGGGGGCTGGGCATACCTCACACCATGGTTCCAAGATAGCACATTGGGCGCCAAATGACAAAAGTCACTGCTCGCTCAGTCAGCAGATTTACCGGTCTCTGCTCTGGAAAGCCTCGGGCTGCCTAGAGAGATGGCATAGGCAATCCAGTGGCTCGGCAGCTCCGATACACAACAAGTGTTAGCTGTAAAGCTATCGTCAAAGCAGAAGCAAAGAGTAGAAATATAGCCCAGACTCTGAGCCTGTATTCCTGTTTTCTTTATTCCTCCTGTCCTGGGAGGGACGAGAGAATCTGTTCACAGAAAGGAGAAGCAGGAGAAACGGGGTGGGTCAGCTGCAATCGGCTGCCTTTATTTGGGGGAGGGGAATGGGGAGAGCAGGGGGTGGACCCGTGGTAACCAGCCAATCGGACTCTGTTTCGGGGGAGTCTGTGCTACTTTCAACTTCTACCCATGCTTGGAACAAAGGGGATTCAGAGCACATGGCAGAGACAAGTCCGGATATGCCTGAGCAAGTCCTGGGGCTGGGGCGGCCCCTCGGGCAGGCAGCAACACTCCTTGGCCTTTCTTTTCTGGCCTATGTACTTTTTGTGGCAGGACATCCCCCCTACAACAGAAGAGCTTATCTGCTATGTCCTTCAGCTGGTGCAATAGCTCCGGACATTCTCCCCCTCACGTCTGGTGCCAGGGGTAGAATTCCCAATAAACAACTGGGCTTGAAAACAAGATGTGGAGACATAAGCTGGAATTCTTGACTGAGAGACACTACAAACTATAAAAGCTACACAAACTTTCACGGAGGCAGAAACGTCCTACACACACCCTGGAAACGTGTAGGACTTCTCCCTGGAATTTGGACACAAATTCCGTGGATACTTTCCTGGGAATTGAGTGAAAGAATTCTGTGTGTACTCCATTATCAATTTGGTGGTAAGCTACATTGAATCCTAATCTATACTATTTCTTTGCTGGCTGTAATATAGGTACCTTTATCGTGCACTGTATTTTATCTACTAGTAGTTCTTTTTGTGTTATCCTGTGTAGTAAGTAGTCTGTTAAAGTTTTAAAGTCTTATGTCTGTTAATTTTGTGTCTATTCAATAAATAATTAATTTTGTAATAGACCTAATCAGTCATTATTAAGAACTTGCGAGCAAGAGCAATCTGAGGCGCAGGCCGCCTCAAACAGAGCTACTGCCAGAAATCTGAGTCAAAGGCAGGACTTGCCCAAGCTCTCTCCTCTCATTCCTAACACAGAATCCTTTCTTATTCTTCACATCCCTTGCCAAGTCCCACTCCATACATGCCTTAGCTTTCCCGACCCCATCCCTACAAACCCAGACTGCTTCCCTGTACTTCCCAGGACACATGTCCCTGCTTCCACTGATGCCTTAGGTTTTAACTTTTATATTTTTCAAATCCTGTACTGCCTAGTGTGTAACTCTGAAGTTTCTTGTGGCCTGTTAGCTGCTGTTGTCTCATGCTGGTAAGACATAACAAGCCTCTCCAAGCTTGTTCTCCAAGGACACCTAGATTGTCCTAGGCCCAAAATGTGTAAACTAAAATCTTAAGGGAGGATAAACTTGGGGTAATTACATCATTAACTAAAGTTATAATTGGAGAATTAACCCTGATATGCAAATGGACCAAACTTATAAAAGTGTGAAGAACTCGTGACCTGGAGTCCATTTTGGGTGTAGCCTTTTGACTGCCCAGGGTGTACCTTTGAAGGCTCTTCAAATAAATACCTACCTTTATTCTCTTATTCTTGTCTAGTCTCTGTTTTTAGGTGGCCATGTCAGGCATCACCACTGTCTGTTTATTTCCTTCTTACTCTTCAGTTTGAGGAGCACATCTTTGCTCAGCCATGCTGGTTTGCAGCCTGCCTTGCCTGATTTCTTACACACCAGGATGGAGAGCTCTTGCAGTCTAGGAAAAGTATTCTTAAAGAGTGGCCAGTTCTGGTCAGCTCCTCTGTCCCTAAGGACAGTTTCCCAGGGCATCTCATTCATTAACTCATTAAACATCTGGAGGCTGAATCTTCCAAAGTTCAGGGTCCCAACTTTGCTCTTTTCCAGGCTCACATTCCTCAAGCCCACAAACTCAACCAGGGCATAATCACTACTGCCCGGGCTGCCTCCAATCTTAACCTCCTTAATGATCTCATCTGCATTGGTGAGCACCAGGTCCAGTAGCACATCTCCTCTGGTTGGTTTGTCTAATACCTGGACCAGAAAATGATCCTCAATGCATTCCAGGAGTCTCATTATAGCAGGTTCAGTTTGTAACCAGGCAGAAACACCAATTTAGTATAGTGGTTTGGTCCAAAATACTCATTACTGTTTACCTTCTGTGAGATAAGAACTAGGAGAAAAGCAAAGCAGGCACAAAACTTAAAACAATATAAAGAAGTTTATTAACAGACCTAAAAGAAAGGGAAAAAATCAGACCAAACCTTCAGAGCACTTCTCCTCTCCCCACCTTTCTCCCTTCTCCCACTGACAATGTAAAAAGACAGCCCTTGGGATTTTCAGTCAGTTTACCACTTCTATGATAACCTTTTTCAGTTCACTTAGGGAGAAGAGTCTCTCTTGCTCATGCTATGGAGACATCTCCACAAGAAGTCCTCTCATGGCTTCAGTATCACAGGAAGACAGCCGCCCGGGTTGGTTCTCTGCTTGCATGTGAAAGTCCCTTCCCCTGACTTGCAGCTTTTCCCACAACTGTTTTCAAGGGTCCAATCTTGAGCTACTGGGGTACCATTTTAAGGTTGAGCTGTTCAAAAACAAAAGTTCTCTTCACCTATCTCTGGGAGCATCTTCATCTCTAGGAATAGAGGCCCTCCTCCCCTGGGAGTAAGGGTCCTCATCATCTTCATCTCTAGGACTATCTCTGGGAGCATCTCTAGGAACTGAGGTCTTTCTCCTTCTGATTTGGAGCAAGAGTCCTCATCACTTCCATCTCTCCCTGTTCAAACTTCTCATCATATTACAGCTGCTTCAGCATTTGCTTGTTTCAGCACAGGTACTTTTGCTCAAAAGTACAGTTTGAACACTCCACCTCCCATGCTTTCATGAAATTACAACGGGTACTCTGATACATCATAGTTTATCACCACCATAGCTTTACAACAGAATTTCATCTCCTAAGCATCTACTCTTTCTCCTCTCTCGGGGTTTCAGCTCTTCCTTCTTTACTTAATGTCTGCAGGCTTCATCTGTTCTGGAGGAAATTTACAGCACTAAAAGGGTTAATCTCACCTGGGCCTTGCAGCTGGAATTTGCTTATCACTGTTGGTCACATTGTTGGGTGGAGTCGTGGGAGACAAGCACTCAAGGCATGATGTTCAGCAAGTCTCGATTTATTTTTCAAAACTACACTTACTTATAGTACCTTTAATTAGCTCATACATATTGCAAAAGTTGAGCTCCTCATTGGTGGGAGCTATTCCGTGGGATCTGCAAACACGGTGGTCTTATCTTCCTCTTCCATATGGTTTCTGTCTGCTTACTTATCTGAATGCACATTCTGTTATCTATGCAACCTCTTGCTCAAGGACTCAGTGTCTGCATCTTTACTAAGCCTGCTGTGTTATCATGACCCTTGCTTTTTAGCCATTCTTCAGAAAGACTCTCAACACTTCCCGTTTTCTTTTTGCATGATCATAGTCATATTGACTGACTTCAAAATTAAATTTTTTACACATGACATTATACAGCTAAGCATAAGTAAACCAAGCAAAACAATTATTAGCAACAGCATTAAGGATTTAATCACACTTTTCATCCATCCTTCTAAGCCCATCCACTCTGTAAGTCCTTCTAATCCGAAAAATCCGGAGTCTTTTTTTATTTTTTGGGAGTGTTCAATCAAATTCTTAATTTCGGCGTGGATGGACTTAGAATGATCCTCAAGATCCATACAGCACATTCCTTCAAAGTCTTCACAGCCATGGCCGTGGGCTAAGAGTAGAAAATCTATAGCTGCTCTATTCTGAAGCAGGGCGTGTTGGACTGAACTCAGATCTTCTGCAAGTTCAGACAACACTCGGCTGGTACCGTTTGCCTGTTTAACTACCCAACATGCCAGTTTTTCTAAGTGATGATGGGCTCGTGCCGCAGCTGCACCAGGAACAAAAAGGGAGGTAAAAAGCACTTCTGATTTGCTCCATAGCGTGAGGTCATCCTGACATTCAGGTGTTATAGTTTCTGTTAAAGACCTCCGCCATCGTGTTCGGTGTGTAGCATTAGGATGGTGCTGTGGAAGTGCAAGACTCAGTTGGCCAAAGGTACAGGGCCCACCTACAGGCCTGGATGGAATACCTGACCAGGCACGATTCCACAAATTAGGAAAAACCCTCTGGGTAACTTTCGAGGGAAAAACGTTCCAGGGGCTGCAAGAGATCGATTTCTCACGGTAACGTTGCACCATTCTAAATCCCACTGTGAAGCATTGCCAATAGGATAAATCAAGGTGGGGTTGGATTCATTCAGTCGACAGCCATTAAGGCTGCCCTCTTGGCATAAATTACATGAACTATTAATATAAATACAGGCTGTAGCGTTAAGAGAATCAACTAGTTCTATCTCTTGTGGCTCAGGGCCCACCGGGAGTTTATCATCCCAGCTATCATACTCTTGTAGGCCAGCGGTAATATTCATTGTGGATTTTAATGGTCTAATAATTTTGAACTGGTTCTGGGTCTCGATTACGAAGTTACGCCATGTATTATCTGTTAGTGGTACTCCAACTAAGCATGTCAAAAATGGGGTACTGGGTGTGGCTAAGGAGGCACAGAATGTTGTGGTGTTCAATTCACGTGCCAAGGAGACCCAGATATTATCTCTAGGGTCAAACACCTTAGGAGGATAGGAAAGGGGGTGACCCATTACTGAGCCTGCGATTAGCAGCACGATGCTTAAACCGCCGGCAAACATGATCCCACTTTCTTGGGTCAACTTGCCACTGAATGGGGACCCCGATATTTGGTTGGCATGAGGATTGCAAAACTACAGAGTAGCTATCGGCTAAGATCTTTTTTGCTAAATGCTGTACTGACCACGCTAATTCTCTTAGCCGCAGATCTTCAAGATTTTCAACTAATTGCAAACTGTCAATGATATTTTTGCCTGTGAGTTGTACTAATGCTCCTTGAGCCGTCTCACGGTGCCAGTGAAAACTGCAAGACTGACACCAAAACCCTTCTGATAGATGTCGCTGGTGGACCCACCACTGTAAATTACAGCCTCCGCAAAGCAACCTTACCCACGCCTTATGATTATTACAATTACATGCAAAGCAACTAGACTGGCAAAAGCGTAAAAAATGTCTCTGCAAATGTGGGAGGAGATAACCCTCTATCTCCTGTTCAGAGTCCACAAGGAAGGTAGTGCAAAACCGCTGCTCAACTTCCTGCAGGATCTGTGAGCTCTTCCTCTGTACCCTTCTTTTCTTCTTCTGTTGTGGGTTGCTCATCAGTGACAACAGGCTTAGTCCATTTGGCCGGAACCCATAGGGGACCTGTCGGAGTGGACACACATAAGTAACCTCTTCCCCAGTACAAGGTTTTTACAGGATCCTGCCAAAGTCCCGTCTTGGGGTCTTTGTAGCGCACCCAAGGCATGGGCGTCGGGGGTTGAGGATAGGTAAAATGAACAATGGCAGGAGGCACTTCTTTGTCACCGAACACACAAAGGTGATTTAGGACAAAAAGGCATTTTAGTAATTTATCTTGCGGGTTGGACAATTCAGGATATTTCTGCAGGTATGTTTTGAGGGTACCATGTGCCCTCTCTACAATAGCCTGACCTGTGGGCGAGTGGGGGATGCCTGTTTTATGAGTAATACTCCAATTCTGCATATATCTGTCAAAGCGGGCGCTGCTATAAGCAGGGCCATTATCAGTTTTGATTATTAAAGGAACTCCCATAACTGCTATGCAGCTATTCAAATGACGTTCAGCATGTCTCGCTTGTTCTCCTGTCTGAGCCGTAGCCCATATGAAATGACTGTATGTGTCAATTGACACATGAACATACTTCAAGCGCCCAAAACTGGGGACATGTGTGACGTCCATTTGCCATATTTCATTGGCTTTAAGTCCCCGAGGATTGACTCCTATACCTAAACCGACCCCAGCATTGTGAAAGCTACATAACGGACATGCTTTTACTATGGCGCGTGCGTCACGTAGGGGGATATGGAAATCTCTTACTGATCCTTTCGCATTTTGGTGAAACATACTGTGACTTTCTCGAGCCCTAGTATTTTTGGGAACATTCTGACTGAGTGACACGATCTGATCTGCTCTCTCATTGCCCTCTCCTAAGCCTTCTTGCCACTTATGGCTGCGTATATGGAGAATTGCATAAGGGTGGGATCTGTTCCGCAACACACGTTTTAGTTGTAATAACAGATCAAAAAGTCGCTGGTTTTTCACTTCCTTGATGACAGCGTCCTCGATTCTAGAAACAATTCCTACAACATAAAGAGAGTATGAAATGACATTGAGGGGTTCCGAAAAATGAAGGGCGGCCCACAGTACTGCTACAAGTTCTAAGGTTTGTAATGTATCAGTAGGGGTAGCTGCGATCTTATGGTGGCACCATTGTTGATTATAGTGCCAAACAATGGCAGCTGTCCTGGTTCTGCGTCCGGCATCAGTAAAAACTGTCAGAGCATCAGGGATAGGCCCTCGGTGCTGCAACGGTTTGGATATCCAGGTCCAGCTTCCCAACCAGTTGAGTAATTTTGGAGCTAATGGGCCGGTGCGAACTTCTGCTCCAGAAGAGAGCAATGCTTCAGTGAGCTGTGAGGAGTTGAGTAGGTACCAGTCTAAGGTAGGTTTTTCCATGGGGAGGTAGATAACTGCAGGTTCAAGGCCACTAATTTCCCAGGTGCGTAGACGTCCTTTCTTTAAAAGAGTTGCTAAATTTTCGATCTTTGGAGTAACTGTTTTTCTTTGCTGCAAGGGGGGCGAAATCCATTCTAGAACGGAGATGTCCCCCGTTTTCTTTTGCTGAGTAATGGCTCCTAAGAGATGTTCTCTGCTGTTCCAGACAGTTAAGGATAAGGGGGTGTCGGGGTCTAGACGGTCAACAAAGCCTCTGGAGATACAGGATGTAATTTGCTGCAAGACTTTAGACTGTTGCGGCGTAAGCGTCACAGGAGTACATGGGTCTGTGCCCTTTAGCAAAGGACGTAGCTGTTCCAATAGCATGTTGGGAATTCCTGTAATGGGTTTAAGCCATTGTAGGTCTCCTAGAAGTTTCTGGGCCTCATTTAGGTTTGAAATAGATGCTTGAATATGTAACTTCTGAGGCTTTATTCTCTGAGCGGTAATAGTCCATCCTAGATATTTCCATGGAGCAGAAACTTGTATTTTGTTGGGTGCCACAACAAGGGACCAGGCAGCCAAGGAGGCAACAATAATTTGCATCTGGGCAGGGGTGAAGGGATCCCTTTGAGCAAAGAGAATGTCATCCATGTAGTGATAAATAATGGCATCAGGCATCTGTCTCCGTAAGGGTTGCAAGGCAGCATCAACATACAGTTGGCACAAAGTAGGTGAGTTTTTCATCCCTTGCGGCAATACAGTCCATTCAAATCGTCTAGCTGGTTCTCCTTTATTCAGGGCAGGTAAGGTAAAGGCGAAGCGCTTGGTGTCATCTGGATGCAATGGAATAGTAAAAAAGCAGTCCTTGAGATCTATAATTAAAAGAGGCCAGTTTTGGGGCAACATAGCTGGGTTGGGGAGACCAGGTTGTAGCGTCCCCATAAACTCCATCTGTTGATTTACTGCACGGAGGTCATGTAAAAGGCGAAACGCACCAGACTTCTTGCGTATGACAAAAATAGGAGTATTCTAAGGACTGACAGATGGTTTTAGGTGGCCCTGTTGGAGTTGTTCGGTTACCAAAGCATGGGCTTGTTCTAAATTTTCCCGTTTTAAAGGCCATTGCTTAACCACTACAGGGTCGTTAGTAGTCCATGTCAGCGGCAACGGGAATGTCCAAGCAATGGCCTCTAGTGTAAATGGTGGTCGTTGGTCAGCACGAGGCCTAATTGAGCCAAAACATCTCTGCCCTGTTGAGAGTCTTTCTGAAGAATGGCTAAAAAGCAAAGGTCATGATAACACAGCAGGCTTAGTAAAGATGCAGACACTGAGTCCTTGAGCAAGAGGTTGCATAGATAACAGAATGTGCATTCAGATAAGTAAGAAGACAGAAACCATATGGAAGAGGAAGATAAGACCACCGTGTTTGCAGATCCCACGGAATAGCTCCCACCAATGAGGAGCTCAACTTTTGCAATATGTATGAGCTAATTAGTAGTACTATAAGTATGTGTAGTTTATGATAATAAACGAGACTTGCTGAACATCATGCCTTGAGTGCTTGTCTCCTGCGACTCCACCCAACATCTGGCGCCCGAACAGGAGAAGTTGCCCTTGCCTTATGCGATGGGGGAGTTGCATTGGGGTCGGGTCCCGCAGCTAGACGGACGGCGAAAGAGGTCGCGTATACTGCAGCGATTTCCTCCGCGCCCGAGTGACCGCACAGGCGGGCTCGCCGATACGTGCTGCCGAAGCCTGGAGGGGCTAGCAACGGTACCGTCATAAGTATGGAAAGGCAAGCAGCACAGGAACTTTTTAAGGCTTTTTTGCTTAAGCATAATTTTAAAGGGATTGATCTTGATAAAGACCTCCCCGCTCTTTTAACGCATGCGCGCTCTTACGGTTTTTTCGCTGACCCCCACTCCATTCATGAATTAAGTCAGTGGCGCGCGTATAGTGACAAACTCTGGGATCTTGTCTTAGATGACGATAAGCCAGCTAAAAAGATGGCTAAACTATGTAGAGTTGTCTACAATGAACTTTTAATGGTACAAGCAGAGTAAAGGGCAGCAGAAAAAATTAAGGCAGCCCATGATAAAAACCGTAATTACGATTCTGCTGCTTCCCTTTACTCCGCTGCCCCTAACCCCCCCACCTTTGCTACAGTCGAGGTTCCGCCTGAGGCATTTGCCTCCGGCCCGGCTTCACACTCACCCTCTGCGCCCCCTGATCCTCCCCTGCAGTCCCCGCCCCCGTCCCCCTCGCAGCAGCCGCGGCAGCCGCAGCAGCCGCTGCCGCCGCAGCCGTCTGTTCCTCCGGATCGCTCTCGTTCGCAAAACCCTTTCCTAAGCCATGAGCCTGTCCCTGGGGCAGATTCTGACCTCGCGGAGGCCATGGCCAAGGGTCATAGAGAGCTGTGGGCAGCTCTCGCTCGTGACGGTTTGCATAAGGGCGATGCAGAGATGCTAGCGGCTGCCCAGGAAAGCTTAGCTTTCCCTGTTCTGTTTGTTCCTAATCCACAGGGAGGCAATATTGCGCAAGTTACTAACCTCGACTGGAAGCTGTTAGCTCAGCTACGAGCAACGGTGGGGAATTACGGTGTTACGAGCGAGCCCGTAAAACAGATGCTTGATTATATTTTTAATGCCTTTACTCTCCTTCCTGCTGACATTAAAGGCATCACTAAATTAATGTACACCCCGCACCAGCGATTACTCTTTGACGCTCGCTGGAGAGAAGAAGCAGCTGTGAGCGCAGATCTTAACAGACCCCAGGAGGACCCCTTGGCTGACATTACGGTTGATGAGTTACTAGGACAGGGTCAACATATGAGGGTTGAGGCTCAGGCTGCACTAGGCCCTGCTAAATTGCGGGAGGCCATGGCAGTTGCTAAGAGAGCCATGGACAAAGTTCGAGCCCCGGGTGGAATTCCTATGTACATGAGCATTAAGCAAGGTCGGGAAGAGTCTCTAGGTTCTTTTGTTGATAAAGTCATGGAGGCAATTTCAAAAGCTGGGGTGCAAGAGCACATGCACGACCCATTATTAAAACAATGTCTCCTACAAAATGGTAACCAAGCCACTCGTGCCCTTATTACTTCCACCCCAGGGGATTGGACTGTCCAGCAACTTTTAGAGAAAGCTGCGACCATGCCCACTGGCTCGCAACTATTCTTAGCACAAGCCTTAGCAAAATTAGGTGAAGGGCTTAAAGAACAGGCTATTAGCTCTCAAAATCAGGTTATGGCAGCCCTTGCTCCTCTCCAAGCGGCAGCAGCACGTCCCCGCCCAGCTCCAGGTGGCCACATGAAGTGTTATCGCTGTGGGACACCCAGTCATATTCGTCGCGAATGTACAGCCGCAAGAATTTAGTGACCCAGCGCGAACAGCGGCCGCGCGACGACACAAGTAACCACTCCAGCACCTCTACCTGTCCCCGCCCAGCGACAAGCGGAAGTCTCGGCCTGGACCTGGCAGCCTCAGTAGATACCGAGTTGCTAACATCAGAAATCCATCGCATTCCCACTGGTGTCATCGGACCTGTGTACATTAATGGCCAAGCTATGGGAGGACTTATTGTAAGTCGTTCATCTGCAATTACAATGGGACTCCTAGTAGAGACTGGTCTTGTTGATGCTGACTCCGCTAGAGAAATTTTTATTTTAGCACATACCGATTATCCTCCCATTAAGATCCCGGCAGGACAAAAGTTAGCACAACTAGTACCATTACCACATCTGGCTTCAAGCATTCTGCCTGTTTGTGATGCACTTAGGTGTCAGCCAAGTCCTGGCTCTACTGGATCTCTGACCTTACTCACGATTGATCTCACCTCCCGCCCATGGAAGCGTTGTCTCCTGCTGCATCAGGCAGAGTCCATCACCTTGGAACCTATCCTCAACCCCCGACGCCCATGCCTTGGGTGCGCTACAAAGACCCCAAGATGGGACCTTGGCAAGATCCTGTAAAAACCTTGTACTGGGGAAGAGGTTACTTATGTGTGTCCACTCCGACAGGTCCCCTATGGGTTCCGGCCAAATGGACTAAGCCTGTTGTCACTGATGAGCAACCCACAACAGAAGAAGAAAAGAAGGGTACAGAGGAAGATCTCACAAATCCTGCAGGAAGTTGAGCAGTGGTTTTGCATTACCTTCCTTGTGGACTCTGAACAGGAGATAGAGGGTTATCTCCTCCCACATTTGCAGAGACACTTTTTGCGCTTTTGCCAGTCTAGTTGCTTTGCATGTAATTGTAATAATCATAAGGCGTGGGTAAGATTGCTTTGCGGAGGCTGTAATTTACAGTGGTGGGTCCACCAGCAACATCTATCAGAAGGGTTTTGGTGTCAGTCTTGCAGTTTTCACTGGCACCGTGAGACGGCTCAAGGAGCATTAGTACAACTCACAGGCAAAAATATCATTGACAGTTTGCAATTAGTTGAAAATCTTGAAGATCTGCGGCTAAGAGAATTAGCGTGGTCAGTACAGCATTTAGCAAAAAAGATCTTAGCCGATAGCTACTCTGTAGTTTTGCAATCCTCATGCCAACCAAATATCGGGGTCCCCATTCAGTGGCAAGTTGACCCAAGAAAGTGGGATCATGTTTGCCGGCGGTTTAAGCATCGTGCTGCTAATCGCAGGCTCAGTAATGGGTCACCCCCTTTCCTACCCTCCTAAGGTGTTTGACCCTAGAGATAATATCTGGGTCTCCTTGGCACGTGAATTGAACACCACAACATTCTGTGCCTCCTTAGCCACACCCAGTACCCCATTTTTGACATGCTTAGTTGGAGTACCACTAACAGATAATACATGGCGTAACTTCGTAATCGAGACCCAGAACCAGTTCAAAATTATTAGACCATTAAAATCCACAATGAATATTACCGCTGGCCTACAAGAGTATGATAGCTGGGATGATAAACTCCCGGTGGGCCCTGAGCCACAAGAGATAGAACTAGTTGATTCTCTTAACGCTACAGCCTGTATTTATATTAATAGTTCATGTAATTTATGCCAAGAGGGCAGCCTTAATGGCTGTCGACTGAATGAATCCAACCCCACCTTGATTTATCCTATTGGCAATGCTTCACAGTGGGATTTAGAACGGTGCAACGTTACCGTGAGAAATCGATCTCTTGCAGCCCCTGGAACGTTTTTCCCTCGAAAGTTACCCAGAGGGTTTTTCCTAATTTGTGGGAATTGTGCCTGGTCAGGTATTCCATCCAGGCCTGTAGGTGGGCCCTGTACCTTTGGCCAACTGAGTCTTGCACTTCCACAGCACCATCCTAATGCTACACACCGAACACGATGGCAGAGGTCTTTAACAGAAACTATAACACCTGAATGTCAGGATGACCTCACGCTATGGAGCAAATCAGAAGTGCTTTTTACCTCCCTTTTTGTTCCTGGTGCAGCTGCGGCACGAGCCCATCGTCACTTAGAAAAACTGGCATGTTGGGTAGTTAAACAGGCAAACGGTACCAGCCGAGTGTTGTCTGAACTTGCAGAAGATCTGAGTTCAGTCCAACACACCCTGCTTCAGAATAGAGCAGCTATAGATTTTCTACTCTTAGCCCACGGCCATGGCTGTGAAGATTTTGAAAGAATGTGCTGTATGGATCTTGAGGATCATTCTAAGTCCATCCACGCCGAAATTAAGAATTTGATTGAACACTCCCAAAAAATAAAAAAAGACTCCGGATTTTTCGGATTAGAAGGACTTACAGAGTGGATGGGCTTAGAAGGATGGATGAAAAGTGTGATTAAATCCTTAATGCTGTTGCTAATAATTGTTTTGCTTGGTTTACTTATGCTTAGCTGTATAATGTCATGTGTAAAAAATTTAATTCTGAACTCAGTCAATATGACTATGATCATGCAAAAAGAAAACAGGGGAAGTGTTGAGAGTCTTTCTGAAGAATGGCTAAAAAGCAAAGGTCATGATAACACAGCAGGCTTAGTAAAGATGCAGACACTGAGTCCTTGAGCAAGAGGTTGCATAGATAACAGAATGTGCATTCAGATAAGTAAGAAGACAGAAACCATATGGAAGAGGAAGATAAGACCACCGTGTTTTCAGATCCCATGGAATAGCTCCCACCAATGAGGAGCTCAACTTTTGCAATATGTATGAGCTAATTAGTAGTACTATAAGTATGTGTAGTTTATGATAATAAACGAGACTTGCTGAACATCATGCCTTGAGTGCTTGTCTCCCGCGACTCCACCCGACACTGCCCAGCAAACAGTCCACAGTTGTTGGTAGGGGCATGATGGAAATTGTAGCCGGCACTTGTTTGCCATCAACTTCAATGTGGAGTAAAGGAGACTTTTGGGCAAGTCTCATACCTCCGATGCCTGTGACTGCAGTTGTAGCGGGCAAAATGGGCCAATTGGAAGGCCATTTTCCAGGGTCGATGACACTGGAGTCAGCTCCTGTGTCAAGAAGGGCTTCCAAGGTGATGGACTCTGCCTGATACAGCAGGAGACAACGCTTCCGTGGGCGGGAGGTGAGATCAATAGTGAGTAAGGTCAGAGATCCAGTAGAGCCAGGACTTGGCTGACACCTAGGTGCATCACAAACAGGCGGAATGCTTGAAGCTAGATGTGGTAATGGTACTAGTTGTGCTAACTTTTGTCCTGCCGGGATCTTAACGGGAGGATAATCGGTATGTGCTAAAATAAAAATTTCTCCAGCGGAGTCAGCATCAACAAGACCAGTCTCTACTAGGAGTCCCATTGTAATTGCAGATGAACGACTTACAATAAGTCCTCCCATAGCTTGGCCATTAATGTACACAGGTCCGATGACACCAGTGGGAATGCGATGGATTTCTGATGTTAGCAACTCGGTATCTACTGAGGCTGCCAGGTCCAGGCCGAGACTTCCGCTTGTCGCTGGGCGGGGACAGGTAGAGGTGCTGGAGCGGTTACTTGTGTCGTCGCGCGGCCGCTGTTCGCGCTGGGTCGGGGGTTTCCCTGTTTCTTGTTGCTATTACGGCATGCGTTCGAGTTGTGCGTATTGGATTGACACTTATTGCACCAAATTCCTGCGGCTGTACATTCGCGACGAATATGACCGGGTGTTCCACAGCGATAACACTTCATGCAGCCACCTGGAGCTGGGCGGGGACGTGCTGCTGCCGCTTGGAGAGGAGCAAGGGCTGCCATAACCTGATTTTGAGAGCTAATAGCCTGTTCTTTAAGCCCTTCACCTAATTTTGCTAAGGCTTGTGCTAAGAATAGTTGCAAGCCAGTGGGCATGGTCGCAGCTTTCTCTAAAAGTTGCTGGACAGTCCAATCCCCTGGGGTGGAAGTAATAAGGGCACGGGTGGCCTGATTGCCATTTTTTAAAAGGCATTGCTTAAGTAACGGGTCATGCATATGCTCTTGAACCCCAGCTTTTGAGATGGCTTCCATAACTTTGTCAACAAAAGAGCCTAAAGATTCCTCTCTGCCTTGCTTAATGTTCATATACATAGGGATCCCACCCGGGGCTCGGACTTTATCCATAGCTTTCTTAGCAACTGCCATAGCTTCCCGCAATTTAGCAGGGCCTAGTGCAGCCTGAGCCTCTACTCTCATATGTTGACCTTGTCCTAGAAGTTCATCTACAGTGATATCTGCTAACGGATCTCCCTGGGGTCTAGCGAGATCTGCACTAACAGCTGCCTCTTCCCTCCAGCGAGCCTCAAAAAGCAGTCGCTGATGCGGGGTATACATGAGCTTAGTAATGCCTTTAATGTCAGCAGGAAGAAGGGTAAAAGCGTTAAAAATATAATCAAGCATCTGTTTAACTGGTTCACTGGTGACACCGTAATTCCCCACCGTTGCTCGCAGCTGTGCTAGCAGCTTCCAATCCAGATTAGTCACCTGCGCGATATTGCCGCCCCCTTGCGGATTAGGGACAAATAAGACAGGGAACGCTATGCTGTCCTGAGCAGCCGCTAGCATGTCAGAATCACCCTTTTGTAAGCCCTCACGAGCAACGGCAGCCCAAAGTTCTCGATGGCCCCTAGCCATGGCCTCCGCGAGGTCAGACTCTGCCCCAGGGACAGGCTCAGGGCTAACAAAGGGGTTTCGCGAGCGAGAACAGTCCGGCGGAGACGGGTGAGCCAAGGGCGGAGGAGCAGGAGGTGGGGGGGGGGGGGGGGGGAGGCGCGGAAGGCAACTCAGAGGCAAGAGCCTCAGGGGGTACGTGAACCGTAGCAAAGGTGGGGGGATTAGGCGGACCAGAGAAGGGAGAGGGACCATGTTCCCCGTAAAGACGATTACGGTCCTGTGCAACTTTAATCTTTTCTGCGGCTTTCTTTTCTGCCTGTACCATTAAAAGTTCATTGTAAACAACTCTCCATAGTTTAGCTATCTTTTTAGCTGGCTTATCGTCATCTAAGACAAGATCCCAGAGTTTGTCACTATACACGCGCCACTGACAATTCATGAATGGAGTGGGGGTCAGCGAAAAAACCGTAAGAGCGCGCATGCGTTAAAAGAGCGGGGAGGTCTTTATCAAGATCAATCCCTTTAAAATTATGCTTAAGCAAAAAAGCCTTAAAAAGTTCCTGTGCTGCTTGCCTTTCCCTACTTACGACGGTACCGTTGCTAGCCCCTCCAGGCTTCGGCAGCACGTATCGGCGAGCCCGCCTGTGCGGTCACTCGGGCGCGGAGGAAATCGCTGCAGTATACGAGACCTCTTTCGCTGTCCGTCTAGCTGCGGGACCCGACCCCAACGCAACTCCCCCGTCGCATAAGGCAAGGGCAACTTCTCCTGTTCGGGTGCCAGATGTTGGGTGGAGTCGCGGGAGACAAGCACTCAAGGTATGATGTTCAGCAAGTCTCGTTTATTATCATAAACTACACATACTTATAGTACTACTAATTAGCTCATACATATTGCAAAAGCTGAGCTCCTTATTGGTTGGAGCTATTCCGTGGGATCTGCAAACACGGTGGTCTTATCTTCCTCTTCCATATGGTTTCTGTCTGCTTACTTATCTGAATGCACATTCTGTTATCTATGCAACTTCTTGCTCAAGGACTCAGTGTCTGCATCTTTACTAAGCCTGCTGTGTTATCATGACCCTTGCTTTTTAGCCATTCTTCAGAAAGACTCTCAACAAAGCTTCTTGTGCACCCCCAGCCTACTTGCTGGCAGGGCAGTGCAAGAGGCAGAAAAGGCCTTCGCTCTGTGTAAGCCCTGCTCAGCAATAGTGAAAAACATCCCTGTATTATCAACACTGTTTCAGCACAAATCCAAAACACAGCCCAATACCAGCCACTGTGAAGAAAATTACTCCAGCCAAAACCAGCACATGCTATAGAATTATATTTGCTTTGCAAAATAGCAGTGTGTGTTAAGTATTAATTGGTGAAATCATATTGTACCTTGATGATTGAAACATATAAGGGCCATGTGTAAAACACATTTGGGCTGCCCAGTTGTGTTTGTTTAGCATGGCCTGGTTTTTGGTAGCAAGGGGGCCACAGAGGTGGCTTCTGTGAGAAGCTGCAAGAAGCTTCCACCATATCTGGCAGAGCCAAACCCTGAGGGCTCTCGAGACGGACATTGTTGGGGTTTTAGGAGCTCTCCTGGGTTTTTTTTTCTGTTAAAGGAATTTTCCCCATACGTGTTGCTAGGGGGACAAATTTCTGGGTATTTAAGAAAAACAAAAGCGGTGGCTACAGAGGGTGGGGTGCATCTGGTGACTCTTTTGTTTCACCTGGGTGTGTGGACAGTCGGTCAGTCGGCATTTGGACAGAGAGAGGGGCTGCTTTCTTGGGCTGCCTTTTCCTTCTGCTGGAGAAAATCCAGGATCCCCAGCCCGCCTTCCCTGCCCCGCTGGGAGCTGGGCTGTGGCCGCCCTGTCCCGTCGTTACTTCGAGCCTTTGCTGTGTTGTAGCCCTGCTCGCCCTGCCTGCCCAGACCTCCGGGGGGTTCCCTGTTTGGATACATCTCGTCTGCCACCCGGGATTTGTGCTCGTCCCTGCCGTTCCATCCTGCTGTTCCCGAGGGTCCGGCCGGACACCGGGATCGGCTGCCCAGGGGTTTGTGAAGCCTTTGTTCCGTCCCTCCCCGGGATCCCAGGCCACCGGTGCTGTGTGCTCCCCGAGCTCGCTCCGGAGCGCCCCCTGCAGCCGCGGGGGAACCACCGCACCTGCCCTGCTCACCAGGAGCCGCCAGCACCCCTGCCGGCTGTGACCGGAACTGCACCCAAGGGGAAAGGGCCTGACAGCCGAGAAGGCTGAGACTGGGTTTGTGATTGTTTGCTGTTACTGCCATAGTTATTGTTGTTTGTTTGACTTGTTATACACATATAGATATTTAATAATAAAGAACTGTTATTCCTATTTCCCATATCTTTGCCTAAAAGCCTCTTGATTTCAAAATTATAATAACTCAGAGGGAAGGGGGGTCGCATCTGCCATTCCAAGAGAGGCTCCTGCCTTCCTTAGCAGACACCTGTCTTTCAAACCAAGACAGACATAGCGCTGGCCAAAGCTGGGCCAATTAGAGACATTGGTAATGCCTCTGTGATAACATATTTAAGAAGAAAATCAAAACAAAGTGGGGCACAGTTTTCTCCGAGCCAGAGAAGAGAAGGAGGTAAGAACATGTGAGGGAAACAACATGGAGACACCAAGGTCAGTGGAGAAGGAGGGGGAGGAGGTGCTCCATGCGCCAGAGCTGACATTCCTCTGCAGGCTGTGGTGCAGACAATGGTGAAGCAGCTGTCCCCCTGCAGCCCATGGGTCCACGGGGGATGCAGAGATCCACCCGCAGCCTGTGGGGGAGGTGCTCATGCCAGAGCAGGTGGATGCCTGGAGGAGGCTGTAATCTGGTGGGAGACCCAGTAGAGAGGGGGGCCCCTGCTTCCAGGCTGGAGCAGCCTGTCTTTGGAGGACTGCACCCCACAGAAGAGTGTCCCATACCACAGCACTTTTGGTGCCTCTGCGTCCTTTTTGGAGCAGTTCCCACTTTGCCCGGTCAGCTCTGGACACAGCAGGCTGCGGGGGCTAGCCTCCGGAATCCAGGAGACCAGAGGTCTGGCTTGTGGGTCCTTCCACAGGACCGGGGCCAGTAGAGGCAGGTGGTGGAAGAAGGAGGCAGGCTCAATTGTGGATGAAATCCGGAAGGTTTATTGTGTCTCCGAACAGGGGACCTCGCCCCTCGGGGGTGTCCAGCAATGAGCAACCCTGAACGCGCCTGCCAGGGGTTTTATGAGGGGTGGTGACAGGGGGGGGATGACAACGGCATCGAATCAGGGAAGGAGAAGGACGGGTCTGCGGGATGAGGGACACACAAGGGAACCTATCTTGGGAAAGGAAGGGAGGGATCCTCCCCCCAAGACCAATCACTCGACGCCCCTGCCAGAACTTTCTAGAAGCTTGGGAGGGGTGCCGGAGCAATTGGCAGGGGTCTGGGAGGAGACAAATAGAGAAAGCAGGGTTATGAACACGAAACCAGGAGGGTATAAACTGGGATGGTACAGTAACACGAAACCCAAAGGGGAGACCCGGACTGAACCAAACAAGACACACTCCCACATTTTGGGAGGACTGCTGCTTGTGAGATTGGAACCACGTTGGAGAAGTTCACGGAGAACGGTCTCCCTGGGAAGGGACCCCACGGCATAGCAGGGGAATGACTTCTCTCCCTGAGCCAAGCGGAAGAAAACCTCGGGTGACGAACTGACCAAACCCCCATGCCCTGTCCCCTGCAGTATTGGTGGGAAGGAGGGAGGGGCTGGGGGAAGAAAAGGTGTTTTTAAGGGCTTATTTTACTTCTCATTATCGTCCTCTGACTTTGTTAGTAATAAATTCACTTTATACCTCTAAGTTGAGCCTGTTTTGCCCTTGGAGCGTTTTTCTCTTGATCCTTATCTCAACTCATGAAGCCTTCATTAAATTTTTCTCTCCTCTCCCCAGCTGTGGCAGGTGAGGGTGAGCGAGGGACTTTCATGGGTGCCTGGCATTTGGCCAGTGTTAAACCATGACACCAGTTTGAATGGGCTACCTCACACACATGAATAAAATAATAACCCTTATAATTCCATACTTTGTGTCCTAGCCTCTCTCCTCAGTTAGCACAGGCCAGTTTCAAAATTTTTGTGACATGAAATTTCTAAAATACAAATACTTTGGAACACAGACTTTGTGTTTTATGGGAAGGAAAGCTTTGTTGGATCTAGACTAAAATTACTAGTGTTATTAATTTTTTTTTTCACAGTAACAATTTCAAATCACAGCTACCAGCAAACATCTAGCTTCTCACTTTATCTAGATGCCCTAACATGGTGCACCTACAGCTGTCTCCTTTTGTAGGAAGGGGAAGGAAACCAAAAGCTGGGCAAGTTGCTTGCAGTGCTGTACTAGTAATGGTATAACCCAATTGATGCAGGAATTTACATCTACAGGTTTGGTCATACCAGGTAAATTAATCCCAGTCAGGCGTAGGCAGGTACACAGCCATCCCAGTGCTTCCACAGAGCCCACCCCGGGCAAGGTCGAAAAATTGTTCTGCCAGTGTGCAACCCCCCCACGATGGAGCCTGCGGGCAGCCTTCAGCAAGCACAGGCACTTACACTCACAACCCTCTTCCTCTCCCCCTAGTTCTCCGTTCCCGTCTTGCCCTACTAGGAGAGACCGCGGAGAAGGAAGAAGGAAGACGAATACACACGACCCCAACAATGCGAGAGGCTAGCACCATTCCAGTCAAATCGCGGCGATACTCCCCCTACAGCAGCAGGAAAGACAAGGAGCTGTGACGATATAGACATGCGTACTACCCTTTCCCCCCTCCTTCCCTTCCTAGTGTTTTCGATCACGTGTTGCGAGGAGGCGGGGTCAAGGTGTCACGTGAGAGGGTGGGACTGATGACCCAGGCTGAAGAGGAAGATGGCGGTTGCACGTCCCGCTGACTTCGGGGTGGTGGAGGATGGCAAGAACGTCTTTGCTAGCCCCGTATCCACTTTGGAGGTGAGAACCCGCCTGTCCTACAGCCGCCCTCTCTCCTTCCCTGGCGCAGTCTGTTAGTGCGGGGCCCAGTCGTTGCCCAGACCCCTTTGGTGGAGTGTGACGGTGCAGGTGCCCAGGGGGCTCTCTCCGATTACCGGGAGTCCCTTCCCACCCCATCTCGGCCTCCAGCTGTTGCCCTCTTTTCTGGGAGCGGCGGCTCCTTGGCCCTTGTCATTTGTTGGGGAGAGTTACCTCGCTAGGGGCCCTCTGGGGCCCTCAGCCCTGCGTGGACTCGGTTGTTCCTCTCAGGTCTTTTTCCTGTTAAAAAAAAAATCCCAAAACCAAACCACGGAAAAGTCTTTTTTTCAAGTATCACACCTGCAATTGCTCAGAGAAATCGAGAGTCTGAAAGACCTAAAATTGTGTAGTGAATGCATCTATAAATCACTCTTGCTTTCCATGTTAGGAGTCTAATAAGTAAACTCCATTACAACTGAATATGTAAATACTTCCTAGTTCTGAAAAATGCTCATATCTTCATTAAAGTGGGAACTTTTTTCTAAGTTGTAGCCATGTTTCACCCCTGCTAGGCTCATATGGAAAAACTTTGTTTGCCCTGTACACAGTTAACCATTTAAAAAGAAAATTGTATGTCTTCCTCTTCCTGAAGAGTTTCCTGCCCCTGATGATAGGATCACTGTGTATTTCTATTTTGCTCTGTTGTCTGTCACATCACTAAGAGGCTCTTAACTGTGTTTTTCAAAGACACTTGCATTCTCTGAAGTAGTTTAAAAATGTTGGTTTGTTTTTTTTTTTAATTTTTATAGATAATTTGTGCAATGCTACAAAAAATTGTGGAAAAATACTGTAAAGGAATAATATATGTGATTTGTTCACCTGCAGTTGTCAAGAACTGTTTTAATAGGACTTAAGCATATCTGTGTGTGGTACAGGGTGTATTATTGGAGTCTTGTTTTGTACTTTCAGAAAAACCAATAAAACATAAATAATTTCTTTATTGATGTGCTCTTGAATTAAACCCCTAAGATGTGATAGAATTAATGCCTAAGCCACAGTCTAACAATGAAAAGTTCTCATCTTAATTATTAAAAATAGTTACTGAAAACTTCTGTAGCTGGGAAAAAAAGGTGAAGAAATGCACTTCCTCCATATTGAGTGGTTTGGTTGACAGCTCTGTTGTGCTGCTTTGCTTTTGTGGTCAGTTTATTTGGAAGAAAGTAGTTAAGTAGCAAAGGGTAGCCTCCTTGCTCCAAGAGGCACTTTGAAGACAAAGCATGTTTTTACTTTTAATCAAATAGAGTGCCTAGGAAAGAACCCTGCTCTTGTGAATTTCTAGCAAATTTGGAAGGAAGAGGCCATGAAGATTGAGTTTGAACTTCTCCCTATCTTAAAGCTAGATTGTTTAAGTGTACAGGGCACCTTAGTCCGGAGAAGAATGATTGACATGGTGTGGGTCTAATTAAACTTATGCATTTGAGTGTTGCTGTAGTCCTATAATATTCATAAAGTAGCTGTTTCTAAATGGCAATGGCAGCTCTATTAAAATGAAAATAGAGATGACTTAATCCTGATCATATGTTTGTTTGCTGATTAACTAAGAGGAGAGTATGGCAGGTGACAGTGAGGTCCAAATCCAATTTATGTGAAGGTTAATGGTGCTTTAAGAGAGTTCCTAACTGTTTTAATCTTGGAGCTGTTACCTTGCTTTTTGCATGATTAATTTCTGTTCTTGCCCCCCTCCTTTTTCCCCCCTTTTTTTCCCCCTTCCCCCCCCCCCCTTTTTTTTTTCCCCTTTCATTCTTTTTGCCCCTGACAGAAGACATGCTGTTCTGTTTTTACCTATAATTTGGCTAAGTTAAGCAGTGGAAAAGCTGTAAAACTGCTAATAATTCTTCCAAATAGCTTCAGTGTTAGCATTTGTTTTGTAAGAGGAGATTTTGTTAACTTACCTTTGTTCCAACAAAATATAAATTTCATGTATATTATGAACAGTAAAAAAAACTAGTAAGAAGCACTTAGAGACTTTTTCTACATAGAAAAAATTACTAAACAAAATCTAAATATAAGCCTTTCCAAAAAGACCTTCATAATTAAACTACATTCAGAATGCTATCAAGCTTATTCTAGATATTTCTGTAGCAGTTTTTAATGTAAATGAAACTTGAGGAAATGGTTTGGGTTTTTTTTTTCCTGACAAAGAGCAGCTGACTAGTTTGTATCCTTTGTTCATTCTTTTTGTAGGAAATGGAAATAGCTGACTGGGCTTACTTTCTGTACATCTTGCTTGTTTCTTTGAAATGAAAGAATGTTTATTGCAAGACTTATATGCTGATATGTGACAACTGGTTCTCTGCTATTTCACTTTTTTTTAAACAGTCAAGTTCTTCATCTCCAGAGCCAGCAAGTCTTCCTACAAAAGACCTCAGCACAAACTCTAATGGTCCAAAGCCAGCAGAAGCCATGCCAGATGATGATAGAGAAGACTTCTTTGCTGGTAACTGCTTTTTTTTTTTTCTTCTTCTAATGTGACTGCATAGACTCTTTTCTTCTTAGACTTAAAGGGGTGTGCTTTTGTGAGGAGGAAAAGCTTTTTATGCTGTAAAAGGTAATTTCCATATCTATAAGGAAATATGAAGCAGTGCCCTTGCAATGGAAATTCTGATTTTAAGCTTAAGCAATTTAATATTGTAAATCTTAGCCATTGTTCAACCTGCTGAAGATATACTTTCTGAAAAATTCATTAAGTAATATTTTCCTTTGGATATTAGGAGTATTGCTAGTCTTTGTCAATCATTCTTTATTGGGTTCAATGATCACCTATTTAATTGAAGTCCTATGATCTTCTGCAATATACTGTCATTTATGAACTTGAAATAATTTGCAAGAAAAGTGGCATACTATAAAAGGTAAAACAGCTGAGCAAAACTTTTGTCCAAAATTTGTTCTACTGCTGTTAACACACCTACCTACTGCTTGAATATTACTGTAAAACTGTTTTTTAGGATAGCCTTTTCTTTTTGAACTGGAAGTAGAAGATTTAATCTTGTTTATTAGGGAAATTAATGTGATATGTGACTTCTCTTAGGGGTGGATGAGTCTTGTTTAAATTTAATAGTAAATTAAAATTGGGGATTTTTTTCACCAAATTTGTGTGTTGTCATCTGAGCAGTAAACACTTTATTACACTCTTGATAATACATATTTTTTTAATGGATCTATTAAGAATTACATACTAAAACAATGTCAGTTTGAGAAGCTTATTTGGTAGAAAAGTTAAATTTAAATGTCTTAAGATTTTGCCAGTGATGTACAGGATTTTTTCTTGTGGGACTCTAGTTAAGTTTGATTACTAAATACAGGTTTGTCTGTGATATGTACTGTCGCTGCATAGTGTGGCAGTATTAGCTACTTAATAACTTGTTCCATTGATGGTAATAGAGCATGGCTTGTTATGTAATAATATTCAACTTTGTGTGTGTCTAAAAACACTAGGCAAGTTAAAGACTTGTTTTCTACTGCATAGCCATTTATAGTTGTCCCAGTCCTTTTTTACAATTATGAAGACTGATAATTCAGATCATATTGCAAGCTGGAGGGTATTTCTATTTATTAAAAGACTTTTTTTTATTATTAAAAAAAAAGGTGAGAAACTGACATATGGGATCAGTCTTGGCATTTCACTAGGCTAAGATTTGAGCTCTAATGTTTAACAATACTGGATGTTTTGGAGAGAGATGTATGAAAGTTTTGATAAGTAATCAGTCAATGACACTTATTTTTAATTCTTGATCAGTCACTGCTTTGATGTTGGTTTTCTACATCCTATTTTTCCTACACATGAATTATGGTTACTGTCACAATTACAGGTGTAGAAGCATGTACTATTCAAGAAAGGAGATGTAATGTTTAGAATATATTGTGACAAAACATGATTTTAAATACTTCTTCTCAATGCTAATGCTTTTCCTATTAGTGAGTCAGTTGGAAGTCTGCTTTGAATACATTCCTAATCTTATCTTTGTTTGTACCCTGATGTAATTATTTTGAAATAAACTTCATAGCATTTAGTTCTGGGCTGCTTTATCTAGATAAGTATATACATGTGCCCATTACCTTTGTTCTTAACTTAGCAAATTTATATTTGCATATATTTAAACTTACATTCTAACTGTGTCATAAGCAAGTTTATTGATTACTTTGCAAACTCTCTAAAACAGCCTCAAGAGAAATGGAGAATAATTAGGAATTCAGTGATAATCCTATTAGTTTTGTATTTCTATTACCTGATCTTGTGATCTACAAAAGCTAGGAACACTTTACTAGTACAAGAAAGCTTTATTTTTAATTTGGTTATATAGCTTCAGTATAACGAAACCAGCTTTTTGTAGCTGTAGGGCCATCTGGAATATATATTTTAGGAAAGCAGATTCCCCTTTGGCTAGAAAATATTAAATTAAGAAGAAAGGTGGCTGGACTGAATATTGATGGGATCCAGGCAGAAGTAAGATGTTAGCAGCCAGATTGTTGCAAGTGAATGGAATACAGAAAAGATGGATAAATGATTTAATGAGTTTGAGTTTTATTATGGAAGACAGTTTTTCAAATTCAAGCAGCATTCAGCTGTGAAAGCATCTGACGTACTGCACTGCAGGTCTAATATGACTAAAAGTGATTTTTAAAAGGTCAGTTCATATACATATTCATGTGTTCTTTCTGGATCTCAGTAAGAAAGGCCCAAAAGCAAATGGCTTAATAAAATAGCCGTTTTACTAAGAATAAAAAGAGCAAATCTTATGTCTCTTCAGATGGTGGGAACCCTGTGATCATGCAGCAACAGATGCACCTCAGATGTGTTTCTCTCATGGCGTGCTACACAGATTCTGTCTGTGGAGGGAAGCTCCATCTTTTTTGTATTTGAGCTATTATAGAATCATAGAATGGCCTGGGTTGGAAGGGACCTTAAAGATCATCTAGTTCCAACCCCCCCTACCAAGAATAGGGACACCTTATACTAGACCAGGTTGCTTAGAGCTCTATCCAGCCTGGCCTTGACATTTCCAGGGATGGGGCATCCACAACTTCTCTAGGCAACCAGTTCCAATGCCTCACCACTATCAAAGTAAAGAATTTTTTCTTAATATCTAATCTATACCTATTCTCTTTTAGTTTGAGACCATTCTCAAATGTCCTGTCACTACATGCTCTTGTTAAAAGTCCCTCTCCATTTTTCTTGTAGGCTCCCTTCAGATACTGGAAGGCCACAAATAGGTCACGTTGAAGCCTTCTCCTTTTCAGGCTGAACAAACCCAATTCTCTTATCCTTTCCTCATAGGAAAAGTGCTCCATCCCTCTAATCAACTTGGTGGCCTTCCTTTGGACCCACTCCAATGGGTCGATGTCCTTACTGCACTGGGGACTCTAGAGCTGGATGCAGCACTCCAGGTGGGGTCTCACCAGAGTGGAGTAGTAGAGGGGCAGAATCACCTCCCTCACCCTGCTGCCCACACTGCTTTGGATGCAACCCAGGATACAAATGGCTTTCTGGGCACCAAGTGCACATTGCCGGCTCATGTCCAGCCTCTTCTCCACCAGCACCCTCAAGTCCTTTTCAGCAGGGCTGCTTTTGATTTGTTCATCCCCCAGCCTGTATTGATACTGGGGGTTGCTCTGACCCAGGTGCAGCATCTTGCAGTTGGTCTTGTTAAACCTCATGAGAATTCTATGGGCCACTTCTCGAGCTTGTCCAGGTCCCTCTGGATGGCATCCCGTCCTTCAGGTGTGTCAACCACACCACTTACCTTGGTGTCATCTGCAAATTTACTGAGGGTGCACTCTATCTTTGTCTATGTCATTAATGTCACTGGTCCTAATACAGACCCCTGATGGACATTATATAATATTGTATATACTACCTGTGGGGTATGCCCAGCCACTGCCCTGGAGGGACATCTGCTGAGATAAGGAGATTGCTCAAATCTTCCAGCAGAACTCCCCTGGAAAGGCAACCACTTTTTCAGTTACGGCGAGAAGAAGACAAACCCAGAATCCTCTGGGAGACCCTACGCAGATCCTTTGTAGCCCATTGGCCTTTACCCTCTTACACCCACCCCCTGTATCCCTATAAAGCTAGCCCTCTGCCCCTGCGAGGGCAGAGAGAGCCCATCCCTGGCCTCCCCTTCGCTGGAGTATGGACCAATAAAGCTACCTTGTGCGGAACAGCTACACGGGCCTCTCGTCTCTCTCTGGTCTGGCCTGGAGGCTGCCCTGCAGAGCTGAGCTGAAATCACGAGCTGACAATCACTAAAGAGCTGACAGCTTCTGCACAGGCCCTCCTAGCTAGCAGCTGAGGGAAGACACCAGGCCTCAGAAAGGTGATTCCTTTTGGGATCATCTTTCCAGACTGGTCACAGCTTCCTTGGTCAGAGCTACTGACCCCTCACCAGCTGTAATACTATCCATTACTGATCTTTCATGTAGGGGGTGATGAAGTGGCAACACAGTCTGAGGGCAGTCAGAAAGGATTTCAGGGCCTTGGGATGGTTGGTAAGGGAATCTGGGGCACAATTTATATTCTTCTCTATACTTCCAGTTGAAGGCAGCAACATTGGAAGAAACAGATGGGCTGTCTATTAATACGTGGCTTCGCAGCTGGTGTCACTGCCAACATTTTGGGGTTTTTGATAGTGGAATGGCCTACACAGCACTGTGCATGCTGGCATTAGATGGGATTCACCGTTCTCAGCAAGGGAGGAGAGTCTTTGCCCGGGAACTAGAGGGGCTCATTTGCAGGGCTTTAAACTAGATGGGCTAGGGGAGTGGGACAATATCAGGCCTTGTCCCTGGCAAGCTGTGGGATGAGAAGCAAAGATTAGAGGAACAGGGTGCTAGTGAGGGCCCTCTGCTGGTGACTCTGAAATGTGCTGGTCACACTGAAGCACACTTGAAGTCTTACAGAGATGAGCCAGGGATTCCTGAGGCAACAGCCAACAGGGAAACACCAGGGAAATATCTCACAGGAATGAAGGGGTGTTCCTCTAGGAAGGCGACATGGCTGACAGCCCAGCTGAGGTGCCTTTACACCAATGCACACAGCATGGGCAACAAACAGGAGGAGCTGGAAGCCACTGTGTTGCTAGAAAGTTATGGCCTTGTTGCAATTACTGAAACTTGGTGGGATGAATCCAATGACTGGAGTGCGACCATTGATAGCTACAGGCTGTTCAAAAGAGATGGGAGAGGAAGGAGAGGCAGATGGGTTTCCCTCTACATCAAGAGGTAGATTGAGTGTGAAGAGTTGTGGGTTGGAAACCTGTGGGTCAGAATAAGACCAAGGCAACAAAGGGCACCTTGTGGTTGGTGTCTACTACAGGCTGCCCAGTCAAGGGGAACCTGTTGATGAAGCCTTCTTGCTCCAGCTACAGGAGGTATCATGCTTACAGGCCCTTGTCCTGCTGGTGGACTTCAGCCACCCTGACATCTGCTGTAAACGTAGCATGGTGAGCTGTACACAATCCAAAAGACTCCTGGAATGCATGGAGGATAACTTCCTGATCCAGGTAATAGACAGCCCTACCAGAGGGGATGTGATAGTGGATGCATTGGTCACCAACACAAGTTAGCTAATCGGGGATATCAAGATTGGCGGCAACCTGGGCTGCAGTGATCATGCACTAGTGGAGTTTGCAGTCCTGAAGGATATGGGTCAGGTAAGGAGTAAATTTAGGCCCCTGAACTGAAAGGAAAGCAAACTTCCAGCTCTTCAATGAGATAGTCAATAGGATCCCCTGGGAGACTGCTCTCAGGGTCAAGGGAGTAGAACAGAGCTGGCAGATCTTTAAAGACGTTGTCCATAGAGCACAAGAGCCAGCACTCCCTAGTAGCAAGAAATTGAGCACGGAAGGCAAGAAACCAGCATGGCTGAGTAGGGACCTGCTGGTCAAACTAAAGGACAAGGTGCTTCACCTGGGTCAGGGCAACCCCCAGTATCAATACAGGCTGGGGGATGAACAAATCAAGAGCAGCCCTGCTGAAAAGGACTTGAGGGTGCTGGTGGAGGAGAGGCTGTACGTGAGCCGGCAATGTGCACTTGGTGCCCAGAAAGCCATTTGTATCCTGGGTTGCATCCAAAGCAGTGTGGGCAGCAGGGTGAGGGAGGTGATTCTGCCCCTCTACTACTCCATTCTGGTGAGACCCCACCTGGAGTGCTGCATCCAGCTCTGGAGTCCCCAGTGCAGTAAGGACATCGACCCATTGGAGTGGGTCCAAAGGAAGGCCACCAAGTTGATTAGAGGGATGGAGCACTTTTCCTATGAGGAAAGGATAAGAGAATTGGGATTATTCAGCCTGGAAAAGAGATGTCTCTCTTGTACTGAGGAGCCCAGAACTGGACACAGCACTAGATGCACCTCACCAGGGCTGAGCAGAGGGGCAAAATCACCTCCTTCGACCCGCTGGCAATGCTCTTCCTAATGCATGCCAGGATACCATTGGCCTTCTTGGCCACAAGGGCACACTGCTGGCTCATGGACTGCTTATTATCCATCAGGCCCCTTCTCCACTGAGCTGCTTTCCAGCAGGTCAGCCCCCAGCCTGAACTGGTGCATGGGGTTATTCCTCCCAAGGTACAAGACTGTACTTGCATTTGTTGAATTTCAGACAGTTCTTTTCTGCCTGTCTCTCCAACCTGTTGAGGTCCTTCTGAAGGGCTGCACAACCCTCTGGGGTATTGGCCACTCCTCCCAGTTTTGTGTTGTCATCGAACTTGCTGAGGAGTCATCTGTCCCTTTGTCCAAGTCATTGATGAATAACAATACTGGGCCCGGTACTGAACCTATTGAACCTGGAGGCTATTGACAGGCCTCCAAGTAGGCCCTGTGCCACCAATTACAACCCTCTGGAATCTGCCATTCAGCCAGTTCTCAATCCACCTCACTGTCTACTCATCCAGTCCACACTTCCTGAATTTGCCTATGAGTATACTGTGAGAGACAGTGTTGAAAACCTTGCTGAAGTTGAGGTAGACAATACCCACTGCTTTCCCCTCATCCATCCAGGTAGTTGTTTCATTGTAGAAGGCAATCATGTTGGTCAAGCACGATTGCCCTTTAGTGAGTCTATGGTGACTACTCCTGATCACTTTCTTGTCATCCATGTGGAGAGATGGCTCCCGAATGAGGCACTCCATCACCTTTCCAGGAATTGATGTGAGGCTGACTGGATGGTTGTTCCCTGGGTTCTCCTTCTTGCCCTTTTTGAAGACTGAAGTGCCATTCACTTACTTCCAGTCCTCAGGCACCTTTCCTGATTGCCATGACCTTCCAAAGATGATCATGAGTGGCCTTGCTATGATGTCCACCAGCTTGCTCAGCAGTGTTGGATGCATCCTGTCAGGGCCCATGGACTTGTGGATGTCAAGTTTGCCTAGGTGTTCTCTGACCCAATCCTCCTTGACAAAGGGAAAGTCTTCCTTCCAAGATTCCTTTACCCTGATCTCCTGGGTCAGAGATCCCTGAGGGCTGGTTTTGTCAGTGAAGGCAAAGAAGGCATTCAGTAACTCTGCCTTCTCTGTGTCCTCTGTTACCAGGGTCCTGCCTCCATTTAGTAACAGGTCCATATTATCCTTTGTTTTCCTTTTGTTACTGATGTATTTGAAGAAACCCATCTTGCTGTCCTTGACATCTTTGCCCAGATTTAATTCCAGATGCGTGTTGGCCTTTGTCTCATTTCTACTTACTCTGACAACCTCTCTATATTCACTCCAAGTGACCTGTCCAGGCTTCCATCTCCTCTGTGTTTCCTGCTTATGCTTGTGTAATGACAGGAGTTCTTTATTCATCCATGCAGGTCTCTTGCCCCTTATTTCTTTGCCTGGAAGAAGTGATCCTTGAATACCAACCAACTCTCTTGGACCTCTTTTCCCTGCAGGGCTTGTTCCCATGTGTCACGGCACGAGTGGAAGCTTCAGACAAGCTCTGGCTTAGCCTCAGATTTGGCAACAGTTTAAATGTAAGGAATCACTCTGGCCTAATGATGTGGTCTAATGATGGCAAATCAGATTTATTTATAAAAATGAATTATTTATTAGACAAGAGGTAACAGATGAAAAATCTTAATCAGAATTACTTACTACACAGATTAAAATGAAAGAACTACCAGTAGATTACAGCATAACATAAAACAGTGCATGATATCAAGGTACCTGTATTAAAGCTAGCAAAGTAAATAGTATTGATTAGGAGTTCCATGTAACTTACCACCGAAATAGCAATAGTGTACACAGAGTCTTTTCACTTAACCTCTGGGGAGTAAGTGTAAATCAGGCATCCCTACTCATGGTAGAAACTCCACACATTTCCAGGAAAATGTATAGAAGATTTCTGCTTTGTGAAAGTTTCATGTGGCTTTTATAGTTTGTAAAATGAGGTGTCTGTCAGTCAGAAATCCAGCTTATCTTCCCAGATCTCACTTCAACAGTAAGATGTTTATTGGCAGTTGGGAGATGTCAGACTGTTGTTAGCTCCATGGCACCAATATAACTCACTACAAGACAGCTTGTCCTGTTTGAGTTATCTGACCGGTTAACAAACAACAGATAAGGTCTTGTGGGGGGATGAGATGCCCTGGTACACCGTGGGATTCTTCCAATAAGTTCCCTGAAAAGGCTAAAGTTAGCTCTCCTGAAGTCCATGGTTACTATATTACTTGCTGCCTTGTGTCGTGGCTTGAACACTGGCCAGATACCAGGCACCCACAAAAGCTGCTCACTCCCCTCTGCATCTGGAGAGAGGAGAGAAAATATAACAAATCTTCATCCCCACCTATGGTCAAGTAAATGGTTATTTTTGCCATATTTCTCCTGCAGATGACAAGCTAACAGGGATGTGTTTATTGGTCAGAATGTATGTTGTTTAGGCAAGCCAAAACACAAACTCTCTTGCTCAGTGGGGATTGTTTAAGAGACAGCAGGAATTAAAAAAAAAAAAGAAGAAAGAAATGCAGGTAAGAGCACAGAAGGAAAATTTAGAGGAAGTGAAGTTGCTTGTAGGGTTTTGCCATACTGGGAACAAGGCATTAATATCAACACTACAAAACACAACACTTGGTCATGTTTATCCTTATTTTATGTCAAAAGACATCCAGCTACACAATTAAGAAAGCATCACCAGCTGTATTATCTTATTATTACTAGACCTTCCTTTGCTCCTGCCTTTATGTAACTATTATATTGCTAAATTTAAACCATCTGTGTAAGTATATTATGAAAAAAGCTATCATCCTGACACTTCAGACATATACATGCTAACAGAAATTATAAAAATGAAACTGTATCTGTTAATATACTAACTGAATTATGGGAGCTAATAGATCTGGTAACAGCTATCTTCCTCAGAGAAAATGCAGCCAGGAAGCAACATGCACCAATATAATATATTCCTGCAAGCAATCTAGTGGTGCTATTTAATCACAAGAGCATTTTGTGGTGCCGTGCTATCTTACTGTTGTGATATGTAATGAACATCTATTCAAATAAATATCTTGAGATATTTATGCATTTAGTCTGTATTTATTCAAAATTCTCTTAATGTCTTTTCAGATGTACATTTATGGAGCTATGCAATAAGTCATAACACGATGTGCTTCAGGGAAACATTAATATGTGCACAGCCTAGAGAGTTAGCTAATAACTAAAACTATATAAAATTCAGTCTAGGAAAGAGAGATTAAGACTGCTTTAAAATAACTTGTGCCTTCGTATTACAGCATCTTAGAGGTGCCCAAGACTTCAGAGATTTTGCCATCTTACAGTTTCTGACAAGGAAAAATCACCCCCTTGTTTTATATGCTGTTTTGAGGACTACTCTTGTACCTTTTATCTGCACAAAGGAACTGAATCACAGATGAAGCTCAAGCTGGATAGGCTTCCACTTTTCAATATCTTTGTCAAAAGGACTACTATTAAAGAATTCAGCAACTCTGAATATATTTCAGTGGAAGCAATAATTTTCTGCCAGCATATTCAAATTCTGGGTTTACTTAACAAGCTTCTCTAAACACACAATAACGTAGGAAAAAAATCCTTCAAGAACAAAATCTTTAATTCTTTTTATATTAAGGACAATAAAGGGTCATTTAGTATTCCCTACTGATCCAAAGAGTCAGGAATTGGTTTTGCCAATGAGTTCCAGCTCACTTCTGCGTGGTGGATGGATGACGTCAAGAGAGTCAACCAGCAAGAATGTGGTCGCAAAAGAGTAACTTTTTTTCCTAGTCAACAAGGGCGTTTTTAAAGAAAATAAGAAAGCCACGTTAATGAGCAACTTCAACACTGTATGTAAAATATATTGAAGTGCAGAAAGAACAAAGCAACTTGAGTTAGTGAAGAATGAGGCAACCAAACAAAATAAAGTGCATAAGAGATTGAAATCTGCAGTGATGTTCTCCATTATTTAATGAGAAAATAGTGGTTCATAACTAGAATACAATAATGTTAAATAATTAAGCTGTCCTACCTCTTCAATCTCCTTAGTGAAGCATGTTAAAAAAAATGTATAATCTATGAAACTTCAACATTTTGGATTTTTACTGAAATTATAATATATGTGTATTTAAAAAAAGTTAAATATATACACAAGCAAAACATGAGAACAGTTCTCCGTTAATCCTTTAAGGTAGATTTTAGCTTTAGAAACCAAGAGATGTTCTTCTGACTATCCAAGTCATCTTCAACAGTTAAAATCATTTTTAAACTTGCTCATGTTCCCCTCTTCCCATCTCCCAGACTCTTTAGAGACAGTATTTGACTGCCTTACATATCTCAGAATGGGTAACAATTATACCCATCTCATATTTTAAAGAAATTCCATTTAACAATGTCAGTAAATACGGAAAATAGTTAATATGTGATTTGAAAAAAAAAATGGTATAAAATAGTACAGTAATGGGGAAAGAATCAATAAAAAAAGTTTGGCTGACAGAATAATATTAGTACTTGACAACATTACCTCTTTTATATCATCTTTAGCTTGCTGCAGTTTATCAGGTCTGTTGGCAAGTTGGAGCTTTGCCTCAGCTTCACGTTTTTTTTGTAAAGTGACCTGAGCATCTTGCCATTTCTGCCAGGATTTCATTCGATGATCAAACACTCCCTGTAAGTATGGGCATTTATTAAGCAATTGCAATTGTTAAAGCTGTCTAAATTTCTATTAGAAAAAGTTATTTCTGGATAAAACTGGAACAAGTATACTCAAAAGAAACTTCACTGTGTCTTAGATTTAATTTGACGTCATCCTTGCACAGCTAAATACCATCTAAAAATAAAAGAGGGTATTCAAAAGCCTCTTTAGAGCAGACACCTTGATGCTCCAAACCATTTTTTCCTTGTCCCATCGCAATCCTACCAAAGCAACCACTGTAAAATGCTATAATACCCAAATGCTTCTCTAAATACAGATTCTAGCAAACCTTTTCATTGACTATATGCATAACTGGCAGTACATTTTTGTTAACAATGGACGGAGGTAGTAGAATCAAAGTATACATTTTTTATATATTATGTATTTGATAGACTATAACTATATACATAATGCAAGTGGATATATATAAAATATAAAAATATTTTCCCAACAGTTTGACAAGTTCAAAGATATTTCTGGATAAAATTCTAAGACATCCCTGGATTGACACTTGGCTGGCTGCCAGACTCACCCACAGCTGCTCTCTCATTCCCTCTCCTCAACAGGACAGGGGGAGAAAATAAGATGAAAAGAAGCTCACGAGTCAGTATAAGGACAGGGAGATCACTTACCAATTACCATCACAGGCAAAACTGACTCAACTTGGGGAAGATTATTTTACTGACAATTAAAACCAGAATAGAATGATGAGAAACAAAGGCAAAAACTAAAACACCTCTCCCCTCCTTCTTCCCAGGCTCAACTTCACTCCTTCATTCCCAACTCCTCTACCTCCCCCTGCCTGAACAACACAGGAAAGATGAAGATGTGCAGTCAGTTCACAATAGTTCCTCTCTGACACTCCTTCCTCCTCACACTTTTTCCCTGTTCCAGCATGAGTCCTTCCCCCAGGCTGCAGTCCTTCAAGGACTGCTCCTGCGTGGGCTCCTCTCCACAGGTCACAGTTCCTGTCAGAAGCCTACTCCCGTGTGGGTTCTCCAGGACTGAAGCTTTCTTCAGGGCATATCCACTTGCTCAGGAGTGGTCCTTTCCACAGGCTGCAGGGAAATACCTGCAAGCACCTGGAGCACCTCCTCCCTCTCCTTCTTCTCTGACCTTGGTGTCTGCAGGATTGTTTCTTACACTTCCTCCGCACACACACATACTGCTGAACAGCAATTTGTCCTTTCTTAAATGTGTTTTCACAAAGGTACCACCAGCTTTGCTGGTTGGCTTTATTTTGACCAATGGTGGGTCCATTGGGGAGCTGTCTGGAACCAGCTGTGCTTGGTCTCTTCTCACAGAGGTCACCCCTGTAGTCCCCTGCTACCAAAACCTTGCCACATAAACCCAATGCAACCCCTCCCCATGTCAAAATCTAATTATACTGTACACCAAAATTGAATACTTTCTTTAATGAGATGTAAATCTTCAAGCAATATTTGTTGCTTATTTACTGAAAATATTGGTTATCTAATATAGCCAAATTATGTTCTTGAAAACATTTTATGAGCATAGTGTAAAAATCAGTAGCTTGAAAAAAGCATGTACAGCATCCTAACTAGTATGGTATTAACATTAATCTAATTAGAAGATATTTACCATTTAGATTTTGTCTGGATCCTATTAATCCATGCCCATTTTTTGTCACAACAATTTTTAACATGGGAATAACTGATCGTGGATTTATTAATTTTACTTGATTGGAATTTCAAGCAAAAACTCAGGAAGTCTTAACTGCATAATGAAGTGTGCAAATGCATACAAACATTCATAGAATCGTAGAATGGTTTGGGTTGGAAGGAACCTTAAAGATCATCTAGTTCCAACCCCCCTGCCATGAGCAGGGACACCTTCCATTTGATCAGGTTGCTCAAAGCCCCATCCAACTTGGTCATTTACCTTAAATATACAAACTGCAAAGTGTGACACTAAACACAAAAATTATACATTTTTCCTAGCAGCACTTACTTTTACTGCAGCAATAAGACGAATGTAGTCACCGAGTAGTTCTGAGAAGACATAAAAATCAGCAAAAACTTGTTCTTGATGCAACTGATCTATCTTCTCCTCAACCTCTGCAAGTTGAGACAAAGCTCTAGATAGAGCAGTGTGGTCCTCAGAATTACCTAACATGGCAGCGCTTTTAGCAAAGGCAGCTGTGTTGGCTGAAAGCTCTGAAATACAGGAGTGACATCCAATACAATGAAGTTAATTTATTATGTTACTGTTCAAGATAGATCAATCAACCAAGCAGACCTCTGTCCTATATCAACTGTAAGATTATCAACTGAAAAATATAAATTATATTTCCCAAAGCTCATGATAAAATACACAAGGACATCACAATGAAAAACCATTTAGAACATAGTGAACCTGAAACTCTCCAAAATCAGTAAATGATTTGCTGAGCCTGTTACATGATGCCTATTGTGTCTTGCAAAACACATGGAAGAAACTGTCACTTCAGTATTATCCAACTGCTTAGTTCAGAAAAAGTCCAAGCCCACAAATCAAAAGTCAAGTCTCCTATACAGCAAATTCAAGACAATCTTAACTGGTCTGTAGTGAAGTTGTTCCATGCAGCTGGGAGGGAAGAAGAGGAAGAAAATTATTCAATGAGAACATCAACACCAGAGTAGAATTTGCTTCCATTATACTGTTCCATTGACTGAAGTATACTTAACAAGACTGTTTATACTGTAATATATTGTCATGTTTTTATATGCCTTAAAAAAAAGGCATGTGACTTTGTGCCTGGCATCCATGAAGCTGAAGTTTTGAGCTTATTAATTAACAAACACTTAGGCAACTGTGTTATCAAACCTCAAGTTGTGTACAATGTCAACTCCTCTGAAGAACCTTTGAACAAAATCTCATTGTAATCCAATTTAGTTAAGGATTAAAAGCATAGCTTTGTTTACAACTGTGCTGCTTTTACTGAATCACCAGAACACCATAAATATTTGTAGAAGTGTCTTCAGATATTTAAAACTATCACAATTTAAATACCACTCTTAAAAAAAAAAAAAAAAGCATTACTTGAAATCTAAGATAAGGTGGATAAGGTGTCAAATCAGCAGTAATCAGGTACATTCCCATTTTCATTACTTCTTAAAATACTTTTTAACCTTGAGGACATCTGATATCACAGACATCTGCCTCTACAGAGAATAATTCCTGGTAGAGGTATGAGAAAGCAATTTAAGACACAGAATCACAGAATGTGTCAGGTTGGAAGGGATCACAGTGGGTCATCTGGTCCAACCTCCCTGCTCAAGCAGAGTCATCCTAGAGCACGTTGCACAGAATTACATCCAGATGGCTCTTGAATATCTCCAGTGAGGGAGACTCTACAACCTCTCTGGACAATCTGTTCCAGTGCCCCATCACCTGCACAGTAAAGAAGTTATTCATATTCAGGTGTGTCAGGGTCTCCTCCCCCTGCCATGTAGCCCTGGGAGAGGGGCCCTGGGACAGAGACGGGGTTTCCCTGGCCCCTGGTCAGCCTCGTTCCCCATTGGTTGTTCTGTGTTTCCCTGTGCGGGAAGGACCCTTGGGTCTGGTGATTGTAAGAGTTCCTCGGCAGATCCCGGCCATGAGGCTGGAGAAATAAACATCTCTGAAACATCTATCAAGAATCTGTCCATATATATTTCTTTTCCACCGGACTCCTTGTTTGATATGCGTGTTACAGTATCCCCACTGTAACACAGGTGGAACTTCCTGTGCATCAGTTTCTGCTTTCTGACTCTTGTCCTATTACTTGGCACCACTGAGAAGAGCCTGGCTCCATCTTCTTGACACTCACCCTTCAGATACGTATAGACATTGATGAGGTGCTCTCTCAGTCATCTCTTCTTGAGGCTGAACAGGCCCAACTCTCTCAGCCTATCCTCATAAGAATCACAGAATCATTTAGGTTGGAAAAAACCTCTGAGATCATCTACTCATATTCCTCACACAGGTGGTGAGTTAGCCTACTAGGGGCTAGACCTGCTGTTTAGGAACAGAGAAGGGCTGGTGGGAGATGGGGTGGTCAGAGGCTGTCTTGGGCACAGGGACCATGAAATGATAGTTTTCAATACTAGGTGAAGTAAGGAAGGGGGTCAACAAAACCTTTGCTTTGGACTTCTGGAGGGCGGACTTTGCCTTACTCAGAACACTGGTTCGGAAAGTCCCCTGGGAAAAAGCCCTTAAAAACAAAGGTGTCCAGGAAGGCTGGACATACTTTAAGGAAGAAATCTTTAAGGCACAGGAGCAGGCCATCCCTATGTGCTGAAAGATGAGCTGTTGGGGAAGAAGATAGGCCTGGCTGAATAGGGAGCTTTCTCAGGAATTCAGGGGAAAAAAGAGGGTGTATCACCTTTGGAAAAAGGGGCAGGCAATTCATGAAGAGTACAACGATTTCATTAGGTCATGTAGAAAGAAAATTAGAAAGATGAGAGCTCAACTAGATCTCATTCTGGCCACTGCTGTGAAAGGCAATAAAAAGTGTTTCTATAAATACATAAACAACAAAAAGAGGGCCAAGGAAAACCTCCATTCTTTATTGGATGTGTGGGGGGGGCAATATTGTCACCAAGGCTGAGGTACTTAATGCCTTCTTTGCCCCAGTCCTCAACAGTAAGACTGCTTATCCTCAGGGCAACCAGCCCCCTGAGCTGGTAGACAGGAACTGGGAGCAGAATAGACCCCCTGCAACCCAGGAGGAAGTAGTTACTGACCTGCTGTGCCACTTAGACACTCACAAGTCTATGGGACCAGATGGGATTCATCCAAGAGTGCTGACGGAGCTGACGGAAGAGCTCGCCAAGCCACTCTCCATCATTTATCACCAGTCCTGGCTAACCAGGGAGGTCCCAGATGACTGGAAGCTGGCCAATGTGACACCCATCCACAAGAAGGGCCAGGAGGATCCTGGAAACTACAGGTCTGTCAGCCTGACCTTGGTGCCCAGGAAAGTTATGGAGTAAATCATCTTGAGTGCAATCACATGGCACATACAGGACAACCAGGGGATCCGGCCCAGCCAGTATGGGTTTAGGAAAGGCCGGTCCTGCCTGACCAACCTGATCTCCTTTTATGACCAGGTGACCCACCTAGTAGATGAGGGAAATGCTGTGGATGTTGTCTATCTGGATTTCAGCAAAGCCTTTGATACTGTCTCCCATGGCATTCTCCTGGAAAAGCTGGCAGCCCACAGCTTGGACAGGTGCACTCTTTGCTGGGTTATGAACTGGATGGATGTCCAGGCTCAGAGAATGGTGGTGAATGGTGCCGCATCCAGATGGTATCTGGTAACTAGTGGTGTTCCCCCAGGGATCAGTGTTGGGCCCAGTCCTATTTAATGTCTTTATCGATGATCTGGATGAGGGGATTAAGTGCACCCTCAGTAAATTCAAAGATGACACTAAGTTGGGTGGGAGTGTTGATCTGGAGAGTAGGAAGGTTCTGCAGAGGGATCTGGACAGGCTGGATCAGTGGGCCAAGACCAACAGTATGAGTTTCAACAAGGCCAAGTGCTGGGTCCTATGCTTTGTCTACAACAACCCCAGGCAGCACTACAGGCTGGGGGAAGAGTGGCTGGAAAGCAGCCCAGCGGAAAAGGACCTGCAGGTGCTGGTCAACAGCTGCCTGAACATGAGACGGCAGTGTCTGGGTAGACAAGAAGGCCAATGGCATCCTGGCTTGTATCAGAAATAGTGTGGCCAGCAGGACAAGGGCAGTGATTGTCCCTCTGTTCTCAGCACTGCTGAGGCCGCACCTTGAGTACTGTGTCCAGTTCTGGGCCCCTCAGTTCAGGAAAGACATTGAGGTGCTGCAGCATGTCCAGAGAAGGGCAACAGATATGGTGAAGGGTCTAGAGCACAAGTCCTACGAGGAATGGCTGAGGGAGCTGGGGTTATTTAGCCTGGAGAAAAGGAAGCTCAAGGGAGACCTTATCAAGGGAGACCACTACCTGAAAGGAGGTCGCAGACAGCTGGGGGTCGGCCTCTTCTCCCAGGTAACTAGTGACAGGATGAGAGGACATAGCCTTAAGCTATGCCAGGGGAGGTTCAGGCTGGACGTTAGGTGGAATTTCTTCACAGAAAGGGTTGTCAAGCATTGGAACAGGCTGCCCAGGGAGGTGGTGGAGTCACCATCCTTGGAGGTGTTCAAGAAAGAACTGGACGTGGCACTTAGTGCTATGGTCTAGTTGACATGGTGTTGTTCAGACAAAGGTTTAACTTGATGATCTCAGAGGTCTTTTCCACAACCTAATTGATTCTTTGATTCTGTGAGTCCAAACTTGGACTGATCACCACCTCGTCAACTAGACCATAGCACTAAGTGTCACGTCCAGTCATTTCTTGAACACAAAGAGAGATGCTCTGGTTCCTTACCTTTGTCACCCTTCGCTAGACTCAGTCCAGGAGTATTACCGCAGGCCTGGTTCCTACGGTATATCACCATGTCCCGCAGCCATAGGGAGGAGGAAGAGAGAAGATCCAGGAGGCAGGAATTGTGCAGCAAGATTGATTTATTTAATTAGTTAACAAACTCTTTATAGACTTTTTCTTCATAGTCTAATTGGACAAAGGACCAGCCACCCCTTGGGGGTGATTGGCCAAAATCCTAAAACATCCATTGTCAAAATATTTTCTACTATACCATAAACAAGACTTTCCAAGGTTGCAGGGGGCTTGGTTGTTTACATTCCCTGCTACCTCTTCTGTGAGAGAGAAAAATCTCTCACGGACTTAGAAAAGAAGAAGAAAACCCTCACTAGCAGCATTTTTGTATCTACAATTCCCCCTTTTTGTTTTATAAGATAACAACTCTACTATTAATCCTAAATAGAAATCTACATCAGTTATTAATTCTAAATATGTCCTTAAGGCTTTAACTATCTGACTCCATAGCAAGAAATTTAAAGTACAGTCTCTGCTTGTGGAAGGACCATCCAAGTCTCTGCTTGTAGAAGGACCATCTGCCTGATGGTTGACATCCTGGTCATCATCAGCAGAGTCATTAGGCTGATGATCTACATTCGGGTCTTCATTTATATGGTTGGCGTTCTGATCATTTGGAGGTTGCCTGTTCTGCCTCTGGTGCCGTAGGTCAGGGCGAACGCATTTTGAAGGTAGCCACCGTAGCCCAGTATCTGTGGAAACGCAAGCATACACACGACCCCAAACGATAAGCTCATGCGGGCCTTCCCACTGGTTAGTGAGTAAATTCCACACCCAGACTTTTGCCCGGGGCAGTTGTGTCTCGCCTGCAGACTGCAACGAGAGAAAAATGATTCAGAATAACAGGATTATTTGAATTTTGTGGTACTGTAAGGTGATTAATTGTATACAAAGCTTTTGCTAGTCGGCTCTGTGGGGTTTATCCATGCATTTCCCTTTTCTCTTTGTCCAAAACACGTTTCAAGGTACCATGAACATGTTTGACAATGGCTTGGCCAGTAGGAGAATGTGGGATACCAGAGGTATGGTCTACACCCCATAGGTGTAAAAACTGCTGCGTCTTCTCCGAGGCGTAGGCGGGACCATTATCGGTTTTCACAGAAGCTGGCACGCCCAGGACTGAGAAAGCCAATTTCCAATGGGCAATGACATCACGGCCCTTCTCTCCAGTGTGAGCAGTAGCCCACATAGCCGAGGAGAAAGTGTCAATAGACGTGCACATATTTCAGCCGACCAAATTCTGGGATGTGAGTTACATCCGTTTGCCAAATCTGCAAGGCTTTTAGCCCTCTGGGGTTTACCCCTGCTGGCAAAGGCGCAGCGAGTCCGTGACAGTCAGCACAAGCGCTGACAATGTCGCGCGCCTCGGTCGGTGTTAAATGGAACTGCTTCTGCAGGGTATGTGCACTTTGATGGAAGAAACCGTGCGATGCCTTGGCTTGTGCAATTTTGTCAGGCTGAGGCCCTACCCACACAGGGTTGGCCAGCATGTCAGCCCCGGCATTGCCTTCTGTTAGAAAACCTGGTAAATCAGTGTGGCTTCGAATGTGCAGAATGTAATACGGATGCACTCGAGCCTGAATTGCAGACCACAAGGTTTGCAACAGCGAAAACTGAGCTGCATTGTTCACCTCCTTCAGAAGTGAACAATCTAAGCATTGGGTGATATCTGCTACATAAGCAGAGTCAGTAACCAAATTCAAAGGTTCCTGTGAGAATCGTTGAAAAGCCATGGTAACAGCCCTTAATTCAACTAACTGAGCAGAGTCTGACTCGGATTGCTGTGTTAATCAACCATTGCAAAGGCAGTGTAGGATACTGTATGCCCTTACGCACAGTGACCCCTGCTAAAAATTTGTCCCAATCTGTACGCCCCAAGCTGCCAACACATCCTGTCCCCAAAGGTTAAGGGAAGTGGTAGCAACATAAGGCCTAATCGTACCTGTGTGCCCCTCTGAGTCCTTCACCATCACAGGCCGTTCGCTTGAATAGCTCTGTGTGGTTCCTCCTAATCCTGCGATGGCCGATCCCACCGGGGCTAAAGGCCATGAGGGAGGCCACGCAGAGAAGGAGATGATAGTTACATCAGCACCCATATCAATCAAACCTCGAAGCTGAATCCGGGGTGGACGGGCGTTCAGCAGGACCAGGGTACATGTCATCTGTGGCCTTTGGTCAGAAATGTCTGCAGTCCAGAAGGCCTGCAGAAGTCCCGTAGATCCACTGCCGTTATCTCCGTGAGTTTGTTTTTCTATCCTGGGGACACAAGACTTAAAAGGCACTAATTTAGCAAGGCAGGTCTTTTCAGGAATAGTGACAGGGGGTTTTTGCGTGGAGACCATAGCGCAAATCTGACCTTTAAAGTCAGCGTCAATAACTCCTGAGTGCACTAAGATTCCTTGATGAGCAACGTCAGGTTTTCCCACCAGCATCACACTGGATCCCTGGGCTAAGGGTCCATATGCATCCAAGGGAACCTTATAAATACCGATAGAGTCTAAGACGACTGAGGCTGCGGTGTGGACGTCAAACCCGTCTGATCCGTGGGTGCTGTCTGATCCCTGGGTGCTGTCTCCAGGGTGGCTGGGTAGGCCTGTGCCTGTACCTGTGCCACTCTCTGGGGGAGCGACTGCATGGGAGAGCAATTCCCCCTCCTTGCACCCCGGCGGACGTTTCCCGGCAATGGCCGACCATCGGCATGAGTCTGGGATCTACAGTAGCCCGAGCAATGCCCTGGTCTGCCACACCTCTTGCACTGGGGGATCGGTGTGTTCTCTTTTTGTCTCAGCTTAGGCTGCTTCCGTTTCTTCACCTGTTTTGGTTGCTTTGGTTCACTATCAGAAGATGTGTGAACAGGCTGCAGGAACGCAGCCAAAGCAGACCTTCTCTGGTTCCCAGATCCCACCTTAGCGCAGGCTTCGACCATGTCTGTTACCTCAGGATCCCCTGGTAAGGCATCTATGATTTTTCTGCACTCCTCATTTGCGTTATCTCTCACTAACTGCCTTAACAACATCTGTCTTAACCCGTCATCCTCAACCTGCTTCTCGAGAGAAGCAGCAACTTTCTCTATGAAAGAGAGAAATGACTCTGATCTCCTTTGAACTATTTCAGTATATCGCTTTCTGAGCGCAGACAATTCTATGGTTTTCAACAGGGCAGCCATGCCAACCTGTTGAGCTTGTTGCAGGACGCTAGAGGACAAGTTACCCTGTAGACTGGGATCATAGAAGGGACCAGTCCCCATCAAAGCATCCACTCCTGCTGTCTGTCTAGGATCAGCAGCAGGGAGCTGCATATTCGCTAATGCAGCCTTGTTGGCCAGCTTTCTCCAGGTTTTCTCAAAAACTGTAAATTGTATAGGTTGAAATAGAATTTTACCTAAGTGTCTGATATCAAATGGAGAAAGCAAATCTGTATTTATCACCCTTATTATCTGCATAACCTCAGCAGAACCTAGCCCATATTGTGCCACCTTGGATTGGAGGTCCTGGGCAACTTTCCAAGCAATTACCTCATGCTTCTCATGCTCCCCTGAATCGGGGAGAGCCTTATACACTGATGTCTCGGTTTTGAAAGACAGGTGTATGCTAAGGAAGGCAGAAGCCCCCCTTGAAGTGGCAGATATAACCCCTTTTCCCTCTAAGTTATTATATTTTGAAATCAAGGGCCTTTAGGCAAAGATGTGGGAAATAGGAATAACAGTTCTTTACTATATACATATATATATGTATATAACCAGTCCAACAAAACATCAACAACTATGGCAGTAACAGCACACACAAACCCAGTCCCAGCCTTCTCGGCTGTCAGGCTATTTCCCCTCGGGTGCAGTTCCGCTCGCAGCCGGCAGGGGGCGATGGCGGCTCCCGGTGAGCAGGGCAGGTGCGATGGTTCCTCCGCGGCTGCAGGGGGCGCTAGGGCGCGAGCTCGGGGAGCACGCGGCACCAGTGCCCTGGGATCCTGGGGAGGGATGGAACAAAGGCTTCACAAACCCCTGGGCAGCCGATCCCGGAGTCTCCGGAACAGCAGGCTGGAACGGCAGGCTGGAACGGCAGGCTAGAGCGGCAGGCTGGAGTGGCAGGGACGAGCACAAATCCCGAGTGGCAGACGAGACGTATCCAGATGGGAAAACCCCACGGAGGCCCAGGCAGGCAGGGCGAGCAGGGCTACAGCGTAGCGAAAGCTCGAAGCAGCAGCAGCGGGGCAGGGCAGCCACAGCCCGGCCTCCAGCAGGGCAGGGAAAGCGGCTTTTGGGGTCCCAGCGTTGTTTCCAGCAGGAAGAAAGAACGGCCGAAAGAAAGAAGCAGCAACTCATTTCTCTGCAGCTCCTCTCTCCGGACGCTCAGAGCGAACTGACCCCACACCCAGGTGCAGACAAAGGAGTAGCCAGGCCCGCCCCACCCCCCTTTTTGTCTTTCTTAAGTACAGCTATTTGTCCCCTAGCAACATGCCTATGGGAGAAAATTCCTTTAACAGGAAAAAAACTAAAACTAAACTAAAACCCCAACAACTGGGAAAGCTTGTTTCTCTTTTGGGGAACCAGTACCATCCTGAACTTCTGGCACAGCCTGCGGATGGAGTGTAACAGCCCCCCGGTTACCCCCAGAATCCTCAGATCTATTTGCTATTCCAAGGATTTCTAATGACCTCCATTCACCCTCCTCCAATGTTCACATCTTAACTGACTCTAAGAAGCAATTGCAATAGGTCGAACACACTGTTACCATGCCGTCCTGAAAGGTCCAGGGGCGAGACCGGCGCAGCCTTTTCCTTCGCTGCGCGGCTACAGCCGCCTGATGACCTGGGGTCAGAACCTCATCTGCCTCACTGCCTGACAATGAGTCATCAGGCAAAGGCAACTTTGAGGTGCTGGGAGTGAACAGAAATGGACGGAGAGGGGCACTTTGGCTAAGTTCGCTAGAGGCAGAAAGTACAGACTGCAGTTGGCTGTGCTGCATTTTGAACAGCAGTTTCTTTACAGGATGCTGTCTCGGCCGGTCCCGACCGAGCCGGTACTGGAACTGCTGCTGCCGTCTCTGGGGCTATGGCCGTGCTCGGCGCTGCACTTGTCTCTTGCATCGCGGCCGTGTTCGGCGCGGTCACCACTTCCGCTGCTGTTTCTTGCTCCCCGGCCGCACTCGGCACCGCTACCCCCGCTGCTGTTTCGTGCTCCCCGGCTGTGCCCGGTGCCGCCATCTCTGGCCGCGTCTCCGCAGCCGCCACCGCTTCCGGGTTTTCCCGTGGCAGCGCTGCTTCCGAGTTCGCCGCTGGCTGTGCTGTTTCCTTGCTTGGAGCCGCATCTCCCGCGGCCGGCGCGGGCGGTGCTGGCGGCGCGGGCGGTGGAGGCGTCGCGGGCGGCGTGGGCGGCGCCGGCCCTGCACGGCAGGGTGCCTCGGGCATCCACTGCTCTAACAGGCTGAGCAGGTCCTCCATCCTTCAGGATAGGTTTGGTAACTCTGTCAGCAAAGGCAGATGCTGTATTAAAAGGTCGATGGCTCGATTCTGCGACTGCGCAGAACAGTCCAGCGCCAAGGAGGGCAGCGGACCACACCCAGGCAGTCTAGGGGCAGGCACGCCCGGTGCTACGCCAGCTAAGAAGTTAGATCCAGGTGCATATGGAACCGAGCCAGGATCCACTCTGGGGGTCCAGTTGGCTAAGCCGGTGATTTGCAGCCCTGGATAAGCCGTGGCCGCCGCCCAGCTGAACGGCAAGGCAGGCTGTGCACCCTCTCGCTACCCTGACCCCCCCGCCTCTGCCGGCGCGGGGTCCCTGGGGGCTGCAGAGTCCTGCGATTGTGCAGGGTGAGGCGGCGCAGGCTCTGCCTGTGGAGCCAGGGGGGTTTTCCGAATCCACCATCATTTGCCCCGGAAGCCCAGTCAGCGGGGCCCCCCTCAGACATTCCTCCGTCACTCATCACCAAAATAGGTGATCCAGCCCTGCTATCACAGTCAAGGGCTGTCAGCAGGATAAATAACGAACGCCAGGTTTTGTATAATTCTAACGCTGCTGGGTCCCCAGTCGGGAGCTCATGTCGGACAGCACAGCCGAGTTCTTGCCATAAGGCAAAGTCCAGGGCAGTATCTCTGTCCATGGAAATCCCTTTTAAGGTAGCCTAGTCTAATAATTCCTGATCTGAGTTCTCAGGAATGGAGGTGTGCAATATGCTAAACACACCTTTCCAGACCAGCACCACAGTGTCAGTTTGTGAGCCGCTGTTCACCATTTCTCAGTCCTGTCAGACCTCCTGGTCCCGGGGGCGAAGGGGAGCAGCGTACCTCTAGAGGAATTCGGCTTGGCTCTCAGCGTGCAGGACACGTCAGAGAGTGCAGATCAAGTCAGGCAGCACCAAATATTACCGCAGGCCTGGTTCCTACGGTGTATCACCGTGTCCCGCAGCCATAGGGAGGAGGAGGAGAGCAGATCCAGCAGGCAGGAATTGTGCAGCAAGACTGATTTATTTAATTAGTTTACAAACTCTTTATAGACTTTTTCTTCATAGTCTAATTGGGCAAAGGATCGGCCACCCCTTGGGGGTGATTGGCTAAAATCCTAAAACATCCATTGTCAAAATATTTTTCTACTATACCATAAACTTTTCAAGGTTGCAGGTGGCTTGGTTGTTTACATTCCCTGCTACCTCTTCTGTGAGAGAGAAATATCTCTCACGGACTTAGAAAATAGCAAGAAGATCCTCACTAGCAGCATTTTTGTATCTACACAGGAGCTCCATGTCTCTCCTACTGACGAGCCCAGAACTGGACACAGCACTCTAGATGTGACCTCATCAGGGCTGAGTAGAGGGGCAAAATCACCTCCCTTGACCTGCTGACAATGCTCTTCCTAAGGCACCCCAGGATACCATTGGCCTTCTTGGCCACAAGGGCACACTGCTGGCTCATGGACAGTTTGTTGTCCACCAGGATCCCCAGGTCCTTCTCGGCAGAGCTGCTTTCCAGCAGGTCAGCCCCCAGTCTATACTGGTGCCTGGAGTTATTCTTAGCTTGCACTTGCCTTTGTTGGATTTCAGACAGTTCCTCTCTGCTCATCTCTCCAACCTATTCAGGTCCTTCTGAAGGCCTGCTGTAATGTTTCAGATATAAAATGGGGTCTCCTATCAGATGACATTCCTATAGGTACCTCAAACCTGGGTATGATCTCTGAGGAGTATCTTGGTTATGAAAGGAATGAGATAAATTTGTCTTTACAAACAAACTGTGGGTCTGCTGACAGGTAAAGATAGATACTGAGAGATGAAAGAAGCAATTGGAAGAACCATAAATTCCATAGGAAAAGAAAAAGGGGGGTATACATTAGAAGGAGATCTGTATTAGGCGATTTGGGGAGTCTGTACCTCTCAAGTACGTCAGCCAATGGGGAAAGAGAGAGGGAAATGTGGCCGGGAAATTAGGATAAAAAGGAGGCTACGTCCTCTAACAATTTGAGAGACCACATGGTAAATGCCTCATTGCCTCTCCCTTTATTCAAATAAAGTAACAGGACTCCTCTGCCTCCTTTTTGGACATAAACCTCTGGTGTTTGTGGATTAATTTTCCTGACAATTTCTTCCCTAGCCTTGTTGGTGTGGCAGGGGAAAGCTTCTGGCCACCTGGAAAAGGTATCCACTAATACTAGGAGATACCTTTATCTGGTTGTAGCCACTGAGCCAGCGATTGTGATGGCTGAGGGGCCAAGGAGCCCTGAAATAGCAGGGGCCTGCTGGTGGACCGATTCTGAGGTTTAAGAGCACCCCCTGACCTCATGGTGAGAAAGGAAAAGCCTCTCCCATCAGGTTTTGTGGTGCCATGCAGACTTGGTCTGTCTAATTGACATGCTGCCCCTCGCCACTCCCCCAGAGTTTCCCTTTTTGCTCCCATCCCCTAGTCCTGCCTTTGTACCTCCCCCGTGCCCTCAGATCATTGGTCCCTGATGCTCCCTCCACTCCTGTATAAAAGCCCTGGGACTGCTTGGTACTGGCCTCTTTGGTCTCTGGTTCCCTTCGTGGCAGGATGCAATAAACCATCATCCGTGGAATACCATACGGGAGAGCCCTCCTGACTCTTTGCCTCTGGTAATGCGTGAGCTATCTGGCTTGAGCACGTGTGTGTGAATCCGTGCCTAACAGCTGCGCGGGTGAAAGGAGTAAGCTTGCTGGTGTGCTATACTGCACCCACCGGAGCGATTCCTTTGCCAGGGACATTTCGGGGAAACACAGCTACCCTTCACAAACCCATGCATTGCGTTATTATCCTTGTTGTCATGGTAGCTCAGAAAAATCAATTTGCCAGGAGTGTTTCCTCTTTTAGTGATCCCTGGAGACAGTCTTTTTAAATTCAAAGGATTATTTTTAAGACATATCAGGCATTTTTCTGTAACAGACTTGACAATTTTTGTCATACAGACTCTGAGTATCTGTCTTGAAGTGATTTATGATGATGGTCTATTCCATGATCCTCTGTCTTATGCCCAAAAGTGGTTGCTGTACCTTTAAAGTGCAGGCCAGGGGAGGGGGGAGTTTTGGGCTCTTTGGCGGGCTTTTCCAAATACTCACTCTCCTGGCATTCCGTGGTGAGGTGTGGTTTTAGTTTTGCTTGGCTAGCTTGGTTTTGTCGGTCGAGGCAAGAAGCTTTTCCCTTCCCTGGCCATGGAGAAGCTGCAGCAGCAATCCTTCAGCTACCTTTTGAGGTGAACTGAACAGCAGGACCAGCAGGAGAGGGGTTGCTCCACTCCAGCCCCCAAACCTCGGGAAGCTGAGATGGGAGAGAAAGCACACCAAGAGGCTCCAGCCCAGCTGCTTCATCTGCCATGGAGAGGAGGTTGACACCAGAAAGTTACCAGATTTTCATCTGATTCCGGAACTGCTGCGTGAAGCTCCTGTTTGTTTGTTTGTTTGGTTTTTTCTTTTGTTTCTTTTTCTTCCCTTGTAGAGGAATTCTTTGTGAAACGGGGGCATAGGATACCCCAGGAGAGCTTGGGCATCCCAGGGCTGTTGCAGAAGTACCCCTGATGGGGCCTCAGGCTGAAGATAGGCTTGCAAGGCACCTGCTAGCTGGCAGCCTTGAACAGCCTTGGGAAAAGGTATACACTAGTCAGCTCCCCCGCTGCATAGAGGCTTTCTCATGGGAAAGGGGCGTGAACTTTGCAAAGTATAACTTGGTGAAGGTAAACAATAAAACTGAAGCATGATGCTCAAATCATATCGGTGTTCGTGTCGTGACTCCGGCTGGCTCTTCTGCACCCGGGACCTCCCCCCCCCCGCTAAAATGCTGGTGCCCGAACAGGGACCCGAATGAGTTTTGCTACATGCAGGTTCGCTTAAAGGCGGTAAGACTCCAAATTTCATCGTATCAGTGCGGCGGAGCCAGGGGAGCCAAAGCAGGTGGCCCCAAAGCTGAGTAAAGCCGGGGGCCCGGTCTCGAAGCTGAATAGAAGGCCGGAGGATAAGCCCCAAAGCCGAGTAAAGCCGGGGGCTAAACCTCAAAGCCAAGTGGCCGGAGACCGCAATTTCGCGTGGCCAAGCGCGTACCCGCAGCAAAGCAGCTATGGATTACGAGGCAGGAACCCGACTCCTAGCTAGTATCCTCTCTAAGAGAGGCGAGATCGTGAAAGACCAAGATCTCAATGCCCTCATTACATGGGCCCGGGAACATGGGTGTGTGAAATACACGTCGCTTTTGTTCTCAACCTAAGCGTGGTGGGAAGTAGGGAACAAATTGTGGCTGTCCACGACTGAGGGTGGAAAGGAAGCTAAAGAAGCTAAAGCTCTCGGCTTAACCTGCAGAGCAGTAACTGGCACTCTCGCAGAGATGAAAGCAGAGAGGACAGTGGCCGCGGTCACCATGGAGGCTTTAGAGAGTGGCAGCTCCAGGTGTGGTGGTTCCGGGAAGGGAACAGACGGGGGTCTTATGGAGCGGCGGCCAGAGACCAGGGCGGAGTCTAGGGTAGCACGGTTCTTCGGGATGGCCGCGAGAAAGCCGATTAAAGGCACAGCAGCACCCATCCGCTCACTGCGGGAGTTGCTGGACTCAGCGAGGAAGGAAGTTACCCCTCCGACGTCTGAGAGAGAAATGGCTGCGAAGGCAGAAGCAGAGCCGCCCAACTCAGGGGGCGGGGCACAGGCGGGCGAAGGAGAAACAGGCGGTCCTAGTGCCTGGCCGAAAGCGGCAGCGCAAACCAGAGGTCCTAATGCCCAGCCGAAAGCAGCGGCACGCAACCCCCCTCTGCCAGACAGAAGAGCAACATCCGGCAGCAAAGCGGCTCCTGTGGTTTCGTCGCCTGCAGAGCCAGAGCCAGCCAGGGCTGCCGGGGGTCAGCCCCAAGAGGGGGAGAACCACTGAGAGATGATGCAAGAAGTAATCAAAAGGCTTGCTGACTTATCTACACGGCAGAACGCGCTAGAGTCCAAAGCTTGTGATATTACACCATCAGCACCGTGGCTTCCCGTGGCCCCACCGGTCAAGATAGCCACCAGAACTCCTACGTTCCCGTCGGGAGGATCGGGCACAGTGCCTACAGCCCCTCCCTTCCCACGAGGGGAGGTGCAGCTGTCGTTTCCATCAGCCCCGACGGGGAGGACTGACCCATTGTGAAGGAGATGGAATGGAGTTATCCGTAATGCAATCATTGAAGGTGATTGGCAAGCAGTGGATGCCCTCGCTTGCCCTGTACAGATACAAGGGGACACTGCAAAGTGGGAACCCCATGACTAGAAGCTCTTGCAGCAAGCCAAGCAAACAGTCACCACGCATGGCTTGCGGTCTGAAGCTACACAAAGCATTCTGCAGTTTATCTTTACAGCAGATGTCCTGTGTCCTAATGATTGCATCAGCATGGCACAATTGTTATTAACCCCTTCACAGTTCCTGCTCTGGGAGTGAACGTGGAAGAGGCTAGCGCAAGAAGAAGCTAGCAAACACCAAGGTGACACCAGACCCACTGTATGCACTCCAAGCTGACACGCTAACTGGGAGCGGGGCTTATGGGGCAACAGTAACACAGCTGACTATGCCCGTAGTCATTCATCAGTTGTCACAGACTCTTGCCCACAAAGCCTTGTTGTCAGTACCTGAAAAGAAGAAGTCTCCCCCGTATGCAGCAGTCCGACAGGGGCTGTCAGAACCATATGGTCAGTTCATCGACCATCTGTCCGCAGCCTTAAAGGATGCAACTGAGCTCTCTGAAGAGCTCCAAGAGCAAATGTTCCGAACACTTGCCTTTGAAAATGCTAATAGGCAAACTAAGACAATTCTTGCCACACTGCCCCAAGGAGCAGGTGTAGACGAGATGCTTGTGTGTGCTACCCGTGCAGAACAGTCATCTCAAACAGCTGCTTTTACTGCAACACTGCAGAATGTCCTGCAACAACAGGGACAATTCATCACCGCAGCACTGACCAGAGGGGTGCCCAGCAAGTGGTGCCGTGCTACGCATACAAAACCCCGAAGCGAGAAGGCGCAATCAGCATCAGCTCCTGAGGAAAGTGATGCCACTACTTCAACAGCTGGAACTCTGAGACCTCCGTCCCGAGAAGCTTTGGGAGAGGCTGCAGATGTGGCTGAGTGAGGGAGCTGAGAACTTGCCAGATCCACCACTCTCCATAGCAGGAGAAATAGCGAGACCCTGGGGCGAATGTAACAGCTGCCCTGGGTGGTTGCTAGTGACTTGTGGTGGGTGTCGGGGAACCCTCTCCAAAGGCGAAACCAAGAAGGGGAGTTGCATAAATTTTTGGGTATAGCACCAGACACAGAGGTAGAGTGGGAAATTGTTTTTTGACTGTCTTGAGACAAGAGCATTGGCGGACATTTAGGTGGAGTGAAGGCAGTTAATTTGGCTAGCATCTATGTTTTTACCTGGTGCTTCAGCAGCCAGGGCTCACGCTATTTTGCATAAACTTACTTGCTGGGCGAGGGATGAGCTAAACACAACTTCGCAGATGCTTGACGAGCTAAGCGCAGATGTTGCTAGTGTTAGACATGCAGTATTACAAAATCGGGCAGCCATTGATTTTCTACTACTAGCTCACAGCCACGGCTGTGAAGATTTCCAGGTTATGTGCTGTATGAATCTTTCTGACCACTCTGTCTCAATTCACAAGCACCTCTCTGACCTCCAGAGGGGCCTTCACAACCTTTGGGAGACAGACGACCCTATTGGAGATTGGCTTAAGGGTCTGGGTATCACCGGATGGCTGCGTACCTTGGTAGTAGAAGGCTGCTGATTGCTATTTGTAGTTATATTAGGCTTAATAATACTTGCGTGTATTTTTTCTTGCCTTAAAGAGGGGCTACGAAAAATCATCGACCAGACCTGAGTTGCCCAAAAAAAAAACGGGGGATATTTAGAGGAATTCCTTGTGAAACGGGGCACAGGATACCCCAGGAGAGCTTGGGCATCCCAGGGCTGTTGCAGAAGTACCTCTGACTGGGCCTCAGGCTGAAGATAGGCTTGCAAGGCACCTGCTAGCTGGCAGCCTTGAACAGCCTTGGGAAAAGGTATACACTGGTCAGCTCCCCCGCTGCATAGAGGCTTTCTCATGGGAAAGGGGAATGAACTTTGCAAAGTATAACTTGGTGAAGGTAAACAATAAAACTGAAGCACGATGCTCAAATCGTATCGGTGTTCGTGTCGTGACTCCGGCTGGCTCTTCTGCACCCGGGACCCCCCCCTGCTAAATTCCCTGAGACAGAAGCTGGCGCCATCTTGTACTGCGTGTTGTGAGCAGTTATTTTCCCTGGCATTCTGGGTTTTTGTTCTGGTGTGTGTGTGGAGGGGTAAGGTCTGACAGTTTAATATCTAGCAGTTATTTACTTTTTTCCTTTCCCTTTGTTTTGTGGGCATTCTGTTTGTTAATAAACTGTCTGGGGTTTTTTTTCCACTTTCATCCATTAGTATTCATTTCCTATTGGTGTAAAGGGATTGTTGGGACCCTTTTAGAAGAGACAGTTCATTCCAGAGTGCCTTCTCCTAAATTTGTCTCAAAAATGAGACAGTATCTGAGTTCATAGACTTGTCACCATAGCCATAGCATTCATTCCCTAGCCTGTTTGTTGGTGTTTCTCCTTTACAGTTTGTAACATTAGCTGCGGTGGGACTATGACCTGGTCATTGGGAGTTACTAGCCATCCACACTCTTTATTCTGGGCTTTTAGATAAGTAGCTAATTTTAAATCTGCTTTAATATATCCAGGGTTAACTTCTGCAAGTGAAATAGCTTTCTCAGGTATTAACGCCAGGATGCCTTGTTGTTCAACCTCTCGTGCAGCTTTATCTGCAAGTCTATTGCCTACATGAATTTGGGAATCCCTACGTTGGTTTGCTTTGCAGTGTCCAACTGCCACTTCTTTGGGCAGTTGGATAGCATCGAGGAGGGACAATATTTCTTGTTTATATTTAATCAGAGATCCCTGTGCTGTTAATAGACCTCTTTCAATATGGCTGCATGGGCATGAACAATGCTAAAAGCATAATTTGATTCAGTCTATATGTTTACTCTTTTTCCTGCTGCCAATTCCAAGGCTCTTCGTAGTGCTATGAGTTCTGCCCTTTATGCTGAGGTGTCCACAGGCAGCGGTGCAGCTTCGATTACCTTGGTTGTTGTGATTACTGCATAGCCAGCTCTTCATTTTCTGTCTTGCACCAAGCAACTTCCATCTGTAAAGAGCTCTGTCTCTGGGTCTTCTATGAGTGCATCTTGCAGGTCTGGTGGGCTTGCATAAACTTATTCAATTGTCTGTAAGCAATCATGGGTTAGCTGCTCTTCCCCTTGCATCGGGGTGTTCAGGATCTGGGCTGGATTTACTGCTATGGTTACTTTCAACTCCACATCTTGCTCCATTAGAACAGTCTGATATTTCAACATACAGCTCAGGGTAAGCCAATGGCCCCCTGTCTTGGGGTGACTTTATGATGTGTATCCCATATCGCTGCCCTATGCCCAGAAATTAATTCTTGTACCTTTCTATGCCTCTAAACTGAGCCTGAGAGGGGGAAGGAAAAACTGAGCAAAACTTTTTCAAAGCAATTTGCAGCTTGTTCAAGGTCACACAGAGATAGCGACTTTTTTTTCCCAGCTGCAGCAGGAGAGCGAGGAAGCACCCGGCTTGCTGCTCCCGGGTCAGTTTGTGGCCAGTTGTTCAGTTTCTTTTTTTCCGGTGTCCTGGGTTGCAGTGTATTCTATTACCATCCCCATCAGCCGTTGAGATCAGGTGGGGCAGTGTTTCCTTGCCTCCTCCCCCCAGACTATCTTGCTGTTAATGGCCCATCATTGTCCTGCCGCATGACTCAGAGATAACTCCCTCTGGACTATCATCTGTTAATGGGCCCAATCAACACCTGGCCTCATGACTCATTACCCCATTGTGAGATGCTCCACCCAGAGGGAGGAACCAAGCATCCGATCGTGGATATAAGCTGAGGCTGAACACCAGCGAGGGGACCTTTCCACTGGATTTCCAGAGGACAGGAGCTACACAGTCACCACTGGACCTTCTGAGGAGGAGCAGACCCTTCTTTTATCTACAGGATCGCCACTTCGGGAGGACTGCAGCCACCATTCTACCAGACCACCACCACCACCCTGACTAACAGGGTGCCAGGTTGTAGCTTAACTCTGTCAGTTTAACCCAGTGTTATCCGCTTTTATTGTTTTTTGTTTTTCTTTCCCCCTCCTTTTATTTCCCTATTAAATTGTTATTCTGACTTGGTGTCTCCCACTAGTTTGTTTTCAAACTAGTACATCCGGAGAGAGACTGAGAGTTGAACTTTTTTTCCTTCCCTGGAATTTCAGATTTTCTCCTTTTCCACTGGACTGCTTCAATATTAGAGCACATCGGGAGGACTTTCCACCGGGCACAGAGGGCCTAGCCCTGGGCCAAGTCCCAACTCCAAGGAGACCAAAGGGAGGACTCTAACACTTTCCCAGGTTTTTTCACCACAGTGAGAGATTTTATTATTTAGCATTATTTTCCTTTTCCCGTGTGTTTGTTAAATAAATAGTTTTTATCTCTTTCACTTTCCTTTAAGGAAAATCTATTTTTTTTCCCGAACCTGGTGGGGGAGGGGTGGTGACCTATTACCACAGGCCTGGGCCCTAGGGTATATCACCATGTCCCGCAGCCATAGGGAGGAGGAGGAGAGAAGATCCAGCAGGCAGGAATTGTGCAGCAAGATTGATTCATTTAATTATTTTACAAACTCCTTTATAGACTTTTTTCTTCATAGTCTAATTGGACAAAGGATCAGCCACCCCTTGGGGGTGATTGGCTAAAATCCTAAAACATCCATTGTCAAAATATTTTTGTATTATACCATAAACAAGACTTTTCAAGGTTGCAGGTGGCTTGGGTGTTTACATAACTCTGCTACCTCTTCTGTGAGAGAGAAAAGTCTCTCACAGACTTAGAAAATAGCAAGAAAATCATTGCTAGCAGCATTTTTGTATCTACAGTGACCTGCCTTCTTTCAGAGGATATATTTCTAATTTTGGCCAAACCGGCACAGTAATGCATAGTTTTGGCCTAATGCAATGGTTACAATGTGTGAAGTGTATGCTATTATCTTTTGTTCCAAAGTCAATTTCCTGGCCTCTTGGATAAGGAGAACAGTGTGTACTTGTCCTGGGTTGCAGTGTATTCTATTACCATCCTCATGAACTGTTGAAATCAGGTGGGGCAGTGTTTCCTTGCCTCCTCCCCCCAGACTATCTTTCTGTTAATGGCCCATCATTGTCCTGCCACATGACTCAGAGATAACTCCTTCCGGACTATCTTCTGTTAATGAGCCTAATCAACACTTGGCCTCATGACTCATTACCCCATTGTGAGATGCTCCACCCAGAGGGAGGAACCAAGCATCACATCCTGGATATAATCCAAGATTCTGAACACCAGAAACAACCCTTCCACTGGATTTCCAGAGGACAGGAGCTACATAGCTACCACTGGACCTTCTTAGGAAGAGCAGACCCTTTTCTACAGGATCACCACTTTAGAGGACTGCAGCCACCATTCTACCAGACTGCTACCACCACCCTGACTAACAGGGTGTCAGGTTGTATCTTGACTGTGTCAGTTTAACCCAGTGTTTTCTGCCTTTATTTTGTTTTCCTATTAAATTGTTATTCTGACTTGGTGTCTCCCACTAGTTTGTTTTCAAACTAGTACAGTACTACAGCTCGCAGGCATCTGGGCCATCTCTGGCTCACATTGTCAAATTGTTTTGAAAAGTACCCCACAGGCCTCTTCAAGTCTCCTACCTTCTGAGCCAGAATTCCAAGGGCGAGATGCTGTCATTCATGCAAAAAAAGCTCAAAGGGCATTATTAAGTCTGGAAGTCCTAAGGTGGGTGCAGACATCAGGGCCATCTTTAAGTAACTGAACACATGTTCACTCTCAGGAGTCCAAATCAAAGGTCCTTCTGGGGCCTCCTTTAAAAGCTCATACAGTGGTTTAACTAAAAGTCCATAATTTGAGACCCACAATCTACACCACCCCGCCATGCCCAAGAATGCTCTCAAATCTCGGGCAGTTGCAGGTTGAGGTACCTGGCAGATGGCCTTTTTTCTGTCTGTTCCCAATTATCACCATCCTGGAATTATTTCAAATCCTAGGTAGGTAACCTGCTACTTCATGATTTGAGCCTTTTTCCCGAGATACTTTGTAGTCTTCCTGGCCCAGGAAATTTAGAAGGCTGATAGTCAATTCCATGCACATTCCTTTTCATTAGTTTCAGTTGCTAGTAAGATGTCATCAACAAACTGCAGGATCAACCCTTCAGGGTTCTCTTTTTTCCACATCTCTAATTCCTTTGCCAATTGGTTCCCAAAAATCATTGGGCTATTTTTAAATCCTTGTGGCAACACAGTCCAGGTAAGCTGAGTCTTCTGACCAGTTTGGGGATTTTCCCATTCAAAGGTAAAAATGCTCTGACTTTGTTTATCAGGAGATATGCAAAAGAAGGCATTCTTCAAATCTACTTCTGCAAACCGTTGGTGATATTCTGTAAGGGCTTTTAACAGGGTATAGGGATTGGCTACAACAGGGTGGATGTACTGAACTATTTGATCGCTTGTAGGTCTTGTTTTAACCTGTACTTGTCTGTTCCATGCTTTTTAGCTGGCAAAATAGGAGTGTTATATTCTGATTTACATTCTACCAATAATCCAAATTCCTTGAAATTTTCTATTAGGCTCTCGAGTCCTCTTCTAGCTTCTAATTTTAAAGGATATTGTTTCTCCCTTACCGGTTTTGATCCAGGTTTTAGGGTAATGCTTACAGGCGGAGCTCGTTGGGAACATCCTGGAGCTCCAATGGTGCAAACCAAGGTTATTACTGCATTTTCTATGACTTCCGGTATTCCTCCAGAGTTGTCTGGTTTCAGTGTGCCCTGTAACAAAAGTTCTGACCTTCATGGCTTTAGTCTCATGTACCAATAATTGTATTTCTTCATGTGTAAATATAATTTTAGCCTCCAATTTACTTAATAAATCTTTTCCTAAAAGAGGAATCAAACAGTCCGGCATACATAGATCCATCATTTGCTGAATTTAAAATTATTGCTGTTAAAGAATGTTCACTTTTTTGTTCTCCCTGTTACACCAACAATATTTACTGTTCTTTGGCTTAATTCTCCCAGGCAGCAACTGACAGAATGAGAGGACACAGTCTTAAGCTGCACCAGGGGAAATATAGGTTGGATATTAGGAAAAAGTTTTTTATGGAAAGAGTGGTTAAATACTGGAATTGTCTGCCCAGGGAGGTGGTGGAGTCACCATCCCTGGATGTGTTTAAAAAAAGATTGGACGTGGCACTCGGTGCCATGGTTTAGTTGAGGTGTTAGGGAATCAGTTGGACTTGATGATCTTGAAGGTCTCTTCCAACCTAGTGATTCTGTGATTCTGTTTGTATTTAGTACCGAACAAGTATCCCCAGTGTCTATTAAAAAGTCAATCTTCTGTTTCTGTTTAAGCAATCTTTGGCAATTTCTGATATCTTTGAAGGAGACTTCCTGTTTACACTTGGAGCAGCTGAGCGTATTTAACACTTGAGTACAATATTGTACTGAAAACCTCTTTTAGATTACATATTAAGTTTTTGTTCTGCACTCCTGAATACCATCTCTCTTTTTTCCTCACACACACAGCGCACACGCTGACATACAGTGTATACACACTGAAACAAGAGACACACATACAGACACACAGCACAGACAGTGCACAGAAAGCACACACAGAATACACAAGGCAAGCACGAGACAACATCAGCTGTAAAATGGTCACTTTCAAACTTCTTCCAGTCTTTTTGCCTTTCCATGCACAAAAAACCAAAGCACATATTACACACACACACAGAAAACAGAGTACATATCAATTACTTCAAAAGCCCAACAGACACTCAGCTATGTTTCCACACTCTCCCAGCAAGCAGGCTTTATATATATATCACAGGCATCCCCATGTTCGTATGCTGTCAAACTTAAATCAACACACACTATTCACTCCCATGCACACACTCCCAGAGTCCAAAAAGAATTCACAGCATCTGTGTGCCGGTTTGGACAAATTTGGAAATATATCCTCTGAGAGAAGGCATGTTACAACCACCCCTCCCCCACCAGGTTCAGGAAAAAAAAGAATTTTTTTCCTTGAAGGAAAGTGAAAGAGATAAAAACTATTTCTTTAACAAACACAACGGAAGAAGATAATAATGCTAAATAATAAAACCTCTCACTGTGGAGACAAACCTGGGAAAATTTCAGAGTCCTTCCGTAGGAAGCCTCTCTCCTCCTCCTTGGAGCTGGGACAGGGTGGGCCCTCCTCCAGGGCCTCCACCTCGGTGGAAAAAGTCCCGATGTGTTCTGATGTTGAAACAGCCCAAAAAAGAAGAAGGGAAATAATGAAGTCCCAGGAAAACCAAAGTTCAACTCTCTGTCTCCCTACGGAGGAAAAGAAAGCTGAAAGCTGGCTGAAAAGCAAGCAGTGCTTCCTCCTGCTCCTCTCGCCGCAGCAGAATGCAGAGAGGTTTTATCTGTGTCCTTGAAAACAAACTGTAAACTGCTTTGAAAGTTTTGCTGGGTTTTTTTTCTCCCCCCTCTCGGGCTCAGTTTAAAGGCACAGAAAAGCAAAACATTAATTTCCGGGCATAGAATAGCGATAGGGGATACACATCATAAAGTCACCCCAAGACAATCTGAGTAAACTTTTCCAACAGAGAATTAAGAATATCATCTCCCACTTTAGTTTTAGAATAAACTACTCCCATATTCAATAATACAACCAACAACCATCAGAAAGTGAATTCAACAGGTACTTCAGACAGATACAGAGAATTCCCATAGTGGTTTCTGGGCTGGGGGAGGACAGGGAGGGGGGCTGCTCAGGCATGGTCGGGAGTGCTGCTTGGGACAGGGAAGCCGTGCGGGTTGGTGGTGGTGGCGACCAGGGCCGGGCTCGGGCTCGGGTTTCTGTGTTGTAAACCTGTTTTTTTTCCTTTCTTCTTTCCTCCCCCCCCACTGCTCGGGGCCTGTCCATTTCCCACGCTTCACGTGTCGGAGGAAAATAACTTCAAGGGATGGGACTATGCAATTACACGAATTTATTGTTTAAAATAACAAACGCATCAGTCGAGGCGTGAGATTTTACAACACCTCCGAGTAATGGCGACTAGTCACAAGATTTAGGGTTACATCGTAATTTATAACTTCCTAATCCAATAGATACTTAAAACGACACTTTGTTTTAGATTAATGACCTATCACCTGTGGCACTTCTCACTGCAATGCAGCTATGTCTTGACCAATAACTTCTCATGTCACGTACACACAGATGTCTCTCTTATACCATCTACATTCTTAACTTAAACTATATAAAATCATACTATTATATTTTAAAACCCTTCACCAAAACACCCAGTGTACAATTTTACTTATAATAATAGGAACACAAGTTTATAATCCTTTTGCTTAAAGTCCACAAATCTCTGTCAATTAAGCCAGACCTAGTCTCTTCCAGGGTTGTAAATCAAAGCCTCCTTTAATTGCAGGAGTTTCTACTCCTCTGTCTCCCACATCTCCCCCTCCTTTCTGCACCAAAAAAACTCCTTTGATGGATTTATCAAGCATTCGCTGTACACATTGAAACAGACACGGCACCATTATGAGAACTATTACTATAACTGCCAAAATGTATAGGCCTGTTGTAAGACATTTCTTTACCCATGATGCTAAACCCCATCCACTAAATAAATTATCCAGCCAAGTTCCACCATCAATTCTTATTTTCGACACACCCTCTTTAAGTTGTTGTATGCTCTTATAAATAGACTCTGAGTGGTCAGACAGATTCATACAGCACATCCCCTCAAAGTCTTTGCATCCATGTCCATGGGCTAGTAAAAGAAAATCAATGGCTGCTCTATTTTGCAAAGTTGCATGCCTCACATTTTTGACATCTGCTAAAAGGCCACTTAATGCAAGGGACGTGGCATTAGATTGTTTACTCAGCCAACATCCCAACCGATCCAACTGCTTTAACGCAACTACTGAGGCAACTGGTGGCATAAGAAGAGATGTTACAAGCCTTTTTCCATAGCCCCATGGGGTAAAATCATCTTTGCAATCTGGTCCATATTGATGTGGAGTAGATCTTTTTTGTCTGTGTCTCACGTTGGCAATTGTCTTCATATTAGGAGTAAATAATGTAAGCTCTCCCAAAGTACACGGACCACCCCTAATGTTTGAAGGGATAGCTGGCCATGCTCTGTCTCCACATACAAAAAACATTCCTCTTGGTAATTGCAGAGGAATAGAGCTAGGTGCAGATGAAACTACAAAAGTACTATTACACCAAAGGGAGTGGTTCTTATACACAGGGTGATATGGAGAAACATCTCTCATCAGTGATTGATTAATGTTTGTAGAATGGAACTCAACACAGAATTTCACTTTTACAGAACCAAGGATTTCCAATTCTTCAGGTTCATCAGAGGTTTTAGGAAGATAGGGAGTCCACCATTCCCATGTATTTACTGGAGTATAGTGTTCCCAAACTTCTGATCCTGCAAAGGCACCTCGTAAGGCCCTGTCAATTCTCTCTGGGATTGGCCAATTCTCTATTGGAACATTGACTAGACAAGTTGAAAATGGATTTTCTGGAGTTGTGGTAGACAGACATAGAGTATCCAACCCTGAAGCATTAGCTAAAGTCACCCAAACATTGGTCTTAGGTTGATCAACCGGCAAAGCTGTCCCACCGAAAACAAACAAGACAAACAAAGCAAAAAACAAACTTAACATTTGATTAAATTTCATGTTTCTTGAAAGTTCTCTTGGCAAAAGACTCCTTCTCAAATTTCAATCTCTAAACTAATCTGTAAGAATATTTTTGTATCTCCCAACTTCACTTCCACTTTATTTAATGATGAGGCACAAAAATATTTTATACCTTCTTTAAATAAAAAAATGAGGATTATTTGCCAAAAGATCTTTACAACACATTTGCTTATGCACTCTTACATCAATCTAAAACCTAAAATTTACAGCTTTAACAATAAAACAAAAGATTGCAGGTATAGGCTGTAGTCTCTGCGAAGTTCACGTCTGCGTACTCTCTTCTCTACTTGTAGAGTTGTCAACTTCTTTCTGCGTGTGATATGGTTTCACTTTCTTCTCAGGAAGCCACTTAGGTCCCGTACCTGTAGAAACACAAGCAAACCCTTTGCCCCAGGTTATTAATGGCAATGGACCTTCTATTTGTCCTGTTTCTGGATTTCTAATCAGAACCAAAGGATTTTCTCTCAATTTTGCATGTGTGCTATTAGAGAAATGCCTAAATATTGGAGGATCAGGCTCTGCAGAAGAACTATTCAAAAAGTTATAAACATACAAAGCTTTACTTAATCGCATCTGTGGTGTTGCTTGTGCTAGATCTCCCTTTTGCTGATCTAAAATACACTTCAAGGAATGATGTGTCCTTTCTACAATTGCCTGACTCGTGGGCGAATAAGGAATGCCAAAAGTATGGCGAACACCCCAATTCATCAAAAATGTGGCTACCTTCTGGGCTGTATAAGCAGGACCATTATCTGTTTTTATTTCTTGAGGTACCCCCAAGGAAGCGAAAGCTTGCAAAAAATGCTGACACACATGATTTGCTGTCTCTCCTGTGTGTACAGAAGCAAAAACTGCATTGGAAAATGTATCCACTGAGAGATGGATATTTTTATATTTTCCAAAAGACGGATACTTAGTAATATCCGTTTGCCACAATTGCAAACTCTGTAGCCCTCGAGGGTTTACTGCTCCCATGGAAACAGGAGGCTGCACCAGTTGGCAATCTGGGCAGGTATTTACAATTGCTCTAGCCTGATCTCTGGAAAGACGAAACATTCTCATAAGAGCTTGTGCATTCTGATGAAAAAAGGCATGACTCAACTTTGCTTGTTCAAAAATATTTGGCAAGGTGTTCACTATGGCAACTGTTAACTTATCAGCCCTGGAGTTGCCCTCCGCCAGGAATCCTGGAAGTGAAGAATGAGCCCTAATATGGGAGACAAAATATTGATTAGTTCTATCTTGCACAAGTGTATAAAGACATTTAAGATGACGATACAGAGCATTATTGCTAACATCCTTCAAAACTGATCCTTCTATTCTCTTAACTATATTAGCAGCGTAAGCAGAATCTGTAATCAAATTAAAAGGCTCCGGGAAAAGCTGAAATGCTCTAACTACTGCTGCAAGTTCTACTACCTGGGTTGAACCCTCTACTATTTGAATATTCTGTTTCCATGTTCTAGTTTCGGGGTCTTGCCACGTTACCACCGAACGATGTGTCTTTCCTGACCCATCACTAAAAATTGTCACAGCATCCAAAGGCACCTCACTTAACAGAGGTCTTTCTCTAAAGCTTAATTTTGCCTGAAATAATTTATGACTAGGGAAATGAATAGAACAAGTGCCTGGATAATTCAATAATGCTATCTGAAGTTCTTCTGAGTTTAGTAATGCCCAATCAAAATATTGCTTCTTCAGAGGCAAATAAATTACAGCAAACTCTTTGCCTGCCATAGTTAACAACCTTGACCTGCCTCTGATTATAATCTGAGCTAACATTTCCATCATTGTGAAGATTGTTTTTGGAGATCTGTAAGGCAAAAAGACCCACTCTATTATCAATAAGGGATCCTTGGCAGACGCATCCCATTGAAATATAAGACCATACAATTGCATTTTTTCCCCCAGTACTGCAAGGAAGAATGGCTGTGAATCTACACAACGATGTGCTTGTCTTTTCTGAAAAGCCTCTGTTACTCTGTCAAGTGCCTTTAGAGCTTCAGGTGTGAGGGTTCTTGGGGATGTAATGTCACAATCTCCCTTTAACAAATCAAAAACTGGAGCAAATTCATCATTAATAATCCCTAAAGTAACTCTAATCCAATTTATCTCTCCCAAAAGCTGCTGCAAATCTTGTAAAGTATGAACTTTAATTCGAAGCTGTATTTTCTGTGGCCTTATTGACTGTTCAGTCATTTTCCATCCCAAATATTTCCACGGTGGAGTTTCCTGTATTTTTGACGTAGAAATCTCAAGTCCAGCCCTTTTAATCTCTGTTACAACACTATCATGCGCTTCCTCCATCTCCTTCTGCGTTGGTGCTGAAATTAACAGATCATCCATGTAATGTAGAATCTTTACTTTAGGATGTTTTCGCCTGGCTGGAGATAAGGCTTTTGCCACAAACCATTGACATATAGTAGGTGAATTTTTCATTCCTTGAGGAAGCACAACCCAATGGTACCTCATCAATGGCTCTTGTCGGTTAATACTTGGAACGGAGAATGCGAAACGTGGAGCATCTTCTGGATGAAGTGGAATATTGAAAAAACAGTCCTTTAAATCAATGATAACTAAAGGCCAATCTCTGGGAATCATAGAGAGTGAAGGAAGTCCAGGTTGGAGGGGTCCCATATCTTCTATTACTTCGTTGATTCTTCTAAGGTCTTGAAGCAGTCTCCAGGTATTAGAGGTCTTCTTGTGTATAACAAACACCGGTGAATTCCAAGGACTAGTTGTTTCTATGATATGTCCTTTCTGCAATTGTTCCTGGACTAATTTCTTAAGGGCACTCAATTTTTCTTCTTCTAGGGGCCATTGATTAACCCAAATGGCTTCATCGGTTTTCCATGAAAGCTTAGGGGTGATGAGTGCCTGCATGGCCCCCACTAAAAATCCACTTTCAACTTGACTCCCCACTGAGATAACAAATCTCTTCCCCAGACTGTAATAGGCTTTCTCACAATAAAAGGACGAACAATTGCTGTTTTTCCCTCAGGTCCTCTGACTGTAATCGCAGATTCACTTTGTAAGCATAAAGTGGCGCCCCCTATACCTGTGAGGGTATCCAGGGGAGTTACCAGCTTCCAGTCTTTTGGCCAAAACAAGTGAGAAATGATAGTAACATCTGCTCCTGTGTCTAACAGGCCTTGAACCATGATTGTTTTATTGTTATGCATTAAACTGCAAGTCAATAATGGCCTGTCACGTCCAATATGCTCTGTCCAGAAAATCTCTGGTCCCACATTTGAGTTTTCTGTTATAGGTGGCTGCCCTTCCATCTCTATCGCTCTACGTACAGCTGTAGTAGGCACTGCAACAGCGGTGGCTAGTTGTGTTCCTGCAGGAACAACTAAAGGAGGTTGTAATGCTTGAGCCAAAATTGTAAGCTCTTCATGATAATTTGCTGAGACAATTGTTGGATAAACCACGAGACCTATGATACGACATGCATCTTTTCCCATAATTAAAAAGTCTTGCTTTTCTTCAGATGTCCCAGTAACCCCTGTGGGTATCAGGTAGTGGGAACTATTCATAAAGCATATCAATTTGCAGGCTGCCAAGGTACAGAATGCTCCAGGGGGCAGGAGGTTTGAGTCGCTCGGGAGGTATTTGACCATTCTGCTAACTGTGTGTGACTTTGGTCTCCAGAGGATGGGAGCTCTGGGTGATGGACTGCTGCTATTTGTTTCATCGAGCGGCGAGGCATCGCGCTCAGAAATTCGTTTCCCGGCAAGAGATTCCCATCTGCATCATATCTAGAGCGACATCTGTTAGCATAGTGTCTTCCCTTTCTACATCTCGGACAACGAAGTGGTATCATTGGAATCTCTCCAAGCCCTGGACAATTTCTCATTAAATGTCCAGGCTTGCCACATCGAAAGCACACTCCTTCATCTATATTAGCTCGTGGCATTGCTCGAGAATTGCTTATAGCAAGAGCATTAAGTGCTGTTACAAGTCTTTTATCCAACATAGCTTGAGTAGAAAGCCTTTTGTCCATCATCTCAGCTTGGCTGGTAATAGCTCTTTCCAGTTTTTCTCCTAATGAATCAGTTTGGATGACAGCCGTATGCTGTGCATTACCAACTTTACTACATGCTTCAAGCATATCTGAAATACTTGGTTGCACCCCTGGTAAAGCTCTAATAGTTCGCTGACACTCCTCATTAGCATTAACATAAGCAAGATTCCGTAATAAAATTGGACGAGCAACATCATCCTCACATTGTCTCTCCAAAGCCTGGGTCAGCCGATCAATGAAAGAAGAAAAGGTCTCGGTAGGACCCTGCTTGATTTGTGTATAGGCACCTTGTGGAGAACCCACAGGCTCGATTTGCAAAAGTGCCCTTTTAGCTACTTCTTTGAGGTCAGCAAGGACCGCCCTTGCCAAATCTGCTTGATCTTCTGGCCTGTCATGAGGTGGATCTCCTGCCAATTGTGCAAGTGTCAGAGCTGCATTAGGACCTCCTGCGTAATTCTCTATCAGTTTTCCAAGAAGTCTACGCCACTTTAAATCCCACAGTAAATACTGCGAATCAGTTAAAAGCATGGAAGCAATATTTTTACAGTCAAAAGGTGTTAAGTCCACATGATCTAAAGTTGCTTTTAACAGCTGTTTAAAGTAGGGGGATCCCAAACCACTCTCCTTTATCGCTCTCCTTAAATCCTTAATGTCATCATGTGCCAGGGCTTCCCATCTCGGGTTTGCTCCTCCTCTCCCATACCTCACCGGCAATGCTAACAACGATTTACGAGCTGGGACAAGATCATCCTCTTTAGATACCTCCCGATGTATCACATTCCAATTTGTTAAAACAGGCTTTTCTCTTAGATTTATCTCTCTCTGCTTATTGGCAGAGGAAAGCCTATTCATATCTTGAAGGCTTAAATTAGATTCATCCACTGATGGTAAACACTCATCCTGAGTTTGCACATGTACTGTGCTACCGGCAACCCTCCGAGCTGTCATGGGGGCATCCATCTTTGCTTTCATCACTTCCGAAGATGTCATTTCCTGAGATGTAATTTCCGGGGCCTCCCGCCCTCTGGCACTATACGTCACTTCCGAGGGCTCCCCCCTCTTTTCTTCACCACCCCCCCTTTCGGGTGCAATATCACAAGCGGCCAGAGGGGGCGACTGGGAGGGAGCCCGTGGCGCAGTTAAAATTTCAGAGCCGCCATTAATCACTGAGCTGTTCAACAATTCTATCACCACCCAGCAAGCAGGGATTAACATAGCCGCCGCCTTATCGCGTTTTGAAGCGAGATCATAAAGTCTAGTTGCAATATCATCCCAAACTGATTTAGTAAGAAGAAGGTCAAAATCAACATCAGGGCAATTACGGAAAACCCAAAGCAATAAATCTTTAACTTCTTTGCTGGGAAGAGGCTCAGAATGTAACTTCAGCAAGGCATCTAACTTATTATAAACATCCCTTTGTTCTTTTGAAATATTCTCACCCATCTCTTAACCTCCCCGGCCCCTGCCTCCACTCAACGTTGAAGACAGTTCTCCTACCGGCGTGCTTTGGAGAAATCGGCCCGCAACCCTCTGTTTAAGCTTCCTTTCAGCTTCAGCTCTCTTGATCACCCTTCGTTTCAGGGTTCGGCTAACTCACGTCGACCGGGGGAATCCTCTTCATCCTACTCCAACCTCTGCGCTGCAAATTCCTCACACGGGGCACCACTTGTCCATTTCCTGCGCTTCACGTGTCGGAGGAAAATAACTTCAAGGGATGGGACTATGAAATTACACGAATTTATTGTTTAAAATAACAAACGCATCAGTCGAGGCGTGAGATTTTACAACACCTCCGAGTAATGGCGACTAGTCACAAGATTTAGGGTTACATCGTAATTTATAACTTCCTAATCCAATAGATACTTAAAACGACACTTTGTTTTAGATTAATGACCTATCACCTGTGGCACTTCTCACTGCAATGCAGCTATGTCTTGACCAATAACTTCTCATGTCACGTACGCACAGTTGTCTCTCTTATACCATCTACATTCTTAACTTAAACTATATAAAATCACACTATTATATTTTAAAACCCTTCACCAAAACACCCAGTGTACAATTTTACTTATAATGATAGGAACACAAGTTTATAATCCTTTTGCTTAAAGTCCACAAATCTCTGTCAATTAAGCCAGACCTAGTCTCTTCCAGGGTTGTAAATCAAAGCCTCCTTTAATTGCAGGAGTTTCTACTCCTCTGTCTCCCACAGGGGCCAGGATGACGGTGGCCAGGCACTTGACCGCGGCTAAATGGAGCCTTGGCTGAGCCACTGCTGGGGGAGGGCCCTGCCTGCCCGCCTGCTCTCACCCATGCCAGGAGCTTGGCACACAATGCTTACCGGGGCAGGGCTGGTGTCTAGCAGCATGGCACAGAACAGTACATGTGGACAGCAGCTTTTCTCTTCCCCCTTTTTTTCTTTTTCTTTTTACTGCAAGTGTGGCTATGGCGAAATGCTTGCCCAGGCACAATGCTTAAAGTTCCCAGGGAGGGACTGAAACCCCTTATCCAGGCACAGCCAAGGCGCTACAGCTGCTCAGCTGGGTACAAGGCTTTCAGAGAGGAATCAAACCCCTTATCAGGTCCCCTGGACCTGGGGGGGCCTCTAACCCCCTATAAGTTTACCAACAGACATTACAGGAACTAAAAGCCTGCCAGGGGCTCAAACCCCATTACCACAGTTACCAGAGTTACCAGAAACTTAGTGTGGGGTTTGTACCCCCTTGTCAATGACCCTAAGATTTAAATGGTGCTTTTTATTTACCCCAGGGATCTTGCCTTGAGCCCCTTGGCGGTCTGCAGTAGAGGTTCTCCCCAAGAATTCCTCGGTGCTGGCTGGAGATCTGTCAACCATGGATCCGCAGAGGCTCAAAGGTCAAGGTCCCATCTGGGTTGCCAATTACTGTCACCAAATTACTGAAAAACAGGTACAATAAAACTGCTTAACACCAATTTTGGTGTTAAAGAGGGCATAATTTATTCAGGTGCCTGAAGTGGCATGGGGGATAACTCCTCCTAACATGCTTATTACTGGGTTCCCTGCCGGCTCTGTGGCTCACATGCATGAACGCACAAACGCAGGGAAGGCTCCAGTAATATTAAACTGATGGCAAGGAGTTGAGAAGGGTCCTTGCTTAGAGTTCCACAGAAAGCAGTTTATTGCTACAATTTCTGAAGGTTTCCAGAGGCAAATGACCCCGAACACATGACAGCTCGAGCTTAAGTACAGGGGTGTGGCTAACACCAAGAGCCAACCGGGGAAGCATAACTGGGGTACATTACCATAACCAAACAAGGCATCCTGGGAGAGGCTCCTTTCCTCATCTTAACCAATAAGTCTTTGGCACCAGAGACTGTCTTACCAAGAACTCTCTCTGTCCCTTGTACCACTGGTCAATTGGCCACTACACATGCCCCCTGATTTCTACAAGTGTGTTGCTCATATACAGTCACTACAGGCATATTATAATTTGCCTATTACCATAAAAACCCTCCCCATCTTCCCCAAATTCCCAAACTCAGTCCTTGTCTTGGCTGTAGCTGCATTCCTTAACCTGATGTGTTCTCTTTATCTTCCAACGTCCTTGCTTGGAGAACAATTTCTGCATCCCTTGCTTCTCTGCTAAAGGTCCGCAGACACAGTGTCTTTCTACTAAAAGCTCACAGTTACAGTAGAAATTGAATTAACCTTTTTGGTATCAGTATTCTTCTGGAGAAGTTGTCCAACTGTGGGATGAGCAGGTTCACAGTGTGCTGGGTGAAGAACTGGCAGAAACTCAAAGGGTTGTAGTGATGGTGGCTACAACTGGCTGGTGACCAGTCACCAGCAGTGTTCCTTTGGGCTCAATTCTAGGGCCAGTTCTGGTCAATATATTTATCAGTGATCTGCATGCAAGAGTTGAATGCACCATGAGCAAGTTTGCTGATGATACCAAACTCTGAGGTGTTGTTTACTCTCTAGAGGGACAGGACGCCTTGCAGAGGGATCTAGATAGATTGGAGCATTGGGCAATCACCAATGGGATGAAATTTAACAAGCTGAAATGCTGGATTCTGTACCTGGGACGGAGTAATGCTAGGCACAAGTATAAACTGGGAGAGGAATGGCTGGAGAGAAGCCCTTCAGAAAGGGATCTGGGGGTGCTGGTTGATAGGAGGCTCGGTATGAGTCAGCAGAGAGCCCTGTGTCTCGGCTTGAGACAAATTTGGAGGAAACGTCTAAAATTAACTTCGTCTGATAGAAGGCAGGTTTCAGCAGCCCCTCCCCCACCAGGTTTGGAAAGAAATTCCTTGGAGGAAAGTGAAAAAAAGCTGTTTATTTAACAAGCAGGGTGCACGCAGGCACGAAAAGAAAAAAAAATGAATAATGTTAGATAATAAAACCTCTCGCTGTGGAGAAAACCTGAGTCCTTTCTGTAGGTGTAGCTCTGCTCTCTCCAGAGCTGGGGTGTGGCATGGGCCTCTCTGGGCCATGGTGTGGGGCCTCCCGATGATGTTCTGGTGTTGCTGAACAGTTCCAGAGGGAAAAAGAAGAAGCTACAGTCCCAGGAAAACTTCTTGCCTCATCTAACAAACAAGAAGCTAGCTAAAAAGCAAGACAATGCCACTCTCTTCCCTGCTGCAGAGCCGAGAGCTGGGGAGAGAGTTATCTGTGTTTTTGAACACAGGCCACCGAAAGAATTCCACCGGTTTTCCCCCCCCCCCGACTCTCTTAAAGGTACAGAAAGGCACAGGATTCATGTCTGGCATAGGGCAGATGATAAGTACTACAGTATCATACAGTCACCCCAGGACACCCTGTCAGCCAATAGGGCAAACTGCATCCTGGGGTGCATTAAACACAGTATAACCAGTCGGTCAAAAGAGGGGATTATCCCACTCTATTCAGCATCGGTGCATCTTCACCTTGAGTCTTGTGTGCAGTTCTGGGCCCCACAACTTAAGAAGGATGTGAAGGTCCCTAAATGTATCCAGAGGAGGGCAACGGAGCTGCTGAAAGGGCTGGAAGAAATGTCCTATGAGGAGGGCTGAGGACTTTAAATTGTGTAGTTTGGAGAAAAGGAGGCTGAGGGGTGACCTCATTGCTCTCTACAGCTTCCTGAGGAGAGAAAGTGGAGAAGGAGGTGCTGATCTCCTCTCCCTGGTATCCCTTGACAGGACACGTTGGAATGGTTCAAAGCTGCACCAGGAGAGGTTTAGAGTAGACATTAGGAAGCATTTCTTTACCAAGAGTGTGGTCAAACACTGAAGCAGATTTCCTAGAGATGGTCAATGCCCCAAGCCTGTCACTGTTTAGGAGACATTTGGACAATGCCCTTAATAACATGCTTTAACTTTTGGCAAGCCCTGAAGTGGTCAGGCAGTTGGACTAGATGATCGTTTGTTGTGGTTTGACACTGGCCAAATACCAGGCACTCATGAAAGTTGCTCGCTCACGTTCCCCTACCACAGCTGGGCAGAGGAGAGAAAAATTTAGTGAAGGCATCATGAGTTGAGATAAGGACTGGGAGAAAACACTCCAAGAGCAAAACAGGCTCAACTTAGAGGTATAAAGTGAATTTATTACTAACAAAGTCAGAGGGGGATAATGAGAAGTAAAATAAGCCCTTAAAAACACCTTTTCTTCCCCCAGCCCCTCCCTCCTTCCCACCAACAGCGCAGGAGACAGGGCATGGGGGGTTTGGTCAGTTCGTCACCTGGTTTTCTACTGCTGGGCAGGGAGACAAGTCGTTCCCCTGCTATGCCGTGGGGTCCCTTCCCAGGGAGACCGTTCTCCGTGAACTTCTCCAACGTGGTTCCAATCTCTCAAGCAGCAGCCCTCCCAAAACTGCTGCAATGTGAGTCCCTCCCACGGGCACACAGTCCTCCCAAAACTGCTGTGGCGTGAGTCACTCTTCCACGAGGTGCAGTCCTCCAAGGACAAGCTGCTCCAGCCTGGAAGCAGGGGCCCTCTCTCTCTACTGGGTCTTCCACTGGACCACAGCCTCCTCCAGGCATCCACCTGCTTGAGCATGAGCACCTCTCCCATGGACTGCGAGTGGATCTCTGCATCCCCTGTGGATCCCCATGGGCTGCAGGGCGACAGCCTGCTTCACCATGGTGTTGGGGTTTAGGATTTTTGGTTTTGTTTATTTCTCTCAGGGAATTTTCTCCCATATGTTGCTAAGAGACAATAACGACCGGATACTTAAGAGAGACAAAAGAAGTTGCCACTGAAAGGGTGCGGCTGGCTATTCCCTTAGCTGGGGGGTTTCTTTTGGAGGGGCAGAGATACCACGAGAATTGGGCTGGGGAAAAGGAGGCTGGGCGCAGCTCCTCGCTCTCTTGCTCTCTCGGCTTCGGAGGACGGTCGAGTGGCTGCTTACTAGGGGGGAATTCGCTGCCGCCGCCGGAGCCCAGCCCTGTCCTGCTTCTTCTGCCGTGGGTGAGCCTTTGCTCGTGAGAGCAGTCACTGAACTGGGAGCCTATTAACACCCTACCTCACTAAAAAAAGGACTTTCACCATCTGCTTGGATGCCTCAGGGGGAAAAACCCTGGATCCCAAGCCCCTTCCCACGGACCCTCTCCCTGCCATGTTTGGGAGCCGGGCTGTCGCTGCCCAGCCCCATCATGTCTTTGCTACTGCTCCGGGTTTTTGCTACACTGTAGCCGGGCACCCCCTGCCTGCCGGGACGTCCCGCAGTTCCAGCTACAGCTGCAGAGTTTCTGATACATCTCATCTACCACACCGGGATTTTGCTTGTCCTTGCCATTCCAGCTTGCTGTTTCCGAAGTTCCTGCTACAGCTCCTTTCGCTATCCAGAGGGGGGCACCAGGACCGGCTGGCTCTGGGGGTTTGTAACAGAAACCCCTTTTCCATCCCTTCCGCTGGCTGCATCTGCCATTACCTTGTGCAGAGAGACGACCAAACTCGTGCCACAGCGCCCCCTGCAGCCGCGGGAGAATCATCGCACCCACCCTGCCCAGCCGGGGAGCCACCAGCGCCCCTTCTGGCTGTGACCGTAACTACACCAAAGGGGAAAGGGCTTGACAGCCGAGAGAAGGCTGTTATTGAGTTCCTGGACTTGTTTGTTGTTGCTGCCATTGTTGTTTGTTTGCCTTGTTATCCATATACATACTAGTAAAGAACTGTTATTCCTTTTCCCATATCTTTTCCTGAAAGCCCCATAATTTCATAGTTATAATAATTCGGAGGGAAGGGGGTCATATTCTCCATTTCAAGGGAGGTTCCCACCTCCCTTGGCAGACACTTGTCTTTCAAACCAAGACACGTGGTCATCACCACGGCCTGCAGAGGAATCTAGGCTCTGGTGCCTGGGAGCACCTCCTCCCCCTCCTTCTTCACTGACCTTTGTGTTGATGCCTTAAGAGGCCTCCGAGACACAGAGACTGGACAGGAGTAAGGGAATAAAATTGTCGGGTGGAGTCGCGGGAGACAAGCACTCAAGGCATGATGTTCAGCAAGTCTCGTTTATTATCATAAACTACACATACTTATAGTACTACTAATTAGCTCATACATATTGCAAAAGTCGAGCTCCTCATTGGTGGGAGCTATTCCGTGGGATCTGCAAACACGGTGGTCTTATCTTTCTCTTCCATATGGTTTCTGTCTTCTTACTTATCTGAATGCACATTCTGTTATCTATGCAACTTCTTGCTCAAGGACTCAGTGTCTGCATCTTTACTAAGCCTGCTGTGTTATCATGACCTTTGCTTTTTAGCCATTCTTCAGAAAGACTCTCAACACTTCCCCTGTTTTCTTTTTGCATGATCATAGTCATATTGACTGACTTCGAAATTAAATTTTTTACGCATGACATTATACAGCTAAGCATAAGTAAACCAAGCAAAACAATTATTAGCAACAGCATTAAAGATTTAATCACACTTTTCATCCATCCTTCTAAGCCCATCCACTCTGTAAGTCCTTCTAATCCGAAAAATCCGGAGTCTTTTTTTATTTTTTGGGAGTGTTCAATCAAATTCTTAATTTCGGCGTGGATGGACTTAGAATGATCCTCAAGATCCATACAGCACATTCCTTCAAAGTCTTCACAGCCATGGCCGTGGGCTAAGAGTAGAAAATCTATAGCTGCTCTATTCTGAAGCAGGGCGTGTTGGACTGAACTCAGATCTTCTGCAAGTTCAGACAACACTCGGCTGGTACCGTTTGCCTGTTTAACTACCCAACATGCCAGTTTTTCTAAGTGACGATGGGCTCGTGCCGCAGCTGCACCAGGAACAAAAAGGGAGGTAAAAAGCACTTCTGATTTGCTCCATAGCGTGAGGTCATCCTGACATTCAGGTGTTATAGTTTCTGTTAAAGACCTCCGCCATCGTGTTCGGTGTGTAGCATTAGGATGGTGCTGTGGAAGTGCAAGACTCAGTTGGCCAAAGGTACAGGGCCCACCTACAGGCCTGGATGGAATACCTGACCAGGCACAATTCCCACAAATTAGGAAAAACCCTCTGGGTAACTTTCGAGGGAAAAACGTTCCAGGGGCTGCAAGAGATCGATTTCTCACGGTAATGTTGCACCATTCTAAATCCCACTGTGAAGCATTGCCAATAGGATAAATCAAGGTGGGGTTGGATTCATTCAGTCGACAGCCATTAAGGCTGCCCTCTTGGCATAAATTACGTGAACTATTAATATAAATACAGGCTGTAGCGTTAAGAGAATCAACTAGTTCTATCTCTTGTGGCTCAGGGCCCACCGGGAGTTTATCATCCCAGCTATCATACTTCAGTAGGCCAGCGGTAATATTCATTGTGGATTTTAATGGTCTAATAATTTTGAACTGGTTCTGGGTCTCGATTACGAAGTTACGCCATGTATTATCTGTTAGTGGTACTCCAACTAAGCATGTCAAAAATGGGGTACTGGGTGTGGCTAAGGAGGCACAGAATGTTGTGGTGTTCAATTCACGTGCCAAGGAGACCCAGATATTATCTCTAGGGTCAAACACCTTAGGAGGATAGGAAAGGGGGTGACCCATTACTGAGCCTGCGATTAGCAGCACGATGCTTAAACCGCCGGCAAACATGATCCCACTTTCTTGGGTCAACTTGCCACTGAATGGGGACCCCGATATTTGGTTGGCATGAGGATTGCAAAACTACAGAGTAGCTATCGGCTAAGATCTTTTTTGCTAAATGCTGTACTGACCACGCTAATTCTCTTAGCCGCAGATCTTCAAGATTTTCAACTAATTGCAAACTGTCAATGATATTTTTGCCTGTGAGTTGTACTAATGCTCCTTGAGCCGTCTCACGGTGCCAGTGAAAACTGCAAGACTGACACCAAAACCCTTCTGATAGATGTTGCTGGTGGACCCACCACTGTAAATTACAGCCTCCGCAAAGCAATCTTACCCACGCCTTATGATTATTACAATTACATGCAAAGCAAGCAGATTGGCAAAAGCGCAAAAAGTGTCTCTGCAAATGTGGGAGGAGATAACCCTCTATCTCCTGTTCAGAGTCCACAAGGAAGGTAATGCAAAACCGCTGCTCAACTTCCTGCAGGATCTGTGAGCTCTTCCTCTGTACCCTTCTTTTCTTCCTCTGTTGTGGGTTGCTCATCAGTGACAACAGGCTTAGTCCATTTGGCCGGAACCCATAGGGGACCTGTCGGAGTGGACACACATAAGTAACCTCTTCCCCAGTACAAGGTTTTTACAGGATCCTGCCAAAGTCCCGTCTTGGGGTCTTTGTAGCGCACCCAAGGCATGGGCGTCGGGGGTTGAGGATAGGTTCCAAGGTGATGGACTCTGCCTGATGCAGCAGGAGACAACGCTTCCGTGGGTGGGAGGTGAGATCAATAGTGAGTAAGGTCAGAGATCCAGTAGAGCCAGGACTTGGCTGACACCTAGGTGCATCACAAACAGGCGGAATGCTTGAAGCCAGATGTGGTAATGGTACTAGTTGTGCTAACTTTTGTCCTGCCGGGATCTTAACGGGAGGATAATCGGTATGTGCTAAAATAAAAATTTCTCTAGCGGAGTCAGCATCAACAAGACCAGTCTCTACTAGGAGTCCTATTGTAATTGCAGATGAACGACTTACAGTAAGTCCTCCCATAGCGTGGCCATTAATGTACACAGGTCCGATGACACCAGTGGGAATGCGATGGATTTCTGATGTTAGCAACTCGGTATCTACTGAGGCTGCCAGGTCCAGGCCGAGACTTCCGCTTGTCGCTGGGCGGGGACAGGTAGAGGTGCTGGAGTGGTTACTTGTGTCTTCGCGCGGCCGCTGTTCGCGCTGGGTCACTAAATTCTTGCGGCTGTACATTCGCGACGAATATGACTGGGTGTCCCACAGCGATAACACTTCATGCGGCCACCTGGAGCTGGGCGGGGATGTGCTGCTGCCGCTTGGAGAGGAGCAAGGGCTGCCATAACCTGATTTTGAGAGCTAATAGCCTGTTCTTTAAGCCCTTCACCTAATTTTGCTAAGGCTTGTGCTAAGAATAGTTGCGAGCCAGTGGGCATGGTCGCAGCTTTCTCTAAAAGTTGCTGGACAGTCCAATCCCCTGGGGTGGAGGTAATAAGGGCACGGGTGGCTTGGTTACCATTTTGTAGGAGACATTGTTTTAATAATGGGTCGTGCATGTGCTCTTGCACCCCGGCTTTTGAGATGGCTTCCATAACTTTGTCAACAAAAGAGCCTAAAGATTCTTCCCGACCTTGCTTAATGCTCATGTACATAGGAATTCCACCCGGGGCTCGGACTTTGTCCATGGCTCTCTTAGCAACTGCCATGGCCTCCCGCAATTTAGCAGGGCCTAGTGCAGCCTGAGCCTCAACCCTCATATGTTGACCCTGTCCTAGAAGTTCATCTACAGTGATATCTGCTAACGGATCTCCCTGGGGTCTAGCGAGATCTGCACTAACAGCTGCCTCCTCCCTCCAGCGAGCCTCAAAAAGCAGTCGCTGATTCGGGGTATACATGAGCTTAGTAATGCCTTTAATGTCAGCAGGAAGAAGGGTAAAAGCGTTAAAAATATAATCAAGCATCTGTTTAACTGGTTCACTGGTGACACCGTAATTCCCCACCGTTGCTCGTAGCTGAGCTAACAGCTTCCAATCCAGATTAGTCACCTGCGCGATATTGCTGCCCCCTTGCGGATTAGGGACAAATAAGACAGGGAACGCTATGCTGTCCTGAGCAGCCGCTAGCATGTCAGAATCACCCTTTTGTAAGCCCACACGAGCAACGGCAGCCCAAAGTTCTCGATGGCCCCTAGCCATGGCCTCCGCGAGGTCAGACTCTGCCCCAGGGACAGGCTCAGGGCTAACAAAGGGGTTTCGCGAGCGAGAACAGTCCGGTGGAGACGGGTGAGCCAAGGGCGGAGGAGCAGGCTGCAGCAAGGAAGGCGTGGGAGGAGCAGGAGGTGGGGGGGGGGAGGTGCGGAAGGCAACTCAGAGGCAAGAGCCTCAGGGGGTACGTGAACCGTAGCAAAGGTGGGGGGATTAGGCGGACCAGAGAAGGGAGAGGGACCATGTTCCCCGTAAAGACGATTACGGTCCTGTGCAACTTTAATCTTTTCTGCGGCTTTCTTTTCTGCCTGTACCATTAAAAGTTCATTATAAACAACTCTCCATAGTTTAGCTATCTTTTTAGCTGACTTATCGTCATCTAAGACAAGATCCCAGAGTTTGTCACTATACGCGCGCCACTGACTTAATTCATGAATGGAGTGGGGGTCAGCGAAAAAACCGTAAGAGCGCGCATGCGTTAAAAGAGCGGGGAGGTCTTTATCAAGATCAATCCCTTTAAAATTACGCTTAAGCAAAAAAGCCTTAAAAAGTTCCTGTGCTGCTTGCCTTTCCATACTTACGACGGTACCGTTGCTAGCCCCTCCAGGCTTCGGCAGCACGTATCGGCGAGCCCGCCTGTGCGGTCGCTCGGGCGCGGAGGAAATCGCTGCAGTATACGAGACCTCTTTCGCCGTCCGTCTAGCTGCGGGACCCGACCCCAACGCAACTCCCCCGTCGCATAAGGCTAGGGCAACTTCTCCTGTTCGGGTGCCAGATGTCGGGTGGAGTCGCGGGAGACAAGCACTCAAGGCATGATGTTCAGCAAGTCTCGTTTATTATCATAAACTACACATACTTATAGTACTACTAATTAGCTCATACATATTGCAAAAGTTGAGCTCCTCATTGGTGGGAGCTATTCCGTGGGATCTGCAAACACGGTGGTCTTATCTTTCTCTTCCATATGGTTTCTGTCTTCTTACTTATCTGAATGCACATTCTGTTATCTATGCAACTTCTTGCTCAAGGACTCAGTGTCTGCATCTTTACTAAGCCTGCTGTGTTATCATGACCTTTGCTTTTTAGCCATTCTTCAGAAAGACTCTCAACATAAAATAGGTATTTAAAAGGCCTTCAAAGGTACACCCTGGGAGCCAGAGGCTATTGCCAAAATGGACCCCAAAATAGATGACAGGTCACGAGTTCTTCACACCTTTATAGGTTTGGTTCATTTGCATATCAGGGTTAATTCTCCAGTTAAAGCTTCAGTTCAATGATGTAATTTCCCCTCCACTGGCCCCCCTTAGAAGCTCTTTGGATTATACTTTTTGGGCCTAGGACGGTCTGGGTGACCTTGGAGAGCAGGCCCGGAGAGGCTTTGTTATGTCTACCTAGCACAAGTGAGAAGAAATTAGCAAGCTACAAGAATCCTCAGAGTTACACTCTAAGCAGTACAGAATCAGGAAAATATAAAAGTTAAAACCTAGGCATCAGTGTCTCCATGTTGTTTCCCTCACATGTTCTCACCTCCTCCTCTGCCTAGAAGAAAACACTGTGTCCTCTTTTGTTTTGATTTTCTTCTTAAATGTGTTATCACAGAGGCATTACCATCCTCTCTAATTGGCCCAGGCTTGGCCAGCGGCATGTCCATCTTCAGAGCCATCAGGGATTGGCTCTGCCAGACATGGTAAAAGCTTCTAGGAGCTTCTCACAGAAGCCACCTCTGTGGCCCCCAGCTACCAAAAAACAGGCCGTGCAAAACCAACACATCATTATAGGTCACTCACAACTAAAATATTCTATTTTAAATGTATGGTTTGCTGGTGGTCAAAATCAAGTAGTGGAGGAAAGAAAGCATAAAGGGTTTGCAGAGCAGAGATATACATAATTTTAAAATATAGATTAACTATGTACAATCTGAAGAAAGTAAAAAGAAGTAGTTAGTCTTACTGGTCAGAATACCTCATCTACTAACATTTGTATTTTATGAGTTGTAGGTTTTTTGTAGGGGGTGTATATGTATAACTTTTCTTGTTATGCTCAGTATGCTGCCTATATGACAATCGGCAGTTGTTCAGAGTGCAAAAACTACTGGCATAGGCATTGAAAAAAATCAGTCTGTGGTGGAAAAAAATTCATTTGTTCTTATCATATCTAGAATTGAATTATTTAGCAGTTTGTGACTACTTTAAAAGACTACATGGCAGCAGAGAAAAAAAATTGTATACTTAATTTTACTTTAACCTGTTATTCACTAGAAACTCAGATGTCACCTCTAGTTTTACTGACATATTTAGAGAAATTATCTGAGAGAGAAATGGATGTTATTTATAAATTATCTTATTAAACTTATGTATTATCACTTTTTAATATGCATGCTTGGTATCTTTTGTGGTGTACGTCTATCTCTATGAAACAATATATTTTTTGTGAACTCAAAATCTTTATCTAGAAGCCACAGTAGAAGTTTCATTGGACAGTCCAGTGAGGGATCCAGTACTTTCACCAGAACCTACTCCTGGAATCACTCCTGTAACACCTACTTCATTAGTAGCTCCCAGAATGGAACTGAGAAGTGTAACAGCCCCTGTGATTTTTGATAGATGCAGAGAACAGGTACTGAGAAAATTTTTAAGCTATATTTTGATGACTATGGAAATGTCTTTGTGTTGTGTGTGTGTGTGGTGTGTGTTTGCTATTTGCAGGTTTTGGGTTTTTTTAATGCAGTTCCTAACTACAGGAACATTCTTTGTTAAAGGGAAGTATGCAAGAGAACAACTATTCTGTTTATTTTGTGTTTAATATGTATTTGACTCATCAAATCATGAGTGTTCATTGCTTAGGTGATGAGAGATCTGTTGTATGAGGAGTAACATGCTCCATTCCTACAGGATAGGTAGTGTAAAAGTGTGTGAAGAGAACAAGTGTTATGTGTTAAAGGTGTATTAATTCATACTAGCATGTTACAGGTTTTAACTCACATTTCTGAAGCTGCTGTTAATAAGGAAATTGAGGAAACTTGTTAGCGTTATTCTGCATACTAACAAACAGATAAGGCTGTTCATAGTTTTACCACTTAATTTGCTATTTACATTTGTCATTCCATTCAAAGTCTGTGCATTGGTAAATACCATTAATTCTAGAATATGCTCCTAGAAAATGTCACTGATGAGTGAGGTTTGGCAAATAAGACTGGCTTGGGACTTGATGGCTGCTTTCCCAGATGCCCTAAGTTGACATTTCATTCAGATTTTTTTCCTCTTCAGCCTTGGCACACTGTTCTGTCATGGTCTTTCTTAACTACTTCTGTTCTATTAAACTTATGTATATTGCACAAAAGATTAGGAAATTCTGTTGTCACACATCTCAGGCAAGTATCTGAAAATTCCATAGATGTCCCTTTCCTCATCTCCAACTCTTCAACCTCAGATACCACTAATAATGAGGAATATATCTGTCTTTTGATTAGAAGCTTATAGAAACATTGCAAGTGAGAGCATTTTTAAACCTCTGTGCCTGCTGGGATTGGAGGAGATAAAATGAGCATTTCCCCAAGATAAATGTTTACTAAAACTAAAGCCAACAAGTCTGAAGAAGTTGCCACACCAAAAAATTTTCAGGAAGGCTCAAAATTAAAAACCAAGATGTGAAATTATGTTCACTTAAAATTGGATAGTAGATCTAGAAGAACTTTTTAGTCATTGAGACATACTGACTCTTCCTTCACATATATCCTTATCTTTGTACCAATATGTAGCATGAATGCACATTAACTTATTAAACATGACATACATTTTTTTCTAGATTGAAGAGGAAGCAAATGGAAATTTGTTTGATATAGAAATCAATGTATCAGACCCAGAGAAAATTGGTAAGTTACTTGAACATTAAATTACATTAGGCTGTCTTACCTCTTAGAGACTATTCTGAAATGTTAGTATAATTCCTTATTCAGTTATCTTCTGATATTTTTAGCATGCAAATAAAAAGCTATTTAATGTGTATTTTGGAAAAAAAAAGTCTGAGGAGGGATTAAAATAACTTGCCTTAAGTATTTTAATTTTATTACAGGGGATGGCATGAATGCTTATATGGCTTACAGAGTAACAACAAAGGTAACTAGTGCAACAAATATTTGCAAATAACTTTATATCACAGCTAAGTAAATGTATCAGTAAGTCATAACTAAAATGACTCTTTTTTTTAGACATCCCTTTCCATGTTTCACAAAAATGAATTCTCTGTTAAAAGAAGATTCAGCGATTTCCTTGGCTTGCACGGCAAATTAGCAATGAAGTACATGCATATTGGTTACATTGTGCCTCCTGCACCAGAAAAAAGTATTGTAGGTAAGTCTACTTTCTGCAAGGTTGAATGTATGCATGTGATTTCAGTACTATAATATAAATGAAATATTTTATACCAATTGTGCTTGTAAAATAAATATACATGGAAGTTGATAAAATGGTGGGACTTACTGTTATGTAAGCAAGCTCTGGGTGTGACTTAAGGTCCTAGCGTAGAGACTTTCTTTGGTTATGGATAAGTTTGGAATACTCACAGACTGTTGGACCTTTCTCCAAAGACCACAAAGCTCCCACTTTAAACTTGAACTGCCAACCCTTCACTTCTTGGGCAGTATTTAGTCCCATCTAAAAGTGTATAGTCCACATGTTTCTAATTTTGGAGAGAAGAAGGAAAAATATAGTTGTCTAGGCTGATTTAAAATGAGGCATCTTAAAGCAGAGCTGACAAAACAGTTGAAAGTAGATGACATGCATTTGCACCACTCAAGCGTTTATTGTATTTTACTTTTTAATTCTGATGTCTTAATATGAAATGTCCTGCTGTTGTGATTTAACCCTGGTAGGCAGCTAAGCACCACACAGCTGCTCACTCGCTCCCTGACAAGAGAATCAGAAGGGTAAGAGTGAAAAACTCATGGGTTGAGATGATAAAGACAATAAAAAAAGGAAGAGAAAAAAATGAACATGTAAATAAAAACTAAACCTAGATAAACAAGTGATGCAAAAAGACCAAATTGCTTGCTACCATCCGACCAATGCCCAGCCAGTCCCTGAGTAACAGCAGCCCTGGAAAGACACACCACACCACACCCCACCCCACCCCCTCACCAGTTTTTTATTGCTAAGTGATGTCATATGGTACAGAATATCCCTTTGGTCAGTTGGGATCAGCTGTCCCAGCTGTGTCCCCTCCCAACTTGTGCACCCCCAGCCTATTCACTGCAAGGCAGTGTGAAACAGAGAAGACCTTGACACTGTGCAGGCCTTGCTCAGCAATAACTAAAACATCCCCGTGTTATCAACACCGTTTTCATCACAAATTCAAAACATAGCACCGTATCAACTGCTATGAAGAAAACTGACTCCATCCTAGTCAGACCCAGTACAATCTCCACCCCTTATTTCATACTGTTTACATCATGCTCAGGTCCCACACTATCCCATTCATTATTAACTACCACCACCCTTCCCACCCTTTGATATACACACAGATATCATTCCCTTAGTCTATGGGCCACCCCTGTAAAATGTCCATAAAATGACAATATAAATGTCTGTTGAGTTCATTTACTCTATGACTTTGGGGTCTGGCTGTTATGGTGGTCACTCAGGACAGGCAGGATGGTGTGTTGTGTTGGAATGTTGTGTATCAAAACCAGGTCAGGTTGCATCACTGCTGTACTTGCCTGCTTTCTCGTGAGATTCATGCTTCATTGGTTTGTGTGATTCTTGCTGTAATATCTTTTACATATGGCAGCCCCACAAGTGGTGACATACAGCATCATAAAACGCTGGCATCATACAGCAAGCCCACAACAGAGGGCTCTTCCAAGAGGCCAGGCAGGGTAGATAGTTGTTTAATCTTCTCCATACTCAAGGCAGTTATACCAAAAGCCCACTTTGAAGTACCCTGTTCCGGTTTGGACAAATTTAGAAATATATCCTCTGAGAGAGGGCATCCCTCCCCCACCAGGTTCGGGAAAAAATAAATTTTCCTCAAAGGAAAGTGAAAGAGACAAAAACTATTTATTTAACAAACACACAGGAAAAAGATAATGATGCTAAATAATAAAACCTCTCGACCTGCTGAGAGAAACCTGGGAAAATTTCAGAGTCCTTCCATAGATCTCTCTCTCCCCCTCCTTGGAGCTGGGACAGGGTGGTGGGCCCACCTCCAGGGCCAAGGCCTCAGTGGAAATTCCTCCCAATGTATTCTGATGTTGAAACAGTCCAGCAGAGAGAAAAGGAGAAAAAAACGAAGTCCCAGGAAAAAAAAAAGTTCAACTCTCTGAAGGAAAAGGAGCTGAGGAAAAAAAAACTGCTGAAAGCTGACTGGAAAGAAAAGCAAGCCGGGTGCTTGCCTTCCCTCTCGCTTTCCTGCCGCAGCTGAAAAAAAGGTCGCTATCTCTGTGTGACCTTGAACAAGCTGCAAACTGCTTTGAAAAAGTTTTGCTCAGTTTTTCCTTCCCCCTCTCAGGCTCAGTTTAAAGGCATAGAAAGGCACAAAAATTAATTTCTGGGCATAGGGCAGTGATATGGGATACACGTCATAAAGTCACTCCAAGACATCCCTCTCCTGAGATAGTCTATGCCAAGGATGCATGTACCTTCCTGGCCAGTCACAATAGGATGCTTTTGCCACTCATTCCCAGTTAGGCTTACCTTAGCCTCCAACACAGGCAGTTGTTTGGATTTCCCTATCACTCCAGAAATACAGATGGGTTGTGCTCCTTTGTAACCTGATGGCATTAGGGTACACTGTACACTGGTGTCAACCACAGCCTTATACTCCTTTGAGTCTGGTGTGCAAGGCCACTGAACCCACACAGTCCAGCAAACCCAGTTGTCGCTTTCCTTCAGCTGGCTGGAGGCAGGGCCCATTGATTTCTGGTTGGAGTATTTATTACTTGATTTTTGTAACTGCAAACCAGAAGTCCCTTCATCAGGGTTAGAAGTAAGATCACCCCTTCTACTCTGCCCAATAGAAGCTGAAGCAGTGATTTTCCTCTATGGACATCTTCTGGCTGTTGTGGGCAAAACAGACTTGACTTGAAGTATTTGACTTAAGTTTTAAGAATTAATTACTGATTTGGGTATTGGGGTGTCATGGTTTAGGAATGGTATTCCCCAGTTTAGTGCTCCCACCGAAACCATGCCAGTATTTGCTTCCCCTCCCCCTCCAATTGTAAGCAAAAAAGGCAAAGATCATGGGTTGAGATAAGAACAATTTACTGGAAACAGCAATGAGATAAGAAAATGAACAGTAACAGCAACAATACTAATGACAAAAGTGTACAAAGAGAGGATGATTTACATGGAAAATGCTCACCAAGCCCGGGACAATGAAAAACAATGGCGGACAAACCCTCTGCTTGCCACACTTTCCCCTGACTGGAAAGGAATGCCCTTTCTTCTCAGAGTCCCTTTTCCCCATGGATGAGTTTGTCTTTGCTTGAGGCAGGACTAATCCAAACTGTCTTCCCTAACTCATTTCTCATATGCACCAAGGGGATTTTATCCCCTTCTACCATACATGGTGGTTTTGATTGGGCAGGGCCAGCTCAATTGGTAGAGCCTCTAGTGTTAACTAACCAGGTGACCTTTGCTAAACATAGATTCCAATGTTTGAAGGTCACACCACCCATTGTTTTCAATGTGGTTTTTAACAGTCCATTGTACCATTCAATTTTCCCAGAGGCTGGTGCATGGTAGGGAATATGATATACCCACTTAATCCTGTTCTCTCTGGCCCAGGTATCTATGAGGCTGTTTTTGAAATGAGTCCTGTTGTGCGACTCAGTTCTTTCTGAGGTGCAATGTTGCCACAGGACTTGCTTTTCAAGGCCCAGGATGGTGTTCCGGGAAGTGGCATGAGGCACAGGGTACATCTCCAGCCATCCAGTGGTTGTCTCCACCACTGTAAGCACATAGCTCTTGCCTTGGTGGGTTTCTGTGAGTGCGATGTAATCAATCTGCCAGACTTCCCCATATTTAGATTTATTTTAACCATCGTCCATCATACCAGAGGGGCTTTACCCACCTAGGCCTGCTTGATTGCAGCATGTTTCACAGTTATGGATAACCTGGGAGATACTGTCCATGGTTAAGTCCCCCCCTCGATGATGAGCCTATCTGTATGCTGCATCTCTTCCCTGATGACCTGAGGCATCATGGCCCCACTGAGCCAGAAATAATTCACCCTTATGTTGCCAGTCTAGATCCATCTGAGACACTTGAATCCTGGCAGCTTGATCCACCTGTCTGTTGTTCTGATGTTCTTCAGTAGGCCGACTCTTAGGTTTGTGTGTGTCTACTTGACATACTTTTACAGCCAACTTCTCTATCCAGGCAGCAGTGTCTTGCCACAATTCAGCAGCCCAGATGGGTTTCCCTCTGTGCTGCCAATCGGTCTTTTTCCATCGTTCTACCTCTGCCCCTATAGCATTTGCTACCATCCACAAGTCAATGTAGAGGCAGAGTGCTGGCCATTTCTCTCGTTCAGCCATATCTAAAGCCAGATGGACCGCTTTCAGCTCTGCAACCTGACTTGATCCACCTTGTCCCTCAATAGCTTCTGCAACTTGCCAGGTAGGACTTCATACAGCAGCTTCCCATTTTTGATGTATCCCTACAATACAGCAGGAATTGTCAGTAAAGAGGGTGTATTGCTTTTCATTTTCAGGTAGCTGATTATATGGTGGGGCCTCCTCTGCATGTGTCACATTTTCCTCCTCCTCCTCTGATGATGATGATAGTCCAAAATTTTCACCTTTGGGCCAGTTCATGATGACTTCCAAGATCCCTGGGCTATTGGGCTCACTGTGTGACCAGCAAGACCCACTTACTCCATGTAGCATCAGTGGCATTATATGTGGAGGGGACATTCCCTTTGAACATCCAGCCCAGCAGTGGCAGTTGGGATGCCAGGAGGAGCTGTGCTTTGGTGCCAATCACTTCTGAAGCAGCTTAAACCCCTTCATAAGATGCCAATATGTCTTTTTCAGTTGAGGTGTGTCCTGGTTGCAGGGGGAGGGGGTGGAGCTTAGGGCAGTGTGGGCACATCTAAGCTGTTATTCTATACCACTTACATTATCACTGGGGGGTATGGTTTCGGGATGAAAATGAGCCCACCCCATGGAAGTGGGTGCCATTTTTGTCTCGCTCTCTCTTTCCAGTTGAGGGACTGTCGGGATCAGCCCCTGTGGACCCGGGTCCCTCTGCCGCTCCACCGGTCCCCTTTCCAGTTTTCTATGGAGCTTAGCTACAGGACATGGTGCTGAAGGAAAATGACAAAACGTAAATCGACGTGTGTTGAACAGCAGCGCAAGCGGGGAGGCTGCCAGCAGTCCAGCTGAGGGGACCCCAGCCGACAGGAGTGGAGCCAAGCCCCATCCAGCTGAGCCAAGCTAAAGGGACCATGACAGAGCAGTGGGAAAGTGGCAGCGACCTGCGGGACTGACATCCAACACAGTGGAGTGGTGGAGGCAGCAGACAGGCACCAGTGTGGAACTGAGCCCAGTGGAATAGCAGTATGACCTGACTCAGATGACCTACCTTTGGGGGGGTCTTGTTCATTATTGTTCTTCGTTGTTTCGGGCTGGGGGGCAGAAAACGTTAGCCATGGAAGCGCCCTCGCGATCTTGCCTTTGTTCCCAACAGCTAAGTGGCATGGCATGTGGGAATGGTCTCCATCTTATCTTTGTCTGGGGAAGCCATGTAGACATGGCCTACAGTAAGCATCCACCAACTTTTTCTGTTCCCAGTGGTGAACACCTTTTTTGTGGGTAAAACACCTTCTCTTTTCGTATACTTTTGTTCTTAATATTGCTGTTGTTACTGTGAGTTTCTTATTCCATTGCTTTTTGCTTTCAGTAAATTGTTATCTCAATCCATAGTCTCTGCTTTTGTCCCTCCCTTACCAGAAGGGGCAGGGGAAGGGGAGTGGCTTATTTGGAGTTCAATTTCCTACTGGTGTTAAACCACCACAGGGTGTAACAGGCCTTGAATCCTTTGTATTCCCAACTCCAGAACCCCAGGGGTCATCCACAAGTCTCCCCAGGTACTTTTAGCCAGAGGCTCCAGGAAGGACCATTCTCTCCGACTGCAGTGTAGAGCATTTTCACATCTTGTCCTGTCCTGACTGGCCCAAGGGCTACTGCATGAACAATCTCCTGCTTAATTTGTTCAAAAGCTTCTTGTTGTTCAGGACCCCATTTAAAATCATTCTTCTTCCTGGTCACATGATAGGGTGTACGATCTGCTTGTAATTCCAGGAATAAGCATCCTCCAAAAACCCACAGCGCCTAGGAAAGCCTGTGTTTCCTTCTTGCTGGTTGGCGGAGACATAGCTGCTATTTTGTTGACCACATCCATTGCAATCTCATTGTTTCTGTCTTGCCATTTTACTCCTAAAAACTGAATTCCCTGGGTGGGTCCCTTGACCTTACTTTGCTTTATTGCAAAACTGGTCTTCAGGAGGAATTGGATTTTCTTCTCCCCTTTCTCAAAAACTTCCTCTGCTGTGTTGCCCCATGTAATGATGCCATCAATGTACTGCAAGTGTTCGGGAGCTTCACCCTTTTGTTCAGTGCAGTCTGGATCAATCCATGACAAATGGTGGGGCTCTTTCCACCCCTGGGGCAGTCAGTTCCAGATGTACTGGATTCCCCTCCAGGTGTGTCATGGGTTAGCAAGCATAGCCCCGGAAGTGAGTCTTTTGCAACGGGGTGCTTACAGCTTCCTCTATGACCTAACAGAACCTATCAACTGGCTAGTTTGAATACTGACAATTTTTTAAGCCACTTAAATTTTTAACTGCCTCTGTGGTCCACATTTAAGAATGGACAAAGCCTGGGGGAGGGCTCTCTCTCGCTTCTGGTCCTGGGACAGGTAGCTGTGGGGCCCGTACAGGGCCCGCAGGGCCCGGGCCCTGCTTGGGCTCAGGCCTCCCAGGTCCGGGCCGGGATCTGCTTGGTTGGGCTCGGGTCGGGACACAGCCATCCTGGATCAGATGGGCCCTGTTCCACCTCTGCCCCCCCCCCCCCCCCCATCCCTGCTATGCACAGACGGCGCTGCCCCTCCCCCCCCCCCCCCCCCCCCCCCCCCAGCTGCGGCCAAAGATTCAGCTGAAGCTGCCCCGCTGCCTGGCAAAGATCATGTGACCAACAGCGATAAGTGAAATTCCAGCTGCAAGGCCTGGGTGAGATTAACCCTTTTAGTGCTGTGAAGAGCTGAAATCCTGAGGGAGGAAAAAGAGGAGATGCTTAAAGCTGAAATTCTGTTGTAAAGCTATGGTGGTAATAGACTATGATATATCAGTGTACCCGTGGTAATTTCATGAAAGCATGGGGGGGTGGAGCATTCAAACTGCACTTTTGAGCAAAAGCACCTGTGCTGGAATAAGCAAATGCTGAAGCGGCTGTAATTTGATGAGAAGTTTGAACAGGGAGAGATGGAAGTGATGAGGACCCTTTTGCTCCAAATCAGAAGGAGAAAGACCTCTGTTCCTAGAAATGCTCCCAGAGATAGTCCTAGAGATTAAGATGATGAGGACCCTTTTCTCCCAGAAAAAGGGGAGGGCCTCTATTCTTAGAGATGAAAATGCTCCCAGAGATGGGTGAAGAGAACTTTTGTTTTTGAACTGCTCAATCTTAAAAAGGTACCCCAGTAGCTCAAGATTGGACCCTCGAAAGCACTTGTGGGAAAAGCTGCAAGTCAGGGGAAGGGACTCTCACATGCAAGCAGAGAACCAACCTGGGCGGCTGTCTCGTTGTGATACTGAAGCCATGAGAGAATTTCTTGTGGAGATGTCCCCATAGCATGAGCAAGAGAGACTCCTCTCCCTAAGTGAACTGAACAAGATTATCATGGAAGTGGTAAACAGACTGAACATCTCAAGAGTTGTCTTTTTACATTGTCAGTGGAAGAAAGGAGAAAGGTGGGGGGAGGAGAAGTGTTTTGAAGGTGTGGTATGATTTTATTTTTTTTTCTTTTTTCCCTTCTTTTAGGTCTGTTACTAAACTTCTTTATATTCTTTCAAGTTTTGTGCCTGCTTTGCTTTCTCCTAATTCTTATCTCACAGAAGGTAAATAGTAATGAGTATTTTGGACCAAACCACTACAAGGTGAAAGCAAACTGTGGCCTGCAATCTGTTGCTAAAGGAGTGGAGAAAAATACATTAGCAGTATTGATGGTGGCACATTGTGCAGTGGTGTCAACTAAAGCCTTATACTCTTGTGGGTCTCATGTCAGGCCATCAGATCCCCACAGTCCAATAGGTCCAATTGTCTCTTTCCTCCACCTGGCTGGAGGCAGGGCCCCTCTAGTCCTGGTCATAGTAGTCATTGCTCACTTCTTGTAAATATGAACTGGAGGTCCCTTCAAGACGATTGGGCATAACATCATCCCTTCTTTTCTGCCTGAGGACTTGCCCACTGGAAAGTGGAGTGGCATTAATCTTTGAAGAATTTCCTGCAGTGGTTGTTCTTCCTCTCAACTCATGTACCTGTGCTGCTAGGGCAGAGGTGGGTTTTCCATCCCACTTCCTCATGTCCTCTTGGTGGTTATGCAGGTAAAACCACAGGTTACATCATGGTGTGTACCCTCTCTCTCATTAAGTGGGGTGCTTGCTCCCAATAGCAGAGACTGGTACATACTGGAGGGGCATGGGACATTTCCTCTCTAGTTTGCTCCAGTCTTTCAAGTCTGTCTGCAAGTTTTGATAGTCTTTCCACAGACGAGGTGCAGCTTGGTAGGGAGGAAAAAGATGATCTTCTGTAGTGGTTTGGTCCAAAATACTCATTACTGTTTACCTTCTGTGAGATAAGAATTAGGAGAAAAGCAAAGCAGGAGCAAAACTTGAAAGAATATAAAGTTTAGTAACAGACCTAAAAGAAGGGGGAAAAAAAATCATACCACACCTTCAGAACTCTTCTCCTCCCCCCACCTTTCTCCCTTCTCCCACTGACAATGTAAAAAGACAACCCTTGAGATGTTCAGTCTGTTTACCACTTCCATAATAACCTTGTTCAGTTCACTTAGGGAGAGGAGTCTCTCTTGCTCATGCTATAGAGGAATTATCACAACGAGACAGCCGCCCGGGCTGGTTCTCTGCTCGCATCATGTGAGAGTCCCCTCCCACGACTTGCAGCTTTTCCCACAACTGCTTTCGAGGGTCGAATCTTGAGCTACTGGGGTACCATTTTAAGGTTGAGCTGTTCAAAAACAAAGGTTCTCTTCACCCATCTCTGGGAGCATTTTCATCTCTAGGAATAGAGGCCCTCCCCCTTCCCTGGGAGCAAAAGGGTCCTCATCATCTTAATCTCTAGGACTATCTCTGGGAGCATTTCTAGGAACAGAGGTCTTCTTCCAACTGGAGCAAGAGTCCTCATCACTTCCATCTCTCCCTGTTCAAACTTCTCATCAAATTACAGCTACTTCAGCATTTGCTTATTCCAGCACAGGTGCTTTTGCTCAAAAGTACAGTTTGAATACTCCACCCCCCATGCTTTCATGAAATTACAATGGGTACACTGATATATCATAGTCCATCACCACCACAGCTTTACAACAGAATTTCAGCTTTAAGCATCTCCTCTTTCTCCTCCCTCAGGTTTTGAGCTCTTCACAGCACTAAAAGGGTTAATCTCACCCAGGCCTTGCAGCTGGAATTTCACTTATTGCTGTTGGTCACATGATTTTTGCCAGGCAACGGGGCAGCTTCAGCTGAATTCTTTGGCTGCACTGGAGAGGGGGAGCTGCCCGTTTACATGTAGCAGGGATGGGGGGGGGGGGGGGGGGGGGGGGCAGAGGTGGAACAGGGCCCATCGGCTCCAGGATGGCTGTGGCCCGGCCAGGCCCGACCCGAGCCGGGCCCATCAGGGCCTGGCAGGGCCACTGAGCCCTGTACGGACCCAGCCCAGTTACCTGTCCTCCGGCCGGAAGCAAGAAAGAGAGCTTCCCAGGGTTTGTCCATTCTTAAATGTGGACCACAGAGGCGGTCAAAATTCTAAGGGATTTCAAAATTCTCAAAAGCTGTTGTAACAGGCCTGAAGGAAGAAAAGGGAGTGAAAGGCTGGGGAAAATTCTCCTCCCTTGTTCCCCCCGACAGGTTGGGTATGATTATTAATGAATTCCCAGAGATAGCACCCCAGGCCAAGGCAGGAGAGCAACACTGAATACACATCCCAAAATACCCTAATTGCTCTTGATGTTATCATATGATAAACTGATATCCCACAGTACAGCAACAAAGTAACCCTGATCCTTCTCTCTGCTCTAGAACAGATCCCAGTGAGGAGCACATATGGGAATATATACAGGGTTAGGTACCACACCCACATGAACAGACCAAGCAACATTGTGACCAGTAGCTCTGTATTTAATTACGGCAAATGCCAAGATCAAATTTGTTTCCAACCCACTCTGGGCAGATCTGTTGTTATCTCAACCCTTCATGCTCCATGTTTGGCACCAATTAAGGCTCTCAGTGGTTTAAGAATGGTATTCATCAATTTAGTGCTCCCACCTAAACTGCACCAGCACTTGCTTCCCCTCCCCCTCCAATTGGAAGCAAAAAAGGCAAAGATCATGGATTGAGATAAGAACAATTTACTGGAAACAGCAATGAGATAAGGAAGCTTATTACTGTATCCTGCAGCAGTAGGAAGGAGTGCTACAGTGGGGATACTGTAACATGATGTATCAAACAAGGAGGGCCGTAGAAAGGAAATATATATGGACTGATTCTTGATAGATGTTTCAGAGATGTTTATTTCCCCAGCCGCATGGCCGGGATCTGCCGAGGAACTGTTACAGTCACGAGACCCGAGGGTCCTTCCCGCACAGGGGAACACAAAACAACCAATGGGGAACAAGGCTGACCAGGGGCGAGGGAAACCCCGTCTCTCCTGCCCAGGGCCCCTTTCCCAGGACCACATGGCAGGGGGGGAAGACCCCAACATTTCACCCCTTTCTTATAACAAAAGAGATTTAAAACTTAACATTGAAAACAACTGGATAAACATAACAAGGACAGTTTCAAAACAAAACAAGCCACCCTCCTGAGTCTTTAAATGTTCAAACATTCTCTGGAACATCTTAAGGCTGACAGAAGGGAGACAGGACTCTCCGAGCATGCTTTGTGGGGAAACTGAGGCAGGAGGGGGTTTAATTTCTTCCCTCCCCCTTTTCATCCCCCCCTCGGCATCGGAGAGGAGTTGTAGGGAAAGGGAATTGTATAAGGAAGCCATGGGGTGAAAAACAGATTAGGAATAAACTGGGGATGGGGTAAACTTAGGAAAGGGTTCATATTGGGTATAGGGCAAAAGGGGAAAGTAGGCTGTAGGTAGGGAAGCTGCTGGGATGGATATTGTTTATAATTTTGTGCATAACGGCTGCCTTTGACTGGAATACCCCCAGTCCCAGTAACATTCGCTGCTTGTAAACCCTTCTTTCCTTGCAATATATCAAATTGTACAACTTCCCCATCTCCTACACTTTGCAGGTAATTTTTAGGGTTATTCCTTTTAATGGCAGTTCTATGGATGAATAAATCTTCCCCTGTATCATCTCGTGTTATAAATCCATAGATGTTTCTCACATTGTACCATTTCACAGTTCCTGTGATTTTCGTTGCTACAACTTCTCCTGTCGCATGCTTGCGTGTTCGTCGTGGCTGCTGGTCCTGCGTGGCCGCTGCCTCGCTGACTCCGACATCTCGACCGGGCCCTCACGTTGCGGCTGCTGTGTGCCCTCCAAGCGGCGCTGCTCTGGCATGTGTCTGGGCTCTGCATGGCCCCGTGTTGCCATTGCCGCTGGCCCCGCGCCCTGCGAGCGGTTCCACTCCACCAACTCCACGCTGCTTTGAGTGCGGCCTCATTTTGGCTCGGTGCTGTGCTGCATGGCTTCTTGTGTCGCTATGGAAACCGCCGCTTCTTTCTCTACAGGGCTCTCCGAGCCGTGTGCTCAGAGCAGGCTTCCACACGGACCCCCAGTTCCTGGCTGCTTGTGGGGGCCACCTCTCTGCTGCACGTGGCCCATGGCACCCACAGCACCTGCGCATGGCAGGGGACTCCGAGACAGGGATGGGGTCCGCGATAAGGCGCACACTCCTGGGGGGGCTGGGCGCATCCAGCGCAGGCTCCTCCGCCGGCACGGCTGCAGTCACACGCTCCTGGGATGGCTGCTGCGTGGTCTCAGCCACGGGATTATGGCCACTCTCTGCTTTAGGGGTAATGGGACTGTACAAATGCTCCTGAAGAGCTTCACTGATTACAAGGCATCCTCGGAGAGGTTCTATCACTAATGCATGTTCTGTTTGATCCTTCATCTCACACAAGATTTCAGATCAATAACACCCGTAAATAGTTCCAGGAGGATTAATATCAAAAAGTAAGTCTCGAGAAATATAAAAGAATTTTTTGAAAGGCCAGTTAAAAAAATGTTCAAGATCTCCCGGAACAAATATTTTCTTGTTTTGCTGTTCAAGGATTCCTTTAACTTCTAGATACATTTCTTTCTGTGGTTCAGAGAGCCACATTTCCCACGATTCTTCCATAGTCCAGAGAGAATATCCAAACCAAGGTGAGAAGAGAGAGATCTAGAGTGGTTTTTACTCACGAATTTTCTGTCCTTAGGGATCGGTGTCTTGCCAGCAATTCCCCACCATTTGCTACAGCGCGGATACTGTAACATGCATATCAAACAAGGAGTCCCATGGAAAAGAAATATATATGGACCGATTCTTGATAGATGTTTCAGAGATGTTTATTTCCCCAGCTGCATGGCTGAGATCTGCTGAGGAACTGTTACAGTAACGGGACCCGAGGGTCCTTGCCCGCACAGGGGAGCACAAAACAACCAAGGGGGAATGAGGCTGACCAGGGGCTAGGGAAACCCCGTCTCTGTCCCAGGGCCCCTTTCCCAGGGCTACATGGCAGGGGGAACGAACCCCAAGAGAGGAGAGGAGAGAAGATCCAACAGGCAGGAATTGTGCAGCAAGATCGATTGATTTAATTATTTTCCAAACTCTTTTATAGACTTTTTTCTTCATAGTCTAATTGGACAAAGGATCAGTCACCCCTTGGGTGGATTGGCTAGAAATCCTAAACATCCATTGTCAAAATATTTTCTACTGTACTATAAACATAGTTTTACAAGGTCGCAGGTGTTCATAGTTTACAGAACTTCTGCAATATCTTCTGTGAGAGGGAAAAGTATCCCATGGGCTTAGAAAGAAGCAAAAAAATCCTTGCTAGCAGCAATATTGTATCCACAATTCCCCCTTTATGTTTTATAAGATAACAATTCTACTATTAATCCTAAATAGAAATTTACATCACTTATTCATTCTAAATATGTCCTTAAGGCTTTAACTATCTGACTCCATAACAAGAAATTTAAAGTTCAGTCTCTGCTTGTGGAAGGACCATCTGCCTGATGGTTGACATCCTGGTCATCATCAGAAGAGTCATTAGGCTGATGATCTACATTCGGGTCTTCATTTATATGGTTCTGATCATCATTTGGAGGTTGCCTGTTCTGCCTCTGCTGCCGTAGGTCAGGGCGAACACATTTTGAAGGTAGCCACTGTACCCCAGTATCTGTGGAAATGCAAGCATACCCACGACCCCAAATGATAAGCTCATGCAGGCCTTCCCACTGGTTAGTGAGTAAATTCCGCACCCAGACTTTTGCCCGGGGCAATTGTGTCTCACCTGCAGACTGCAATGAGAGAAAATGCGTCAGAATAACAGGATTATTTGAATTTTGTGGTACTGTAAGGTGATTGATTGTATACAAAGCTTTTGCTAGTTGGCTCTGTGGGGTTTCTCCATGCATTCCCCCTTTTTGTTTTTCCAAAACACGCTTCAAAGAACCATGAACGCGTTCGACAATGGCTTGGCCAGTAGGAGAATGTGGGATACCAAAGGTATGGTCTACACCCCATAGGTGCAAGAACTGCTGCATCTTCTCCCAGGCGTAGGCAGGACCATTATTGGTTTTCACAGAAGCTGGCACGCCCAGGACTGAGAAAGCCAATTTCCAATGGGCAATGACATCACGGCCCTTCTCTCCAGTGTGACCAGAAGCTAACATAGCTGAGGAAAAAGTGTCAATAGACACGTGCACATATTTCAGCCGACCAAATTCTGAGATGTGTGTTACATCCGTTTGCCAAATCTGCAAGGCTTTTAGCCCTCTGGGGTTTACCCCTGCTGGCAAAGGCGCAGCGAGTCCGTGACAGTCAGCACAAGCGCTGACAATGTCACGTGCTTCGGTTGGCATTAAATGAAACTGCTTCTGCAGGGTATGTGCACTTTGATGGAAGAAACCGTGTGATGCCTTGGCTTGTGCAATTTTGTCAGGCTGAGGCCCTACCCACACAGGGTTGGCCAGCATGTCAGCCCTGGCATTGCCTTCTGTTAGAAACCCTGGTAAATTGGTGTGGCTTCGAATGTGCAGAATGTAATACGGATGCACTCGAGCTTGAATTGCAGACCACAAGGTTTGCAACAGCGAAAACAGAGCCTCATTGTTCACCTCCTTCAGAAGTGAACAATCTAAGCGTTGGGTTATATCTGCTACATAAGCAGAGTCAGTAACCATATTCAAAGGTTCCTGTGAGAATCACTGAAAAGCCATGGTAACAGCCCTTAATTCAACTAACTGAGCAGGGCCTGACTCGGATTGGTGTGTTAATCAACCATTGCAAAGGCAGTGTAGGATACTGTGCGCCCTTACGCACAGTGGCCCCTATTAAAAATTTGTCCCAATCCATACCCCCCAAGCTGCCAACACATCCCGTCCCCAAAGGTCAAGGGAAGTGGTAGTAACATAAGGCCTAATCATAGCTGTGCGTCCCTCTGGGTCCCTCACCATCACAGGCTGTTCGCTTAAATAGCTCTGTGTGGTTCCTCCTAATCCTGCGATGGCCAATCCCACAGGGGCTAAGGGCCATGAGGGAGGCTACGCAGAGGAGATGATAGTTACATCAGCACCCATATCAATCAAACCTCGAAGCTGAATCCAGGGCAGACGGGCGTTCAGCAGGATCAGGGTACATGTCATCTGTGGCCTTTGGTCAGAGATGTCTGCAGTTCAGAAGGCCTGCGGAAGTCCTGTAGATCCACTGCCGTTATCTTTGTGAGTTTGTTGTTCTATCCTGGGGACACAAGACTTAAAAGGCACTAATTTAGCAAGGCAGGTCTTTTCAGGAATAGTGACAGGGGGTTTTTGCATGGAGACCATAGCATGAATCTGACCTTTAAAGTCAGCATCAATAACTCCTGAGTGCACTAAGATTCCTTGATGGGTAACTAACGCAGTACTTGTGCTCGAGGCACGAGCTCTGGCGTCCCCCTGGTCCGAGAGAGTCCAACTGCATTACTTCTGTGCGTCGCTGAAGCGACTTTGGCATCAGGAAAAGAGCTGCTGGCTGAGCTAGCTAGCTGGCTTCTTTGCAGAGGGAACACGGCAGGAGCCGATGATATCGGCTCACGTTAGCTCAGAGACAAAGGAAGAGAGAGGCTGTTCTGGTCTTACTCCTAACAGGTTTATTGTTAGAAGTTTCGCAACCCGAACAAGCTTGGAAGGGATGGAATGCGATGGGAAGATCCCCCGAGGCTTGTCCTCAGTTTTATAGAGAGTTTTAAAACCGCGGGGAAAGGGGAAAATAACCAATGAGTTACAAGCCAGGGGGAGGATACAATTTAACAAGAACCACTGGGGGAAACCGAGAGGCGGGAGTTATAACAGAGAACCAATGAACAACCAAGTAACTGAGAATTTTCCCGAACTGGGGGAGGCGGCTTGTACCCAGGCACCGCCCTGGGGAGTGCGGCTTAGGCTTCTGAGCCGCCCATCGACCCACCCTCTGAGTCTTCCTCTTCAGGAAACTCGATCCAGGGGATGGGTTGGGATTGATTGGCATCACTTTGCCCCAGCCCCGCAGTGGAATGGGTCACAGCAACAGGTAACGTCAGGTTTTCCCACTAGCATTGCACTGGATCCCTGGGCTAGGGGTCCATATGCACCCAAGGGAACCTTATAAATACCGCTAGAGTCTAAGACGACTGCGGCTGCGATGTGGACGTCAAAACCATCTGATCCCTGGGTGCTGTCTGTAGGGTGGCTAAGTAGGCCTGTGCCTGTACCTGTGCCACCCTCTGGGGGAGAGACTGCATCGGAAAGCAATTCCCCCTCCTTGCACCCCAGCGGAAGTTTCCCAACACTGACAGACCTTCGGTATAAGTCAGAGATCTACAATAGTCCAAGCAATGCCCTGGCCTGCCACACCTCTTGCACTGGGGGATTGGTGTGTTCTATTTTTGACTCGGCTTACGCCGCTTCCATTTTTTTGCGTGTTTGGGTTGCTTTGGTTCACGACCAGAAGATGCGTGAACGGGCTGCAGAAGTGCAGCCAGAGCAGACCTTTTCTGGTTTCCAGATCTGTAACAGATGGTCCGAAGATCCCTCATCTGCCTCACGATCATTGCCAAGGACAGAGACTGAACACAGGAATCCTGGCCTGGCTGAGGTGGGATGTCTGTCAAGTTTTGCCTGCAGGTGTGCCCGCTGGGAACTGGTACACATTCCTGAGGAAATTAGTGCAGGTCACAATGGACTGCGCTGTTCTTGCTGGCCAGGAGGGAAGGAGTGCGCTGATGCGGAAAGGAATGACCTGTTGTCTTGGGGTGACCTTATGATGTGTATCCCATATTGCTGCCTATGCCCAGAAATTAATTCTTGTGCCTTTCTATGCCTCTAAACTGAGCCTGAGAGAGGGAAGGAAAAAACTGAGCAAAACTTTCTCAAAGCATTTTGCAGCTTGTTCAAGATCACACAGAGATAGCGTTTTTTTTCCAGCTGCGGCAGGGGAGGGAGGAGGCACCCGGCTTGCTGTTTTTCCAGTCAGCTTTTGGCCAGTGGTTCAGCTTCTTTTTCTCCGGAGAGAGACTGAGAGTTGAATTTTTTTTCCCTTCCCTGGAATTTCAGATTTTCTCCCTTTTCCACTGGACTGCTACAATATTAGAACACATCAGGAGGACTTTCCACCGAGCGCAGAGGGCCTGGCCCTGGGCCAAGCCCCAGCTCCGAGGAGACCAAAGGGAGGACTGTAACACTTTCCCAGGTTTTTTCTCCACAGCGAGAGATTTTATTATTTAGCATTTTTTTCCTTTCCCGTGTGTTTGTTAAATAAATAGTTTTTATCTCTTTCACTTTCCTTCGAGGAAAATTTATTTTTCCCGAACCTGGTGGAGGAGGGGTGGTTGTGCCTTCCCTCAGACGATATATTTCTAAATTTGGCCAAACCGGCACAAATTTAGTGGCACTCAACTGCGGTGTTTGAAGGAAAGTGAAAAAACCTGTAGTAATTACATTTTGGTTTAAGTTACTTATTCTGTGTTGGGGTAAGTCACCATGCTGGTTGAGTTCATAATGTCTCTCTGGCTTGATGTACTCATGTCTTTCTGGTCCTTAGGCTTCATTGAGGTACTAGTGCTTTTCTGGTCCCTAGGGTTGTTTGCCTATCCACAACTTGCTCCAGTCTTGTCCTTGATATGTAAATTTTACAGAGAAGGGAGACGAATCAGGATTTCTATCTTGCTGTGCTTGGTGATAATGATTTATAAGAAGTTGACAGAGGTACAGGCAGCTGTTCAAGGTGTGTATGATATGTGGTTTCTCCGTCCTAACCCCAGTCCTAGCTTCAGTAGCCTGTTTTGGGAATTTATTAGTAATTGCACCCAGATTGTTAGAGGAGGAGGAGATGGGGTTTCCCTTCCCTTTAAATTTGATAGGTTATCTTTTGAGAGTGTTCAGTTTCCCCTGGATGTTAAAGAGACCACCTTCCTGGTATTTTATCTGGTAATCTTCCTCTATGTGGTTAGCAGCTTGTCTAGAATGAGAGCTCAGATTTTCTGTGCGTCTGCCGAGAGACCTGACCCAGAGGTGGAACATCCTGAGTGGTGTGGGGAATGGGAGGATATGGGCCAAATCCAGAAGAAATTCTCTGACCCAATGGTTTGCAATTTTCCCCCTGAACAAGTTCAGAAATCAGCTGAGGTGGGGAAATATCTGAAAGAGAAATGCAATGTCAGTTCTAATGAGAAAAAGCTCCTTGCAATATGTTGGGCTTTGGCATATGCCTATCGCACACTGCAGCAAGTAATGGTAGAGGGGCAGGAAGATAAATCAGCAAAGCCTGCAGACACCCCTGCAGTCACTCAGACTGCAGCCAAACCAGACAGCAAGCCCAAACCAGATGGCGAGTCTAAGCCACTGACAGTGGCTCCTGTCATAAGGAAAAAACACACAACCAAAACTGATCGCCCAGTGAAAGATGAGGACAATGCAGGGGAAGGAACCTCAAAGGATGCAGGGGAAGGAACCTCAAAACCACCAACTGACTCAGGCACAGAAACCATTACTGAGTCCATGTCCATAAAGGACCTTCGTAGCCTAAGAAAGGACTATACCCGACGGTCCGATGAATCCATAATAAGTTGGATGGTCCGTATTTGGGATGCTGCAGGTGATGATGTAATGCTGGACGGTGCTGAAGCAAGGCATTTGGGATCCCTGTAACGTGATCCAGTGATTGACCAAGCGATGATAAGGGATCCTGACTCTGCCAGTGTCTGGAGACAGGTCTTGACAGGCGTGGGCAAAAGATATATGTGCGGAGATGATCTCTACATGCAGCAAAGCCCGTGGAAGACCATAGAACAAGGGATCCAACGCCTGAGAGAACTAGGGGTGGTAGAGGTTGTCTTTGCAAATGACCCAGGATTGAGGAGTCCAGACCGGGCCAGAGTTATTCCATATATGTGGCGAAAACTCATACAACTTGGGACACAAGAATACGCTTCTGCTTTAGCAATAATAAAACCGGACTACGGCGTGAATGAGACCATGCGGGATATGGCAGTGAAGCTCCGAGCATATGCAGACTCTGTGCATGGCCCAACACATGCAAGAATCGCAGCTGTGGAAACACGTATGCAGAAAATGGAAGATAAGATAGAGAAGAATCACCAGGAGATTAAAGAGTGCCTTCTCCGAGGACATTCCCCAGAGAGAAGGTACATCCCACAAAGTGAGCTGTGGAATTTCCTGTGTGACAGTGGGGAAGACATGAGGAGGTGGGGTGGACAACCCACTTCTGCTCTGGCAGCACGAGTGCGTGAATTGAAGGAGCGCAAGTCTCAGAAAGGAGGATCTACCAAAAAGGAAGTAGCTCCAGTTGCCTGTAGCCAAACTGCCGGAAATGATGGAAAAGATGATGACATGTCCAGTTCCCATGAAGGAACCTCTAAGATGCAGGCCCAGGGAAAGAAGGATAACCAGGCATAGAGGGGCCCTGCCTCTAGCCAGGTAGAGGTCAGGGAAAACCGTGTTTTTTGGACTGTGTGGATTTATTGGCCTGGTACATCAGAACCACAAAAATACGATGCCTTGGTTGACACTGGTGCACAGTGTACAATAATTCCATTGCAGCTTGTGGGGGTAGAATCTATTCCTATTTCCGGTGTAACAGGTGGATCACAAGATTTGACCTTGGAAGCTGAGGTGAGCCTGACTGGAAATGAGTGGAAGAAACATCTCATTGTGACTGGCCCAGAGGCGCCGTGCATTTTGGGCATAGACTTCCGCCGGAACGGGTATTTTAGAGTCCCAAAGGGACTCAAGTGGGCTTTTGGAATAGCTGCTGTGGAGACAGAGGGCATTAAGCAATTGGGCACTTGGCCTGGACTATCAGAGAACCCATCTGCAGTAGGCCTTCTGATAGTGGAAGAACAAAGAGTACCAATTGCTACCTCGACAGTGCATCACCAACAGTATCGGACAACTCGAAATGCTGTGATTCCCATCCACAAGATGATTCGTGAGCTGGAGAGTCAAGGGGTGGTCAGCAAGACCCACTCACCCTTCAATAGTCCCATTTGGCCTGTGAGCAAATTGGAAGGAGAATGGAGATGGACTGTGGACTATTGTGCCTTGAATGAAGTGACTCCACCATTGAGTGCTGCTTTGCCGGACATGTTGGAGCTCCGGTACGAGCTGGAGTCCAAAGCAGCGAAATGGTATGCCACTATTGACATTGCTAATGCATTTTTCTCCATTCCTCTGGCAGCAGAGTGCAGGCCTCAGTTTGCCTTCACCTGGAGGGGTGTGCAGTACACCTGGAACCAACTGCCCCAGGGGTGGAAGCACAGTCCCACCATCTGCCATGGACTGATCCAGACTGCACTAGAAAAGGGTGAGGCTCCAGAACATCTGCAGTACATTGATGACATCATTGTGTGGGGGAACACCGCATCGGAGGTATTTGAGAAAGGAGAGAGAATCATCCAAATTCTCCTGGAAGCTGGTTTCGCCATCAAGAAGAGCAAAGTCAAGGGACCTGCCTGAGAGATCCAGTTCCTGGGAGTAAAGTGGCAAGATGGATGGCGTCAGATTTCCATTGAGGTCATCAATAAGATCACAGCAATGTCTCCACCAACCAACAAGAAGGAAACACAAGCTTTCCTAGGTGTCATAGGCTTTTGGAGGATGCACATTCCTGAGTACAGCCAGATTGTGAGTCCTCTTTACCTGGTTACCCGCAAGAAGAACGATTTCCATTGGGGCCCTGAACAGCAACAAGCTTTTGCCCAGATCAAGCAGGAAATCGTTCATGCTGTAGCCCTTGGCCCAGTCAGGACAGGACCCAAAGTGAAGAACGTGCTCTACTCTGCAGCCGGGAGCCATGGCCTGTCCTGGAACCTTTGGCAGAAGGTGTCTGGTGAGACTTGAGGTCGACCACTGGGATTCTGGAGCCGAAGCTACAGAGGGTCTGAAGCCAACTACACCCCCACAGAGAAGGAAATCTTGGCAGCCTATGAAGGAATCCAAGCTGCCTCAGAGGTAATTGGAACTGAGGCACAACTCCTCCTGGCACCCCGACTACTGGTGCTGGAGTGGATGTTCAAAGCAGAGGTTCCCTCTACCCACCACAACACCAATGCCACATGGAGCAAATGGATTGCTCTCATCACGCAGCACGCCTGTATCGGAAAACTGAATTGCCCTGGGATTTTGGAAATAATCACAAACTGGCCTGAAGGTGAAAACTTTGGTCTCACTGATGAAGAAGAGCAAGTGACACGCGCTGAAGAAGCTCCACCGTACAACCAACTGCCATCAGAAGACACACTCTACGCTCTTTTCACCAACGGTTCTCTTTGCATTATAGGGATGAAACGAAAGTGGAAAGCAGCCATATGGAGTCCCACATGACAGGTTTCAGAAGCTACTGAAGGAGAAGGTGGATCAAGCCAACTCGCTGAACTCAAAGCTGTTCAACTAGCCCAGGACATTGCTGAAAGAGAGAAGTGGCCAAAGCTATACCTCTACACTGATTCATGGATGGTAGCCAATGCTCTGTGGGGATGGCTAGAAAAGTGGGAAAAAACTAATTGGCAGCATAGGGGAAAACCAATCTGGGCTGCTGAAGAGTGGAAAAACATCGTTGCCTGAGTAGGAAAGCTGGTTGTGAGAGTCCACCATGTAGATGCCCATGTCCCCAAGAGTAGGGCTAATGAAGAACACCAAAACAACAAGCAGGTAGACCAGGCTGCAAAGATAGAAGTGTCACAGGTAGACTTAGACTGGAAACACAAGGGAGAGTTGTTCCTAGCTCGATGGGCCCATGATGCCTCAGGTCATCAAGGCAGAGATGCCACCTATAGGTGGGCACGAGATCGAGGGGTGGATCTAACCATGGACAGTATCTCCCAGGTGATCCATGATTGTGAGACATGCGCTGCGATCAAGCAAGCCAAGCGGGTGAAGCCTCTGTGGTATGGTGGGCGGTGGTCCAAATATAAGTATGGGGAGGCCTGGCAGATTGATTACATCACACTGCCTCAAACCCACCAAAGCAAGCGCTATGTGCTCACAATGGTAGAAGCCACCACAGGATGGTTGGAGACCTACCCTGTGCCTCGCGCTACTGCCCCTAACACCATCCTGGGCCTTGAAAAGCAAGTCCTTTGGAGGCATGGCACCCCTGAGAGAATCGAGTCTGATAATGGGACTCATTTCAAGAATAGCCTTATTAATACCTGGGCTAAAGAACATAGCATTGAGTGGGTGTACCACATCCCTTACCATGCACCAGCTGCAGGCAAAGTGGAAGGGTGTGGAAGGTATCTTTTCAGCTTTATACCGGCTAGGCTAGTACTTTAATGCCTTAGAAAGCCTCAAGCAGCCTTGCGGGGTAGCATGGGCGATCTAGCACTTTAGTAGCTCTAAAATCGGTACCTGTATCAGCTGCAAAGCAAATACCATCAGCAGAAGCAAAGAGGGAGAAATATAGCTCCCTGCTCGCTCAATTTCCTGCAGTTAGAAGCTTTCAAATGAGACAGCCAACCAGAGATGTTCACAGGAAGATAGCTGAGCTGAGAGAGAGGGCGGAGCCTCCCCTCGACCATCTTTTATTTGGAGAAGGGGGAAGGGGAGGACTGGGGGCGGACTCGGGGTGACCGGCCAATCAGACACTGCTAAAGAGTTCGAGTTACATTTGGTTTTGCCCACACTTAGAACAAAGGAGCTCGGAGCACATGGGCAGGAGCATGTGTCTTTGGGAGGGCGAGGGGAAGCTCAGAACAGACAGCAACCGAAGGGTGCAATGGATTGTTGAAAACCACCCTGAAGGCATTGGGCGGGGGAACTTTCAAAAATTGGGAGCAGCATCTAGCAAAGGCCACCTGGTTAGTTGACACCCGAGGTTCCACCAATAGAGCTGGTCCAGCCCAGTCTGAATCCCTGCATACAGTAGATGGAGATAAGGTCCCAGTAGTGCATGTCAGAGGTCTGTTAGGAAAGACTATGGATGAATTCTGCCTCAAGTACAGACAAACCCATCCATGGGGTTGTCTTTGCTAAGGGACCTGGTTGCACATGGTGGGTAATGCAGAAAGATGGAACAACACGTTGTGTACCACAGGGAGATCTGATTGTTGTGTGAAAACCACCTGTAATGTGAAATGCCTGTATACCACTGCTTGCTGAGTGTCACTGTCACTGTTCGTATATAGCTGTGTGTGTATATATATATATATATATGTATTAATGTGTGTGTAGAATTAGAATATCTTAGTTTGGGCATTGAGCCAATAATATGGGATAAGGGGTGGAATGTCTTGGGGTGACCTTATAATGTGTATCCCATATCGCTGCTTATGCCCAGAAATTAACTTTGTGCCTTTCTATGCCTCTAAACTGAGCCTGAGAGGGGGAAGGAAAAAACTGAGCAAACCTTTTTCAAAGCAGTTTGCAGCTTGTTCAAGGTCACACACAGATAGCGACTTTTTTTTCCCAGCTGGAGCAGGGGAGTGAGGAAGCACCCGACTTGCTGCTCCCGGGTCAGTTTGTGGCCAGTTGTTCAGTTTCTTTTTTCTCCGGAGAGAGACTGAGAGCTGAACTTTTTTTCCTTCCCTGGAATTTCAGATTTTCTCCCTTTTCCACTGGACTGCTTCAATATCAGAGCACATCAGGAGGACTTTCCACCGAGCGCAGAGGGCCTGGCCCTGGGCCAAGTTCCAGCTCCGAGGAGACCAAAGGCAGGACTCTTAACACTTTCCCAGGTTTTTTCTCCACAGCGAGAGATTTTATTATTTAGCATTATTTTCCTTTTCCCGTGTGTTTGTTAAATAAATAGTTTTTATCTCTTTCACTTTCCTTTGAGGAAAATTTATTTTTCCTGAACCTGGTGGGGGAGGGGTGGAGACTTTCCTTCTCTCAGAGGATATATTTCTAAATTTGGCCAAACTGGCACATGTGTAAAGAGTTCAAAAGGTTTAGTCAAATCCAGCAACCCCAGAGCTGGGGCTGATATCAAGGAATGTTTCAGCTGTTTAAATGCAGCCCTAGCATTCTCTGTCTACATGTGTCGATGTCCACGGAAAATTTCCATGCCCAGGTATACTACTGTTCCCCTGGCAACCACTGCTTTCTCTTTCGAGACTGGATACCCACTTTTACCTAAAAAGTCATTTCTCATCTTGGCTGCTATCAAGATGTCATCAACATACTGGAGAACTGCTCTTCCTGGTTCTTGTTTCCTCCAGTCCTCCAGCTCCTTTGCCAGCTGGTTTCCGAATATGGTCGGGCTGTTTTTGAATGCTTGTGGTAAAACTGTCCAGGTGAGCTGGGTCTTTCTCCCTGTTTCAGGATTCTCCCACTCAAAAGCAAAGAGTTCTTGGCTATTCTTATGCACAGGAATGCAGAAAAAGGCATCCATGAGATCGAAAACAGTGAACCACCCTAATTCATTTGTTAGTGTTGTCAAAAGTGTGTAAGGATTCGCTACCACTGGGTGTATGTCCTCTGTTATCTTGTTGATTTCCCTCAAATCCTGTACCAACCTGTAGCTTTTACCATCAGCTTTCTTTACTGGCAAAATTGGTGTGTTGTACCTGGATTCATATTCCACTAACAACCCAAATTTGAGAAACTTTTCAATCACAGGTACTAATCCCTTGCGAGCTTCTAATTTCAGAGGATATTGTCTTTGCCTTACTGGTGTAGCCCCTGCTTTGAGTGTGATACTCACAGGTTCAGCTTTTTTGGATCTCCCAGGAGAATCATTGGCTCACACTATTTGAATGACAGCGTCCAACTTCTTTGGGAATTTTTCCATGGCATTCCTGTACAAGTATAGCAGCTGCTTTGATAATTTTAGATTCTGGGACTATAACTTTCACTCCCACCTCCTTGGAAAACTTAATTTCTGCTTCCAATTTTTCCAGTAAATCTCTGCCCAATGATGGCATTGGGGAATTTGACATATACAGGAACTGGTGAGTGACCCAGTGTTTTCCCAATTTAAATGTTAAAGGTTGGAGAAAAGGCCTTGTTTCACTTACCCCTGTAGCTCTGATCACATCTACAGTGTCTTGACTCAGTTTGCCTTTTAAAGTATTTAACACAGAATACATTGTTAACTCAACAACCACCCATTTCTGGTATCACTTCAGCTTTTCCATCTGTTCTGGGACATTGGGATCCCAGCCAGGGTTTGCTAGGGGATAGATATCATTAACTGATCCTTGGAGATTCCCAGTTGCAATTTGAGTTTCTATAGCAGATATAGCATCTTTGTTGACAATTTCTCTCTCTGATTTATCCAATAATTCATCTAGCATAACATTTAGATCACCCCAATCTGGGTTTTGGGATTTTATGGCCTACACACATACCTACTCTCTCTGGCTTGTCCCTGTACTTCCCAATTGAGTTTTTCCACTGCTGTAATTCTCCGAGAGAAAATGGTGTCTTTATATAAATCACTCCTTGATTTCCCACAGCCTGTCTCAGAGGTGCTTCTAATGCAGGTTCTTCCTCCCCCCCTTTATCTGCTTTTGACCTTGTGTGTTTAGCGACAGGAGTGACTGCTTTCATGGCTTCTTGGGCTATCCTCCCCCTTCTTCTACCACCCTCTCCATGGGAATCATCTGTATTGGAATCATCCCTTTAGCTTTTAATTGAAATTGCTTCATTGGTTTTAAAGATTGTTCCAGCCGAATGTTGATCAGGGACTGTCTCGCTTTTTGCGGCAGTGGAGGGGTAGGAAGGCAGGGGCTGCAAGCAGGTTCTCCCCTCCCTAGCTCCGCAAGAGGCGCCTGGGTCGGGGCCATCCTGTCTGCCCTCAGCTTTAACATTGCCTGCGCCGCAGGGTGGGGAGACCGAGCGGTTCCTCCTGTCTCTAGTTCAGAAACTTGCAGTTCGCTGCACTGGGGTAAGTACTCGGAGCCACCTGTGCCCATTTCTGCCTTCACTTCCGTGTTTGGGGAACTCGGGGAAAGGCGGCCAGACTGCCCCTTCCCCTCCCCCGTCCTCACCTCTGGAGAAGTCTGCCCTTTCTCTGCCTCTGGGGCGGTCAGGGGGTGGTGGCATGTCCGCCTCTCTCCCACCTCCATGCCCACCCTCCGCCCCTGACGAGACTGGCGGGGGGGAAGCCTCGCACCTCTCCTCTGGCTTGGAGCTGGCCGCTTGCTCCCTCCTCTGCCCCTGCTCGGACAGTGCCACCGGCGGCACTGCCGCTCCTCCATCCCACACTTGTGCAGGCTGCCCCAGCAGTTGAACAGGGTGGGGAGACCCCCCCATCACGCAAAGTTGGGCCCACCATATCTAGATCTGTCATATCAATTTCTCTGTTAGTATTCGTATGCGAGCTAGCTTCCTGAAGCTTTTTCTTTCCCTTTCTCTTCCTCAAAGTCACTTCCATATTACTTCTGTCTACTACATATGCTTCTTCCATGTTCAGATACATAGTAAAAAGTTCTGCATATCTTAGTTCATCAAACCTACATAATGATCTCAGTTCTACGATCAGGTCAGTAATGATGTCATTTTCCAAGCTACCAAAGTGAGGCCAATTTCCCTGACTTAACTTTAAAGTTGGCCAAACTCATGTTGACAACCTGATCAATTCTCGGCTGCCCTGTCAGCCATTTCCAGTGTTTTATTATCAACTCTAATGGGCTGTTAGGAGGGATTTTCTTATTTTCATCTGAAAAAACACCACCCATGTTTGCTCACAGACAGGAAAACTCTGCCAGAGGGAAGCTTTTAACTCCAGAATTCAGACTGCAATCTGGCCTTGGAATTCTGACTTCCCGGGCAGTTTATCTAGCTTACTACACAAACACTTCAAACCAGCACTTTAAAATACTAAAAAGCAACTAGTTTTAGCAAACAGTAAATGCACGCACACAAAAATCTGGTCTCAACAGGATTCAAACCCACAGCCTCCTGACGTCCCAACCAACCTCTCAAACCTCTGAGCCACTCCTGCAGCTGTGTTGAGTGCAGTCTCTGGGCTGTTGTGGACTCCATGGAAGGTGTCCCCTCCTTTCCACAGTTTGCAGGGGAAAGGTTTAAGCTTTCCCCTTTTGTGGGCCTCTCTGCCCCCAACCTTTCCACCTCCCTTGGAGATCTTCCCCAGTGCTAGCACAATATCGGTCCCCTTTTTAACTCGCCTTCCTTTCTATGTTTCTGCCTTTCCGTGCTGGGTCCTAAATTCCTGGTCACAGTCCTGGATCGTCGCTCTGGCCCCTTTGTAATTTGTCGGCAGAGAGAGGGGCAAAGCAAGATATGTTTCAACCCAAGACTGTGAGTTTCAATGTCTTTAGGGTCCCATCTGGGTCGCCAGCAACTGATGCCTTTTCCTGGTCAAAATCAAGAGTCAAACATGGTTAGAAGGGGGAAAAGGGATTTTACCTTGGTATTTATTTTAAGGATCCTTAGGTGCACCATGTCCAGGTCGAATGCACCCCAATGCATACCACACCATGCACACCCCCAAAAGATCTGGTATAACATTATAGGTATTACTAATTAGCATATCTATCAAAAATTCCCCAATGAGAGGGTTGAATGAGCTCCCCCCTCCCCAAGGAACCTTCCCCTGGATGGTTCTATCTTAGTTTACAAAATGTTTTCTGGAGAGGACCTTGGGGTCTAGGGCACACTATCCTCTACCTATGAAGCTTCTAAAATGTTTAGTGTTCTAGCTGAACAAACAAGTCCAAGAATGTAGGCAAAAAGCACTAAGAATACAGAAGTTGTAAAAAGGTATAATAGGGGTATAAAAGAAAAGGCAAAAAATCTTCATGGCATCACCCTTATTATTGGTGCATCTTACACTCAGTCCCTTTACAGTGAGGCCACAGATCATACAGGAGGTTGTGATCAAGACATAGGGGTTTCTTTCTGCCACTCCTCGTTCCTTACCCTTATCTTCCACTGCTCTTTCCTTCTACTCATTTCCTCTGCTGTAGCATGGGTTCCTCCACAGGCTGCAGTCCCTTCAGGGATGTACCTGCTCCAGTGTGGAGTTTCCCCTACTGCTCTGGCCTTGTTTCTTTTCTCCCTTGATATTTATTGCCTTTTTAAAAATGTGTTTTCATAGAGGCACCACAAATTTCTCTGGCTCAGCTTTGGCCTGTGATGGTTCCATTGTTAAGGTGATTGGAACCAGCTGTGACCAGCATAGGATAGAATTTGACCGCCTTCCATAGATATCACCCCTGCAGGGCCTGCCCCCCTGGCACCTAAAGCCTTGCCATTTATACCCAATACATTAATTTAAAAGGAACCCTAAAGAACAACCCAAAACAATAAATCCTCCACATTTATTTTTAGAAATAAAAAATAATAGAATCAAAATATTAATTACGAGCATACCAAGAAATATAAATTAAGATTTAATTTATTGTTCTGCTTTATTAGAGTAACTGTTTTCTTCAGAGCACAAGTGGCCAGAGAAACTGTGACATTTATTTAGATTGTTTTCATAAAAGCAAATCCAACGAGTTATTAAAAACTTTTGACCACAATAGATGTATTACAGGAAATTGCATATTCCATAGTTCTGTTTCCCACAAAAGTGTGCAGCTGTTGGGGTTTTAGTTTAGTCTTAGTTTTTTTCTGTTAAAGGAATTTTCTCCCATATGCATGTTGCTAGGGGACAAATAGCTGTACTTAAGAAAGACAAAAAGGGGAGTGAGGTGGGCCTGGCTACTCCTTTGTCTACACCTGGGTGTGGGGGCAGTTCGCTCTGAGAGTCCCGAGAGAGAAGCTGCAGAGAAAGGAGCTGCTGCTTCTTTCTTTTTTGGCCGCTCTTTCTTCCTGCTGGAAACAACGCCGGGACCCCAAAAGCCGCTTTTCCTGCCCTGCTGGAGGCAGAGCTGTGGCTGCCCTGCCCCGCTGCTGCTTCGAGTTTTCGCTACGCTGTAGCCCTGCTCGCCCTGCCTGCCTGGGCCTCCGTGGGGTTCTCCCATCTGGATACATCTCGCCTGCCACCCGGGATTTGCGTTCGTCCCTGCCGCTCCAGCCTGCTGTTCTAGCCTGCCGCTCTAGCCTGCCGTTCCAGCCTGCTGTTCCAGCCTGCTGTTCCTGAGAGTCCAAGATCGGCTGCCCAGGGGTTTGTGAAGCCTTTGTTCCATCCCTCCCGGGATCCCAAGGCGCGGGTGCCGCGTGTTTCTCAAGCTCGCTCCGGAGCGCCCCCTGCAGCCGCGGGGGAACCATCGCACCTGCCCTGCTCACCGGGAGCCGCCAGCGCCCCTGCCGGCTGCGAGCGGAACTGCACCCGAGGGGAAAGGGCCTGACAGCCGAGAAGGCTGGGACTGGGTTTGTGTTTGCTGTTACTGCCATAGTTGTTGTTTTGTTTGACTGGTTATATACATATACATATATATATATATATATATATATATATATATATAGTAAAGAACTGTTATTCCTATTTCCCACATCTTTGCCTAAAGGCCCTTGATTTCAAAATATAATAACTTGGAGGGAAAAGGGGTTATATCTGCCACTTCAAGGGGGGCTTCTGCCTTCCGTAGCAGACACCTGTCTTTCAAAACCGAGACAGATCTTGGCGCCCAATGTGGGGCCTGAGGGCATTAAGAGAGAGAGGTGAAAAAAGGAATAACAGTTCTTGGATAACTTTATTTTGTGTGCCAGATATAGGAACCTTGTTAGGCAGCACTATGTGGTCTAGTTTACCCTGGTTCGGGTGGCATGTGGCCGTAGCTATATTCTTCCCCTTTGCAGCTCCTTACTTGAATATGGGTCCTCTGACTAAGGCTACCATTGCTGTTATCCAGCTTGCTTTATGGGTCGAGAAGGTGAGGAATTCATGGGTTTTTAGCTTCCTCCGGAATGTGGGCACATGGATAAACGGCTATCACACACTGAGCACATGTTTTTGGGGTTATGTTAACAATGGTACCTTCTGTGAGGAAATGACACCAGGGGAAGTTTTCCCCCAACCCCTCAACCAGTTCTTCGGGCCCACCCCATCAATTTTCGAAGGGTTTAAATTCCCTCTGAATATTAACTATCTGCTGCTGATAGGCCTACTCTATTTAGCACTCAAGGATAAGTTGAGATTGGCTTGGATATCTACCCAGACACCAGCCCCAGAGACTAGAGATCCTGCCCCAGAACCTGACATGGCCCCAGAGAGTAGAGATCCTACCCCAGAGCCTGACACAGCCCCAGACACTAGAGACCCCGCCCCACAGACTGATACCGCCCAACAGTCCACCTCAGAAATGGACTACCCAAACTGGGTGGGGGTACTGGCAAAAGGAATGCAGGAGATGTGCCAAGAGATGGGTCAGGTGCGTCAGGGGATATGCCAGGAGATGGGCCAGGTGCGCAAGGAGATATGCCAATTGCTAAGGGAATACACCTCCTCAGCTGGTGAAAAACCCTCTCCCTGCCCCAAAGAGGGTGAGTCCGATGGTGCAGCAGTAGAACCCACGGATGTTACAACCGTCCAGGTTTCAGCTGAACCACAAGGACAACCACAGCCAGCAGCAGTCGCCCCTGTGCAAAGGAAGAAGTGTAAGACCAAATCAGTACGACCAATTAATGATGATGGGCAACCAGGGCCCTCACAACCAGCAGGAGAGCCAGAGCCAGAAATCATCACCGAGTCCCTGTCGTGCGACAGTCTCCGTGCTATGCGAAACGACATTGTGCGAAGGGGGCGTGAGCCTTATACCACCTGGTTGCTTCGGGTTTGGGACCTTATGGGCACAAGTGTGCAGCTGGATAGTGGTGAGGCAAGGTATCTGGGATCGGTGACCCAGGACCCAGGGGTGGACCAGATATTTGTGAGGGAGCCAGGGCCCCTTTCTCTCTGGGAGCGGCTCTTAAGGAGTGTGAGAGAAAGGTTCATTCACAAAGAAAGAATGCAGGAGTACCATCATAGAATGCAGTGGAAGACACCTCAGGAAGGGATCCAGCAGCTAAGAGAGGTGGCAATATTAGAGGTACTCTTTGGGAGGGATGGACAGCATGATAATGACCCCGATAAGGTCAGGTGCACAGGACAGATGATGTGGAACCTGGCAAGGCTAGGGCCATCGCAATACACCACCTTCATTGCAATGATTGATGCTGACAATATCCGAGAAACAGTGGGCTCTGTTGCCAACAAGCTCAGGAATTATGACAGCATGATCAATGGCCTGCTGAAAGCTCATGTCTCTGCTGTGGTCCAGGACCTCAAAGAGGAGATGAAGGAGATGAGGAAGGAAATGAGGGAGGAGATGAGGGAGGAGATGAGGAGGGTCAGTGTGGCACCAGTGCGAGTCACAGGCCCCCAAGTCAGAGCCTGTCGTCCCCCTGCTAGAGAGAGAGGGTACACCCCATGAGCTGAGCTGTGGTTTTTCCTGTGTGAGCATGGGGAAGACATGAGAAGGTGGGATGGGAAACCCACCTCTGTCCTGGCAGCGCGGGTGCGTGAACTCAAGGAGGGAGGCACTAACCGAGGGGGTTCCGCTAAGGTGAAAGTAGCCTCAGCCTCCCGTGACTGAGCTGCCAGGTATTACAGAAGGGAGGATGATATGTCGGATCTCCTTGAAGGTACCTCGAGCATGTACGCCCAGGGAAAGAATGATAACCAGGGCTAGAGGGGCCCTGCCTCTAGCCAGGAAGAGGCACGGGAGAACCGAGTTTTCTGGACGGTGTGGATCCGATGGCCTGGCACATCAGAGCCACAAAAATATGATGCATTGGTTGATACTGGGGCACAGTGTACTTTAATGCCATCGGGACATGTGGGGGCAGAACCTGTATCCATCGCTGGGGTGACCGGGGGATCACAGCAGTTGACCCTTTTGGAAGCTGAGGTGAGCCTGACTGGGAAGGAGTGGCAAAAGCATCCGATTGTGACCGGCCCAGAGGCCCCGTGTATTCTGGGCATAGACTTCCTCCGGAATGGCTATTACAAAGACCCAAAAGGACTCAGGTGGGCATTTGGGATTGCTGCTGTGGAGGCAGAGGGCATTAGGCAATTGAACACCCTGCCTTGACTATCTGAGAATCCTTCTGCAGTTGGGCTCCTGAAAGTGGAAGAGCAACGAGTGCCAATTGCCACCTCGACAGTGCACCGCCGGCAGTATCGGACAAATCGAGATGCTGTGATCCCCATCCACAAGATGATCCGCGAGCTGGAGAGCCAAGGGGTGGTCAGCAAGACCTACTCATGCTTCAACAGCCCCATCTGGCCTGCGTGCAAGTCTGACAGGGAATGGAGATTGACTGTGGACTATCGTGCCCTGAATGAAGTGACTCCACCGTTGAGCGCTGCCGTGCCAAACATGTTGGAGCTCCAGTACGAGCTGGAGTCCAAAGCAGCAAAGTGGTACGCCACTATTGACATTGCCAATGCATTCTTCTCCATTCCTCTGGCAGCAGAGTGCAGGCCTCAGTTTGCCTTCACCTGGAGGGGCATGCAGTACACCTGGAACCGACTGCCCCAGGGGTGGAAGCACAGTCCCACCATCTGTCATGGACTGATCCAGACTGCACTAGAAAAGGGTGAGGCTCCAGAACATCTGTAGTACATTGATGACATCATTGTGTGGGGGAACACCGCAGCCAAAGTGTTTGAGAAAGGAGAGAGAATAATTCAAATTCTCCTGCGAGCTGGTTTTGCCATCAAGAGCAAGGTCAAGGGACCTGCCCGAGAGATCCAGTTCCTGGGAGTAAAGTGGCAAGATGGATGGCGTCAGATTCCCACTGATGTCATCAATAAGATCACGGCAATGTCTCCACTGACCAACAAGAAGGAAACACAAGCTTTCCTAGGCGCTATAGGTTTCTGGAGGATGCACATTCCCAAGTACAGCCAGATCGTGAGTCCTCTCTACCTGGTTACCCGCAAGAAGAATGATTTCCACTGGGGCCCTGAACAGCAGCAAGCCTTCGCCCAGATCAAACAGGAAATTGCAAACGCTGTAGCCCTTGGCCCAGTCAGGACAGGACCAGAGGTGAAGAATGTGCTCTACTCTGCAGCCGGGAACAATGGTCTGTCCTGGAGCCTCTGGCAGAAGGTGCCTGGTGAGACTCAGGGCCGACCACTGGGATTCTGGAGCCGAAGCTATAGAGGATCTGAAGCCAACTACACTCCCACAGAGAAGGAAATCCTGGCAGCTTATGAAGGAGTCCAGGCTGCCTCAGAAGTAATCGGCACAGAGGCACAACTCCTCCTGGCACCCTGACTACCGGTGCTGGGGTGGATGTTCAAAGGAAAGGTTCCTTCAACGCATCATGCCACTGACGCTACTTGGAGCAAATGGATCGCCCTCATCACGCAGCACGCCCGAATTGGAAACCCAAGTCGCCCTGGGATCTTGGAAATAATTACGAACTGGCCGGAAGGTGAGACTTTTGGGTTATCTTCTGAAGAAGAAGAGGAGCAGGTGACACGTGCCGAAGAAGCCCCACCATATAACGAGCTACCAGAGAGTGAAAGACAATATGCCCTCTTCACTGATGGTTCCTGCCAAATTGTAGGCACTAGCCAGAAATGAAAAGCCGCTGTATGGAGCCCCACACGACAAGTTGCACAGGCTACTGAAGAAGAAGGTGGATCAAGCCAATTTGCTGAGCTCAAAGCTGTCCAATTAGCTCTGGACATAGCTGAAAGAGAGAAGTGGCCAAAGCTCTACCTCTACACTGATTCATGGATGGTAGCCAATGCTCTGTGGGGTTGGCTGGAAAGGTGGAATAAGGCAAACTGGCAGCGCAGGGGAAAACCAATCTGCGCTGCTGAAGAGTGGAAAGACATTGCCACTCGGGTAGAGAAGCTATCCATGAAGGTCCGTCATGTAGATGCTCACATCCCCAAGAGCCAGGCTAATGAAGAACATCGTAACAACAAACAGGTAGATCAGGCTGCGAAAATAGAGGCGTCCCAGATAGACTTGGATTGGCAACATAAAGGAGAACTGTTCCTAGCTCGATGGGCCCATGATGCCTCAGGTCATCAGGGCAGAGATGCCACCTATAAGTGGGCACGAGACCGAGGGGTGGATCTAACCATGGACAGTATCTCCCAGGTTATCCATGATTGTGAGACATGCGCTGCGATCAAGCAGGCCAAGCGGGTGAAGTCCCTGTGGTATGGTGGGCGATGGTCCAAATACAAGTATGGGGAGGCCTGGCAGATTGATTCCATCACACTGCCTCAAACATGCCAAGGCAAGCGCTATGTGCTCACAATGGTAGAAGCCACCACAGGATGGCTGGAGACCTACCCTGTGCCTCACGCTACTGCCTGAAACACCACCCTGGGCCTTGAAAAGCAAGTCCTTTGGAGGCATGGCACCCCTGAGAGAATCGAGTCTGACAATGGGACTCATTTCAAGAACAGCCTTATAAACACCTGGGCTAGATAACATGACATTGAGTGGGTGTACCACATCCCTTACCACGCACCAGCAGCTGGGAAGGTTGAGCGGTGTAATGGATTGCTTAAAACCACCTTGAAGGCACTGGGTGGGGGGACTTTCAAAAACTGGGAGATGCATTTAGCAAGAGCCACCTGGTTAGTTAACACCCGAGGCTCCACCAGCCGAGCAGGCCCTGCCCAATCCGAACCCCTACAAACAACAGACGGGGATAAGGTTCCTGTGGTGCACGTGAGAGGTATGCTTGGAAAAACTGTTTGGGTAAAGTCTGCCTTGAGCAAAGACAAACCCATCTGTGGGGTCGTTTTTGCTCAGGGACCAGGTTGCACCTGGTGGGTGATGCAAAAGGATGGAGAGACCCGATGCTTACCTCAAGGGGACCTTGTTTTAGGGTGAACTACCCATGGCTCTGTACTTGTATCACTATCAGCATGTATATTTGTATATAATTCGGGTGATGCATGTATTTATATGGTTAAAAAAGGTTAAGTTTCATGTAACATGTTAGTATGGGAAAAAATTCGGGGTGGATAATGTTGGGGTTTTAGTTTAGTCTTAGTTTTTTTCTGTTAAAGGAATTTTCTCCCATATGCATGTTGCTAGGGGACAAATAGCTGTACTTAAGAAAGACAAAAAGGGGAGTGAGGTGGGCCTGGCTACTCCTTTGTCTACACCTGGGTGTGGGGGCAGTTCGCTCTGAGAGTCCCGAGAGAGAAGCTGCAGAGAAAGGAGCTGCTGCTTCTTTCTTTTTTGGCCGCTCTTTCTTCCTGCTGGAAACAACGCCGGGACCCCAAAAGCCGCTTTTCCTGCCCTGCTGGAGGCAGAGCTGTGGCTGCCCTGCCCCGCTGCTGCTTCGAGTTTTCGCTACGCTGTAGCCCTGCTCGCCCTGCCTGCCTGGGCCTCCGTGGGGTTCTCCCATCTGGATACATCTCGCCTGCCACCCGGGATTTGCGTTCGTCCCTGCCGCTCCAGCCTGCTGTTCTAGCCTGCCGCTCTAGCCTGCCGTTCCAGCCTGCTGTTCCAGCCTGCTGTTCCTGAGAGTCCAAGATCGGCTGCCCAGGGGTTTGTGAAGCCTTTGTTCCATCCCTCCCGGGATCCCAAGGCGCGGGTGCCGCGTGTTTCTCAAGCTCGCTCCGGAGCGCCCCCTGCAGCCGCGGGGGAACCATCGCACCTGCCCTGCTCACCGGGAGCCGCCAGCGCCCCTGCCGGCTGCGAGCGGAACTGCACCCGAGGGGAAAGGGCCTGACAGCCGAGAAGGCTGGGACTGGGTTTGTGTTTGCTGTTACTGCCATAGTTGTTGTTTTGTTTGACTGGTTATATACATATACATATATATATATATATATATATAGTAAAGAACTGTTATTCCTATTTCCCACATCTTTGCCTAAAGGCCCTTGATTTCAAAATATAATAACTTGGAGGGAAAAGGGGTTATATCTGCCACTTCAAGGGGGGCTTCTGCCTTCCTTAGCAGACACCTGTCTTTCAAAACCGAGACAGCAGCATAGAGTGTTTGTGTTCTTTGTATTCCTGTGTGGTGTTTTCATTGTAATTTAGCTTAAGATTAGCTGAGTTTAATCTTCCAATCATATCAGTTACATTAATGATTTCTTTATGATAACATAAAATTAACATGATGCACTTTTCTTCAAAGGCATGACCAAGGTTAAAGTAGGCAAGGAAGATTCTTCATCTGCTGAATTCGTAGAAAAAAGAAGAGCAGCATTAGAAAGGTACTGTATGTATCTAACTAAAACTTGTTTAGCATCAAAAGGAATTTTAATTTACTACATGGGGTTTGTAACTGGGATCTGAACCATCTGTACTTAGGTGGATTCTGGAGTCTGTATGCAGCTTCACAATTTTTGTGTAGAAATGGAATACTTTCCGTTAATAATAGGAAATATATGGGGAAAATTATAGTTACCTGTTTTCAAACAGGTCACTTGTTAAAATTGATGTTGCAGAGATCGGGTAAGAAAAACTTTTTTCAACTTACTTGAACATTGTAATTTTAAGGCGTTAAATCACTTCAGTGAAGCTATTTTATATAAAATTGACTGTTGGGCGGGGGAAGGATGAAAGAAACCTTTAGTCAGTTGAAGCTATAGAATAGTGGAATCATAGAATGGTTGGAAGGGACCTTAAAGATCATCAAGTTCCACCCTCCCTGCCATGAGCAGGGACACCTTCCACTAGACCAGGTTGCTCGAAGCCCCATCCAGCCTGGCCTTGAACACCTCCAGGGATGGGGCATTGTCGTGAGGAGAGTGGGAGCTTCAGACAAAGTTTATTAGAGAAACCTTTCTGTTGAGTCACAAGGTACAGAAAGGATCCCCTTGCGTTCTAAACTCCTCAGAGAGGAGTCTGGGTGTGGCTGGATCCAATCCTAGTCCCAGACCTGGTCAACGGTTTATGTCTAAAAGATTGTATAGGTGTAATTGAACCTTTATACAACTTTGTTCCACAGGATTAAGGACACCAAACCAGATATATTTATATAAAAATCATTCATTTATTATGATAATGTTTAGACAAAAGATCTTAATCAGAATTATTTACTACACAGTATAGGTAGCTATAACTACTAGTATAGTATAGTGCAGTATTTTTAAAGCAATATTAAAGCAATTATATTAAAGCTAGCAAAAATAATTATTAAATGGAGATTGATGTTGCTCACCCATACCTAGGGACTGTGGGCAAATCTCTTTCACTCACCCTCGAGGAGTAACCTTGAGGGATGCCCCTACTCAAGGGACGAATCTCCACGCACAGTCCAAGAAGAGGTATATTAAAAGACCCTGTCGTAAAAAGTGGGATTGGGCTTTTATAGTATAAAGTACTGGACTGTCAGTCATTAGTCTCCAGGCCATCTGTGTCAGCTCAGAAACTTTAGATAAGTTTTCAGTAGTATCACTTGTTTGCTCTTTTATCAGGTACTTTGCCAGGTCTGCCATATCTTCACTATCAGGATGTTTAACTTTGGAATTTATGAGTCAGGCTAGTTTCAGCATTCTTCAACACCAAAAGCAGCATGAACCCCCTTCTCCATTCACCACAGTTAGCTTTGCAAAAAGGGTATTATTTGAATTATTTAGCTCCCACTCCAGGCAGAGCATCCTGCTACAGGGGCTTCCATAAAAGTCCAGTCTCTCACAAATGGGCAGTTCTTCATTTTCCCAATCCTGCCTTTCCCTTTGTAGCGGGTTCAGTTTGTGAACCGGGCAGAAACACCAATTAAATGTAGTGGTTTGGTTCAAAATATCCATTGCTTACTTATTTTCATTCTGTGAGATAAGAATTAGGAGAAAACAAAGCAGGCACAAAACTTGAAAGAATATAAAGAAGTTTATTAACAGACCTAAAAGAAAGAAAAAAAGTCAGACTAAAGCTTCAGAGCACTTCTCCTTCCCCCACCTTTCTCCCTTCTCCCACTGACAATGTAAAAAGACAACCCTTGAGATGTTCAGTCTGTTTACCACTTCCATAATAACCTTGTTCAGTCCATTTAGAAAGAGAAGTCTCTTCTTGCTCGTGCTATGAAAACATTATCACAACGAGACAGCCGCCCACTTCCAAATATTGTTCAGTTCATTTAGGAAGAGGAGTCTCTCTGCCTGCGTGTGAGTCCTTTCCCCCAACTTGCAGCTTTTCCCACAACTGCTTTCGAGGGTCCACTCTTGAAGTTTTTTGGGGTACAATTTTAAGGTTGAGCCATTCAGAAACAAAAACAGAGGCCCTTCTCCTTCCCTGGGAGCAAAGGGTCTTCATCATCTTCATTGTTAAGACTATCTCTGGGAACATCTCCAGGGATTGAGGTTTTCTCCTTTCCCGTTTGGAGCAAAAGTCCTCATCTGGTTCATCTCTCCCTGTCCAAACTTCTCATGAAATTACAGCTGCGTCAGCATCTGCCTATCTCGGCGCAGGTGCTTTTGCTTACGAGCTGAACAGTCCACCCCCCATATCTTCATGAAATTACAACAGGATACTCTGATATATCATAGCTTTACAACAGACTTTCAGCTTTAAGCATCTCCTCTCTCTCTTCCCTCAGGTTTTCAGATCTTCACAGCAATAAAAAGGGTTAATCTCACCTCGGCCTTGCAGCTTTGCAGCTGGAATGTTGAATGTTTCTTATCGCAGTGGAGAGGGGGGAGAGCCGAGCCGCTCCGGCTGCCCACGGCAAGGCAGTGGGGGGGGGGTTCCATGGCTGGAACAGGTCCATGGCTTCAGGATGGCCGTGGCCCGGCCCGGCCTGGCCCAAGCAGGGCCTGGCCGGGCCCGCTGGCCCCCACTCGGGGCCCGCAGCCACCTGTCCCAGCACCGGAAACGAGAGACAGCTTGGAGGGGGAGTTTGCCTATTCTTAAATGTGGATCACAGAGGTGGTCCCAACTTTAAGTGGCTTAAAGACTTGTCCATATTCAAACTGGCCGCTGATAGGTTCTATCAGTTCCCAGAGGAAACTGTAAGCACCCCTTAGCAAGGACGTCCCTTCCGGGACTATGCTTGCTAACCTATGACACGTGTCAAGCTTCTTAAGTGGCTTAAAAAAGTTGCCAATATTCAAACTAGCCAGTTGTTTGGTTCTATTGGGTCTAGAGGAAGCTGTAAGCACCTCTTTGCAAAGAATCACTTCTGTGGCTGATGGAGCCCTCTTTAACTAAAAGCCCAAACTATGCTAAACAGTGACACCCTTCTGTGACTTGGGTGATGTAGCTGGAACACTCCCTGATGAAGACAGGCAAAATAATAGTTTAGTACCTCATCCTTCTCCATGTTCATGGTAACCAAATTTCGCATTTCCTTCCAGAGAGGGTCTACTTTTTCCCTATTCCTTTTATCACCAGTATACCTACAGAAGCTTTTCTTGTTGCCCTTCATGTCCCTGGACAGATTTCATTCTATCAGGGTTTAGCTTTCCTAACCTAACCCTTGGCTGCTCAGACAATCCCTCTGAATTTCTCCCAGGCTACCTGTCCTTGCTTCCATTCTCTCTAGGCTTCCTTTTCATGTTTGAATTTGTCCAGGAGCTCCTTGTTCAGCCATGCAGGCCTCCTGGCATTTTTGTTTGACTTCGTCTTTGTTGGGATGCATCACTCCTGAGCTTGGAGGAGGTGATCCTTGAATATTAACCAGCTTTCTTGGGCTTCTCTTCCCTCCAGGTCTTTATCCCATGGTACTCTACCAAGAAAATTCCTGAAGAGGCCAAAGTCTGCTCTCCTGTATAACAGCCTTCTGATGACTTATCGTGCATTAGCATAACTAGCTATGTTTTGATGTAAGAGATAGCAGATCTCTGACATCCAGAAGTGGCATACAACTGGTATTGTTCACATATTTTTGCTGTGGAAAGGTGTTACAAGACTAGATTAGATCACTCAGATCTGATCTAGTAGTTAGTTTATTGAGTTCTAATCAGTAAATGTAGGTATGTAAGATATTTAATGAGTACAAATGGATTAGCACTCAATGCTCTATGATCTACTACACTTAAAATTAGTATGGGATACAAAGACCATTGTGTAATCTTACTCTATGTATCTAAATGTTACATGCATGCAAAAAACGTCACTTCGCAACCCATTGATGCCTGGTGTCAGGTAGGGGATCTCTTAGCCTTGAGGGGTAACCGTGAGAGGCATCTCCACTCGAGGGGAGATCACTGTTACACAGCCAGCTGCTATGGAGGGAGAGCTCAACGGACCCTGATGGCTGCACATATTGGTAGCGTCAAGTGGTTGACTCGTAGTCAGATTTTGTGCTGTGTTCATGCAGTTTCAGGCACTTATCAGCCCTGTTTCCAGCTAATCCAGTTTTGTGGCTTTGGTGCAGTAGGATTAACTTTGGATAGGCCTACTTGTTGAGCATCTGCCTGCACCAAAGTCCAGTTAGTTCAAACAGGAAAAGTGTACCCATCATATTCTCCACCCTGTGACTACAGTCAATCCATTTTACTTCCCAGAGTAGTGGTATGGTCATTTCTTGCCTCTGTGCCATAAATAAAGGGTGCTAAAGACATCACCTTTTTGATAGGCTGGTAAATAAATTAAAATATCAGATTCTCTGATTCTTTAATATCAACATGGGCACTCATAGCTATTATACATTGGGATAAGCTCTGCAATTTGATATATAAACAAAGGGTTAACAATAACCACAAAAATACAAAGATTAACAAGACTACAATGGGGTCTAACATCAAATTCAAAGCTCCAGTTGCTGTTGGTGACCATCCAAGTAGAGTTTCCCACCAGTGATGTTCTCCACTATCTTCACTCTTTCTAGGACATGGTGTATCTTATCTGTGCCGTGATGGACAGTAATTAGGGTTCTTTGTCCTTTTTTTTGAACTCATTTTAGCAATTGACACAGGTCTTCCTGCTGCCACGGATTTCTTACCAATGTGAGATTGATTCCAATAGGGGTAGGTAATAAATCTTGATACAATGTATAGTTAGATTGTAACGGTTGCTAGGTTGTGACAAGAGCTGAATGCTTAATGGCATCCCATAATTTCACTAAAATTGAAAATGCAGATATTTGCATATCTACAGTGGTGTTGTCTATAAATAGAAAATAACAAAGGGTTCTATCCTGCTTTAACCCTAGCTGGCAACTAAGCACCACACAGCCACTAACTCACTCTTCCCTGGTGGGATAGGGGAGAGAATCAGAAGAGTAAAAGGGAGAAAATTCATGGGTTGAGATAAAGATAGTTTAATAGGTAAAGCAAAAGCCACACACACATCAAAGCAAAACAAGGAATTCATTCACTGCTTCCCATGGGCAGGCAGGTGTTCAGCCAGCTTCAAGAAAGCAGGACTCCATCACACCTAATGGTGACTTGGGAAGACAAGCACTGTAACTCTGAATGTGCCCCCTTCCTTCTTCTTTCCCCAGATTTATATGATGAGCATGACATCATATCATATGGAACTTTCCTTTGGTCCACCAGGATCAACTGTCTTGGCTGTGTCCCCTCCCAACTTCCTGTGCACCCCCAGCCTACTCACTGGTGGTGATGCCTTAAAGAACCTAGAAATAAAACAACACACTTTTGAGATAATATTATTATAGGATGTAATATAAAGGCTGGTCTTTATCGGAGGCCTCCAAGGGGCAGATATGGAAAATACCCAAAATACCCACCCCCGGATGGGGTGAATAGAGTTTTATAAGTTCAGCAAATTAGCATAATTGACAAAAATCACCAATTAGGAGCACAAATGGTAAGGCAATTCCCCCCAGTTCAACCCTCTCTGAATCCCACCCCCCCTTTATATAGGGACTAAACATTGTTTATAAAAATGTATCTTGAAGAGCTGTTTTCATTCTTGGTTCCCAGGAAGAACCAAGGTAGGATAGTGTTGGGGTCTCCCCCCCTGCCATGTGGTCCTGGAAAAGGGGCCCTGGGGGGGAGACATGGGGTTTCCCTAGCCCCTGGTCAGCCTCGCTCCCCATTGGTTGTTTTGTGTTCCCCTGAGCGGGCAGGGACCCTCGAGTCCCGTGATTGCAACAGTTGCTCGGCAGAACCCGGCCATGCGGCTGGAGGAATAAACATCTCTGAAACATCTATCAAGAATCAGTCCATATATATTTCTTTTCCACGGGCCTCGTTGATTTGATACGTGTGTTGCAGTAATCCGCACTGTAACAGGATAGGAGCTTTGTACCCCCCGGAGCTTGGAGCTCTGGAATGTGTTTTGTCCTTTTGCCTATCAGGGTAGTGAAAAGGTAGGGAAAAGTACTTGGACTCAGGGTTGGCAGGCAGGCAGCTATGAATACAATAATAGGCTACAGAGCTACAAATATGTGTGTAAAGAATATAGAAAATATAAAAGCAAAAATCATTCTGGCAACAGTGGGGATGGTGTGAGAAGCAGAAAAGGCCTTGGCTCTGTGTAAGCCCTGCTCAACAATAAGGAAAACATCTATTATCAACACAGTTTCCAGCACAAATCCAAAATATAGCCCCATACAAGATAGTGTAAAGAAAATTAACTGTATCCCAGTCAAAACCAGCACATTCTCTCATACAAACACATCTATTTCCAACATATACCAGTACAGTTTAAGGACTTCATCAGGATGTATTTCAAAATAACAAACATTTTGTTCAGTGTCAAGACAAATGTCTTGGGCCTTAATGGTGTTGCTTTCACAAATAAATCCTTGTTGTTTCTGTAAAACACATGTCAACATCATCAGTGTGACATTTGTTCCCATTTTGTTGGTCCCATACTCTCTGTCCAAACAGATATAGTTCCATGGTGATTTACTCCTAGTGCAAGGATTGGGTATATAGTATTGTCATAGTTTAGCAAAGCATAGTCCCAGAAGTGATGTTCTTGCAAAGGGGTGCTTACAGCATCCTCTATGACCTAACAGAACCTATCAGATGGCCAGTTTGAATATGGACAATTCTTTAAACCACTTAAAGTTGTGACCGCCTCTGTGATGCACACTTAAGAATAGAAACCCTGAGGCAGAGGCTCCTCTCTCTCGTTTCTGGTGCTGGGACAGGTGGCTGCGGGCCCCGTGTGGGGGCCAGCGGGCCTGGCCCAGGCCCTGCTCGGGCCAGGCCGGGCCAGGCCACAGCCATCCTGGAGCCGATGGGCCCTGTTCCACTCGCTGAACCCCCCCCCCCCCCCCCCCCCCCCCCCCAGCGCTGCTGTGGGCAGCTGGAGCGGCTCGGCTCCCCCCTCCCTCCACTGTGATAAGCCACATTCCAGCTGCAAGGCCTAGGTGAGATTTACCCTTTTAGTGCTGTGAAGAGCTGAAAACCTGAGGGAAGAGAGAGAAGTACCCATTGTAATTTCATGAAGATATGGGGGGTGGAGTGTTCAGTTCAACTTGTAAGCAAAAGCACCTGCGCTGAGATAGGCAGATGCTGACGCAGCTGTAATTTCATGAGAAGTTGAACGGGGAGAGATGGAAGCGATGAGGACTTTTGCTCCAAATGGGAAAGGAGAAAACCTCAGTTCCTAGAGATGCTCCCAAAGATTTCTTAGAGATGAAATGCTCCCAGAGATGGGTGAAGAGAACTTTTGTTTCTGAACGGCTCAACCTTAAAATTGCACCCCAAAAAACTTCAAGAGTGGACCCTCGAAAGCATTTGTGGGAAAACCTGCAAGTTGGGGGAAGGGACTCATGCAAGCAGAGAGACTCCTCTTCCTAAATGGACTGAACAAGGTTGTTATGGAAGTGATAAACAGACTGAACATCTCAAGGGTTGTCTTTTTACATTGTCAGTGGGAGAAGGGAGGAAGGTGGGGGGAGGAGAAGAGTTCTGAAGGTGTGGTATGATTTTTTTTTTTCTTCTTTTAGGTCTGTTAATAAACTTCTTTATATTCTTTCAAGATTGGTGCCTGCTTTGCATTTCTCCTAATTCTTATCTCACAGAAAATAAACAGTAATAAGTATTTTGGACCAAACCACTATAAGTATATACCAAAGCATTGTGTATTTATAAAAACAAAAGCTATGTCTTTACTTTTGGTAGGGTCATAAGTGAGGTTGATTAGATACCACTAAGACTGGAAATCCTTTTCAAATTGAGTTGCATTTTCCCAAAGTAACTTTTGAATCTCAGTGGGTAATGTGCCCTCATTGCCTTCCTTTATAATTGATGCTATAGTTGATTGCACCCATAAGTGAGCTTGCATACTGGTAAGAGCTAGAGAAACATTCTTCTGGGTGATGCCAAGTGTGTCTACAACTAGTTGGTGATCCTTCTCATTCATTCTTTCCCATTTAGGCAATATATCAGCTAAGAGCCATTGACTAGTTCCTAGTGCCAGCAAAGATCTTAACAGATGTTCCAATTTATATGAATCACTTGTTTCCAAGCTTAATTTGTTTGCCAAAACTTCAGCATCTATGCTGTTTAATACTCCTAATCCTGTTCCCAGGATGCCAATCACATCTCTCCTTGTTTGTTTTGTAGAGGTGATGGTTTGCTCATGCAACCATGCTGACCACCCTGTATGGGATGTATTTAGGAATGGTGATCAGGTGGGTTTAATTGCAGAGATATTAACCTGCATTGATAGTTCCACTTACTTGAGGAACCATGATGGATTAAACAGCACTTGTTGCTACTCTGTATATTTAATAGCATAGAGTCCAACTTCAGAAACCTGTGGGGATAAGGTTTCAACAGTCTTATCAGGGGTCTCAGAGATAGTAGGATGCATTGTGGACAGATTGTTCTTTTTTTTCTATCTGATTCACCATTTTTATAGTTAAAAGGGTGTTTCTGTTTGTGTAGTCTAATAAAGATGGTTCTGCATTGTGGGACAAAAAAGTGACAGTTCCCTTCCACCTTTTCAGATTTTAGCCACTTACTGTATTGTTGACTAATGATTGGCTTTGTTAATTTTTTTGTTGCATTACCCAATATTCCTGTATTTCCAACAATCTTAAATGTATGATTTAGACAGTACCGCAGTTACCATATTGATTAGTACAAATAAAAGAATTGTGAGCTTCCACCCCATGCGTTGGACTTGTCAATGTATAAACTGGATCTGATTCATATTGGAGATGGTTAGTCTTGTGGCAAAGATAAGTATTCTTCCAGTGTTTGACCATCTTCAGGGAAGGTGTTTTGATATTGTCACCGGTTCTGTTCCTGGAAAGGGAAATAAAAATAACACAAGTCTCATCAGGGAGACTGGACTGGATACCCTTTCTAGTGAGTGCCTAGGGTATATCCACCCAGAGCTAATATGATGCTTTTGTTTTGTACAGTGCTTGCCAAATGGTAGCAGCAGCTTGTCCAACAATTCAGCAAGAGCTGCATGAGTTATAGTGGGTGAATGTTTATAGCCATGAGGAAGTCTGTTAAAAATAAATTGTATCCTATGGTAGGTTGTTGGAGGTAAGGATTGTTCTTTATTTTTTTCTTTTTCTCTCAGGGAATTTTTTCCCCATCTGTTGCCTCAGAGATAATAACTACTGGTACTTAATAGAGACAAAAGAAGTGGCTAAGGTGAGGGGAAGGGTGCAGCTGACTCTTGTAGCTTAGGGGCTTTCTTTTGGAAGGGCAGAGATACCTCGAGATTTTGGCTGGGGGGTGAGGAGCTGGGCTCGGCTCCTTTCTGTCTTGCTCTCGGGATAGAAGGAGAGACAGGCTGTGGTTTCTGTGGGAAGAATTCGCCACCAATGTGGAGTCCCATCTCCTACTGCCTTCTCCTACCGTGAGCGAGGCTCTGCTCGTAAGAGCCGCTGTTGCACTGGGACCTTATTAACACCCTACCTCACTGGAAAGGACCCTCACCATCTACTCGGGTGCCTCAGGGGAAAACTCAAGACCCCGAGCCCCCTCCAAGGGAGCGTCTCCCGGCTGCCTTCGGGAGCCCGGCTGCTGCTGCCCAGCCCCACCATTTTTTCTGCCATTGCTCCAGGTTTTTCGCTACACTGTAACTGAGCATCCCGTGCCTGCTGGGGCACCCCCCGGCTCCTGCTACAGCTGCAGAGTTTCTGCTACATGTCGTTTGCTACCCTGGGTATGCCTGCCTCTGCCATTCCAGCTGCTGCTCTGAGGTTCCTGCTACAGCTCCTTTCGCTATCCAGAGGGGCACCAGGACCAACTGCTCCTGTAAGGTTGTAAAGAAAGCTGGTGCCCCTGCCATTAACCTAATGGAGAAGGCAGCTGAGCTTGCGCCACAGCGCCCCCTGCAGTCACAGGGGGAATCATCGCACCTACCCTGCCAGCTAGCCCGTAACTACACCAAAGGGGAAAGGGCTTGACAGCCGAGAGAAGGCTGTTACTGGGTTTCTGGTTTTGTTTGTTGTTGCTGTCATTTTTGTTGCTTGTTTGCCTTGTTATCCATATACAGACTAGTAAAGAACTGTTATTCCTTTTCCCATATCTTTGCCTGAAAGCCCCTTAATTTCATAGTTATAATAATTTGGAGGGAAAGGGGTCATGCTCTCCATTTCAAGGGAGGTTCCCACCTTCCTTGGCAGACATCTGTCTTTCAAACCAAGACATAGGTAAAAGCAAATCTTTCCTTATGTTCCTCCTGTAGCAGCACCATAAAGAATGCATCTTTTACATCTGGTACTGCCACTGAGGGGTGAACAGCTGCCTGAAGGGTGACAGTTAATGTAGCAATGTTCAGGATGGCAGTCATGAGAGTGTTACCAAAAATTCAGTAAAATAAAAAAACTCCTTAACACCAATGTAGCATTTAAAAGCAGGCATTCTTTACTCGGCTGGATGAATGAGGGGATAGCTCCTCCTAAATTCATGCATGCTGACTACAGGAAAGTTTCTGTTTATATAATGTATTTTACATACATATTCATTGATTTGCCCAGAATAAACATACATATAATAATCATTTCCCCAAAATCATTAACATCTGAGTCAAGAGGTATTGCAGAAAAAGACATCCTTAAAATCGAGCACCATGAACCATTTTTATGCCCTTTTCAGTGCTGTCAAGAGTGTGTACGGATTAGCTACTATTAGATGAATATCAGGTACTTTTTATTAATGGCCCTTAAATCTTGTACTAATCTATATTCCCCATTTTGCTTTTTAACTGGTAATATTGGTGTGTTGTATTCTGATTCACACTCTTTTAATAACCTATACTCTAAAAATCTTTCTATAAGCTTCTCCAACTTTTTCCTTGCCTCCTAAATAGGATATTGTTTTTGCTTTACCAGTCTGGCTTCAGGTTTGAGAGTAATCCTCACTGGTTTGGCCACCTTTGATCATCCAGGCATCTCAGTTGCCCACACCAGTGGGGTTACAGCATTCTCTACCTCCTTTGGGATTTTTTCCAACTCATTTGATTCCTGTAACATAAATATCTTTGCCCTGACAGTTTTGGGTTCTGATATTTGAATTTGTATTTCCCCATCCCAGAAAGTTATTTGAGCATCCAATTTTCCCAATAAATCTCTCCCCAACAAGGGGATTGGGCATTCAGGCATATATAATTTGGTGTGCCCTCCACTGTTTTCTTAATTTAAATAGTAATGGTTGTAAAAAAGGCCTGTTCTCTTTCCTCTCTGTCATACCCATAACACTTACAATTTCCAAGCTAAGTTTTCCTCTGTATGTATTCAGTGCTGAATAATTTGCTTCTGTATCAATTTAAAAACTGCACCTTTTCATACCCCAGCAATAATGTAACCAGGGGATCAGCTGACGATGATTCCCCTGCTCCCCTTCAGGGGAATCCTTCATTTTCACTTAAGGTCTTGAGCTTGATGGTTTGAAGAACCAGGTTTAGGTTTCCTGTCTGATTTCCCCTGGCTTGGGGACACTCCCTTTTCCAATGTCCCCTTTCTTTACAAATTACCAAAGTATTCTTCAGCCACCAACTATTAAAATATTCAACCAATTGTTTCTAAGTGAGGGTGTCCTGAGTCCTAATTTTGGTTTCAAATACTTTAGCAACTCTATTTGGATCTTCCCTATAAACTCCTGCCACCTGTCTCCATGACATTAAATCCACTATTAAAAATGGGGTTACTGGACCATGATTCCTGACCGCCTGCTGTGGGGGAGCCATAAGGACTTCCCTGGCATCTCCCCCAACATTTCCTTTCTGCCTTCTAGTGTATCCTGCAATCAGACTAAAATCCTCGGATCCCCTAAAACATTCTCTCCATTCCAGTCCACTTTCCCACAACCTACCCATAGGTTTAAACATCTTTCCCAGTGATTCATCATTCCCCTCCTCCATTCTTTGCCACAGAGTAACCATCAGCTCTAAATTCTCCTCCTCTTCTCACCCGCACTTTAAAAACTTCTGTCCTATGCTGCACGCAGAACAACATCACTTCAACCCTTTCCCTTTCTTTTCCTTTTCAAATGTTAAAATTAATGGATCTTGAAGGGTCCTCCCACATTCCTCTTGCCACTCTGGATGATTTCTTAGGGTGAAAAACTAGTCAACATAAGGAACTTCATCCCACTTATTCTCCCTTCTACAAAACAACATTAATTGCAATATGCGATTATACTGTAATGTTCCATCCTTATGCCACTTCTCTTGATCTTCCAATGTGTAAAGTGGTCGCCACTGATTACAATATTGTCCTTGCTGAAAGCCACTTTTGCATGCCTTATTTCTGTGCTTAAAGTTTCACAGAAACAGTAGAAATTGAATTACCCTTTTAGTATCATGGGGAAAGTGGGCAGAAAAGCAATTTGCCTTTTTTTTTTAATTCATTGAAGTTTATGCCTTAGAATAGTGAACTTAAGTACTACAAGCCTGACAGGTGTCTTCAAGCATGCCTGGTGTTGTCTTCGGTGAAAATGTTAGTTATCACCCTTGCAGTAAGTGCTATTTTCTAGTAGAAAAGTTCAAAAGGAAAAGCTCTTTGCCAGGTCAACTAGTACTTGCTACTGACTATCAGTACAGGCAAGGAAAAGTTGAGCAATCTAATGTATGAAATAGTTTCACTGCAACTCTTAGCTTCTTTAGGAAGAAAAGTATAGATCTGGTGGCCATATCTAATGGAGGATGGAGACAATACATTGTGTTTACAATATCGATGTACTCAAACTTTCCGTTAAGTCCCAGTCTATATAACTTTCTAGGACAGTTTCCAAGCAATTTGTGCCTGTAATGGGGCAGTTTTGGTAATTTACAGCTGAGGCTTGAGCAAAACTAAAGCTCTGCAAAAAATACAAATACTGTTAATGATGTTCTGTTGTCGGCAATTGAATCACAGACTCAGACCGGCAGGGAATGTGAAAAACAAGGTCCACTTTTTGTAGAATTTAAAAAAAAACAGTTGAATAAAAGGGACAATTAGGAGACAATAGCAAAAAGGGTATTATGGCCGGGTACTTTGGCAGAGAGCCAAAAGCACACCTCTACATTCAAACGATCATCTTTAAAAGTACATCTCTTATTGCATATTCATCACAATAATGCATGATTCATAAATTCTTTGGAGTTTCTATGTATCATCCCATCAGCCTTATCTTCCTCCTTGGCTCCATTCCGTCTCTGCTCCCTCCATAAATTCTTCTCCCTGGTTTCTGGTTTTCTTCTTCTCCGATATACTCCAGGAATGTGAAGACTTTCTCTGCCTATCTTTTCTAAATTGACTACATAAACAATAGACATTCTATATCATGTATTACATTACAGAACCTAGGTAAAGTTTTTCTAACATTAAGGAACATGCAAAAAGCCATGTAGCGGGTTCGGTTCATAACCGGGTGGAAACACCAATTTAGTGTAGTGGTTTGGTCCAAAATACTCATTATTGTTTATCTTCTGTGAGATAAGAATTAGGAGAAATGCAAAGCAGGCACCAAACTTGAAAGAATATAAAGAAGTTTATTAACAGACCCAAAAGAAGAGAAAAAAAAATCATACCACATATTCAGAACACTTCTCCTCCCCCCCACCTTTCTCCCTTCTCCCACTGACAATGTAAAAAGACAACCCTTGAGATGTTCAGTCTGTTTACTACTTCCATAATAACCTTGTTCAGTCCATTTAGAAAGAGAAGTCTCTTCTTGCTCGTGCTATGAAAACATTATCACAATGAGACAGCCGCCCACTTCCAAATATTGTTCAGTCCATTTAGGAAGAGGAGTCTCTCTGCTCGCATGTGAGTCCCTTCCCCCCCCCCGACTTGCAGCTTTTCCCGCAACTGCTTTCAAGGGTCCACTCTTGAAGTTTTTCGGGTACAATTTTAAGGTTGAGCCGTTCAGGAACAAAAACAGAGGCACTTCTCCTTCCCGGGGAGCAAAGGGTCTTCATCATCTTCATTGTTAGGACTATCTCTGGGAGTATCTCTAGGAACTGAGGTTTTCTCCTTTCCCATTTGGAGCAAAAGTCCTCATCTGGTCCATCTCTCCCTGTCCAAACTTCTCATGAAATTACAGCTGCGTCAGCATCTGCCTATCTCAGCGCAGGTGCTTTTGCTTATGAGTTGAACACTCCACCCCCCATATCTTCATGAAATTACAATGGGTACTCTGACATATCATAGCTTCGCAACAATACTTCAGCTTTAAGCATCTCCTCTTTCTCTTCCCTCAGGTTTTCAGCTCTTCACAGCAATAAAAGGGTTAATCTCACCTCGGCCTTGCAGCTGTGTGGCTTATCGCTGTTGGTCACCTGACCTCTGCCGGACAGTGGTGCCGCGTTTGCTGAAATCTTGGCCGCAGTGGAGGGGGGGGGGGGGGGGGGGTTCCGAGCCGCTCTGGCTGCCCACAGCCCTGCTGGGGGGGGGTCATCCTGGAGCCGTAGCCCGGCCCGGCCTGGCCCGAGCAGGGGCCGGGCCCGCTGGCCCCCGCTGGCCCCCGCTCGGGCCCCGCAGCCACCTGTCCCAGCGCCGGAAACGAGAGAGAGCTCGGGGGGGGAGTTTGTCTATTCTTAAGTGTGTATCATAGAGGCAGTCACAACTGTAAGTGGCTCAGAGAATTGTCCATATTCAAACGGGCCAGCTGATAGGTTCTATCAGGTCCCAGAGGAAACTGTAAGCACCCCTTGGCAAGGACATCCCTTCCGGGACTATGCTTGCTAACCTATGCCAAGCCAATATCACAATACATTCATAACAGGAATCTGAATCGTTTATTCAAAGAAATGAGCTGGTTTTATACACTTTTCTAAGGCAGAGTATTTCCTTATATGGTAATCCTCACTACGTGACCTATCCCGTGTTGCCACATCAGCAACACACTTCCTTCTATGGGATGATCACTCGCTGTTAACTCGTCCGTCAGCTCTCGACAGGATCCTCTCCGTAGGGATGTGCCGTGTGGCACTTCCTCTTCCCAGGGTCCGGTGGAGACAAACCTCTCTGTGTGCTGCCTTGTGCTCTTTTGTGCTGCCATGCGCTGGCCGCCATGTGCTCGCCGGCGCCGTGAGGTCGCTGGTGCCGCTCCCCGTTGGCCCCACTCGCTCTCCTCCCGCCGCGTCTGCCGCCGCTGCTACACTCTTGCAGAGGGCAAATGGAGAGGGAACACGCTACCAGGAAAGGCCGCCCCGGCTCCAGCCACTCGCCACGACCCGGCTCCGGCTGATGCCGCATGGCGTGGGGAGGCGTGAGCTCTTCTACGATACCGTCCGGTTCCCCTCCAGGGTCAAACGGGTCGGGGGACGAGGGGCCATCTTCTGGTTCTTCTCCCACAGCCCCGACAGACTTATGGTTCGCTGGCGGAGCAGAAGGGCTCCGCACAGCTGCCGCAGTGGCACATTCTGTTAGTTCATCTTAATTGGCAATATTGAATACTTTCCTATGCTCCCATGGTATTTTGAGGTATTACGTTTCTGTAAAGCATTCTTTTAAACGTCAGACACTTTCTGTTAATACATAATATTAAAATCAGTTATGACAAACTTGCAGCAGTTTTTAGTGAATGAGAACTGTAGAAATTTCCATCTTCAACTCACATTTGTACAATCAGTGGTTTTTAGATCCAAGCAGAAATGCAAAAAATTTCAAAAAGAAAGACTTGCACTAATTTAACTTCTGGGTGGATGAGTCCTGTAGAACTAATATAGGAAGAAGGCTGTCTAGCCAATGAATAAATAGTTCATTTAAATTGGGTGTTGTTAGAACAGAAAGCCTTCACTGAGGTGTTTAAAATATCAAGTATATTATTTTAATACTGTGCAATATAGATTTATGGCAGATTATGACATCTTAAGTTTCATATAAACAAACTAGGTTAGAAACCACTGCCAAGAACTTGTCTCTAGAGATGACTACAACTGTTCAAACCCCATTAGATAATGAAAAAAGGTTACATGCTGCCTGCATTGTACCCATTCTTTAGCTAAAGGATACTTTCCAATGCTGTCAGGCACATGAAATCCATTTTGTTATCTAATATTTGAACTTTTTTAAATCATAGGTATCTACAAAGAACAGTAAAACATCCTACCTTGTTGCAAGATCCAGATTTAAGGCTATTCTTGGAAAGTTCTGAGGTATTTACTGTCTTTTAAGTTCTTTATTTGTTTCCAGATGTGGTAATGTACAAAGCAATGCACTCTTTGTATTGAAACCTAATCTCCTAAATTTATATGAAATCAAATTGGATTGTACCCTTCATGGGACAGAGTGACAAAAGGCTACTTAGGTAATTGTGTACAAAGCCTACTGCCTCTGCCTCTGATAAATCTTAGGCTAGTATTGACCAAAAGCTATCTGCTGTTCAATGACTTCTGCCAAGTGAGTTGGTTTTTCTGGTTCTGTGTGAAGCTCATCATACACAATATAAAAATCCATAGTCAGTGCTACTGAGATTTAATTAAAATAATGAATTAAACTGTCTTGGAAACAGTTCTTGCCTCTAGGAGTCAAGATTGAGGTTTATTGGCATAACGTGAACAGGCATGCAGTGCTGCTGCCCATGCTAGATGTTTTGAGGACTTCAGTCACCAGTGCTATATCAATCTGGCACCTTTTACAAAAGGAAATATATTGTGGTTGTCTGTTATTTCTCCAAAAACACATCTATAAGCATACATAGTTGATTTGCTGTAATAGTGGATTATCTTTTGGCCAATGTCAATATCTTAGCTATGCTAATAAGTCATAGAGGCCTCATTACTGACAGAAGCATCATTGATAGATAACTTAAAAGTGTCAATGCTGCTGACACAAAGTATCAGATATGAAGGGTAAATGGCCTGATATATTTAGTCTAATGTTAACAAAGAATAATATCAATTTCAAGTTTGTTAACTTATTCATGAGGACTTCTAAGTACCTCAAAATGCACAGTTCTCTCAATACTCATGAGGTAGGTTTTGAAACCTGACCTATATTTAAAAGCAAAAAGACATCAACTTTCTATGAACTGTACACAATATGAATCGTGCATTGTAATGAAATGGATTACAGAATTTCTGTATGTAATTATAAATCTAAGCTTTTCTGTTTCTGTAGTGGCAGTTTGTTCTTTGTAGTATATAGTTGACTAGTTACGGCCTTTGGCTAGTTCATAACTTCTGACAAGTAGGTTGTTTGTTCCATTTAAATGTAAAGGTGTAGAAGTAAAGTAAATAGTCTGTATTGTTAAGTTTTCCTCTGAGAATGTAAAAATAGTAAAACTGAGAAATTGGATTCCACTAGATTGTAACACATAGGAGTAAAGAAAATAGTTTATCCTTTTCTCCCCCTTGTACCCAGTTAAACCTTCAGCCTTTAAACCAGTCTGTTTGCCCTTATTTGTCATTCATTTCCAGCTGCCTAGAGCGGTTAACACCCAGGCTCTGAGTGGAGCAGGAATATTGAGGATGGTAAACAAGGCTGCTGATGCTGTCAACAAAATGACGATTAAGATGAATGAATCAGATGCAGTAAGAGCTCATTTTTTTTACTCGAATAATGAATGAAATGAATTCATGAAGCTCAACAATTGCATTTTAAAGCTGTAGACATAGAAAGTAAGATAGTAATCTGCTTTATTGTCTTGGATTTTTAGCTGTATCAGTTGACCATCCTAGCAATAAATGAATCATTTGCTTCTTTAAAACAAGGAATGCTGTTGGTAATCCAAATTATAATGCTAGACTTTTTCCTCTTTTGTCAGTGGTTTGAAGAAAAACAGGAGCAATTTGAGAATCTGGATCAGCAACTTAGGAAACTTCATGCCAGTGTTGAAGCATTAGTCTGCCACAAAAAAGGTAGCTTGACTTCTATGTGACTGCATGACCTTAAGTACTTAGAGCTTTAGAAAATGTTAATGAAACAGGAACTTAGTATGTCAAAACTCTTAACTAGCAAATAGTTTTGCGGTAAATTTCAATGCAAAAGTCTTCTAACGCTACCTTTTCGTTTAAACTGCTTTAGCATTTCTGGTATATCTGTATATCTGTTTTTAACCTTAATTTTATCAAAAATATATTTGAACTTGAAAGTTACAATATTGATTAGCATAGCCTTTTTTTCTTGCAGAGATTTAATAGCATAACTAGCAAGTGATATCTGACAGTAGACATCAATAAATGTATCTAGATCACATGGTGTCACCTGAAACCAAGGGGACAGACAGGTTCTTTTAGGGATCTTTGGCAGAATGATGACAGCACTAAGTCATAGTTACAGTTGGAGATTTATTTTATTTTACAGGATTTTATGATTAGTATAGAATATAATTTATAATCAGAATAATACAAGATTTCTATAAGCAGAATCAGTGTAGTACAATTTTATAAGTAGTGTAGCGTAACCAAAAAATTGGTAAAAATAAAAAAACTTCTTAACACCAATGTAGCATTAAGAAGCAGGCATTCTTTATTCAGCTGGATGCACGAGGGGGTAGCTCCTCCAAAAGTCACGCATGCTGAGTACAGGAAAGTTCCTGTTTAGATATGATATTTTACATACATATTCATTGATTTTCCCAGAATAAACATACATATGATAATAATTTCCTCAAAATCATTAACATATTTTCCCTCCCCTTTACACGTGCATTCTTCTGTCCTGGGGGTCTCTCTGGTGGTCCCTGGTGGTCAGCGACCCCAAAGTCATACTTGATCACCCAGTGAACTGGTAAAAGTTGGCACAACTGGGCTGGTTGCTATCCAGTTCTCCTTCTTACACAATGGGCATTGTGCAGTTCCATGGACCAGTGGGTTTTGAAGAATAAACATTGTGTTATCTCACCAGGTGTAGACAATTTTTCATCTGGCAACAGTAGTACAGAATTTTATAGCACCACTTAGCTTATGGTTTCTAATCACCTGGACCCTCTGCAAATCAGGTCACATCTTAATACTTGGTTTACTGTATGAACATAACAATCATAATCTATATTTGAAAGACATATAAAAGAACACTTGTCACTCAATCCTCGGAGGAAGCAGGTGACAGTGGAGGCACCTCTGGCCACTGGGAGGTCACAGGTCACTGTCCAGCAGCAGTTCTGGTCCAAGTTCCCTCTTAGGACTTGTAACTGCTCTGTTATGCTTCCCTATTCTGTGATGGAGTCATCAACAACATCTGGTTATCTGGGCGCCTAGGGCTTTCAAGGCCAGTAAGAAGGGGATTAGTTAGCCTGGGACCCAGGAATCTTGAGGCCAATAGGGCGGGAAAGAAGAAATCTTTGATTCATCTACTTGGTTCACAGGACCTTCAGGGCCTGATAATGAGGGGAAAGGGGACTAATACGTGACCAGGTTGGTCACAGAGAATGTCTGTTTGCCTTATAAAATGACATTAGTTATGCTAACCATATTACCAGGGGTCAGGAGCAGGGGGTACCAGCCACACCCCACCCCCAACACCATCACAAACAGGGAAGTATGCCAGTGGTGGTGGCACCATCACCTCTTGCCCATGACCTGAAACTTAGTAATAGGGTCATAAAGAGGACTCCACAGCAGTAATGGGCCTTTTGTAGTCTAAAGGCTGTTCATTTGAGGAGGGAGGAGAGTATAAAACATTAATTTTTAGTAACCAATATGCATAAAGATTTAAAGCAAGATATAATACACAATAACATCATTCCAACAGCCATAGTAAGAGCTAATATTAACAGAACATGACAGGCCCATGCTCTGAAGTCAGGTAACCAAGACCACAGCCAAAACCAGGCAGTTGATAGACCTTCTGACAAGGGTTGCTTGAGTTATTTGGTGAAAGGTATGAACTTGTCTTTGATTTATGTTTATATGATATTAGATTTGTTTAGATTTGTTAGTATAAAAACAAATGGTATTTGGCAGTACCCATACACCTCCTTGTGATGCTAGAAGATAGTCTGTGGCCTAATGGTTTTGAATAGGTAATCGTGATATAGGTGTAAATAGGTGTTTTTACCAGGGGTTTAATTACAAAATGCTTATGGCATACAGGCTAATGGTTGTGTAAAAAAGGAATAGTTAAATTTTTGGTTTGAAATGCACAGGAAACAAGATGTGCTATGGTACAAGTACTTCCTTCCCATTGTGGTCAAAGACTTTTATACAGAGCCAGAACTATCCAGATGCTAGAATGGTAGGCCACCAACTTGATTTCATAAGAATATCTAGGGAAATATTTCTCACACCATTGATAAGTCTCCTTTTCACTGTCAGGATGATGAAGTTTGAGTAGGGAAGTGTGGCTCGTTCAAATAGTATGAAAAAGAATTTGTTGAGAGTCTTTCTGAAGAATGGCTAAAAAGCAAAGGTCATGATAACACAGCAGGCTTAGTAAAGATGCAGACACTGAGTCCTTGAGCAAGAAGTTGCATAGATAACAGAATGTGCATTCAGATAAGTAAGCAGACAGAAACCATATGGAAGAGGAAGATAAGACCACCGTGTTTGCAGATCCCACGGAATAGCTCCCACCAATGAGGAGCTCGACTTTTGCAATATGTATGAGCTAATTAGTAGTACTATAAGTATGTGTAGTTTATGATAATAAACGAGACTTGCTGAACATCATGCCTTGAGTGCTTGTCTCCCGCGACTCCACCCGACAAGAATTGGCATATATAGAGCCGATCATGTTATGCCAGATACAGGTGGCCCAATTGTTGTTAGTACTTAACCAACCACTACTCTGTAAAATGTAGAATTAGGACCAGTGAAATTATAGAATTTCAGCAAAATGTACCATTAATATTCCATGCAAGATTCCAGAGTGGTGAAATATTTAAAAGAGCAGTGTTTTGTTTTTACAGATCCATGTGGTTCTTAAATTGGAGTCATTACAAACTCTGGTTCAATTACAGCATATCATCTGAAACTGGGTTTGCATCTAGCTGTAGAGCAGAGTATAGTCACAAAGGCTTGTTTCTCCCACACTGAATTTACGTGTTCATGCATTGTAATGCACCATGGGGTTTTATCATATGAATGTGCCATAAAAGGTTGGGCTTTATAAGTTGGAGGGTTGGGAAGTAAGTATACCAATTTAGATTGATACCAAGATGTTTCAGGAACAGATTCAGCTAACCATGCGGAATTAGCATGCGAAGACTGAGAATGGTGTAAACAATACCAACAGTTTGAGAGATGATGTTCATTAACTAAATGACATGATTATTGTTCCAGTCAAGAACAGCGTCACGCTGAGAAAAGCAACAGGCTGACAGTGGGGTTTTACAGGTTTCGTTGTTTGGAGACCAGGAAAATGAGCTCATTCCACTGTGTAGAGGAATTCCTTGTGGAACGGGGGCATATGATACCCCAGGAGAGCTTGGGCACCCCAGGGTTGCTGCAGAAGTACCCCTGACGGGGCCTCAGGCTGAAGATAGGCTTGCAAGGCACTTGCTAGCCGGCAGCCTTGAAAAGCCTTGGGAAAAGCTATACACTGGTCAGCTCCCCCGCTGCTTAGAGGCTTTCTCGTGGGAAAGGGGCATGAACTTTGCAAAGTATAACTTGGTGTAAGTAAACAATAAAACTGGAGCACGATGATCAAATCGTATCGGTGTTCGTGTCATGACTCCGGCTGGTTCCCCTGCACCCGGGACTTCACCCCCTGCTAAACCACTGGGCATCTGGTGGGTCTGTCAGTTATTTAAGCATCAGACAGCTTCAGGTAGGGCTTTACTCCATTTTTCTGTATATAAATGTAGCTCTAGAGTTCATTTTAGTAGACCATTCCATCTCTCAACCATGCTATTACTTTGAGGTCTGTAGGGCAGGTGGAACACTCAGGCAACTCCATTATGTTCACACCACTCTTGTACAATTTTAATTTTTAAATGAGAGCCATTGTCAGACTGCACAGCTGTGCCAGTTTGAACAAATTTGGAGGAAAATATCCCCTGATAGAAGGCAGGTTACAACCACCCCTCCCCCACCAGGTTCGGGGAAAAATGAAATTTTCATTGGAGGAAAGTGAAAGAGATAAAAACTATTTATTTAACAAACACAGGAAAAGGATAATAATGCTAAATAATAAAACCTCTCACTGTGGAGAGAAACCTGGGAAAATTTCAGAGTCCTTCTGTAGATGTGCTCTCTGTCCTCCTCCTCGGAGCTGGGACGGGGTGGGCACAAGTTGTGTTCTCTTCTGTCCTGCCAGTTGCAGGGAATGGTAGGGCAAGAAATGGGAAAATCACGCAGATGAATACCTGGCTTCGAGACTGGTGTTACCAGCAGAATTTTGGGGTTTTTGATCATGGGTCAGTTTATATGACACTGAGCCTGCTGGTGTGGAAATACTCACAGCTCTTAGCCGGCTAGGCTGGTAGTTCAGTGCCTTAGAAAGCCTCGAGCAGCCTAGAGAGGTTACACGGGCAATCTGGCACTTCAGTAGCTCTAAAGATGGCAAGTGGTATCTGCAAAGCTAATACCACAAGTAGAAGCAAAGAGGGAGAAATATAGCTCTTGGCTTATGCCTTAATCCTGCAATTAAATGCTTTCAATCAGAGACAGAGACACACAGAAGTTGCTCACAGAAGGGAGCAGAGCCAAAGAAGGCAGGCCCACTCTGAGCTCTCTCTTTTATTCACGAGAAGGGAAAGGGGAGAGCTAGGGGCAGACCCAGGATAACTGGCCAATCAGACACTGCTCTAGAGTTTGAGTTACTTTCAATTTTGCCCGCGCTTTGGAACAAAGGGGATTCAGAGCACATGGCTGTTTGACCAGTCTCAGGGAGAGGGAGGGGCGGCTCTCTCTGAGCAGGCAGCAACAATACCCTATTTTTTTTCTTTAAATCTGGGTTGTAACTCTTAGTAACTTAAAGTGCATAAAACAGTAACAAATAACAGTGCAAAACATAATAGGAATCTATCGTCCCTACAACCCAACAGTACCTAGGATGTCCTTAAACTAGTTCCCCAGTTAAAACTCGGGGGTTAGTCAGGACATCTATGGTATGGGGTATCAGGACGAAGATTTACAAAATACAGTGGAAAATGTGAGTGCAAAACAGTGCAACTTAAGGGATTAACATCGAAATCTGGTGTAAGGGGTTTACATGAGGGTGCAAAATTAGGATCCTTTTTACAGCGTCTCCTCCAGGAGGCAGTTTTAACCTCCTTAACTTTTGAGGAAGTGACATAAGGTTTTATCCATTTCCCTGGGATCCACCTCAGTCCCTGAGGGGTAGATACACTGGCATACCTACATCCCCAAGTTAGAAGTTTGTATGGTCCTTGGATCTTTTGGGTCTCTGGGTCTCAGATCAGGACCTCTGGATTTTCCTTCAGTTTCTGTCTCCCGGTGTTCTGGAAATGACGATAGATGGGACGGTTTAGATCCTCAAAGGTGCTGTTCAGGAAGTTTATGGTAAACAATGCTTTGCTGAGTCTGAGGACAGGTGAGTTGAGTTTAGTGGTCCCTGACTGTTGTAGCAGCATTAATTTAAGAGTTTGATGGGCACGTTCAACAATGCCTTGTCCAGTTGGGGAGTGAGGAATACCTGTGACATGTCGAAATCCCCACTGCTGACAAAAGTTTTTAAACTCCTGAGAGGTGTAGACAGGTGCATTATCAGTTTTTATCTCCTCAGGTATACCAAGCACAGCAAAAGCTTGGACAGGATGTTTTTCAACGTCCTTAGCTTTTTCACCTGCATGTGCAGAGGCATACATAGCACCAGAGAAGGTATCAATAGAAATATGAACGTATTTTAATCTCCCAAATTCAGGGAAATGTGTGACGTCCATCTGCCACACTTCACCACTATTAATGCCTCTGGGATTGACCCCCATGCCCAGTGATGGAAGCTGTAGCTTCTGGCAGTTGGGACTTGTTGCCACTATTGCCTTTGCCTGTGTCTGTGATAGGTGGAACATGCGGATAAGAGCAGGAATATTTTGATGGTACATGGCATGGCTCAATTTTGCTTGTTCAAAAACTTGGGGGAGCTTTGGTAAGTCGGCTGATAAAACTATGTCTGCTGGCATAGCCAGACCATCAGCTCTACGATTACCCTCTGCAATAAATCCTGGCAGGTTTGTATGTGACCTCACATGCATGACAAAATAGGGATGGTCTCTGTGGGAAACCAGATAAATTAGCTTTGAGAGCAAATAATAAATTTTTTTGTTTGAGATTTCTTTTAGGAGAGCATGCTCAGCTCTAACAGTTACTCCAGCTACATATGCTGAGTCTGTGACCAAATTAAAGGGTTCTTTGAACCTCTCAAATGCTCTAACGATAGCTGCTAGTTCAGCTACTTGTGGTGATCCCTGGATTACCTTGATGTCAGATTCCCACTTTTGCGTCTTTGGATTTTTCCAAGTAATTACTGACATTTTCGATTTTCCCGACCCAGCTGTAAAAATGGTTAGAGCATCAAGGGGTTTTCTACTTTGAATTTCTCGAGGGATGAAAGAGAATGACAGATTAAACATTTCATGTTTTGGGTAATGATTGGAGATTTGGCCTGAGTAACTGTCTAATACAAATTGTAAATTTATATTATTTTGAAGTAGGTGATCTAATATGTCTGTTGTTACAGGTAAGTAGATGCATGCAAAGTCACATCCTGCCAGGGTGCAGAGCCTTGCTCTACCCTTCATGATAATTTTTGCCATTAGTTCTTGTGGCTTAGTGATGGTCTTAGGTGGTTGGAGTGGGAGGAACTCCCATTCAATTATGATGAGGGGTTCCTTCTGCTCTTTGTCCCACTGAAAAATGAGGCCATGAAAGCGTGGTACCTTCCCTAGAATGACAAGCTTAAAGGGTAGGGAGGGCTGATACCTGTGTGCTTGTCTGGTGGAAATGATCTCTTGTATCTTTTTGAAAGACTGCCTTGCCTCTTCTGTCAGGGATCTTGGGGATGCTGGACAGCCTTCCCCTTTTAACAGGTTTGCAATAGGAGCTACATCCTCTGTGGTGTGTCCCAACCAGGGTCTTATATAAGTCAGTGTCCCACAGAGCTGTTGCAATTCTACTAATGTTTTTGGGTTATTACTAATGGTGACGGGTGTTGGGGTGATGGAAGTCTCTGTGATTTTGAGTCCGAGGTATTTCCAAGGGCTTGTTCTCTGCATTTTTTCTGGTTGCAATTCAAAGCCCTTGGCCTCTAGGGCCTCAATCACCATGTTAAGTGTCTGCTCGAGATATTGATTATTGGGAGCACACACCAGCACATCATCCATGTAATGTAGGATGATGGCTTTCTCTGCTTTGGCACGGATGGGAGATAGAATTTTAGCAATATCCTCTTGGCAGAGAGTTGGGGAATTTTTCATACCTTGGGGAAACACAAGCCAATGGTAACGTTTCATGGGGGCCTCACGATTAATAGAGGGCACAGAAAATGCAAATGCCAATGTTGTGGGAGCATTGAAGGTGATGGCATACCTGGTTGAAGGGGTCCCATGTCTTCAGTAACTTTATTGATTTCTCTAAGGTCTTGGAGAAGTCTCCATCTGTTCTTTCCCGGTTTTTGTATTACAAACATGGGCGTGTTCCAGGGGCTATTGGTTGGTGCGATGTTCCCTTTAGCCAATTGTTCATTTACTAATGTTTTGAGCGCCTCTAAGTTTTCTTCTTTTAGTGACCACTGGTCAATCCACACTGGTTCAGCTTTTTTCCAAGTTAGCTTTTGTGGTCGGCACTCAGCTCCAGTGGCCGCAAGGGAAAATTTTGATGTCTAGGGGTGATATCAATTTTTGTTCCCCACTGAGACACTGCATCCCTTCCCCACAGGGTGAATTTGGCGTCTAGGACATACGGACGAAGTGTCGCTATTTGTCCTTCAGGACCTTCAATTTGAATGGTGTTTTGGATTGCTTCGCAATTTGGGTACCTCCAATCCTTTGTATGATACCCTGAGATTGCAATTCCCATTGTGCAGGCCACTTATCAAATGGAATGACAGACACATCAGCACCTGTGTCTATCATTCCCATGATACTGATTTTATGTGATCCGTGACTGAGCTTACATTCTACTATAGGTTTATCATTTCCCAAAACTTCAGTCCAACAGATGGCTGGGATATGACCATCTGTGGGCAGGTATTTGGGCAGCGGAATGGCTTGCGCAATGACTTGACCTTTGGGCAGAAAGAACAGTGGATATATACATTGTACAGTTAGGTTAGAACACCCATTCTGATCCACTTTCATGAGTGTGGGTGTAACCTCTATCCCAGCAGGTGTTTCCTGAGTGTCCACAATAACAAAAAGGTATGTAAGGTCTGGCATGTGGTCCACATTTTGGAATGAGATGGGTATCGCAGTCGGTTTGTTGTCGTTGAAATGGTGTGTTTCATCACAGGTTACCTTGAACCTGAGTCCAGAAGTTGCTTTGTCTGCAGCTCTATTTATGTCTGAACGTGGAGCTGTTAGGACGCGTTGGGTCGCTAGTTTCCCTGCTGTTGACCTGGGGAAACAGTCTTTGGAGAGTTTTTATCAGCAATTATAATTGCTCTGCAATTCCGAGCCACATGTCCCTTTCTCTGACAACGATAGCATATAAAGTTACCTCGAGATTGAGTTTCCCCTGTACCCATCGTGTTGTCCACAACCTCCCCCACCATCCCCACTTTTATTCAAAAAAGGAACAGCTGTGTTCAGCTGCACCTTCTTTGTACAGACTTCAAGGATGGTTTCAACAGTAGGGGGTGAATGCAAGGGAAGACTCAGAATCACTTGCTTGCAAGCACCATTGGTATTTGCTTGGAGCAGTTCGAGTAGGAATGCTTGTTGGAGGTCAGGATTAGGGACCTGGGAAATGATTGCTTCACGCAAACAGTTATAAAAGTGAATAATATTTTCATTTGGCAATTGTTTGATGTTGGCATAATGAGATTCAGGAGTCTGAGATGGTAGTAATGTTAAGGCCTTTTCAGCAGCACGTGTTATTTCAATAAGTACTGGACAAGGAATAAGCATTGCTTGTTTTTGAGGATTTGCCATATTATTGTCACCAGATAAAAGGTCTAATGTGATATAATTGTTGTCAAAGTCCAGATAATTATCTGAAGTTTGCCATAGAATTTGCAATAAATCAGATAAAATTAATTTCCATTGTTGTTTCCACAACACAAAATCACCAGGTGTGAGAAGAGTTTGCATTATTGTAATCAAATCATGGGGTACAAGCAAATGAGCTGAAAAAGTAGCACTTAAAAGGCTCTTAAAATAGTTACTGTGCATCCCAAACTCCTTAATTGCCTTGCACAAATCTTTGATATTAGAATATGGAAAGGGCGTCCAGCCAGGGTTTGCTCTTGTGCTATTACAAGAGAGTGTAGTAGCAGCAGCAGGAGGTACTTCTTGGTAGGCCTGGGTTCCCGGATGTAAAGGGGTAGTCACATGATTGTGGGAACCTGGGGCGGGACAATGGGAAGCAGGGGCGGGGAGTGGAGGGGCAGGGGCGGGAACAGAGGGAGGGGTTGGGGGCAGGGTTGTGGGAGGCAGGAGTGGGAGGGGGTGGAGACAAGAAGGGATTTGTGGGATGGGGAGAAAGGGATTGTGGGAGGTGTAGTTTGGAGATGAAGAAACGTGACGTCTGCCATTATCGGCGACAAATAAACTCGGAGAAAAGGGGTTGGGGAGAGGGGGTTTTTCCAGGGCTGCAGGCACACGGCAATGGCTGTCCCTGGGAACAAAGAGATCAGGGGAGAAGGGGTTTTTTCACGCGCTTAAAACATGAGGGCTAGAAACTGGGGACAAAGGAGTGAAGAAAACAGGTTGGAAAGGTCCTGAGACGGGCTCCGGGTTCCCGTCCAAGGCAGGGTGCTCAGAAGACATGGCTGAGCCAGGACGTCGATAGCTCTCCTGTGCTAAAAAGCAGTCTGCTCTTGCAGTGTTTTCCAGCGTAGGGGAAGAGGGGTCAGGGACACGGGGGTTGGGAGAGGGTATAAGGGAATTAACAGGGTGTTTTTGCAGTGGCTTTTCATGTACTGCGTTTTTCTCTGGCAAAGTATAACTTAGTAACAGGAGAGGAAAAAATTTTTAAACTGTTTCATCTCCCGATCGTCTGGGAGAGGAGAGTTTTCTCCCCACACTATCCCAAAATTCAGAAGATCTCATGTCCTCAGAGGTAGATTAGGAAAGTACTGAAAAAGCCATCGTACAAAAGATTGAACTAGATTTTTAGGGTATTCATGCCCAGTATAAGAAAGGTAGCTTTGAACTTGGTAGTATATTTCTCTCTGGTGTGCAGAAACCTCAGATCCCATTATGAAAGCAATACCACAAACCTCAGCCCCAAATCCCGAAAAAAGAGGAAAAAAAAGAGAAAAAATTTGCACCAGTACCAGCTTAAGACATGAGTACCCAAACCAGCAGGGAAATACTCACCAGAATTCTGCATTCACCACAGGAAAGCAGGTCCGGAGAAAAAAATAAGTGAAGTGGGTCTCCTACTTTCCAGCCGTTCCCTCGCCATGTGATGTGGGGGAGGGGACAGGCTGAAGCTCTGAGCTCGCTGTTACGCAGAAAGTAACAGCTGGCTACAAAAGAGCTGGCACAGCAGGTCGTACAGGGCTAATTCCAGCAGACACGTGGCTGCCGGGACACCCTAAAAGTCTCTCAAGAACCGAGGTTCAGAGATAGCACGTTGTGTGCCAAATGTGGAAATACTCACAGCTCTTAGCCGGCTAGGCTGGTAGTTCAGTGCCTTAGAAAGCCTCGAGCAGCCTAGAGAGGTTACACGGGCAATCTGGCACTTCAGTAGCTCTAAAGATGGCAAGTGGTATCTGCAAAGCTAATACCACAAGTAGAAGCAAAGAGGGAGAAATATAGCTCTTGGCTTATGCCTTAATCCTGCAATTAAATGCTTTCAATCAGAGACAGAGACACACAGAAGTTGCTCACAGAAGGGAGCAGAGCCAAAGAAGGCAGGCCCACTCTGAGCTCTCTCTTTTATTCACGAGAAGGGAAAGGGGAGAGCTAGGGGCAGACCCAGGATAACTGGCCAATCAGACACTGCTCTAGAGTTTGAGTTACTTTCAATTTTGCCCGCGCTTTGGAACAAAGGGGATTCAGAGCACATGGCTGTTTGACCAGTCTCAGGGAGAGGGAGGGGCGGCTCTCTCTGAGCAGGCAGCAACATGCTGGCAACAAATGATGTCCACCTGTCTCAAAGGGATAAAAGGATCCTGGCTCAGGAGTTAGCAGGGATTGTTGAGAGAGCTTTAAACTAGGTTTGAAGGGGAACAGGGACATAGCCAGGCTCGACAGGAATAAGGTATGGGAGGGGGAGAACTATAGCGCGCACCCAAGTAGCAAAAGAACGTTTAAGAGGGGATATCTCCAGCAAGTGCAAGCAGCCAAAGATGTAATCACAAGACAGGATTATGGGGAACTCCTTGCACCCTACTGGGATATTGACACAAACCCCCACTTCTATAAAGTGCCTGTACACCTTTGCATGCAGTATGGGGAACAAACAGGAGGAACTAGAGATCTGTGTGCAGTCACAGGGCTTTGATCTCATTGCAATTACAGAGACATGGTGGGATAGCTCTCATGAAGGGTGTATTGGGTTTGCATGGCCTGGTTTTGGTAGCGGGGGGGGCTACAGAGGTGGCTTCTGTGAGAAGCTGCTAAAAGCTTCCTCCATGTCCAGCAGAGTCCATCCCTGGTGGCTCCAAAGATGGATGTGCCGCTGGTAAAGGCTGGGACAATTAGAAATGGTGGTAACCCCTCTGTAGTAACATATTTAAGAAGAAAGGAAAAAAGTTATTGCGCAGTTGTAATTGCAGCCAGAAAAGAGCGGAGTGAGAACAACTATGCAGACACCAAGGTGCGTGAAGAAGGAGGGGGAGGAGGTGCTCCAGGCGCCAGAGCCGAGATTCCTCTGCAGTCCGTGGTGAAGACCATGGTGAAACAGCTGTGCCCCTGCAGCCTTTGGAGGTCTGCACCCCATAGAAGAGTGACCCATGCTGGAGCAGTTTGAGGGGGACTGCTGCCCATGGGATGGACTCATGTCGGAGAAGTTTGTGGAGAACTGTCTCCCATGGGAGGGATCCCATGGTGGAGCAGGGGAATGACTCCTCTCCCTGAGCAGCAGGAGAAGCTACAGGTGATGAACTGACCATAACCCCCATTCCCTGTCTTCTTGCACTGCTGGGATAGGAGGTAGAGCTGGGAAGGAGGGTGGGGTGGGGGAAGGTCTTTTTAAGGGTATTTTACTTCTCATAATCCTGCTCTAATTTTGTTAGTAATAAATTCACTTTATATCTCGAAGTTGAGCCTGTTTTGCCCTTGACAGTATTTGGTGAGTGATCTCTCCTGGTCTTTATCTCAACTCATGAACCCTTTATTATATATTCTCTCCCCTGTCCAGCTGCAGAGGGGAGTGATAGAGTGCCTTTGGTAGGTGCCTGGCATCTGGTCAGCATCAACCCAACTACAAGAGCTACACTGTTTAGGAATGACTGACCAGGAAGGCGTGGTGGCGTAGTTCTCCTTTATGTGAGACAACACTTGGAATGTATCAAGCTCTGTCTTGGGGTGGATGGCAAGCTAGTTGAGAGCTTATGGGTTAGGATTAAAGCCTGACTAGTAAGGGTGACATTGTCATGGGTGTTTGCTATAGGCCACCTGATCAGGAGGAAGAAGTGGATGAGGCCTTCTACAGGCAGCTAGAAGCAGCCTCACAGTCACAGGCCCTGGTTCTTGTGGGGAATTTAACTACCCTGACATCTGCTGGAGAAGCAACACAGTGAAGCACAAATAGTCCAGGAGGTTCCTGGAAACCATTGATGACAACTTCCTGTCACAGTGAAACATAGATTTAGAAGAAACATAAAGATTTTAGTTATAGGCTAGCTGTGTTGGAATGGGTGAAATAGGAAAGAATTTGGGCCCAGTGAGAGTTAATTAAAATAGTTAGGAGAGCTGGACCTGAAATAGGGTTTTAGATGTTAGTAACTGATTACCAAATAACTGATGATCTGTCATTTGCATGTTTGTTTAGCTGTGCTTAGAATAAGGAGCAGAAACATTGATAAGTTGGTGTATAGAATAAAGACAATTACCAATTTCCTCCCTTTGTGGGAGCCCGTCCAAAAGTCATGCAAGAGGAAACTTAGAGGTCACTAAAGTAATTAGGATTGTTAAAACTCAGAAAGGCAAAAAGGTCAAAGTGAGGAAGATGAGTTACTTCATCTTCCTTAGGATCACTGACCCAATTCAAGACCACCAACTCAATTTAGAACACACACTATGCATGCTTAATGATGTGTAAGCTCATTTCCATACGAAGCAGAGAATGGGAGGTGTTAACACTATGAATATGCATTTGTATTTTGGATATTCATAATATTTGGAAATAAAAGGTATCATGTTTGCTTGTATCGGGGCCTGCGTCTTAGGGAGCTATCCCACGCAGTGCCTGGCGCCAAATAAAACATGCACTTTCTAACTTTAAACTGTTAGAGAGCTTTTGTCCATCTCAGTTGGATATCGATATTAGATCGATATTCATATTTTGGTAAATCAACAGGTAGTGGAGGATCCCACAAGGAATGGTGTGCTGCTTGACCTTAAACTAACAAAAAGGGAAGGCCTTGTTGGAGATGTGAAGGTTGGGGGCAGCCTTGGCTGCAGTGACCATGACATTGTGGAGTTCAGTATCTGGTGAGGAGGAAGCAAGGCAGCAAGTAAGATTGCAACCATGGACTTCAGGAGAGCTAACTTTAGGCTCTTCAGGGATCTTCTTGAAAGAATCCCATGAGAACAGACCCTGCAGGAAAGAGAGAGCTGATTCAAGCACCATTTCCTCCAGGCTCAAGAACAGTGTATCCCAATGAGCAAGAAATCCAGTAAAAGGGACAAGAGATGCATGGATGAACAAGGAGCTCCTGCCAATACTCAAGCACAAGCAGGAAATATACAGGAGATGGAAGCCTGGACAGGTCACTTGTAGTGATTATAGAGAGGTTGTCAGAGTAAGTCAGAATGAGACAAGGAGGGCCAAGGCCCATCTGGAATTAAATCTGGGCAAAGATGTCAAGGACAGCAAGATGGGTTTCTTCAAATACATCAGTAACAAAAGGAAAACAAAGGATAATATGGACCCATTACTAAATGGAGGCAGGACCCTGGTAACAGAGGACACAGAGAAAGAGTTACTGAATGCCTTCTTTGCATTGGCCTTCACTGACAAAACCAGCCCTCAGGGATCTCTGACCCAGGAGATCAGGGTAAAGGAATCTTGGAAGGAAGACTTTCCCTTCGTCAAGGAGGATTGTCAGAGAACACCTAGGCAAACTTGACATCCACAAGTCCATGGGCCCTGACAGGATGCATCCAACACTGCTGAGCAAGCTGGTGGACATCATAGCAAGGCCACTCATGATCATCTTTGGAAGGTCATGGCAATCAGGAAAGGTGCCTGAGGACTGGAAGAAAGCGAATGGCACTCCAGTCTTCAAAAAGGGCAAGAAGGAGAAACCAGGTTACAACCATCCAGTCAGCCTCACGTCAATTCCTGGAAAGGTGATGGAGTGCCTCATTCAGCAGGCAATCTCTCTCCACATGGATGACAAGAATGTGAATCTATGCTGACTACTCCTGATCACCAAATGTAAATCATGCTTGTCCAGCCTGATTGCCTTCTATGATGATATGACTACCTGGATGGATAAGGGGAGAGCAGTGGATATTGTCTACCCTGAGTTCAGCAAGGCTTTCAACACTGTCTCTCATGACTTCCTCATATTCAAACTCAGGAAGTGTGGACTGGATTGAGAATGGGCTGAATGGCAAATCTCAGAGGGTTGTAATCAGTGGCCCAGGGTCTAATTGGAGGACTGTCACTACTGGTGTCCCCCAAGGTTCAATACTGGGCCCAGTATTGTTTAACTTATTCATCAGTGACTTGGATGAAGGGGCAGATGCCTCCTCAGCAAGTTTGCTGACAACACAGAACTGGGAGGAGTGGCCGATGTCCCAGAGGGCTGTGCAGACCTTCAGAAGGACCTGAATAGGTTGGAGAGATGAGCAGAGAGGAACTGTCTGAAATCCAACAAAGGCAAGCGCAGGCTAAAAATAACCCCAGGCACCAGTATAGACTGGGGGCTGACCTGCTGGAAAGCAGCTCTGCCGAGAAGGACCTGGGGATCCTGGTGGACAACAAACTATCCATGAGCCAGCAGTGTGCCCTTGTGGCCAAGAAGGCCAATGGTATCCTGGGGTGCCTTAGGAAGAGCATTATCAACAGGTCAAGGGAGGTGATTTTGCCCCTCTACTCAGCCCTGATGAGGTCACATCTAGAGTGCTGTGTCCAGTTCTGGGCTCGTCAGTAGGAGAGACATGGAGCTCCTGGAGTGAGTCTAGCGAAGGGTGACAAAGGTAAGGAATCAGAGCGTCTCTCTTTGTGTTCAAGAAATGACTGGACATGACACTTAGTGCTATGGTCTAGTTGACGAGGTGGTGATCAGTCCAAGTTTGGACTCACAGAATCAAAGAATCAATTAGGTTGTGGAAAAGACCTCTGAGATCATCAAGTTAAACCTTTGTCTGAACAACACCATGTCAACTAGACCATGGCACTAAGTGCCACGTCCAGTTCTTTCTTGAACACCTCCAAGGATGGTGACTCCACCACCTCCCTGGGCAGCCTGTTCCAATGCTTGACAACCCTTTCTGTGAAGAAATTCCACCTAACGTCCAGCCTGAACCTCCCCTGGCATAGCTTAAGGCTATGTCCTCTCATCCTGTCACTAGTTACCTGGGAGAAGAGGCCGACCCCCAGCTGTCTGCGACCTCCTTTCAGGTAGTGGTCTCCCTTGATAAGGTCTCCCTTGAGCTTCCTTTTCTCCAGGCTAAATAACCCCAGCTCCCTCAGCCATTCCTCGTAGGACTTGTGCTCTAGACCCTTCACCATATCTGTTGCCCTTCTCTGGACATGCTGCAGCACCTCAATGTCTTTCCTGAACTGAGGGGCCCAGAACTGGACACAGTACTCAAGGTGCGGCCTCAGCAGTGCTGAGAACAGAGGGACAATCACTGCCCTTGTCCTGCTGGCCACACTATTTCTGATACAAGCCAGGATGCCATTGGCCTTCTTGTCTACCCAGACACTGCCGTCTCATGTTCAGGCAGCTGTTGACCAGCACCTGCAGGTCCTTTTCCGCTGGGCTGCTTTCCAGCCACTCTTCCCCCAGCCTGTAGTGCTGCCTGGGGTTGTTGTAGACAAAGCATAGGACCCAGCACTTGGCCTTGTTGAAACTCATACTGTTGGTCTTGGCCCACTGATCCAGCCTGTCCAGATCCCTCTGCAGAACCTTCCTACTCTCCAGATCAACACTCCCACCCAACTTAGTGTCATCTTTGAATTTACTGAGGGTGCACTTAATCCCCTCATCCAGATCATCGATAAAGACATTAAATAGGACTGGGCCCAACACTGATCCCTGGGGGAACACCACTAGTTACCAGATACCATCTGGATGCGGCACCATTCACCACCATTCTCTGAGCCTGGACATCCATCCAGTTCATAACCCAGCAAAGAGTGCACCTGTCCAAGCTGTGGGCTGCCAGCTTTTCCAGGAGAATGCCATGGGAGACAGTATCAAAGGCTTTGCTGAAATCCAGATAGACAACATCCACAGCATTTCCCTCATCTACTAGGTGGGTCACCTGGTCATAAAAGGAGATCAGGTTGGTCAGGCAGGACCGGCCTTTCCTAAACCCATACTGGCTGGGCCGGATCCCCTGGTTGTCCTGTATGTGCCATGTGATTGCACTCAAGATGATTTACTCCATAACTTTCCTGGGCACCAAGGTCAGGCTGACAGACCTGTAGTTTCCAGGATCCTCCTGGCCCTTCTTGTGGATGGGTGTCACATTGGCCAGCTTCCAGTCATCTGGGACCTCCCTGGTTAGCCAGGACTGGTGATAAATGATGGAGAGTGGCTTGGCGAGCTCTTCCGTCAGCTCCGTCAGCACCCTTGGATGAATCCCATCTGGTCCCATAGACTTGTGAGTGTCTAAGTGGCACAGCAGGTCAGTAACTACTTCCTCCTGGGTTGCAGGGGGTCTATTCTGCTCCCAGTTCCTGTCTACCAGCTCAGGGGGCTGGTTGCCCTGAGGATAAGCAGTCTTACTGTTGAGGACTGGGGCAAAGAAGGCATTAAGTACCTCAGCCTTGGTGACAATATTGCCCCCCCCCACACATCCAATAAAGAATGGAGGTTTTCCTTGGCCCTCTTTTTGTTGTTTATGTATTTATAGAAACACTTTTTATTGCCTTTCACAGCAGTGGCCAGAATGAGATCTAGTTGAGCTCTCATCTTTCTAATTTTCTTTCTACATGACCTAATGAAATCGTTGTACTCTTCATGAATTGCCTGCCCCTTTTTCCAAAGGTGATACACCCTCTTTTTTCCCCTGAATTCCTGAGAAAGCTCCCTATTCAGCCAGGCCTATCTTCTTCCCCAACAGCTCATCTTTCAGCACATAGGGATGGCCTGCTCCTGTGCCTTAAAGATTTCTTCCTTAAAGTATGTCCAGCCTTCCTGGACACCTTTGTTTTTAAGGGCTTTTTCCCAGGGGACTTTCCGAACCAGTGTTCTGAGTAAGGCAAAGTCCGCCCTCCAGAAGTCCAAAGCAAAGGTTTTGTTGACCCCCTTCCTTACTTCACCTAGTATTGAAAACTATCATTTCATGGTCCCTGTGCCCAAGACAGCCTCTGACCACCCCATCTCCCACCAGCCCTTCTCTGTTCCTAAACAGCAGGTCTAGCCCCAGTAGGCTAACTCACCACCTGTGTGAGGAATATGAGTAGATGATCTCAGAGGTTTTTTCCAACCTAAATGATTCTGTGATTCTTATGAGGATAGGCTGAGAGAGTTGGGCCTGTTCAGCCTCAAGAAGAGATGACTGAGAGAGCACCTCATCAATGTCTATACGTATCTGAAGGGTGAGTGTCAAGAAGATGGAGCCAGGCTCTTCTCAGTGGTGCCAAGTAATAGGACAAGAGTCAGAAAGCAGAAACTGATGCACAGGAAGTTCCACCTGTGTTACAGTGGGGATACTGTAACACGCATATCAAACAAGGAGTCCCGTGGAAAAGAAATATATATGGACAGATTCTTGATAGATGTTTCAGAGATGTTTATTTCTCCAGCCTCATGGCCGGGATCTGCCGAGGAACTCTTACAATCACCAGACCCAAGGGTCCTTCCCGCACAGGGAAACACAGAACAACCAATGGGGAACGAGGCTGACCAGGGGCCAGGGAAACCCCGTCTCTCCCACCCAGGGCCCCTCTCCCAGGGCTACATGGCAGGGGGAGGAGACCCTGACACACCTGAATATGAATAACTTCTTTACTGTGCAGGTGATGGGGCACTGGAACAGATTGTCCAGAGAGGTTGTAGAGTCTCCCTCACTGGAGATATTCAAGAGCCATCTGGATGTAATTCTGTGCAACGTGCTCTAGGATGACTCTGCTTGAGCAGGGAGGTTGGACCAGATGACCCACTGTGATCCCTTCCAACCTGACACATTCTGTGATTCTGTGTCTTAAATTGCTTTCTCATACCTCTACCAGGAATTATTCTCTGTAGAGGCAGATGTCTGTGATATCAGATGTCCTCAAGGTTAAAAAGTATTTTAAGAAGTAATGAAAATGGGAATGTACCTGATTACTGCTGATTTGACACCTTATCCACCTTATCTTAGATTTCAAGTAATGCTTTTTTTTTTTTTTTTAAGAGTGGTATTTAAATTGTGATAGTTTTAAATATCTGAAGACACTTCTACAAATATTTATGGTGTTCTGGTGATTCAGTAAAAGCAGCACAGTTGTAAACAAAGCTATGCTTTTAATCCTTAACTAAATTGGATTACAATGAGATTTTGTTCAAAGGTTCTTCAGAGGAGTTGACATTGTACACAACTTGAGGTTTGATAACACAGTTGCCTAAGTGTTTGTTAATTAATAAGCTCAAAACTTCAGCTTCATGGATGCCAGGCACAAAGTCACATGCCTTTTTTTTAAGGCATATAAAAACATGACAATATATTACAGTATAAACAGTCTTGTTAAGTATACTTCAGTCAATGGAACAGTATAATGGAAGCAAATTCTACTCTGGTGTTGATGTTCTCATTGAATAATTTTCTTCCTCTTCTTCCCTCCCAGCTGCATGGAACAACTTCACTACAGACCAGTTAAGATTGTCTTGAATTTGCTGTATAGGAGACTTGACTTTTGATTTGTGGGCTTGGACTTTTTCTGAACTAAGCAGTTGGATAATACTGAAGTGACAGTTTCTTCCATGTGTTTTGCAAGACACAATAGGCATCATGTAACAGGCTCAGCAAATCATTTACTGATTTTGGAGAGTTTCAGGTTCACTATGTTCTAAATGGTTTTTCATTGTGATGTCCTTGTGTATTTTATCATGAGCTTTGGGAAATATAATTTATATTTTTCAGTTGATAATCTTACAGTTGATGTAGGACAGAGGTCTGCTTGGTTGATTGATCTATCTTGAACAGTAACATAATAAATTAACTTCATTGTATTGGATGTCACTCCTGTATTTCAGAGCTTTCAGCCAACACAGCTGCCTTTGCTAAAAGCGCTGCCATGTTAGGTAATTCTGAGGACCACACTGCTCTATCTAGAGCTTTGTCTCAACTTGCAGAGGTTGAGGAGAAGATAGATCAGTTGCATCAAGAACAAGTTTTTGCTGATTTTTATGTCTTCTCAGAACTACTCGGTGACTACATTCGTCTTATTGCTGCAGTAAAAGTAAGTGCTGCTAGGAAAAATGTATAATTTTTGTGTTTAGTGTCACACTTTGCAGTTTGTATATTTAAGGTAAATGACCAAGTTGGATGGGGCTTTGAGCAACCTGATCAAATGGAAGGTGTCCCTGCTCATGGCAGGGGGGTTGGAACTAGATGATCTTTAAGGTTCCTTCCAACCCAAACCATTCTACGATTCTATGAATGTTTGTATGCATTTGCACACTTCATTATGCAGTTAAGACTTCCTGAGTTTTTGCTTGAAATTCCAATCAAGTAAAATTAATAAATCCACGATCAGTTATTCCCATGTTAAAAATTGTTGTGACAAAAAATGGGCATGGATTAATAGGATCCAGACAAAATCTAAATGGTAAATATCTTCTAATTAGATTAATGTTAATACCATACTAGTTAGGATGCTGTACATGCTTTTTTCAAGCTACTGATTTTTACACTATGCTCATAAAATGTTTTCAAGAACATAATTTGGCTATATTAGATAACCAATATTTTCAGTAAATAAGCAACAAATATTGCTTGAAGATTTACATCTCATTAAAGAAAGTATTCAATTTTGGTGTACAGTATAATTAGATTTTGACATGGGGAGGGGTTGCATTGGGTTTATGTGGCAAGGTTTTGGTAGCAGGGGACTACAGGGGTGACCTCTGTGAGAAGAGACCAAGCACAGCTGGTTCCAGACAGCTCCCCAATGGACCCACCATTGGTCAAAATAAAGCCAACCAGCAAAGCTGGTGGTACCTTTGTGAAAACACATTTAAGAAAGGACAAATTGCTGTTCAGCAGTATGTGTGTGTGCGGAGGAAGTGTAAGAAACAATCCTGCAGACACCAAGGTCAGAGAAGAAGGAGAGGGAGGAGGTGCTCCAGGTGCTTGCAGGTATTTCCCTGCAGCCTGTGGAAAGGACCACTCCTGAGCAAGTGGATATGCCCTGAAGAAAGCTTCAGTCCTGGAGAACCCACACGGGAGTAGGCTTCTGACAGGAACTGTGACCTGTGGAGAGGAGCCCACGCAGGAGCAGTCCTTGAAGGACTGCAGCCTGGGGGAAGGACTCATGCTGGAACAGGGAAAAAGTGTGAGGAGGAAGGAGTGTCAGAGAGGAACTATTGTGAACTGACTGCACATCTTCATCTTTCCTGTGTTGTTCAGGCAGGGGGAGGTAGAGGAGTTGGGAATGAAGGAGTGAAGTTGAGCCTGGGAAGAAGGAGGGGAGAGGTGTTTTAGTTTTTGCCTTTGTTTCTCATCATTCTATTCTGGTTTTAATTGTCAGTAAAATAATCTTCCCCAAGTTGAGTCAGTTTTGCCTGTGATGGTAATTGGTAAGTGATCTCCCTGTCCTTATACTGACTCGTGAGCTTCTTTTCATCTTATTTTCTCCCCCTGTCCTGTTGAGGAGAGGGAATGAGAGAGCAGCTGTGGGTGAGTCTGGCAGCCAGCCAAGTGTCAATCCAGGGATGTCTTAGAATTTTATCCAGAAATATCTTTGAACTTGTCAAACTGTTGGGAAAATATTTTTATATTTTATATATATCCACTTGCATTATGTATATAGTTATAGTCTATCAAATACATAATATATAAAAAATGTATACTTTGATTCTACTACCTCCGTCCATTGTTAACAAAAATGTACTGCCAGTTATGCATATAGTCAATGAAAAGGTTTGCTAGAATCTGTATTTAGAGAAGCATTTGGGTATTATAGCATTTTACAGTGGTTGCTTTGGTAGGATTGCGATGGGACAAGGAAAAAATGGTTTGGAGCATCAAGGTGTCTGCTCTAAAGAGGCTTTTGAATACCCTCTTTTATTTTTAGATGGTATTTAGCTGTGCAAGGATGACGTCAAATTAAATCTAAGACACAGTGAAGTTTCTTTTGAGTATACTTGTTCCAGTTTTATCCAGAAATAACTTTTTCTAATAGAAATTTAGACAGCTTTAACAATTGCAATTGCTTAATAAATGCCCATACTTACAGGGAGTGTTTGATCATCGAATGAAATCCTGGCAGAAATGGCAAGATGCTCAGGTCACTTTACAAAAAAAACGTGAAGCTGAGGCAAAGCTCCAACTTGTCAACAGACCTGATAAACTGCAGCAAGCTAAAGATGATATAAAAGAGGTAATGTTGTCAAGTACTAATATTATTCTGTCAGCCAAACTTTTTTTATTGATTCTTTCCCCATTACTGTACTATTTTATACCATTTTTTTTTTCAAATCACATATTAACTATTTTCCGTATTTACTGACATTGTTAAATGGAATTTCTTTAAAATATGAGATGGGTATAATTGTTACCCATTCTGAGATATGTAAGGCAGTCAAATACTGTCTCTAAAGAGTCTGGGAGATGGGAAGAGGGGAACATGAGCAAGTTTAAAAATGATTTTAACTGTTGAAGATGACTTGGATAGTCAGAAGAACATCTCTTGGTTTCTAAAGCTAAAATCTACCTTAAAGGATTAACGGAGAACTGTTCTCATGTTTTGCTTGTGTATATATTTAACTTTTTTTAAATACACATATATTATAATTTCAGTAAAAATCCAAAATGTTGAAGTTTCATAGATTATACATTTTTTTTAACATGCTTCACTAAGGAGATTGAAGAGGTAGGACAGCTTAATTATTTAACATTATTGTATTCTAGTTATGAACCACTATTTTCTCATTAAATAATGGAGAACATCACTGCAGATTTCAATCTCTTATGCACTTTATTTTGTTTGGTTGCCTCATTCTTCACTAACTCAAGTTGCTTTGTTCTTTCTGCACTTCAATATATTTTACATACAGTGTTGAAGTTGCTCATTAACGTGGCTTTCTTATTTTCTTTAAAAACGCCCTTGTTGACTAGGAAAAAAAGTTACTCTTTTGCGACCACATTCTTGCTGGTTGACTCTCTTGACGTCATCCATCCACCACGCAGAAGTGAGCTGGAACTCATTGGCAAAACCAATTCCTGACTCTTTGGATCAGTAGGGAATACTAAATGACCCTTTATTGTCCTTAATATAAAAAGAATTAAAGATTTTGTTCTTGAAGGATTTTTTTCCTACGTTATTGTGTGTTTAGAGAAGCTTGTTAAGTAAACCCAGAATTTGAATATGCTGGCAGAAAATTATTGCTTCCACTGAAATATATTCAGAGTTGCTGAATTCTTTAATAGTAGTCCTTTTGACAAAGATATTGAAAAGTGGAAGCCTATCCAGCTTGAGCTTCATCTGTGATTCAGTTCCTTTGTGCAGATAAAAGGTACAAGAGTAGTCCTCAAAACAGCATATAAAACAAGGGGGTGATTTTTCCTTGTCAGAAACTGTAAGATGGCAAAATCTCTGAAGTCTTGGGCACCTCTAAGATGCTGTAATACGAAGGCACAAGTTATTTTAAAGCAGTCTTAATCTCTCTTTCCTAGACTGAATTTTATATAGTTTTAGTTATTAGCTAACTCTCTAGGCTGTGCACATATTAATGTTTCCCTGAAGCACATCGTGTTATGACTTATTGCATAGCTCCATAAATGTACATCTGAAAAGACATTAAGAGAATTTTGAATAAATACAGACTAAATGCATAAATATCTCAAGATATTTATTTGAATAGATGTTCATTACATATCACAACAGTAAGATAGCACGGCACCACAAAATGCTCTTGTGATTAAATAGCACCACTAGATTGCTTGCAGGAATATATTATATTGGTGCATGTTGCTTCCTGGCTGCATTTTCTCTGAGGAAGATAGCTGTTACCAGATCTATTAGCTCCCATAATTCAGTTAGTATATTAACAGATACAGTTTCATTTTTATAATTTCTGTTAGCATGTATATGTCTGAAGTGTCAGGATGATAGCTTTTTTCATAATATACTTACACAGATGGTTTAAATTTAGCAATATAATAGTTACATAAAGGCAGGAGCAAAGGAAGGTCTAGTAATAATAAGATAATACAGCTGGTGATGCTTTCTTAATTGTGTAGCTGGATGTCTTTTGACATAAAATAAGGATAAACATGACCAAGTGTTGTGTTTTGTAGTGTTGATATTAATGCCTTGTTCCCAGTATGGCAAAACCCTACAAGCAACTTCACTTCCTCTAAATTTTCCTTCTGTGCTCTTACCTGCATTTCTTTCTTCTTTTTTTTTTTTAATTCCTGCTGTCTCTTAAACAATCCCCACTGAGCAAGAGAGTTTGTGTTTTGGCTTGCCTAAACAACATACATTCTGACCAATAAACACATCCCTGTTAGCTTGTCATCTGCAGGAGAAATATGGCAAAAATAACCATTTACTTGACCATAGGTGGGGATGAAGATTTAATAACCTTTTATGTAAATAGGAAGGTACAGACAACTATTTTTGAGACTTTTTCACATTTGATTGAACAGGTAAGAAAGCTTAAAGGTTTAGGTTCCTTTCATAGCAGTGCTTGTAAAAGGAATAGCTAATAAAGATTTAGAGATCCTTTTCACTAAGGAGTCTTTAAATTTCTTGTTTCTTAATAATGCTAATAACAATATTAAGATATTTTTATATTTGGTATGCAGATAATATTACCTGATATATAATTGTTTTAACTGATCAGATGGCATTCTTCTCTATAAATTGTTTTGAAATTATTGTACTGAGACTTTCCCTTAAGTATGTAAAAAAACATATCAGTGCTTTTAAATTCTTGAATTACTATCCCTAACATACAAAAAAAAAGTTCAGATACCGATAGACTGAACATTGAATGCTGTCTTATTTCTGCATATTTTTCCTTTGCCAGTGGGAGACAAAAGTTCAACAAGGGGAAAAAGATTTTGAACAGATCTCCAAAACCATTCGTGAGGAAGTGAAAAGATTTGAGGCATGTATAATTTTGTCCAAATAAATTATAGCTTTGCTTTAGATAATATTGATGCAAACTTGGTTAAGAGGTTAATCTGCCATAATTACTTACTTTATTAACAGAGGGAACGATTGAAAGACTTTAAAACTGTTATTATCAAGTACCTAGAATCTTTAGTGCAAACACAACAGCAGGTAAGAAATTTTAAAATTTTTGTACAAGTTAATATGTTCCATATTAGGTTAGTTAAAAAAGGCAGGCTTTAAGTATAGCATTTTCTAAAATATGGAGAACTAACGCTAGTCTGTAATCTATTGCAGGAGAACATAGTGATTGCTATTTCCCAGCTATTACTGTTCTTACTTGCAGAGCCCTAATTCAGGGAGATGGGAAGGTAGGGGAGGGTCTATTCAAGTAATACTTTTACTTGTAGATTGGAGTAAAATGCATTAAATACATGCTTAGGCTTACTGAAGAGACTTGAATACTCAAATCTTTATCTGCTTAAAAAAAAAATACTGAATATTGTACAGCAATAAAACAGCCTTTGGTGACTTGGAAGTAGGCCTGGTTTCCAAATTAATGCCCTTTTTTTTCAATCTGGGAATATAACCCTCCAGCTTTGATTAATAAAAATAAAATAATTAAAGAAACCCCAAACACCTTTAGAGGTAAGAATGGCAAACTCGCCATGCAAACAAATTCTGTTTTGCTATATTCTGTACTTAGTGGGTAAGAATAACTCTGTTTGCATGAGCAGATGAGCAGATTTGTGTGTTTATTACTTGTGTTTTTCTTGCATAATATAATAATGGGAATGGATAACTAATGAATGGACAATGGATAAGCATCTGTGTTCTTATTTTGTCCAGTGAAGACAAAGTCATTACAAGAGGAGGAGTATGTGTGGGTTTTTCCAATATTCAGTACTTAAAGTAAGGTAGCTTTTTTTCCTTCTCTACAAGCTAATAAAATACTGGGAGGCATTCCTACCTGAAGCTAAATCCATCGCCTAAAAGAAGACTATTCCAAATAGCAAGAGACTCTGGCTGTTTCTCCTGAATAAAAACTAAATTCCACACTGAAATCACTTCAAAATAATTCAAATAAACCACTATATATTTTATGAATTAACACATAGTGGTTTTATATACCACAGCATTTTATTAATAAACTGCATGTTGTGACCCTCTTTGAAGTAGACTGTGGCATGATGTTCTGCAATACATTGCTGAATTGAACACTATTGCATCTTAATACTTGCACCAAAAGCAGATACTTTTATTCTTTACAATACAATGTTCAGTAGTATGCTGACCTGATCTTTGAAACAAAATTAATTGCATTGATTAATGTTCACCTACACATTACTGTACAAAATCATGTTTCTGTGATTATGGTAATAAAGAAATGTATCTTGTGAAACATTAAACTTTTATTTTGTTTCTCTAGATATTTGCTAGCACTCTTAAATGTAGCATTTATAACAGATTGAGATTTTATCAAAGGCAGCAACACATAGAGTTATAGAATGGTTTGGGTTACAAAGGATCTTTTAGACATCACCTAGTGTCATAGTTTAAGCCCAGCTGGATAAATACTGTTACCAAAAATCAGTAAAAAGAAAAACTCCTTAACACAAATGTAGCATTAAGAAGCAGGCATTCTTTAACAGATGCATGAGGGGATAGCTCCTCCAAAATATTGTGCATGCTGAGTACAGAAAAGTTCCTGTTTATATACTATATTTTACATACATATTCATTGATTTCCCAGAATAAACACACATATGATAATCATTTCCCTGAAGTCCTTAACACATGCTCCCTCCCCTTTACGCATGCGTTCTTCTGTCCTGGGGGTTTCTTTGGTGGTCCCTGGTGGTCGGCGACCCCAAAAATCATACCTGACCACCTGGTGAACTGGTAAAAGTTGGCACAACTGAGCTGGTTGCTTTCCAGTTCTTCTTCCTACAGAATAAGCGTTGTGCAGTTCCATAGGCCAGTGGGTTTTGAAGCATAAACATTGTATTAGCCCACCAGGTGCAAACAATTTTTAATCTGGCAACATTCCTCCCCTTTGAGGCTTGTGAAGCTTCTCTTCCCTTCAATCTTTCATAAGCCTCACTTTGCTTTTTTACTAACATCACATAAGTTCCTCACATTGCATTAGTGATCATGTTTTTATGCTCCTTAAAGCAAGTATCAAAATCACAATCATTACTATGATCATAATTATACTTTGCAAAAGTGAGACCAACCAACCAAAGAAAATCCAAACCCTCTAAATATTTTATTTAATCAGTTACTTTCTAATCCTACCCTTAATTCTCTGCTAGATGCAGCAACCGATTTTATCTTCTCTATCTGATCATCCAATTTAGCAGTCACATTTGGAATGTGCACACAAAAAATATTGCTGTTTAAATTCACATAACGACATACTCCATGTAACAGCAATAGGTCTAAAACCAATCTGTTTTGTAAGGTCATTTAAGTTGTGGCTTACAATTGTTCATTTATTTCAGTAAACCCCAACTGAGTTGCATTCACTAAAGTTTCCATTTGTAGAGTCAAATTGCATATGGCTAGTCTGTTCCTAAAGGTAGATATTTGAGGAGTAAATATGGATTCTGAAATCCATCCCTTATATATCACAGAATCAACTAGGTTGGAAAAGACCTTGGAGATCATCAAGTCCAACCTATGACCTAACACCACCTTATCAATTAACCATAGCACTAAGTGCCATGTCCACTCTTTTTTTAAGCACCTCCAGGGACAGTGACTCCACCACCTCCCTGGGCAGCCCATTCCAATGTCCAATCACTCTTTCTGTAAAGGATTTTTTTCTACTGTCTAGCCTAAACTTCCCCTGGCGCAGCTTAAGACTGTGTCCTCTCATCCTGTCGCTGGTTGCCTGGGAGAATAGACTGACCCCCACCTGGCTACAACCTCCTTTCAGGTAGTTGTAGAGAGTGAGAAGGTCTCCCCCGAGCCTCCTTTTTTCCAGGCTAAACAACCCCAGCTCCCTCAGCTGCCCTTCATAGGGCTTATGTTCCAGACCCTTCACCAGCCTTGTTGCCCTTCTCTGCACGCGTTCAAGCATTGCAACATCCTTCCTGAACTGAGGGGCCCAGAACTGGACACAGCACTTGAGGTGCGGCCTCACCAGTGCCAAGTAGAGGGGAAGAATGACTTCTGTCGTCCTGCTGGCCATACTATTCCTGATACAGGCCAGGTTGCCATTGGCCTTCTTGCCCACCTGGGCACACTGCTGGCTCATGTTCAGTCAGCTGTCAACCAGTACCTCCAGGGCCCTTTCTGCCTGGCCACTGTCCAGCCACACTGTCCCCAGCCTGTAGTGCTGCAGGGGGATTGTAGTGGCCAAAGTGCAGGACCCAGCACTTGGACTTGTTAAAGCTCATATTGTTGGACTCAGCCCATCTATACAGCCTGTCCAGGTCCCTCTGCAGAGCCCTCCTACCCTCCAATAGATCGACATTCCCTCCCAGCTTAGTGTCATCTGGAAATTTACTGATGGTGGACTCAATCCTCTCATCCAGATCATCAATAAAGATATTAAACAGGACTGGGCCCAACACTGATCCCTGGGGGACACCACTAGGGACTGGCTGCCAACTGGATGCAGAACCATTCACCACCACTCTCTGGGCCCGGCCGTCCAGCCAGTTCATAACCCAGTGAAGAGTGCACCTGTCCAAGCTGTGGGCTGCCAGCTTTTCCAGGAGTATGCTGTGGGAGAAGGTGTCAAAGACTTTGCTGAAATCCAGATAGACAACATCCACAGCATTTCCCTCATCTACCAGGCAGATCACCTGGTATTACTGTCTCTGTCCGGCTCTGTGGCTCACATGTGTGCATGCACAAATGCATGGCTAGCTTCAGTATAAAGTCGGTCGCAAAGAGGTGGGAAGGGTCTTTGTGTGGCATTCCACAGGAGCAGTTTATTGCTTCTACACTGTGAAAGGTTCCAGAGGCAAAGGCGAAAACAATGCCAAACTCAGAGGTTTTATCCGGGGGCGGGGAAAAGGCGGGACTAGGGAATGGGACCAATGGGGAAGCTCTGGGGGAGTGACAAGGGGTAGAGGCTGACAGCCAACCAGGGGAGCCAAACTGGGGTAGGTTAACATAACAGAACATGGCATCCTGGGAGAAGCCTCTTTCTCTCACCATGATCGATAAGTCTCTGGTACCAGAGACTGTCTTACCAAGAGCTCTCTCTGTCCCTTGTGCCACAGGCCAATCAGGCACTACAGCTCCTCTTTTCTGTATTAATTAAAAAGGCCTCTTCCAGGGATCCCAAAACCCAAATATCCCAAACAACCAAACATGCACAAAACAATAAAAAAAATCAGAAGCACCCACAACACAATGTCCCAATAAGTCCTCAAATCTTTCAGAGGATTTTCTCTCTGGATGCTGGAATGGATGCTCTCATGGGCGGTGGTGAGGTTGAAGCAGCACAGTTCTCTCTGGGCTGCGGCACAGTTCAAGCTGGTGGTACCAGGAGCATCCAGAGGATGGCAGGGCGATAGGTGTTGGGTGCTGGGCATCATGGTGGTGAATGTGGGCACAGACTCTGGCAGTTGCTTCTGTTGGGGTTTTAAACAAAGTTAAAAATTTGCAATTTCAGGTGGGGAGGTGTTACAGTGGGGATTCTGTAACATGCATATCAAACAAGAAGTCCCGTGGAAAAGAAATATATATAGACCGATTCTTGATAGATATTTCAGAGACATGTTTATTTCTCCAGCCGCATGGCTGGGATCTGCCGAGGAACTGCTAGAGTCACGAGACCCGAGGGTCCTTGCCCGTGCAGGGGAACACAAAACAACCAATGGGGAACGAGGCTGACCAGGGGCTCGGGAAACCCCGTCTCTCCCACCCAGGGCCCCTTTCCCAGGGCTACATGGCAGGGGGGACGAACCCCAACAGGGGGGGCCTTTCCCTTCCCCCCTCTCTTATTTAAAGGTCTGGAGAAAGGGGAATGGTATAACAGTAACAAGGGTATGGGAACCCGTGGCGAGGTAATGGATAACAAGTAGTAAATAAAGAGATGGGTGCAAGTTAACAGAAAACATCTCAATAGGGGTATTGGGCAGTGTGGCTGTGGGAAAGGCAAAGCAGAGAGGTGGTGGTAGGGAAAATTAACTGTTGGGAAAGCAACAGAAGGGGTAAGATCTGGGGAGATACCAAAGGTGTCTTGATTTATCCATTCAAAGTCTTGTTTGCAGTTCTGATGACAGGATGGCATGTCTGTTTCTGTGGTGGACATTGGTGCTGTTTTGTGTCATCTCCGTTTCCAAGCAGCGGTGGTCTGGTCTTTTGACTGCACCCTGTTCATTTGGTTGGTGTTGTGTTAACAGGAACGGTGTTTGCTGGGCTGGTGCAGGGCTTGTTTTTCTCTGGCAATTTCCAGGTATCATCTGTGGCCTTTTGCTTCTTCACCTCAGTCTTTTGATCTTTACACTCAGCATCAGAATCTGAGAAGTCACTGTTCTGTTTCTTCGGCTGTTGTTCTGCATGCTCCAGCTGCACCTGCCAGCTGGTCAGGTCCACTGCTTCCCCCATGATGCTCCCGCAGTACTCGAGGAGCAGTCTGGGCCATACAGCTTGGCCCCTGCGACCCCCCCTTCTTGTTATGCTTCTCATGCAGCACGGGGGCGGAGGATGCAGGCAGGGCTGGGGCTGAGGTGAAAGACACCACGCAGGCGGGGTTCTCACAGCTGGGGGAGCAGAGCGGCGGCGGCCGCGGCTTGACAGCCTCAGGGCATTCGCAAAACAGCGGCGGGGGGGGGGGGGGGGGGGGGGGGAAAGGCGCGGCTTAGCAGTGCCGCGATAGTCAAGCAGCGACTGGGGCGGGTAGCGGGGAGCCGGGGCAAAGCATCCGCTTGGGAAGTGGCTCCAGTTTGCTGCTGTGAAAAACGAGGTTCATTCTCCTGTTAGAATTTAAAGAGTTTAATATAAAGACAATAAGAGACACATAAAATAAAGCAAAGGGATAACGGCCGGGTGCCGTGGCGCTCTGCCAAGAGCACACCTGATGCTCGAGGTGAGTCCTTTTTATACCATTTCTACTGTCTGTTCTCTATTCATATTAAAACTTTTCCAGGAATTGTTCTGCATGGCCACTCCTTGGGTCCGCCTTTTTAGAGCATGCGTAGTCTTCTGCCTTGTGGTTTTATTTCTTTTGATTCTTGGGGTTGGGCCCGCTAGGTAAGAGTCGATGGTGGGGTGGATCTCTTAATTCTCCAGACAGTCAGGGCTGATTGCAGCTTTGGGCCTCTTTGCCCCCCGGGCAGAGCGGTGATAGCGGCTCTCGGACCCTCCTGGCCGCCCGTTCTCCGGGCGGAGTAGCCTTTGGGCCCTTTTGTTCCCTGGACAAAGTGTTGATTAGCAGCTCCTTGGGCCTCATCCTCTGCCCGCTTGGAGGTTATCTTACTTGCTCACACTTGCTAACATTCTTGCTAAAACGAGAGAAAACTACATCCACACAGCAAAAAGCATTTCTAACATTATATAATATCTACTTTAATACTTTGCGAGAAGCCAATATTATAATATATGTTTATAACAATCCCCCCTTTTTCTATTTCATAAATCATTTGGCTTGAGCAATATTTCTTTTTTCTTGGCTTCTAATGTCTGTTCGTTCTTTTCACAGATCAATTTGGCTTCTTCGAGAGGGTCTTTTATATCACTTTGTTTTTTTAATACTATAATTTTTTGTGCTGTTCCAGACATAGCCAACTTTGGGTCAGTAGGCATTGTCACAACTTGCATGCCTTGAACTATGCTGGTGATTAGCCGAATAAAGCAGGGGATCAAGCAAGGGAGAAATATTAGACTAGCTGTAGCACATAAGAGGAAGAAGCCTAGCTTCTTCCACTATTCTTTCCCTAATATGCCATCCCACCAGTTAGCAGTCATCATTGATTCCCATTTTTGGACCGGTACATGGGCTATTTTTCTGATATTGTTGGCGATATCTAGAACAGCATCCCCATTGTCATCAATTTTTAAACAACATTCCGATGTATTGAACTTCCCGCACACACCCCTTCTTCAGCCAGTAAATAGTCTAAAGCCAGCCTATTTTGATATATTGCAGCTCTGGTTTGGCGTTGCTGGCCGACTATTAATTTCATAGCCTCAGCTGTTTCATTGGTTATGATTTCTACAAGGGCTTGGAGTCTGATGATACGATTCAGCATGTAAATTGGGGTTCGATATCCCCAACTTCCATCTTGTGCCCAGGTAGCTGGCCCATATGTTTCTAATATTCGTTCAGGGGGCCATTCCTCATCTTTCCAATTTTGGAATCCTCCAATTAAATCTCTTTTCTTTCTTTTGAAGTCTTCATAGATAGGTATTCCTAATTGATCTCCCTCTGGTTCTGGTAAAAGGAAAAACCCTGGTTGAATGATTCCTAATGTACAACTCCCTTTCCAATATGAAGGGAGTCTTGGGTATGCCCTTTTCCCACATATCCAAAATAAGCCATCTGGTGCTTTCCAATAATCACCTTCTTGTTGATTTATATTCTCTTAAAATTTGGATATTTCTGGGATTCCAAAATAAGGATTTTTCCTTGTGTCATTACACTGAAAGAGTCTAATTTCATTATCATATATACAGCCTTTTCCTTTTTTCTGAACCCAATACCAAGTTGGTTTTTCTGGGACCCACCACGTTGAAGTTTTGTTGCTCACTTTATACCTTTTACAGGGAGTGTTTCTTACTTTATTAAGAATGTTCTTCCCAGTTCGCCAGAGGCATTCGTCCCCTATCACTGTTGAACTTAAAATCCACCCCTCAGGTCGGTTCCCCCCTCTTATATTTGTCTGGTTCCATTTAAGGAGTTCTACCGGGCCTACGCTGCTACCTTTCCATGGCCATTCTTCTGTCATCAAAGCTCCTCCACAGACCCAACAGTTGGTTATGTTAAGTTCTTTACCTATCCTCTCCCCCAATTCCACAAACAGGTTTTTTCCTAACCTTGGGGTGTTTTCCTCTTTTAACTGTTGTTTAAGCTTTGCATACAGGTCCTGGCGTGAGGTGAATATAGGGCGAGGTTGCTGTGCTGGCTTTGTATTTTTACTTACTACTTGTTCTTTTACCAAATCTTGGACTGTTCCCCTGGTGGCAGCTGTGAAACAAATCCATTTTTCTCCTTTTGGACAATTACTTCCTAGTCTGTTTCTACTTGTTCTCAAATTTTCTGTAATCTAATATTTTTTTCCTTTATGCATACAAATACCTAATTTGGACGAGTCATAACAGTGACTGTTGATATGGGTATGAGTAATAAGAAAGAAGCCTCGGTGCCTTTCTATGTAGAGCTTTCGGTAGCATTTGTAACATGGTCTTGCTGGTGTCCCAAAAGGGACCAGGATAAGTGACAAAAGAAGGAATAGCAGAGGTCCGGCATGGCTTATATGCCCACCTCCCTTGCCTATGAGGTTGCAACCCATAGCAGGTGTATTGGATCTTTTCGGTGGCGAGTACAGTGGCCAACCCGGTCTTGCCTTCTATTTCCTTGTTACTTCTTTTGTAGTTTTTAGGCACCTTTTTTTTTTTTTTTTTTTAACTTTTTGTGTCTTAGGTATTTCCCATTCAACAGGCACTGGTATTTCTCATCTGCAGAGCAAAGTTATTGCTTTTGTTGCTTATGATTTTGTCTGGATAAGGGGGTTGATTTGTGCTCGACACCTTTTACAACTAGGGTGTCGATGATGTGAAATGCCAGTTTCCTTCTAGATTAATTACTTATATTTGACCTGGCTGGCATGCCCCGTATTAGAATGATTCAAACAGGGTATATGATGTGGCAATGATGGAAGTTGTGATTCTCCCCCTTCTTAATACAAATCACAGGCTAGAATCAGAATATGAGAGTTGTCTGTTTGATACAGTCTCAACCCTTCCTGTTTGAAGTGAGAATATTCTTCTCTAAGATGTCTCAGAATTTGTCCAGGGGTCACTGATATAAATTTGGCTTTTACTTCTCAGTTAGGTGTGATTCTTTGCATATCCCTTGGATTATTCAGATTGCTCTAGTTCGTTGCCACCTGGCCTCCGTTTAAGAATCAATTTGGTGTCACCTGGTTTGGATATTACAGTCCACTCTTCAGGTTCTTTTACAGGTCCTTTGATTCTGCTGGCATGGATCTACCCTCGTTCCTTGGTCCGGATTGCGGCCTCAGTCTTCAGCAGTACCTGAAAAGGACCCTCCCATTGTGGAGTCAAAGATTGTTCTTTCCATGTTTTTACCAATACCCATTTCCCTGGGTGGATATTATGAATTCTGAACTCTAAAGTTGTGGTTTGAGGGATCATTCCTTTCAGCCTCAAATCGTCAAGTGTTCTGGCAATTGTGGTGACATATTTTTTGACACTTGCTTCTCCCACTTCATAAGTGGCTGTTTCATGTTGAGTGGTAAGGAAGGGTAATCCGAACATCATCTCATAAGGAGATACTCCCAGATCTGACCTGGGCTGTGTTCGGATTCTCAACAGAGCCAAAGGTAAGCACTTTACCCATGACATTTGAGTTTCAATCATTAATTTTGTTAAAGTTTTTTTCAAAGTCTGGTTCATTCTTTCTACTCGGCCTGAACTTTGTGGGTGCCAGGGGGTATGTAATTCCCATTTTATTCTCACGGCTTGAGTTATTTGTTGTAAGATTTTGGATGAAAAATGTGTTCCTCTATCTGAGTCTATTTTATTAACCATTCCATATCTGGGAATAATTTGTTCTAGAAGGGTTTTGCATACTACGTTAGCTGTAGCTCTAGTAGCAGGAACTGCTTCCACTCAATGAGTTAGATGGTCTACTATTACTAATAGGAACTTCCATCTTTGTACTTGAGGAAGTTTAGTGAAATCTACTTGGATACTTTGGAATGGTCTCAGAGCTAACTCGCGGCCTCTTAATGTTGTTTTTCTCATTATTTTCTTATTCACTCTTTGGCAAGTTATACAGTTCCTAGTTATTTGTTTTGCTAACCTAAAGATTCCAATACACCCATAATTTCTCAGAAACTGATCACCCAAAGCTTGAGTGCCCCAATGATTTTTTTGATGCATATCTTCTAATATTCTCTTAGTGAGTGGCTTATTAAGTAACTGTCTCCCATCAGGGAGTTTCCATTTTCCAGATTGATCTTGTTTTCCCCCTATCTTAAATAATTCTTTTTCTTCTTCTTTACTAAATTTGGGGATTTCTAATTCTCCCCTTTCTGGGGTCAGGATTAACATAATTTGTTTAGTCCCATTTTCTGCTGCATCTTTGGCTTCTTGGTCTGCTAGATTATTCCCTCTTATTTCTGGGGTCATCCCGTTTTGGTGTCCTTTGACATGCACTACAGCTATTTCTTCAGGCAATTTTAATGCCTCTAACACTTCTGAAATCAGGCCTTCATGTATCAGTTCCTTCCCCTTTGAATTTACTAAACCTCTTTCTTCCCAGATTTTTCCAAAGGTATGTATTACCCCAAAGGCATACTTTGAATCAGTATAGATGGTCCCCTTTTTGTGTGCTAAATGCTCCAGTGCTCTTTTTAGAGCGTATAATTCACAAGATTGCGCCGACCAATTTGAAGGTAGTTTTCCTTTTTCGATGGTCTGCATATTTATCCCATCGACTAAGGCATATCCTGACATTCTTTTTCCTTGCAAGCATCTGGATGAACTATCCACATATATTCTTTCCCCTTCTAAGAGGGCTTGTTCTTCTAGATCTTCCCGAACTTTTGTTTGGTATTGAATAATTTCCAAGCAATCGTGTGCCAGGTCATCTTTTGGTTCTCCATAGAGGAATTGGGCCGGATTGAGGCTTTTGCTTGTTTCTATACTTAGATCATTACTGTCAATCAGAATTGCTTCATATTTTAGTATCCTGGAGTCTGTTAACCATTTTTCGGCTTTTTGATTTAGCACATTTCGGACCGCATGGGGTGTGTATACAATCAGTTTACTTCCAAAGGTGAGCTTACGGCTCTCCTCCACCAAAATAGCAGTAGCTGCTATGGCTTGAATGCATACTGGCCAGCCACGGCTTACTGGGTCCAATAGTTTAGATAAATAAGCTATTGGTCTTCTCACCCCTCCACATTCCTGGACTAATACACCATGAGCTACTCCATTTTCTGCATTCACATATAAATGAAAGGGTTTTTCTAGTGAGGGTAAGCTTAGGGCTGGTACCGAGGCTAGTTTCAACTTTAATTTTTCTAATTTATTATCATCATCTCTGGTCCATTGTATATTGTCTCTCCCTGTTAATTTTTCATATAAAATTTTTACTGCTTGTGTATATCTCTCAATCCATAGTCTGCAATATCCCAGTAGCCCCAGCAGTCTTTTAACCTCCTTTTTTGAAGAGGGAGGAGGGAGGAATAAAATCCCTGTAATTCTTTCAGGACTTAGTTTTCGGCTACCTTTGCTTATCAGGTGGCCAAGATATTTTACTTCTGGTTTCACAAACTGTAATTTCCTTTTTGATGCCCTTAGTCCCTTTTCCCCAAGAAAATTTAGAAGCTTTATAGTAGCTTTTTTAACTTTAATTTCATCTTCCCCTGATATTAGAAGATCATCTACATATTGGATAATTTGTATTCCTGGGGGAGTGGGGAAGGTTTGTAATATTTCTCCCAAGGCTTGCCCAAATAAATTTGGGGCCTCACAATACCCCTGTGGCAGTTTAGTCTACCTCAATTGGTTCTTTTTCCCTGTGTTTGGATCTTCCCATTCAAAGGCAAAAATATTTCAGCTTTCCTCTGCCAGTGGGCAGGCCCAAAAGGCATTTTTAAGATCCACTACACTAAACCACTGATGTTGAGGTGGAATTTTACTTAAAAGAGTGTAGGGATTAGGAACCATAGGGTAGCAGGCCCGTGTTCTTTTGTTTACTTCTCTTAAATCTTGCACTAATCTATAATTTCCATCAGATTTCTTCACTGGGAGAATAGGGGTATTATGAGGGGATTTACAAGGTTCTAGTGTCCCATCCTTTATTAATTCTTCTATTACTGGTTTTAAGCCTTTTCTCCTTTCTAAAGATATAGGGTACTGACGTACACGAATGGGACATTCTTCTTTGTCAATTGTGACCCTTATGGGGTCAATATCTAGTCTACCCCTATTCCCTTCCCTAGCCCAAACTTCTCTGTTAATTTTTCTTTTATCTTCTTGGCTAAGTTTTAACACTTTGGCTGTCATTCTCTCTTCTTCTGGTATGACCCCAATCCCCAGCTGGATTTGTAAATCCTTTCCTAATAAATTGCTGCCAGCCTCAGGAACTAACAAAACATCCCCTATCCCTATTTTTGCTTCCCCTTCAATAACCACATCTTTAATGACAGGGACCTTAAATCCTTCCCCCTTTGCTCCCGTTACTTTTACCATATCACTACTTACATCACACCCTTTTGGAATATTCATCACACAAGTCTTTTCTGCCCTAGTGTCAACTATAAATTCTAATACTTCCTCTTGGGGGCCTACTTTTAAAGTTATCACAGGCTCCAGATGGTATTTATCCTTCAAAAAATAGAGCCCATCACTTCCCTATTTCTCTTCTGTGTGTGTCTCTTGAAATATTTTCAGATCCCTCCTCAGGTGGGGGCATTCCCTTTTATAATGCCCTTCTTCCTTGCAATAAAAACAGGCATCCCTGGGTTGTTCTTGAAAACTTGATTGTGCTGAGGTTTTATTTTTCTCCCTTCCACTATTTCTGAATCTTGAACATTTAGGAGTGTTACCTGAGGGCTTTTGATTTAGATGATTTAGATTTTTTTGGAAGGTACTCTCTCGCATAGTGGCTATCATGATCTTTGCTTCCACTTTGGCTTTTTCTTCATCCCTCTGGACATATATTTTTTGAGCTTCCTTTACTAGGTCTTATAATGGCTTCTCATACCAGTCTTCTATTTTTTCTAATTTTTTCCTAATATCTGGCCAGGCATGTGTGACAAAGTTAATTCTTATCAGGGCTTGCCCTGCTAGGGACTCTGGGCCTATCCCACAGTATTGTTTCATATTCTTTCGGAGCCTCTCCAGCCACTCAGTCAGGGTTTCTTCCTTCCCTTGCTGCCCCTCAAAGGCCTTTCTGACATTTTGTCCTCGAGGTGCCCCTTCTTTTATCTCCTTGATTATCAAGTTACGATAATCATTCATATGTCCCCTCCCAGCTTCATCATTTTGGTTCCAGTTAGGAGGTGTAATGGGCATTTTCTGATCCCTGGGTGGACCTTGTTGGTTTTCTCTTTCCCAAATTTTTATGCCAGCAATTCCAATCATTTCTCTTTCTTCTTGGGAGAATATTATTTTCATTATTGTTTGCATTTCTTCCCAAGTGAAAATGTTGGGACCTAGGAACTGGTCTAACTGTTCAGCTGTACCTATGGGGTCTTCTAATAATCCTTTAATTTCCTTTTTGAAATTCCTAACCTCTGTAGAGGTTAGAGCAGCATTCACAAAGCCGGTTCCCCCTCCTCCCATAGGTACTTCTCTTAATGGAAATAAATGAATTTCTTGGCTTCCCTCTGTTTGTTTAGCAATGGAGGGATTGTTGGGCTGCTTCTGAGCCTTAATGGCACCTCTTGTATTCTGGTATGGTGCTCCTTCGTTAAGAAGAGGGTTTATTTGGGAAGAAAGCACCAAACTCCCCTGGGGAAGAGGGGCAGATTCAGAGTCCGGCGCTGAAGCCGAATATTTTGAGGTGCAGAGGGTGGGGGTGGGGTATGGCAGTGAAGCCCAATACTCCGGAGCACAGGAGGCGGGGACCGGCACTAAAGCCGGGTTTCTCAAGGCAGAAGAGGTGGGGGCTGAAGCCGGGACGTGTGACGTTCCCCTTGATTCAATTGAGGCTGCTGGGATTCCTGAGATTCCCGGGAAGGGTGGGATCCTCGGCATGGGCGGGGGCAGGGCTCCTCCCCCGCTCCATTGGGGCGGGAGAGCTGCCGGGGGAAGGACCCCCGGAGCCAGCGGAGGGGGGGCTGCCGGGGGAGAGGCTCCTGGTGTGGGCGGAGGGGAGGCTACCGGGGGAGAGGCCCCCGGAGCCGGGGGGAGGAGGGCAACTCCTGATCCTGGCGGCGGGGGAAGCCCCGGAGCTGGGAGGGGGGGTGCAGCCCCTGATCCTGGCGGCGGGGGAAGCCCTGGAGCCAGGGGGAGGGGGGGTGCAGCTTCTGGTGCTGGCGGCGGGGGCAATACTTCTAAAGGGTCTCACCCTTTTTTCTCTTCTGATTGCTTTTCCTCTGGGGTTTCTGATATTTTAAAGACTTTGGTTCCTAGCGGTTTTGTAATTCCTGTCCAGCAAGAAGCATATTCTCCCTCCTCAGGGTGAGATGGCTCTTTTGAATTTACAAATACATTTAGAGCCTGGCAAATCCATGCCTCATCAGACCTATATTTTGGCCAGTACACATGATCAGATCTGATTTCCTTTTTTACCCACTTTCATGCAGAATTGAATCATTTTTACTTTATCTTTTCCTTTTGTGGAAGGATCAGTTTCCCAGTTCGCGAGTTTGACCCCAAGGGGACTGTCTTGGGGTATCTCCTTTGGCACTCTTGAACTTATTTTACTAGGTAGCTGTCCCATTTTTCCAGGAGTTCTGTATTCTAACTTACTCAAAATACCAATTTATCCCCCCCCCTTTGAAATACTAATTCATTCCTTTAAAACACTAATCTTCACTGCTGTAAAGTACTACCTACTCTTCCACAGTACAAAAAAACAAAAAAAAATTTATTACAGCCCACCTCCCCAAAAACAAAGTTAACTTCTAATTACACAGTCTTTCATTTATACATTCACTCTTTTTTAATATTTATTCACTCACTCATTCTTACTCACAACAGAATAATAAGGTACGTCTTTCAAGTCACTTGTTAGTATCTACCCATGGGTATGAAATAATCCTTAGGATTCTGGGTGCTCTTGGATTTCCCTCAACCCAGCATATGGGGGGTGTAGCTCCAACTTTGCAACCCCTTCCCTGGGACCCCGTCCCAGTCACCCCCGGGAGATTCTTTCACTCCTCTTATCTCTCGCTTCGTCTCCTCGCTGGCCGCTGTTCTCGCGAACAAGACGGAACCGCAGCACTCAGAGACTGCCACACTCGCTTCGCAGATCTGGGGCAACCAGTCCACGTCTCATTCACACACACTCATCTCCTGTAACCATCCCCTTTTTGTTTGGACAATACTTACCAGTCCTGTTGCTTTTCCAGTGTCTGTGGGATATTTGTCAAGAGCGCTCTCTTTCATTTGCTTTATTTTTGTGTCTTTCTTGTCCTCCGGGTGTTGCCCTGCTGCCACCAAACCGCGCCAGAGGATGCCAAGCAAGGGTCCTGCCAATTTGGGCAGGGGGCGCCTTACCCTCACTTCTTGAATCCTCCCACACTTTTCGGAGGCGAGGTGTAGATCCCGGACGAGGTCCCCAATTGTGAAAAACGAGGTTCACTCTCTTGTTAGAATTTAAAAAGTTTAATATAAAGACAATAAGAGACACATAAAATAAAGCAAAGGGATAACGGCCGGGTGCCGTGGCGCTCTGCCAAGAGCACACCTGATGCTCGAGGTGAGTCCTTTCTATACCATTTTTACTGTCTGTTCTCTATTCATATTAAAACTTTTCCAGGAATTGATCTGCATGGCCACTCCTTGGGTCCGCCTTTTTAGAGCATGCGTAGTCTTAGGCCTTGTGGTTTTATTTCTTTTGATTCTTGGGGTTGGGCCCACTAGGTAAGAGTCGATGGTAGGGTGGATCTCTTAATTCTCCAGACAGTCAGGGCTGATTGCAGCTTTGGGCCTCTTTGCCCCCCGGGCAGAGCGGTGATAGCGGCTCTCGGACCCTCCTGGCCGCCCGTTCTCCGGGCGGAGTAGCCTTTGGGCCCTTTTGTTCCCTGGACAAAGTGTTGATTAGCAGCTCCTTGGGCCTCATCCTCTGCCCGCTTGGAGGTTATCTTACTTGCTCACACTTGCTAACATTCTTGCTAAAACGAGAGAAAACTACATCCACACAGCAAAAAGCATTTCTAACATTATATAATATCTACTTTAATACTTTGCGAGAAGCCAATATTATAATATATGTTTATAACACTGCTACAGCGGGGGAGGCCAGGTCTACCCGGCCGAGGACGATAATAAACCCCCTTTCTAATTTCTGCGCCACGTGGGCGGCCGAGGCGAGCCGCGGCAAGCGGCAGCGTGGGGCTCGGTCTCGGGCTGGCTGCGGGGCTGGCCCGGGTGTGCCCCCGCCTCGGCGAGCGGGGGTAGTCAGGCGCGAGCCGGCGGCGGGTCGCGGGCGGGCTCGGGCTTTGCCGCCTCGACGAAAGGGAAGAAAAGCGGCTGGGCGTACGGGACGGGGGGAGCAGGACGATATCTGGTTTCTCTAGCACTTGGCACAGCTGCCGCCGTTTCTCTGGACTTTGCCCGAAAGGCGCTAGATCCCCTGTGTCCCTTTTGTCCTGGGGCTGTTTAAAGCACCTTAGGGAATCTCTGAATGCCGCTTTCTCCTGCGGCTGCGGCTTCTCGGGGCTTATTTCAAAGCTCCCGCGGGGCTGCCGGGGAAGGTCTGGCCCGGGACTAGCTGCCGTCGGAGTTTAGTTCTAGGGCATTCTCGGGCAGCGACTCTGGCAGCCCTTTCTGAGCCCTTTGGGGCTTTGGCTCGGGGCTCCTCTAGTTGCAGCTGGAACCCGCTGGGGTCGTAGCGCCGGGGCGGCCCTGCGGGCTTTGCGGGGGGGGGGGTCACTGCCACTTCGCTCGCGGCTTCTGCTGGGGCTACTCGGGCTCGAGGCCAGCCTGGCCAGGGCGCAGAGCCGGCGCTCAGGGTCATGCTGAGCTTGGCGGGAGCGGCTGGTCCAGCACAGGGCTCGGAGCAGGCGGGTGCGAACGCTTTGTAACTTTCCTTGACAAAGCAGGTACGGGTGCCGCGGACTTCTAGCAGCCCCCACAGCGCCTCGCACTCCAGGGCGCATACTTGCAGGCTTACTATGGCAGGGCAGCAAAGGGAAGGAAAACAGAGCAGCGCACTCGGAGATGCCGCTGTCCCCGAGCGTCCCGGAGTCTTTCCGGTTGCCACCACCCTCACTTCCGGCCACAGTACCGTAGGAACCGGGCGTGGTTTGGTTCCCACGGACTATGGAAGAGAGCTTTGCTGGATCAATGCCACGTTTGTTCCTACTGGGTCCCTCGTGGACTGTTGTAACCACTGGATTTTGCTTAGCAGGCTGTAGCTCCCTGAGAGCTCAGCGGGGGTTACCTAGGGCAATGGGACCCAGTCACATCCCGCAGTCCATTTTGGACGGCCCCACGATCTTGCTCTGGTCAGGTACCAGCGTTACAACCAGTGATGACAGGGGAGGCAAGAAGGGTCTCTCATGAGGGTTGAGATGGCTTTAATCGCATCTTATCCCCGCGATCTCCAAAGGCAGAGACACCTCGTGGTCTGAGTGGGGGGGGGGGGGGGGGGGGGGGGGGGGTTGTCAGGGGCCCAGGAACGGTCCCTGGGCGGGGTTGGGGTACAGGAACCAATAGGGAGAGCCTGAGGGAGTGGGCAAGGTTAAGGGCAGGGGGGAACAGGAAGGGGAACATGGCATCACGAAAGCAGTGGGTTAACAGGCTACCACAGTCGACCGCTTAGGCAGCACTTTCCTAGCACCTACACGTGCACACAATCTCACCTTCGCAGGTAGTCGCAAACAGCTGCTCACACACACAGTCTATGCATGAACCGGAGACAAAGAGGCGAGAGGGGTTCTCTGCATGCAATTCTGAGGTGTTTAATGGCAACGCACCCGAAGGGAACAGAGACAAGAAGAACCACCAAACTGAAAGCCCGTGCCCGTTTTATCCTGAAAACTCCCAAAGGCGGGCAGAGCATCCAAAACCAATAGTCTGAGGGCTAGGGGGCAGACGCAAGGTTGAATGACATAACAGGGGCCAACGGGAAAAGGGATGGGAGGGGGACAGGGCCAGGGACCAGCATTATCTAGACAAAGGGAGAACTTTCTAGCACAGTGTTTTAAGGCGAGACCACTTTTAAGGCAACTTGGGGGGTTGACGCAGGCCGCGTCTTAATTGTGTCTCCCCTGATGGGGGAGACTTTTTTAGAATCTTTGCCAGGAGTCAGAGACAAACAGGACTTCTGTATTTTCTCGGTCTTCAGGTTGTTTATTATATCTTATCAGTAATTCACATGCCAACAGCATAGCATGAAGCAGAGCAAAATACAAAAGGCAAAATGCAGGAAAGTTCAAGGCTTTTTGAAGGTAAACTAACCAATGGTCACTAAAAGCATACAATATTTTTACTTCTCTACCAATGCCTAATGAACTATCCTTTCACGTAGCCCTGCACTGCGGCATTTTGTGATCAATCATTCTATACTACCAACTCTAAGTTTTTCACCCTGTGACAATCTTACATAGTATTCTATCACCTAGTTCACACCAGTGTAGATTCTAATTCTTCCCAGAGGGTAGGCAATTTTCTCCATGGACGAAGGTCAAAAACAGTGTTGTCCAGGGAGGTAGAACCCTTCAAAATGGCGGAGAAATATTCTCTGCACTCTGGGTTCCCACAGGGGGTGTAAAGTGGACTTAGCCACCACATCTCCCTCTAATTTACCTTAAAAGAAGGTCTCCCCCAATTACTTGGAACTAACTAATGTGGGAATTGTTCTTCCCCTTTCTATGACTGGGGAAAGTGTATTTTGATTTTAACAGTGAGGGTCCAGGGTTGTGGCAGTATTTCAAACAATGAACAGATGGCAGAACAACCAGAAACACCTGCAAAGCCTCTGAAGGGAGGCAAACCCTCCTCTGAGTTCCCAATGTCCCAACAAGTCCCGAGTTCCTTCGATGGTGCTGGGTGCGGTGGACCTTTCTGGGCTACCGAGGCTGCTATTTCCATGCTCTTATCAGTCACAGCATTCGCAGCCACAGTAGCATCTCTGGGTACTCGCTCGGATGAGGGAGATCTAGGAGACAGCAGGGTGACAGGTGCCAGGTTCCATGGGGGAGTTGGGGCCGGTGTCTCTGTAAGGGTCTCAAACAAAGTTGTTAAGGATCATGTCAAGATTATTGAAAAGTCAAATCACTCGAGAATACCTGAAACTAGAAATGTTCAGTCTCCCTTTATCAATTTCCCTTTTCCATCCCCCCTTTTCCAAAAAAAGAGGGTAGGTATGGGGTATAGGAAGGGTTATTTGGGCAGGGAAACCATGAGGGAAGGTCAGAGGGGTTCAGGGGGATTTTTAACTGACACAGTCTGGAGGGGGTGCAAATTAGATGTTCACGTTGCCTGTCACTTTGCGTCGATGTCGCCTCCAGGTGATACTAGTCTTGTCTTTGATTCAGCATCAGGGTTATCTGTGTTTTTTCTTATGTTCTCAGGAGCTGTTGTCGGTGGTCCAGGGTAGGGCTTGATATTCTTTCCCAGCACCCATTTCAAACCTGCTGGTGTGGAAACACAAGCATATCCCCTTCCCCAGGTGATGAGTGGAAAGGGTCCCTGAATTTGACAGCTCTCTGGATCCTTGACCAACACCGGTGGCTGTTCCTTTAATTTGGCCTGTGTTGAATTGGTAAAGTGTCGGAATACTGGGGGGGTGGGTTCTGAGAAGGAGTTGTTTAAGAAATTGATGGTAAAGAGAGCTTTGCAGAGTCTCACAACAGGAGATTTAACCTCTGCACCTCCGCGTTGTTGGTCAAGGACCCTCTTGAGTGTTTGGTGGGTCCTTTCAACAACAGACTGTCCTGTGGGGGAGTGAGGTATGCGTGTGGTGTGCTGGGTGCTCCACTGACTAAAGAAATCTTGCAATTTATTAGAAACATAGGCAGGACCATTGTCCATTTTCACTTCTTTAGACACTCCCAGGGTGGAAAAGGCAAGGAGAAAGTGTTTTATCACGTCTGTTGCCTTTTCTCCTGTCGGGTGGAGTCGCGGGAGACAAGCACTCAAGGCATGATGTTCAGCAAGTCTCGATTTATTTTTCAAAACTACACTTACTTATAGTACCTTTAATTAGCTCATACATATTGCAAAAGTTGAGCTCCTCATTGGTGGGAGCTATTCCGTGGGATCTACAAACACGGTGGTCTTATCTTTCTCTTCCATATGGTTTCTGTCTTCTTTCTTATCTGAATGCACACTGTTATTTATGCAACCTCTTGCTCAAGGACTCAGTGTCTGCATCTTTTCTAAGCCTCCTGTGTTATCATGACCTTTGCTCTTTAGCCATTCTTCAGAAAGACTCTCAACACTTCCCCTGTTTTCTTTTTGCATGATCATAGTCATATTGACTGACTTCAAAATTAAATTTTTTATACATGACATTATACAGCTAAGCATAAGTAAACCAAGCAAAACAATTATTAGCAACAGCATTAAAGATTTAATCACACTTTTCATCCATCCTTCTAAGCCCATCCACTCTGTAAGTCCTTCTAATCCGAAAAATCCGGAGTCTTTTTTTATTTTTTGGGAGTGTTCAATCAAATTCTTAATTTCGGCGTGGATGGACTTAGAATGATCCTCAAGATCCATACAGCACATTCCTTCAAAGTCTTCACAGCCATGGCCGTGGGCTAAGAGTAGAAAATCTATAGCTGCTCTATTCTGAAGCAGGGCGTGTTGGACTGAACTCAGATCTTCTGCAAGTTCAGACAACACTCGGCTGGTACCGTTTGCCTGTTTAACTACCCAACATGCCAGTTTTTCTAAGTGACGATGGGCTCGTGCCGCAGCTGCACCAGGAACAAAAAGGGAGGTAAAAAGCACTTCTGATTTGCTCCATAGCGTGAGGTCATCCTGACATTCAGGTGTTATAGTTTCTGTTAAAGACCTCCGCCATCGTGTTCGGTGTGTAGCATTAGGATGGTGCTGTGGAAGTGCAAGACTCAGTTGGCCAAAGGTACAGGGCCCACCTACAGGCCTGGATGGAATACCTGACCAGGCACGATTCCCACAAATTAGGAAAAACCCTCTGGGTAACTTTCGAGGGAAAAACGTTCCAGGGGCTGCAAGAGATCGATTTCTCACGGTAACGTTGCACCATTCTAAATCTCACTGTGAAGCATTGCCAATAGGATAAATCAAGGTGGGGTTGGATTCATTCAGTCGACAGCCATTAAGGCTGCCCTCTTGGCATAAATTACGTGAACTATTAATATAAATACAGGCTGTAGCGTTAAGAGAATCAACTAGTTCTATCTCTTGTGGCTCAGGGCCCACCGGGAGTTTATCATCCCAGCTATCATACTCTTGTAGGCCAGCGGTAATATTCATTGTGGATTTTAATGGTCTAATAATTTTGAACTGGTTCTGGGTCTCGATTACGAAGTTACGCCATGTATTATCTGTTAGTGGTACTCCAACTAAGCATGTCAAAAATGGGGTACTGGGTGTGGCTAGGGAGGCACAGAATGTTGTGGTGTTCAATTCACGTGCCAAGGAGACCCAGATATTATCTCTAGGGTCAAACACCTTAGGAGGATAGGAAAGGGGGTGACCCATTACTGAGCCTGCGATTAGCAGCACGATGCTTAAACCGCCGGCAAACATGATCCCACTTTCTTGGGTCAACTTGCCACTGAATGGGGACCCCGATATTTGGTTGGCACGAGGATTGCAAAATTACAGAGTAGCTATCGGCTAAGATCTTTTTTGCTAAATGCTGTACTGACCACGCTAATTCTCTTAGCCGCAGATCTTCAAGATTTTCAACTAATTGCAAACTGTCAATGATATTTTTGCCTGTGAGTTGTACTAATGCTCCTTGAGCCGTCTCACGGTGCCAGTGAAAACTGCAAGACTGACACCAAAACCCTTCTGATAGATGTTGCTGGTGGACCCACCACTGTAAATTACAGCCTCCGCAAAGCAATCTTACCCACGCCTTATGATTATTACAATTACATGCAAAGCAACTAGACTGGCAAAAAGCGCAAAAAGTGTCTCTGCAAATGTGGGAGGAGATAACCCTCTATCTCCTGTTCAGAGTCCACAAGGAAGGTAATGCAAAACCGCTGCTCAACTTCCTGCAGGATTTGTGAGATCTTCCTCTGTACCCTTCTTTTCTTCCTCTGTTGTGGGTTGCTCATCAGTGACAACAGGCTTAGTCCATTTGGCCGGAACCCATAGGGGACCTGTCGGAGTGGACACACATAAGTAACCTCTTCCCCAGTACAAGGTTTTTACAGGATCCTGCCAAAGTCCCGTCTTGGGGTCTTTGTAGCGCACCCAAGGCATGGGCGTCGGGGGTTGAGGATAGGTTCCAAGGTGATGGACTCTGCCTGATGCAGCAGGAGACAACGCTTCCGTGGGCGGGAGGTGAGATCAATAGTGAGTAAGGTCAGAGATCCAGTAGAGCCAGGACTTGGCTGACACCTAGGTGCATCACAAACAGGCGGAATGCTTGAAGCCAGATGTGGTAATGGTACTAGTTGTGCTAACTTTTGTCCTGCTGGGATCTTAACGGGAGGATAATCGGTATGTGCTAAAATAAAAATTTCTCCAGCGGAGTCAGCATCAACAAGACCAGTCTCTACTAGGAGTCCCATTGTAATTGCAGATGAACGACCTACAATAAGTCCTCCCATAGCTTGGCCATTAATGTACACAGGTCCGATGACACCAGTGGGAATGCGATGGATTTCTGATGTTAGCAACTCGGTATCTACTGAGGCTGCCAGGTCCAGGCCGAGACTTCCGCTTGTCGCTGGGCGGGGACAGGTAGAGGTGCTGGAGCGGTTACTTGTGTCGTCGCGCGGCCGCTGTTCACGCTGGGTCGGGGGTTTCCCTGTTTCTTGTTGCTATTACGGCATGCGTTCGAGTTGTGCGTATTGGATTGACACTTGTTGCACCAAATTCCTGCGGCTGTACATTCGCGACGAATATGACCGAGTGTCCCACAGCGATAACACTTCATGCGGCCACCTGGAGCTGGGCGGGGACGTGCTGCTGCCGCTTGGAGAGGAGCAAGGGCTGCCATTACCTGATTTTGAGAGCTAATAGCCTGTTCTTTAAGCCCTTCACCTAACTTTTCTAAAGCCTGTGCTAAGAACAGCTGAGAGCCAGTGGGCATGGTAGCAGCCTTTTCTAGGAGCTGCTGGACAGTCCAATCCCCTGGGGTGGAAGTAATGAGGGCACGGGTGGCTTGATTGCCATTTTGTAAAAGGCATTGCTTAAGTAACGGGTCATGCATATGCTCTTGAACCCCAGCTTTTGAGATGGCTTCCATAACTTTGTCAACAAAAGAGCCTAAAGATTCCTCTCTGCCTTGCTTAATGTTCATATACATAGGGATCCCACCCGGGGCTCGGACTTTATCCATAGCTTTCTTAGCAACTGCTATAGCTTCCCGCAATTTAGCAGGGCCTAGTGCAGCCTGAGCCTCAACCCTCATATGTTGACCTTGTCCTAGAAGTTCATCTACAGTGATATCTGCTAACGGATCTCCCTGGGGTCTAGCGAGATCTGCACTAACAGCTGCCTCCTCCCTCCAGCGAGCCTCAAAAAGCAGTCGCTGATGCGGGGTATACATGAGCTTAGTAATGCCTTTAATGTCAGCAGGAAGAAGGGTAAAAGCGTTAAAAATATAATCAAGCATCTGTTTAACTGGTTCACTGGTGACACCGTAATTCCCCACCGTTGCTCGCAGCTGAGCTAACAGCTTCCAATCCAGATTAGTCACCTGCGCGATATTGCCGCCCCCTTGCGGATTAGGGACAAATAAGACAGGGAACGCTATGCTGTCCTGAGCAGCCGCCAGCATGTCAGAATCACCCTTTTGTAAGCCCTCACGAGCAACCGCAGCCCAAAGTTCTCGATGGCCCCTAGCCATGGCCTCCGCGAGGTCAGACTCTGCCCCAGGGACAGGCTCAGGGCTAACAAAGGGGTTTCGCGAGCGAGAACAGTCCGGCGGAGACGGGTGAGGCAAGGGCGGAGGAGCAGGCTGCGGCAAGGAAGGCGTGGGAGGAGCAGGAGGGGGGGGGGGGGGAAGGCGCGGAAGGCAACTCAGAGGCAAGAGCCTCAGGGGGTACGTGAACCGTAGCAAAGGTGGGGGGATTAGGCGGACCAGAGAAGGGAGAAGGACCATGTTCCCCGTAAAGACGATTACGGTCCTGTGCAACTTTAATCTTTTCTGCGGCTTTCTTTTCTGCCTGTACCATTAAAAGTTCATTATAAACAACTCTCCATAGTTTAGCTATCTTTTTAGCTGGCTTATCGTCATCTAAGACAAGATCCCAAAGTTTATCACTATACGCGCGCCACTGACTTAATTCATGAATGGAGTGGGGGTCAGCGAAAAAACCGTAAGAGCGCGCATGCGTTAAAAGAGCGGGGAGGTCTTTATCAAGATCAATCCCTTTAAAATTACGCTTAAGCAAAAAAGCCTTGAAAAGTTCCTGTGCTGCTTGCCTTTCCATACTTATGACGGTACCGTTGCTAGCCCCTCCAGGCTTCGGCAGCACGTATCGGCGAGCCCGCCTGTGCGGTCGCTCGGGCGCGGAGGAAATCGTTGCAGTATACGAGACCTCTTTCGCCGTCCGTCTAGCTGCGGGACCCGACCCCAACGCAACTCCCCCATCGCATAAGGCAAGGGCAACTTCTCCTGTTCGGGTGCCAGATGTCGGGTGGAGTCGCGGGAGACAAGCACTCAAGGCATGATGTTCAGCAAGTCTCGATTTATTTTTCAAAACTACACTTACTTATAGTACCTTTAATTAGCTCATACATATTGCAAAAGTTGAGCTCCTCATTGGTGGGAGCTATTCCGTGGGATCTACAAACACGGTGGTCTTATCTTTCTCTTCCATATGGTTTCTGTCTTCTTTCTTATCTGAATGCACACTGTTATTTATGCAACCTCTTGCTCAAGGACTCAGTGTCTGCATCTTTTCTAAGCCTCCTGTGTTATCATGACCTTTGCTCTTTAGCCATTCTTCAGAAAGACTCTCAACATTCTCCCACATGGGCAGATGCGAAGACAGCTCCAGACAAAGCATCTGCTGACAAATGGGTGTATTTCAGTCTCCCAAATTGGGGGGCATGGGTGACATTCATTTGCCACAACTGGCAGCTGCTGAGGCCGTGGGGCTTTACCCGTGTGCCTAAAGATGGTACCTGATACTGTTGACAGCTAGGGCACGTCGCTACAATTGCCCTTGCTTGATCTCTGTGAATGTTAAACATCCTAACAAGGGCAGGAACATTCTGGTGGAAAAACTGGTGGCTTAACTTGGCTTGTGCAAAGGTGTCAGGTAAGTTGGGACTGTGCGCAACCATGGCCACGGCATCAGCTCTCTGGTTTCCTTCTGCGATGGGTCCTGGCAGGTCTGTGTGTGACCTTACATGCATCACATGATAAGGCTGCTCTCGGTGAGAGAGAAGGTAGACCAGCTCTGAGACTAGTTGGTATAATTGGGGATTTGCCACTTTTTTTAACAGGGCATGTTCTGCTCTGGTGGTCATGCCAGCTACATAGGCCGAATCTGTGACTAAATTGAATGGTTCTTGAAATCTTTCAAATGCTCTAACCACGGCTGCCAATTCAGCAATTTGGTGGGATCCCTCTACCACCTGGACATCAGATTCCCACATCTGCATCCTGGGGTCCTTCCAAGTCATCACAGATTTGTGAGAGCCTGAATCATCTGTAAAGACTGTCAGAGCTTTGAGAGGGGTTTGGCTTAGCAGTGATTTTGGCACCAGATTGAATGCTGTGTTAAACAGCTTATGTTTGGGTTTGCAGACTGAAATTTGGCCTGTGTAGCTGTCCAGAGCGTACTGGAGATGTTCATTTGTCTCGAGCAAATGCTCCAAGTTACCAACTGTTAATGGCAGGTGTATGCATGCAAAATCACCCAGCGAGGGTTCAGAGGCGAGCCCTGGCCCTCATGATTAATTGGGCCATTCGTTCCTGCGGTGTTGTGATGCTTTTGGGCGACTGATGCAACAGAAAGATCCACTCTATAATGATTAGAGGGTCCTTCTGTGCTGTGTCCCACTGAAAGATCAGGCCATGAAATCTAGGTATGTTACCTAGTTTAGCGGGGGATCCCGGGTGCAGGGGAACCAGCCAGAGTCACGACACGAACACCAATACAATTTGAGCATCGTGCTCCAGTTTTATTGCTTACTTACACCAAGTTATACTTTGCAAAGTTCATGCCCCATTCCCACGAAACAGCCTCTAAGCAGCGGGGGAGTCGACCCAAGCTTTTCCCAAGGCTGTTCAAGGCTGCCGGCTAGCAGGTGCCTTGCAAGCCTATCTTCAGCCTGAGGCCCTATCAGGGGTACTTCTGCAACAACCCTGGGATGCCCAAACTGCCCAGACTGTCCAGGGGTATCATATGCCCCTGTTCCACAAGGAATTCCTCTACATATTCCCCATTTTCTTTTTGGGCAACCCAGGCCTGGTCGATGATCTTTCGCAGCCCCACTTTAAGGCAAGAAAAAATACACCCAAGTACTATTAAGCCTAATATAACTACAAATAGCAATCGGCAGCCTTCTACTACCAAGGTACGCAGCCATCCGGTGATACCCAGACCCTTAAGCCAATCTCCAATAGGGTCGTCTGTCTCCCGAAGTTTGTGTAGGCCCCTCTGGAGGTCAGAGAGGTGCTTGTGAATTGAGACAGAGTGGTCAGAAAGATTCATACAGCACATACCCTGGAACTCTTCACAGCCATGGCCGTGAGCTAGTAGTAGAAAATCAATGGCAGCCCAATTTTGTAATACTGTATGTCTAACACTAGTAACATCGGTGCTTAGCTCGTCAAGCATCTGCGAAGTTATGTTTAACTCATCCCTCACCCAGCAAGCAAGTTTATGCAAAATCGCGTGAGCCCTGGCTGCTGAAGCACCAGGTAAAAACATAGATGCTAGCCAAATTAACTGCCTTCACTCCATCTAAATGGGCGGACAGCCGATCGAAGATGTCCGCCAATGCCCTTGTCTCAAGACAGTTAAAAACAATTCCTCACTCTACCTCTGGGTCTGGTGTTATACCCAAGAATTTACACAAACCCCCTTCTTGGTTCCACCTTCAATCATGGTCCGCACAAGGCGGGCACGTAATACCACCTGCTTTCTAACATTAGCTCCCAGAGCAGGAACTGTGAAGGGGTTAACAACAATTGTGCGATGCTGATGCAATCATTAGAACACAGGACATCTGCTGTAAAGATAAACTGCAGGATGCTCCGTGCCGCTTCAGATTGTAAGCTGTGCATGGTGACCGTTTGCTTTGCTTGCTGCAAGATCTTCCAGTCATGGGGTTCCCACTTTGCAGTGTCCCCTTGTATCAATACAGGATCAGTCTTCCCCGTTGGGGCTGATGGAAGTGATGACTGCACCTCCCCTCGTGAGAAGGGAAGGGCCGTAGGCATTGTGCCCGATTCTCCCGACAGGAATGTAGGAGTTCTGGTGGCTATCTTGATCGGTGGGGCCACGGGACGCCACGGTGCTGATGGTGTGGTGTCGCAAGCCTTGGACTCTAGCATGTCCTGCCGTGTAGATAATTCAGCATGCTTTTTGATTACTTCATGCATCATCTCGGTGGTTCTCTTCCTCTAGGGGCTGACCCCCGGCAGCCCTGGCTGGCTCTGGCTCTGCAGGCGCCAAAACCGCAGAGGCTGCTATGCCGTCAGACGTTGATCCGCTGTCCCGCAGAGGGGTGCGGCGTGCTGCCGCTTTTGGCCGGGAGTTAGGACCGCTCGTTTCCGCCGCTGCTTTCAGCCGGGCACTAGGACTGCTTGTTTCTCCTTTGCCCTCCTGCACCCCGCCCCCTGAGTCGGGCGGCTCTGCTTCCGCCTTCGCAGCCATTTCTCCCTCAGATGTCGGAGGGGTAACTTCCTTCCCCGCCAAGTCCAGCAACTCCCGCAACGAATGTACGGGTGCTGCTGTGCCTTTAATCGGTCTACCCGCAGCCAGCCTGAAGAACCGTGCAACCCTGGACTCCGCCCTGGTCTCCGGCCGCCGCTTCGTAAGACCCCCGTCCGTTTCCTTCCCAGAGCCACCACGCCCTAAAGCTTCAATGGCCGCCACGGCCACTGTCCTTTCTGCTTTCATCTCTGCAAGAGTGTTAGTTACTGCTCTCCAGGTTAAGCCGAGAGCTTTAGCTTCTTTAGCTTCCTTTCCACCCTCAGTCGTGGACAGCCACAATTCGTTCCCAACTTCCCACCACGCTTCAGTCGAATAAAAAAGCGAAGTGTATCTCAATAATCCATGTTCCCGGGCCCACGTAACAAGGGCATTAAGATCTCAGTCTTTCACAATCTCACCTCTCTTAGAGAGGATACTGTCTAGGAGGCAAGGTCCAGCCTCATACTCCATAGCTTCTCACCTGCAGGCACTCGCTCGGCCGTGCAAACTGCAGTCTCCGGCCACTTGGCTTTAGGCTTAGCCCCCAGCTTTTCTTGGCTTTGGGGCTTATTCTCCGGCCTTTTAATCAGCTTTGAGACCGGGCCCCCGGCTTTACTCGGCTTTGGGACCACCTGCTCTGATTCCCCAGGCTCCAGCACCGATACGATGAATTGGAGTCTTACTGCATTTAAGCGAACCTGCATGTAGCAAAACTCACTCGGGTCCCTGCTGTTCGGGTGCCAGGTTTAGCAGGGGGGGATCCCGGGTGCAGGGGAACCAGCCAGAGTCATGACACAAACACCGATACAATTTGAGCATTGTACTCCAGTTTTATTGTTTACTTACACCAAGTTATACTTTGCAAAGTTCATGCCCCATTCCCACGAAACAGCCTCTAAGCAGCGGGGGAGTCGACCCAAGCTTTTCCCAAGGCTGTTCAAGGCTGCCAGCTAGCAGGTGCCTTGCAAGCCTATCTTCAGCCTGAGGCCCTATCAGGGGTACTTCTGCAACAACCCTGGGATGCCCAAACTGCCCAGACTGTCCATTGATATCATATGCCCCTGTTCCACAAGGAATTCCTCTACAACCTAGAACAATGAAACTGAAAGGCAGGTGTGGAAGGGTCCGGTGGGCTTGTCGAGAGGACAGGGAGAGCTGCACCTTACTGATGGCTTCTCGGGCCTCCGTGGTGATGGCGCATGGCGAGTCCAAATCCTCACAATCCTTTAGAAGGTCAAACAGGGGCAAGAGGTCTTCCGTCGAAATAGCCAGCAGAGGACGCACCCAGTTGATGGACCCACAAAGCTGATGCAAGTCTCGAAGGGTCTTTGGGTTGTCTTGGATGGTGAGCTGCTGGGGTACGAAGGTCCGTTCACCAATGCGGAGTCCAAGGTAAGTCCACGGGCAGGTACACTGGATCTTCTTGGTTTGAATCTCAAACCCTGCTTTCTCGATGGATCGGAGAGTCTCTTGGAGGGTCAAGTCCAGGTAGTTGTCGTCAGGTGCGCAGATCAAGATGTCATCCATATAGTGGAGTAAGATGGCCCTTGGGAACTCTTTCTGTTGAGAGTCTTTCTGAAGAATGGCTAAAGAGCAAAGGTCATGATAACACAGGAGGCTTAGAAAAGATGCAGACACTGAGTCCTTGAGCAAGAGGTTGCATAAATAACAGTGTGCATTCAGATAAGAAAGAAGACAGAAACCATATGGAAGAGAAAGATAAGACCACCGTGTTTGCAGATCCCACGGAATAGCTCCCACCAATGAGGAGCTCAACTTTTGCAATATGTATGAGCTAATTAAAGGTACTATAAGTAAGTGTAGTTTTGAAAAATAAATCGAGACTTGCTGAACATCATGCCTTGAGTGCTTGTCTCCCGCGACTCCACCCAACATCTGGCACCCGAACAGGAGAAGTTGCCCTAGCCTTATGCGATGGGGGAGTTGCGTTGGGGTCGGGTCCCGCAGCTAGACGGACGGCGAAAGAGGTCTCGTATACTGCAGCGATTTCCTCCGCGCCCGAGCGACCGCACAGGCGGGCTCGCCGATACGTGCTGCCGAAGCCTGGAGGGGCTAGCAACGGTACCGACGTAAGTATGGAAAGGCAAGCAGCACAGGAACTTTTCAAGGCTTTTTTGCTTAAGCGTAATTTTAAAGGGATTGATCTTGATAAAGACCTCCCCGCTCTTTTAACGCATGCGCGCTCTTACGGTTTTTTCGCTGACCCCCACTCCATTCATGAATTAAGTCAGTGGCGCGCGTATAGTGACAAACTCTGGGATCTTGTCTTAGATGACGATAAGCCAGCTAAAAAGATAGCTAAACTATAGAGAGTTGTTTATAATGAACTTTTAATGGTACAAGCAGAGTAAAGGGCAGCAGAAAAAAATTAAGGCAGCCCATGATAAAAACCGTAATTACGATTCTGCTGCTTCCCTTTACTCCGCTGCCCCTAACCCCCCCACCTTTGCTACAGTCGAGGTTCCGCCTGAGGCATTTGCCTCCGGCCCGGCTTCACACTCACCCTCTGCGCCCCCTGATCCTCCCCTGCAGTCCCCGCCCCCGTCCCCCTCGCAGCAGCCGCGGCAGCCGCAGCAGCCGCCGCCGCCGCAGCCGTCTGTTCCTCCGGATCGCTCTCGTTCGCAAAACCCTTTCCTAAGCCATGAGCCTGTCCCTGGGGCAGATTCTGACCTCGCGGAGGCCATGGCCAAGGGTCATAGAGAGCTGTGGGCGGCTCTCGCTCGTGACGGTTTGCATAAGGGCGATGCAGAGATGCTAGCGGCTGCCCAGGAAAGCTTGGCTTTCCCTGTTCTGTTTGTTCCTAATCCACAGGGAGGCAATATTGCGCAAGTTACTAACCTCGACTGGAAGCTGTTAGCTCAGCTACGAGCAACGGTGGGGAATTACGGTGTTACGAGCGAGCCCGTAAAACAGATGCTTGATTATATTTTTAACGCTTTTACCCTTCTTCCTGCTGACATTAAAGGCATTACTAAGCTCATGTATACCCCGCATCAGCGACTGCTTTTTGAGGCTCGCTGGAGGGAGGAGGCAGCTGTTAGTGCAGATCTCGCTAGACCCCAGGGAGATCCGTTAGCAGATATCACTGTAGATGAACTTCTAGGACAGGGTCAACATATGAGGGTTGAGGCTCAGGCTGCACTAGGCCCTGCCAAGCTACGGGAAGCTATGGCAGTTGCTAAGAAAGCTATGGGTAAAGTCCGAGCCCCAGGTGGGATCCCTATGTATATGAACATTAAGCAAGGCAGAGAGGAATCTTTAGGCTCTTTTGTTGACAAAGTTATGGAAGCCATTTCAAAAGCTGGGGTGCAAGAGCACATGCACGACCCATTATTAAAACAATGTCTCCTACAAAATGGTAACCAAGCCACCCGTGCCCTCATTACTTCCACCCCAGGGGATTGGACTGTCCAGCAGCTCCTAGAAAAGGCTGCTACCATGCCCACTGGCTCTCAGCTGTTCTTAGCACAGGCTTTAGAAAAGTTAGGTGAAGGGCTTAAAGAACAGGCTATTAGCTCTCAAAATCAGGTAATGGCAGCCCTTGCTCCTCTCCAAGCGGCAGCAGCACGTCCCCGCCCAGCTCCAGGTGGCCGCATAAAGTGTTATCGCTGTGGGACACCCAGTCATATTCGTTGCGAATGTACAGCCGCAAGAATTTAGCGACCCAGCGCGAACAGCGGCCGCGCGACGACACAAGTAACCGCTCCAGCACCTCTACCTGTCCCCGCCCAGCGACAAGCGGAAGTCTCGGCCTGGACCTGGCAGCCTCAGTAGATACTGAGTTGCTAACATCAGAAATCCATCGCATTCCCACTGGTGTCATCGGACCTGTGTACATTAATGGCCAAGCTATGGGAGGACTTATTGTAAGTCGTTCATCTGCAATTACAATAGGACTCCTAGTAGAGACTGGTCTTGTTGATGCTGACTCCGCTGGAGAAATTTTTATTTTAGCACATACCGATTATCCTCCCGTTAAGATCCCAGCAGGACAAAAGTTAGCACAACTAGTACCATTACCACATCTGGCTTCAAGCATTCCGCCTGTTTGTGATGCACCTAGGTGTCAGCCAAGTCCTGGCTCTACTGGATCTCTGACCTTACTCACTATTGATCTCACCTCCCGCCCACGGAAGCGTTGTCTCCTGCTGCATCAGGCAGAGTCCATCACCTTGGAACCTATCCTCAACCCCCGACGCCCATGCCTTGGGTGCGCTACAAAGACCCCAAGACGGGACTTTGGCAGGATCCTGTAAAAACCTTGTACTGGGGAAGAGGTTACTTATGTGTGTCCACTCCGACAGGTCCCCTATGGGTTCCGGCCAAATGGACTAAGCCTGTTGTCACTGATGAGCAACCCACAACAGAAGAAGAAAAGAAGGGTACAGAGGAAGATCTCACAAATCCTGCAGGAAGTTGAGCAGCGGTTTTGCATTACCTTCCTTGTGGACTCTGAACAGGAGATAGAGGGTTATCTCCTCCCACATTTGCAGAGACACTTTTTACGCTTTTGCCAATCTGCTTGCTTTGCATGTAATTGTAATAATCATAAGGCGTGGGTAAGATTGCTTTGCGGAGGCTGTAATTTACAGTGGTGGGTCCACCAGCAACATCTATCAGAAGGGTTTTGGTGTCAGTCTTGCAGTTTTCACTGGCACTGTGAGACGGCTCAAGGAGCATTAGTACAACTCACAGGCAAAAATATCATTGACAGTTTGCAATTAGTTGAAAATCTTGAAGATCTGCGGCTAAGAGAATTAGCATGGTCAGTACAGCATTTAGCAAAAAAGATCTTAGCCGATAGCTACTCTGTAGTTTTGCAATCCTCGTGCCAACCAAATATCGGGGTCCCCATTCAGTGGCAAGTTGACCCAAGAAAGTGGGATCATGTTTGCCGGCGGTTTAAGCATCGTGCTGCTAATCGCAGGCTCAGTAATGGGTCACCCCCTTTCCTATCCTCCTAAGGTGTTTGACCCTAGAGATAATATCTGGGTCTCCTTGGCACGTGAATTGAACACCACAACATTCTGTGCCTCCCTAGCCACACCCAGTACCCCATTTTTGACATGCTTAGTTGGAGTACCACTAACAGATAATACATGGCGTAACTTCGTAATCGAGACCCAGAACCAGTTCAAAATTATTAGACCATTAAAATCCACAATGAATATTACCACTGGCCTACAAGAGTATGATAGCTGGGATGATAAACTCCCGGTGGGTCCTGAGCCACAAGAGATAGAACTAGTTGATTCTCTTAACGCTACAGCCTGTATTTATATTAATAGTTCACGTGATTTATGCCAAGAGGGCAGCCTTAATGGCTGTCGACTGAATGAATCCAACCCCACCTTGATTTATCCTATTGGCAATGCTTCACAGTGGGATTTAGAATGGTGCAACATTACCGTGAGAAATCGATCTCTTGCAGCCCCTGGAACGTTTTTCCCTCGAAAGTTACCCAGAGGGTTTTTCCTAATTTGTGGGAATCGTGCCTGGTCAGGTATTCCATCCAGGCCTGTAGGTGGGCCCTGTACCTTTGGCCAACTGAGTCTTGCACTTCCACAGCACCATCCTAATGCTACACACCGAACACGATGGCGGAGGTCTTTAACAGAAACTATAACACCTGAATGTCAGGATGACCTCACGCTATGGAGCAAATCAGAAGTGCTTTTTACCTCCCTTTTTTGTTCCTGGTGCAGCTGCGGCACGAGCCCATCGTCACTTAGAAAAACTGGCATGTTGGGTAGTTAAACAGGCAAACGGTACCAGCCGAGTGTTGTCTGAACTTGCAGAAGATCTGAGTTCAGTCCAACACGCCCTGCTTCAGAATAGAGCAGCTATAGATTTTCTACTCTTAGCCCACGGCCATGGCTGTGAAGACTTTGAAGGAATGTGCTGTATGGATCTTGAGGATCATTCTAAGTCCATCCACGCCGAAATTAAGAATTTGATTGAACACTCCCAAAAAATAAAAAAAGACTCCGGATTTTTCGGATTAGAAAGACTTACAGAGTGGATGGGCTTAGAAGGATGGATGAAAAGTGTGATTAAATCTTTAATGCTGTTGCTAATAATTGTTTTGCTTGGTTTACTTATGCTTAGCTGTATAATGTCATGTGTAAAAAATTTAATTTCGAAGTCAGTCAATATGACTATGATCATGCAAAAAGAAAACAGGGGAAGTGTTGAGAGTCTTTCTGAAGAATGGCTAAAGAGCAAAGGTCATGATAACACAGGAGGCTTAGAAAAGATGCAGACACTGAGTCCTTGAGCAAGAGGTTGCATAAATAACAGTGTGCATTCAGATAAGAAAGAAGACAGAAACCATATGGAAGAGAAAGATAAGACCACCGTGTTTGCAGATCCCACGGAATAGCTCCCACCAATGAGGAGCTCAACTTTTGCAATATGTATGAGCTAATTAAAGGTACTATAAGTAAGTGTAGTTTTGAAAAATAAATCGAGACTTGCTGAACATCATGCCTTGAGTGCTTGTCTCCCGCGACTCCACCCAACATCTTTCCTGATCAGGGACAGGGCGTGTCCGATGTACCACTGGCAGATTGTCGGGGAATTTTTCATACCCTGGGGTGGAATTCACCAATGGTACCTGCGCATGGGGGCCTGCCGGTTCAGGGATGGCACGGAGAAGGCAAACTGAGGGGCATTGCGTGGGTGTAAGCGGATGGCAAAGAAGCAGTCTTTAATGTCTATGACAGCAAGCTTCCACTGTTGGGGGAGCATTGAGGGTGAGGACAGGCCGGGCTGCAGGGGACCCATATCTTCAGTTATTTCATTAATTCTCTGGAGGTCCTGCAGAAGCCTCCACCTGTCTTTGCCTGGCTTTTTTAGAACAAAGACAGGGGAGTTCCGAGCGCTGTTGGAGGGAACAAGGTGGCCTTTGGCCAGCTGTTCCTCTACAAGGGACTCAAGCACGTGCAGCTTTTCAGCCAATAGGGGCCACTGCTAGCTCCAGATCATTTTGTCTGTCTTCCAGGTAAGAGCTGGAGTGGCACGCTTTCCAGTAGCCCCAACTGAAAATCCCGAGACAGAGGTGGGATTACCAGCTGAGTTCCCCATTGCCTAAGGAGGTCCATGCCCCATAAGGTGAATCCTGATGGGATTACAAATGGCCTGATGGAGGCATAGTGTCCGTCTGGGCCCTTGGTAATGATGTTATTTATATTCCTCATAGATGCTGCAGAACCCCCAATCCCCATAACCACCCCAGCAGCTGTCTTAAGTTTCCAATGCCGTGGCCACTCTGCTTCGGATATGATGGTGATATCAGCCCCTGTATCGACCATCCCCCCCCAGTGTGGCTGTGAATTTCCCATTGCACAGTTTGCAATGAAGGGTTGGTTTGTCCCCGTCCCACTACTTGTGCCCACCATATGGACGGCGTCCTGTAGCACCTGGGGAAGTCCTCGGGCAGGATGATAGCCTGTGCTACCACTTGACCCTTTTGTAGAAACCAAGGGGTGTTAGCACAGGAGACAGCAATCTGTAGTTGTCCACTGGGGTCTACCGTGTGCACCTCAGGTGAAACAGAGAGCTCGGGTGGACCCCGCATAGTGTCTCCAATTACTAAAATGTCTACTGTTTTATCCAAAAGTTTTTCAAAAACCGCGTGTATGGGTTTCTGAGTTCTGTCCTGGAAAAGGTGTGCACAGGTACTCATGAGCAAAAGTCTTTTGCCTGCTTCCCACTACGGTGAGGAGTCACTGTCCGTGGCATGGGTGGCAGGGCAGGGAAAGACGGCCGCTGATTTGGTGTCATCGTGCGGGGCCAGGCAGCGCTTCACTGCCCGTTTCCCGGCTGGTGCTTGCAGGTAGAACAGTCTGTAATAACATGCTTTCCATTCCCATTAGCTATCTTGGGTTTAGGGCAGTGTTTTACGAAGTGTTGAAAACTTCCACAATTGTAACAGTAGCATCTTTCATTATCGTCCTTTCCTGCTGTTATGGCACCCACCACCCCTTGTTGGAAGCTTGGGTTAACAGTGTATTCTTCCCCCACTAGTTTGGTGCACACTTCCACCATTTGGTCAAGGGTGGGGGCAGGGTCCAGGAGGAGGGCTCTTATGACACTTTGGCATCTTGCATTTGCATTATCTCTTGCCAAAGTTCTAAGCAGCTCTCTCTGAGCTGCTATGCTTTCAACCTGGATCTCTATTGCCCCTTTTAACCGGTCTACAAATTTGATGAAACTCTCCCCTTGTTCCTGCTTTATACTGGAGTAGCTGGCAGGAGGGGTAGAGCTGGTGGGGGTAAGGGACAATGCCCTCTTTTCAGCCTGCTTCAAGTCACCAAGGACCAGCTCCGGGAGTGTCCGGGCCTGATCTAAAGGCTTTTCTAGGTTGCCTTCACCGCATAGCTGCTCTAGGGTTAAATTTGACCTGTTGGGATTGCTCTGGTAACTCGCGTGGAGGTCCCAAAGCAGCCTTTTCCATGTTCTCTCCCACAACAGACATTCAGTTGGGGAGAGCAGGCAGGACATGAGTCTCTTAATATCATGCAGCACTAGAATGCTTGCATCAAAAGTAGCCTGAACTAGGCTTTTGAAATTCCCACCCGAAATCATTTGCAGCCTTACACAGTTCCTTTAAATTGGCAAACAGGAATGGTTCCCACTGGGAATTCTGTCACTGTCTATTGTATGTAACAGGGGCAGCTATGAACTCTCAGTCTCGGTTTACTTCCAGGTTTGCGGAACCATGGGAGCCGAAGGGGGAGGCGGGGTTAGGAGAGGGGCTGCCAAAGGAGGGGGCGGGGGTGTGGGTGGAGCCCGTGACGTGAAAGGGATTCCCCGCGGGGGCGGGGTCTGCCTCACAGAAGGGATTCCCGGTGACGTAGGAGGGTCCCGGCACGGTTACACCCATCGACGTAGGGGAGGGGCCCGGCGCGATGACGCATGCGGGAGCAGGCGGGGGATGGTGACCATGCAATTGCGAAATGCCTGCCGCATGGTCTCCGCCATCTTGAGGAGCCGCTGCTGACGCATGGCTTCCATTATTCGGGGCAGGGGCGGGAGATCCCGTAGCGGGGGGGGGGGGGGGGGGGGTGAGGCGCCAGAGCCGGCCATGTGGCCCGAGCCGTGTTTGCAGTGCGGGGCTGGGGTGCACAAACTTGGAACCGGGGAAGTTGCTGTGGCGGGGCGGGCAAGGCTGCCGCTGCTACTCGGTGGACTCGGTGGGGGGGATGCACCCCAGCACGGCAGCAGCCACGAGCGGCCGCGCCGTCCGCGGGCAGGGAGCACCGCGCCACAGGAAGGGGTGTCTCCTGCCTGGGAATTGGCACGCTCAACCGTCGCAGCCTCCTGTTCTGATTCCGAGACCGCTTTATAAACTAAAACTGCTAACGGGAAAAACTTCTTAACCGACTCATCCCCGCCTTGCCTCAGGAAAGCCAGCCTCTCGATCACCCGGTCCCAGAACGCGGGGTTCCTAACAGATTCTATTGTAACATTAGGGAAATAATAAAAAATCCACTGCATAAAGCGTTCTAAAAGTCTCTTAGAAAAACGGATTTTCCTCGCTTTTAGGGTATTTTTAACTTGGAGAAAAGCCTCTTGTTGGGGAATTGAGAATTTCGCACCCATCTTTCCCCAAAAACCTCACCCAGCCACCTAGAGAAAAAAAGCTAATAAAAGAAAAGGGACCCAAATGAGCTTTCCTCAGCTTCACTCACCCCGAGTTTCGCTGGTTTTCGCTGACTCCGAAGCCACTCTGCTGAGCCCTCGCTGTGGCGTTTCTGCTCATGCCACGCTTCTGGCGCCATGCCCCGCCAAGCCCCCTGGCTCCCAGCTCCGGGGTAAAAGAAAAAATCGTGGTGGATGGTTCTCCATTCGTCAGCCGGCTCTCTCACGCTGAGAGAGTTATCGGCTGTCCTTCCAGGCAGGTCTAATAGAATTTAGATCTCCTGTCAGGTTCATGACATCTCGGAACGGTGGCTCCTCGGGGATTTCGCTCCCCAGGGGACACTCTTCCAATGACTTCAGCCGAAGTCCCTGTTCGATGGGCCAGTTATGGAAGAGGGCTTCGGTGGATCAATGCCGCGTTTGTTCCTACTGGGTCCCTCGTGGACCGCTTAGGTGGCACTCTCCTAGCACCTACGTATGCACACAATCTCACCTTCGCAGGTAGTCGCAAACAGCTGCTCACACACACAGTCTATGCATGAACCGGAGACAAAGAGGCGAGAGGGGTTCTCTGCATGCAATTCTGAGGTGTTTAATGGCAACATATCCGAAGGGAACAGAGACAAGAAGAACCACCAAACCAGAAGCCCGTGCCCGTTTTATCCTGAAAACTCCCAAAGGTGGGCAGAGCATCCAAAGCCAATAGTCTGAGGGCTAGGGGGCAGACACAAGGTTGAATGACATAATAGGGGCCAATGGGAAAAGGGATGGGAGGGGGAGAGGGCCAGTGACCAGCATTATCTAGACAAAGGGAGAACTTTCTAGCACAGTGTTGTAAGGAGAGACCACTTTTAAGGCAACTTGGGGGGGGTGCAAAGTGGACTTAGCCACCGCAACAACGGACAAGGTCACCAGTGCAGGGGGCGGGGACACAGGAGGAAGAGGCAGGGTCCGTGGCTGGGAGGGGACCCCTGCCGAAGGGGGAGGGACCCGACACAATGCCTGTTGACGCGTGGGAGGGGCTAGGGACGGAGGAGGGGCCGCGCGGTGATGTGAGCGGGAGCGGGCAGAGGAGGGGCACCGTGTGTTTGAGAAAAGCCCGCCACTGTTGCCGCGGCTTCCATGTGGCATCTGCCATCTTGTATAAGGGGAGTGGAGATGGGAGAATTAAAAATAGAAGTAGCAGCTGGTATTGTGGATCTGGCCATGCTGCCACCGTCTTGGAGCAAACCTGAGGTAGAAAAAAATGGGAAAGTAGGTACCCGGAAGAGGGTTGGGGGAGAACCCAGGATGGCCTGGCCAGCACCACCCTGGGCAGGGAACAAAGGAGATCGGGAGGTGGCAGGGAGATGGTAGCAGCCCTGGGCCGTTGGGCAGAATCCATCTCCCAGTCTCCCTTGAAGCAGGGCAGAGGGATTGTAGTGGTTTGGTTCAAAATACTCATTACTGTTTATCTGCTGTGAGATAAGAATTAGGAGAAATGCAAAGCAGGCACCAAACTTGAAATAATATAAAGAAGTTTATTAACAGACCTAAAAGAAGGAAAAGAAAAATTATACCACCTTCAGAACTCTCCTCCTCCCCCCACCTTCCTCCCTTCTCCCACTGACAATGTAAAAAGACAACCCTTAAGATGTTCAGTCTGTTTACCACCTCCATAATAACCTTGTTCAGTTCATTTAGAAAGAGAAGTCTCTTCCTGCTCGTGCTATGAAAACAGTATCACAACGAGACAGCTGCCCGGGTTGCTTCTCTGCTCGCATGTGAGTCCCTTCTCCCCCGACTTGCAGCTTTTCCCGCAACTGCTTTCGAGGGTCCACTCTTGAAGTTTTTTGGGGTACAATTTTAAGGTTGAGCCATTCAGAAACAAAAACAGAGGCCCTTCTCCTTCCCTGGGAGCAAAGGGTCTTCATCATCTTCATTGTTAGGACTATCTCTGGGAGAATCTCTAGGAACTGAGGCTTTCTCCTTTCCCATTTGGAGCAAAAGTCCTCATCTGGTTCATCTCTCCCTGTCCAAACTTCTCATGAAATTACAGCTGCGTCAGCATCTGCCTATCTCAGCGCAGGTGCTTTTGTTTACGAGCTGAACACTCCACCCCCCATATCGTCATGAAATTACAACGGGATACTCTGATATATCATAGCTTCACAACAGAATTTCAGCTTTAAGCATTTCCTCTTTCTCTTCCCTCAGGTTTTCAGCTCTTCACAGCAATAAAAGGGTTAATCTCACCTCGGCCTTGCAGCTGTGTGGCTTATCGCTGTTGGTCACCTGACCTCTGCCGAACAGAGGTGCCGCTTTGCTGAAATCTTGGCCGAAGTGGAGGGGGGGTACCGAGCCGCTCTGGCTGCCCACAGCCCTGCTGGGGGGGGTCATCCTGGAGCCGTGGCCTGGCCCAGCCTGGCCCGAGCAGGGCCTGGGCGGGGCCCACTGGCCCCCGCTCGGGCCCCGCAGCCACCTGTCCCAGCGCTGGAAATGAGAGAGAGAGCTGTGGGGGGTTTGTCTATTCTTAAGTGTGGATCACAGAGGCAGTCACAACTTTAAGTGGCTCAAAGAATTGTCCATATTCAAACTGGCCAGCTGATAGGTTCTATCAGGTCCCAGAGGAAGCTGTAAGCACCCCTTAGCAAGGACATCCCTTCCGGGACTATGCTTGTTAACCTATGACAGGGATCAGGGATGCAGGGAGAGGAAAGTGACAAAGGGGTTTTTAAAATGGGGTTAACATTTCCCAACCATTCCCCAAGACTTCCAACAGCTTTTACTAACTTGTAAAGCAAATAACCTTTTCCCGACATAAACAACCAGCGCACAAAGCGCTTTAAATACTCAACTAACCACTGCTTAAATAACCACTGAACAAAATGTTTTAAACCTTCCATGGTATAACGAAAATTTTCCCGAACAAGGACTCAGAACTGGGAGAAAAACTTCCCACAAGAGACAAGAAAACTCTTGCCCCCATCTCCCTCTCTTCCCAACCCTCGAGATAAAAGGAAATTAACTGAAAAGGATACAAAAGTGACCCATATTACCTCACTAGAGGGTCAAATAAAGTCTCGAGGGTGGTCCACCAACACAGACTGATCTTCTCTTCTCCTGAGAAGGTTGTCGGTCCCCCCCTGCCGAAACCCCTGATAAAACTCAGAGATTTCTTTGGGGCAATGGCTGCACTGAGATGCGACTTAGGTCTAACTGCGCGGAGCTGTTGGAGATGCTTTCGGGGATGGTCTGAGGCCATCCATGTTCAGGCGTCATCTATTACTGTCTTTGTCCAGCTCTGTGGTTCACGTGTGCATGCACAAACAAACACATGGCTAGCTTCAGTATAAAGTCGGTCGCAAAGAGATGGGAAGGGTCTTTGTGTGGCATTCCACAGGAGCAGTTTATTGCTTCCACACTGTGAAAGGTTCCAGAGGTGTAGGAGATTAGGGACAGGCGTTCGGAAGATATCGCGTTGTGCGGGACAGGTAAAGCCCCTCCCCTCTACAGGTAATACCTGACCAGAAGGAAGTGACGCGGTAAACCCAGGTTATTTAACCCTGTGTAATCCATGAATAAACGCCATTTGCCGTCCACCAAATTGGTGTCTGTGAGCTGATGGCCCGAACGACCTGAGGTGGTCGTCGTACTGTTCCTGAACCAGGTCGCCACGCCTCCGTCAGAGGCAACAAGTGGTGCCGAAAACCCGGGATCCGGAATCGGAATCAGGATCGGGAATTCGCCTGGACGGGTGAACGGTGGCCGGCGTGGTTGGACCAGCCCGGCGGGGGGGACGCTCCCGGACCAGCGTGGAGGATGGAAGCTCTCGCGAAGGTCGTATCTCAGATTCATAAGCAATGGGGCATTGATTGCAAGCCAAAAGATTTTACTCTCGCTGTTGCGAGGCTTTTGGAAATTGGGGTCATAGACCGACCGGTGGATATACTCCACCCAGAAGTATGGGACAAATGTACCAAGGCTCTAGCCGACGAAACAATGTCCTCGGGTTCGGGGAAATTCCTTAAACTATGGGGAAAAGTCGTGCAGGCTTTGCGTAAGGCTCTGCAAGAGCAAGAGACCTGGAAAGCCGCACGGAACTGTTTGCTGGCCACACCTCGGCTGGGAGTTGGGGCGGCTACGCAAACGGCAGATGAAAGTACCCCTGCAGAGCATAGAGGCTCGCAGGAGCAGGGACCCTCTCCACAGCCCCCCAGCCCAACCCTACCTACGGAGGGAAAGGTTCAGGTGCAGTCATTCTGGGGCGGGCTGGCGGAGGAGGCATGGGGGGCTGCCATTAAAGCGGAGTCCGAAACGGCGTGGGCCAGACCCCCACCCTATGCCCCGCAGAATGGCGCCGACCCCGGAGGGGATGGGGGGGCGCACACGCGGCCGGCGGGAGCGGGGGAGGTGCGCAGGGAGATACACACGCGGCCGGCGGGAGCGGGGGAGGTGCGCCAGGTAACGCAGACGCGGCCAGCGGGATCAAAGAAGGGCCGCCAGATAACGCAGACGCGCGTGAATGGAAAAGGGGGGGGAATCCCGGAGGGGGAACCAGGGCCAACCAGAGCGCTCGCCCGGAAACATGCCCATATATAGCAAGGGCCTCCCTCAGCAGGAGGCGGGGCGAGCCCAGGGGGAAGGAACGGCCCAATCCTAAGAGAAGGGGGCGGGGCAGGAGCCCGGTTAAAAACCTCCGGAGCCCGGAAGTATCCAGTCAGTCGACTTCTGGCTCCGAGTCGGACCACAGCTGGAGTGGGTGGCCTGACGAATGGTCCGTAACCGACTCTGACTCCGACCAAGATTATTTAAGAATAGATAAAAGCCATAACCACCGAGCTCCTACTTGGGCCAAGGGGAAATTTGAAAAAGAACGTACCCCGCTTACAGACTGGAGAAAGATAAAAACAGCCTGTGCTGAATGGGCCCCTTCAGCCACGCCAGCTTTCCCGGTCCGGGTAGGAGGGCAAGGCGGAAACCAGAGGACTTACTCACCGATAAATCCTAAAGATATACAAGCAATTGTTAAAGCAATTGCAGACAGAGGGATTAATTCGGCTATGGTTTCCACCCTCATCGACAGCCTTTTTGGAGGGGATGACATGCTCCCATTTGACATCAAACAAACCTGCAGATTAATTTTTGATGGGGCAGGGATGATTGTTTTCAAACAAGAGTGGGAAGACAATTGCGCAAAGCAACTAGCCCTAGTAACCGGAGCAGATCACCCCCTCCACGGCTCCAGCCTACAGTGGCTAATGGGCACAGACTCAACCATGATCACACCCCAGGCGCAAGCCGAGGGCCTACGGGCCCATGAAGTCATGGCAACTACCCGTGCTGCCAGAGAAGCTATCCGCTCTGCTTCCAGAGTTATTGCGAGACCATCGCCATGGTCCACAATAAAGCAGAGCGAGAGTGAAAGCTTCACACAATTTGTAGACCGCCTCCAAGCAGCAGTCGATTCCTCTGCTTTGCCCCCAGAAGCAAAGGGCCCTGTGGTGGCAGAATGCTTGCGGCAACAATGCAACTCTGCCACCAAGGACATTTTACGGTCATTACCAGCCGGGTCCAGTATTGCAGATATGATTAAGCATGTCACAAAAGAAGAACATCTGGCCCCAATCCAGGCAGCTGTCCGCACTGCAATAACCAGTGTAATGGCATGCTTTAAGTGTGGCCAGGCAGGCCACGTTGTAATGAATTGTCCTCAATTAGAGCCTCCAACAACAGCAGTTCCCCCACGCCAGACCCAACCTAGGGGGCCATGCTGGGCATGTGGGAAAAAGGGACATTTTGCCAGAGAATGCAGATCCAAGCTCCAGGGAAACGGGAGGGGGAGGGGGCATCCGGGCCGCACACAGCTCCCTCCCACTCGGGACATGAAGCGGCCCAGCTATGTCAATCCCCAATGGGCCATGGAGCTCCCGCACCCACTGCCCCCCCGGGAAATGACCAATTCCACAGCTCAACAGATGGCTCAGTTGAACCTGTCCGCGCTCCAGGCACAGCAGGAACAAACTCCTGGGAGCGAGACCCCTGGGTGGCTTTGGCCATGAAGGTGGGCAGCCACCTGCCGATCGTGTGGGGAGTTTGCTGTCTCCATAACAACCCAGGTGACTCTGCTATTCGTCTCCCCTTTTTGATTGACACGGGATCAGATGTTACCGTTGTCCCAGAAATATACTGGCCTATATATTGGGAACTGGAGGAGGCCCCCATGGTGGGCGGAGTTGGGGGACTATCTCGGGCCCAAAAAAGCACCCAATTGATAGCGATAACGCTACGCACTGAAAGAGGACTGGAGAAAACTATCACCCTTTTCCCCTATGTTATGCCAAAGTGTCCACCCTTGTTGGGGAGGGATGCCCTTGCCCTACTGAAAGTCAGGGTGACAAATTTATTCTAAGGGCCACTGCCGCATACCCACCGCTGCCCATCAAACTGGTATGGAAATCGGTTGACCCCGTGTGGACCGAGCAGTGGCCCTTGTCAAAGCCTCGAATGACCGCCCTCCTCGAGCTAGTTAGCCGCGAGCTACAGCAGAACCACATAGAGCCCTCCACAAGCCCATGGAACACCCCGGTTTTCATAATACCCAAACGATCTGGCGAGGGCTTTCGCCTCCTGCACGACCTGCGGGAGGTGAACAAAAAAATCCAACCAATGGGTCCAGTCCAAACCTTGCTGCCCATGAACTCGATGATACCAAAAGGGCAGCCCTGCGCGGTGCTTGACATTAAAGACTGTTTCTTTTCCATACCCCTGCATGATGAAGACAAAGAGCAGTTTACCTTTTCCATCGTCTTCCCGAACAGCCAACGGCCTAACCTGCGCTTCCAGTGGAAGGTGTTACCCCAAGGGATGGTCAACTCCCCCACCATCTGCCAGATCACGGTGGACCGAGCACTAGCGCCAGTCCGGTGCAGCGACCCAGCCGCGACCATCATTCAGTACATGGATGATATCCTGATCGCCGCGCCATCAACGAGCCAGGTAGACCGACTGGTGTCGACAGTCTCAGAGACTCTGAAAGTAAATGGCTTTGAAATCGCGAGCGCAAAGATAAAAAAGGGACCATGTGTAACCTTTCTCGGAGTGGGAATTACAAGCTCCTACATAACCCCGCTCCAGATAAAGATCCGCAGGGATATCAAGACGCTCCATGATATGCAGCAGCTGGTGGGATCTTTACAATGGCTCCGCAACATCATCCTGATTCCTCCCGAGATCATGGACCCTTTAAATGACCTCCTGAGAGGAAAAAACTCATGGGAACAGAAAGCTCTGACACCAGAAGCGACAAGCTCGCTCGACTTTATTGAGCAGCAAATGTCTGTGAGTACGCTTACCAGGTGGGACCCAGGAGCACCTCTTGACTTGTATGTCCACTTTACAAAGAAAGGAGGGGTAGGAGCGCTAGCCCAGGGGCCCCTGACAAAGCCCAACCGATACAGTGGGTGGTCTTGGGAAAGCCGTCGCGTGCATTTTCCCCGGGAGTTGAGTGTCTTGGCAACCTTATCATGAAAGGGAGAAGGCTTGCCCTAAGGCACTTGGGCACGGAACCTGCCAAGATATACCTACCCTTCCGCAAACAGCTCTCCACGCAATCAACGACAATGTCAGAGCTTTTAGCCATAGCCCTCGCTGGTTTTGGAGGAGAGATTCGCTATGCCGCAAAACCCCCATGGACCCAGATGCTTGCGATCATCGACATTGATCTCCCACCAAAGGTCATCGACCGACCACAACCGGGACCGACGGTCTTCACAGACGCGTCTTCACTAACCTCAACTGCAGCAGCGGTGTGGCAGTCGGGAGGGCAGTGGCAGTGCATCAAAGCAACCGACCCTACGCTTTCAGTCCAACAACTCGAAGCAGCTGCAGTGGTGTTGGCGTGTGGACTGTTCCCGGAAGAGCACCTCAACATTGTGACTGACTCTATGTTTGTGGCTAAGCTTTGCCTAGCCATGTCAGGGCCTGGCGTGTCAGTGTCCACGGTGGCTGTGATGCTTGAAGAAGCACTCTCTTCGCGGAAGGGCACCATATCTGTCATCCACGTTAACAGCCACAATCCGGTTAAAGGATTCTTTCAAATCGGTAACGACAAGGCAGACGCCGCCGCAAAAAGACTGTGGACACTGAGAGATGCCCGTCAGCTACACGAGTCTCTCCACATCGGAGCTAAAGCACTAGCAAAAAGGTGCGGGATTTCGACTGCTGATGCGAAACACATCGTAGCCACATGCCCCCACTGTCAAAAATCACCGCTGTGGTCCAGTGGAGTTAACCCCAGAGGCCTTAAAGCCTCAGAAATATGGCAAACGGACTTTACACTATGTCATCTGCTAAAACCCCGAGAGCGGCTTGCAGTGACTGTGGACACATATAGTGGAATGATCGTGGCCACACAACACCTAAGAACTGATTCTAAAGCAACCATCCAACACTGGCTAACAGCTATGGCATGGCTCGGCGTTCCGAAGCAGATCAAGACAGACAACGGTCCGAACTTTATCTCAAAATTGAGCCAAACATTTGTCTCAAAGTGGGGTATCACTCTGGTACATGGCATCCCGTACAATAGCACCGGGCAGGCCATTGTTGAGCGGGCAAATCAAACCCTGAAAACCAAATTGGAAGTGTTAGCAAAAACAGAGGGCTTTACCAATTCTATTCCCCCAGGAGACCAGGCGCGCATACTGGCAACTGCCCTGCTAGCACTGAACCAATTCCCTAGGGGGGATGAGACAAATAGTCCCGCTCAAAAACACTGGGCCACTCGAGCACTAGACGAAGGCCCGCAAGTTGTAATCAAAAATGAGTTGGGGGAATGGGAACAAGGCTGGAGACTAGTGCTCACGGGGCGAGGGTACGCGGCTGTTAAAAAAGATGATAGAGTCAAATGGTGTCCACTTAAGTCTATCAAACCTGACCTTCAGAATAAGACTAATGAAAGCTGTGAGGTTTTGTTTGCAGGACTGGATCTTTGAACGCCCCCGTGACCCATACATCCCTGTGCCTGAGGGAAGCGACAAGTCATCGAGCAGCCCAGCAGCACCCAAGAATCCTACACCGGTGAAATCCAAGCAACAACGGTATCTTTGCATAATTTTGCTTTTACAGCTCCTTGGCAGAGGGCAAGCCGATGCAGAACATCATCCTCACCAGCCATTCAGGTGGGTCCTACGCCACCTTTCGGGCGACAAAGCAATCAAAGAAACCGTCACACCAGACAGCCCATCTTTCGAGTTTAAGCTAAAAGACATTTTTCCCTCGCATCTGCAATTTCCTAATTTCGGTGATTTTTCACTGTACCAAACCTATTGGTGTCCTGCTTCAAACCCAGGTAAAAGCTACTGTAACTATCCTGGGTATGGTTATTGTGGGTATTGGGGGTGTGAGACTATCGTGACAAGCGATAGATGGCGACCGCAGCAACCTGATGAGTTCCTCCAAGTCAAGTATGCACCCCAAGGCTGTCGCGAGCCAAAATTCTCACTTGACAAGCGAATATACCTGCCCCAAGACGGAACGAGACACACTTGCACACACTACAGAATGACAATTCTACAGCCGGCCCATAAGAGCTGGGCCTCAGGTAGAGCGTGGACAGTGTATGTTCGCGCCCCTCACAACTATTGGGTGAACGTACAAATTGTCAAGCTCCTACCGTCAGAATCCCGACCAGTCGGGCCTAATCAGATTCTTACGGTAAATAGAAATCCTATCCTCACCCCACCTGGCCCATTAGGTACCTATCAGATGCCCAAGTCAGCTCCTTACGATCCGTTTCTCAGCGTACTAAACGCTACCTTTTTGTCTCTGAATCAATCGAACCCGAACTTTACTGAATCATGCTGGCTGTGTTATGACGCGCAACCCCCTTTTTATGAGGGCATTGCACTTAATGTTCCTTTTGGCTACTCAGCAGCACAAAATCCACACCAGTGCAGGTGGAACACCCCCCGCAGAGGAGTTACTCTGAGTCAGATCACAGGCCAAGGCAAGTGCTTTGGCAGTGCAGCCTTAGCAAAACGAATGGGCAATGTCTGTACTCAATTTGTCAAACTTGACAGAACGACCAATAAGTGGGTGGTCCCATCCGCGTCAGGAATGTTTGTTTGCCAGCAATCTGGAATAAGCCCCTGTGTGCTTCTTGATAAGTTCGATAACTCTGCTGATTTTTGTGTCCTAGTTCTAATTGTTCCTAGAGTCCTGTATCACCAGGAAGAAGAAATGTACCACCTTTTTGAAGAACCTAGCCGGCTCCACAAGAGAGAAATAATAACAGGCATCACGATCGCAATGCTGCTCGGCCTTGGAGCCACCGGCGCGGCCACAGGTGTTTCAGCCCTCGTGACCCAACACCAGGGACTTTCTCAGCTGCAGATGACTATTGATGAGGACTTACAAAGGGTTGAAAAATCCATCTCCTTTCTAGAGAAATCTGTTTCCTCGCTCTCAGAAGTCGTCCTGCAGAACAGGCGAGGACTGGACCTCTTGCTCATGCAACAAGGAGGCCTGTGTGCCGCCTTGAAAGAGGAATGCTGCTTTTATGCAGACCACACCGGAGTTGTACGGGACTCAATGACTGAACTAAGAGAAAGACTAGCCCAGAGAAAAAGAGAAAGAGAAGCCCAACAAGGATGGTTCGAGTCGTGGTTTAACCAGTCTCCATGGCTGACCACCCTTGTTTCCACTCTAATAGGCCCCCTCACTATGTTACTCCTAACGCTGATTTTCGGGCCTTGCATACTAAACAAATTGGTGTCATTTGTTAAAAGCCGGCTAGAAAAGGTTAACATTCTGTTTGTTGACCGCCAGCAATTGCTCTAGAGCACATTTATTTTCTGAATGTTATATCACTTTTTATAACTTGTTATGTAGGTTTTTACTAGTTCTTCAAATTTTGTACCATTTATACTTTGCATGTTTTTTAATCAATCATGGGGGTGGGGGGGGGGAAATGTGGATAATTTAGGATAGAGTGGGGGGAAATGTAGGAGATTAGGGACAGGCGTTCGGAAGATATCGCGTTGTGCGGGACAGGTAAAGCCCCTCCCCTCTGCAGGTAATACGTGACCAGAAGGAAGTGACGCGGTAAACCCAGGTTATTTAACCCTGTGTAACCCATGAATAAACGCCATTTGCCGTCCACCAAATTGGTGTCTGTGAGCTGATGGCCCGAACGACCTGAGGTGGTCGTCGTACCGTTCCTGAACCAGGTCGCTACGCCTCCGTCAGAGGCAACACAGAGGCAAAGGCGAAAACAATGCCAAACTCAGAGGTTTTATCCAGGGGTGGGGAAAAGGCGGGACTAGGGAATGGGACCGATGGGGAAGCTCTGGGGGAGTGACAAGGGCTAGAGGCTGACAGCCAACCAGGGGAGCCAAACTGGGGTAGGTTAACATAACAGAACATGGCATCCTGGGAGAAGCCTCTTTCTCTCACCATGATCGATAAGTCTCTGGTACCAGAGACTGTCTTACCAAGAGCTCTGTCTGTCCCTTGTGCCACAGGCCAATTGGCCACCACAACCTGGTCATTAAAGGAGATCAGGTTGGTCAGGTAGGACCTACCCCTCCTAAATCCATGCTGGCTGGGTCTGAGCCCTTGGCTGTCCTGTAGGTGCCGCGTGATGGCACTCAATATGATCTGTTCCATGATCTTGCCGGGCACCAAGGTCAGGCTGACAGGCGTGTAGTTTCCCAGATCCTCCTTTCAGCCTTTCTTATGGATGGGCATCACACTGGCATATCCAGTCATCTGGGACCTCCCCAGTTAATCAGGACTGATGGTAAATGATGGAGAGTGGCTTTGAGAGCTCATTTGCCAGTTCCCTCAGCAGCCTAGGATGGATCCCATCTGGTCCCATAGACTTGTGAGCATCTGAGTGGCTCAGCAGGTCTCTGACTGCTTCCTCCTGGATTACAGGGGCTGTTTTGCTCCCTGACCCCCTCTACCAGACCAGGACAGTTGTCCTGAGGATGACCTGTCTTACTGTTGAAAATTGAGGCAAAGAAGGTGTTAAGTACCTCTGCCTTTTCCTCATCTTTCTCTCACATCCAACAAAGAATGGAGGTTGTCCTTGCCCTTCCTTTTGCCATTAATGTATTTATAAAAATATTTTTTATTATCCTTCACAGAAGTGGCCAGATTAAGTTCTAATTGGGCTTTTGCATCTCTAATTTTTTTCCTACATGGCCTAGTAACATCCTTAAACATTTCCTGAGTTACCTGCCTCTCTTTCCAAAGGTGATGCACCCTCTTTTTTTCCTTAGTTCCTTCAAGAGCTCCTTGCCCATCCAGGCCGGTCATCTTCCCCATCAGCTCATCTTTTGGCACATAAGGACAGTCTGCTCCTGTGCCTTCAAGATTTCTTTTTTGAAGTATGTCCATCCTTCCTTGACCCCTTTGTTTTTAAGGGCTGTTTCTCAAGATACTCTCCGAATCGGTGTCTTGAATAGGCTGAAGTCTGCCCTCTGGAAGCTCAGTGCGGAAGTTTTGTTGATGACCCTCCTTGTCTCACTGAATATTGAGAACTCTATAGTTCCCATACTGGGATGTTTTCAAGTTTCATCACGTTTAACTTTTCCGCATAGTCAGGTTCCCAATGGTGACTCCTTCCACAAGGGACATAATATTAATACTCCCAGTGTCCACTGAACTCTTGATTCTCCTAAGGGCAAAAGGGTGGTCCAAATTCCATTTCTTCATAGAATCACCAGGTTGGAAGAGACCTTCAAGATCACCAAGTCCAACCCATGCCCTAACACCACTTCAACTAAACCATGGCACTGAGTGCCAAAACCAATCTTTTTAAACACATCCAGGGATGGTGACTCCACCACCTCCCTGGGCAGACGATTCCAGAACTTTATCACTTTCAGTAAAAAACTTTTCCCTAACATCCAGCCTAAATTTCCCTTGGTGCAGCTTAAGACTGTGTCCTCTTGTTCTGTCAGTTGTTGCCTGGAAAAAGAGACGAACTCCCACCTGACTACAACCACCTTTCAGGTAGTTGTAGAGAGTGATAAGGTCACCTCTGAGTCTTTTTTTCTCCAGGCTAAACAACCCCAGTTCCCTCAGTGTCACAATCCACTAATACAAGCAAGGATCGTGATGGTTTGTTTATAGATCTCAGAGTGCAAAAGGACACAAGGGATTTCAGTCTTAATTAAAACAGTGCACCTTTATTAAGTGCCCACAACACGGTAATGCGATAGAGGAGAGAAAGAGAGAGATAAACAAAGTAAAAGAGTAGAGAGGAAGAAAAAGGGTAATAGCTACCAACAGATGAGACTAAGTCCTTGTGGCCTTCTGCCAATAGATTTGTCTTCTTTCTGTGGGGAGATCTCATCTCAGTTATCTCAGAAAGTCCCTTTATAGTCCTTTTCAAAAGAGAGGGGCAACTGGCCAAGACCATATCTATGTTTCGTAATAACATTGCAAAAGTAGAAGCTAGCACTATCACAGGTACATACCAAGCATGCCTTTTATAGGCAGTACTGCCTGCCATGGTTTGCAGCCTAGCAGCGTTAGCACGTCTACTTGTGACATGAGTTTAGCAGTGCTCTCACTTCTGCTTCCTAGCTGTATCTCCACATCTCCCCCTTTTTTCCCCAAGAGGTGGGGAAATCTACAGCCGTTGTTATGAGGCTCATTGCTTTGGGAAACAGGTACAGGACAGGTGTACAGGACAGGTCATTCCTTTCCACATCAGCGCAGTCCTTCCCGTTTTGGCAACAAGAACGGCGCAGTCCACTGTGACCTGCACTAATTTCCTCAGGAATGAGTACCAGTTCCCAGTGGGCACACCTGCAGGCAAAACTTGACAGACACCCCACCTCAGCCAGGCCAGGACTCCTGTGTTCAATCTCTGTCCTTGGTGATGATCGTGAGGCAGATGAGGGATCTTTGGACTATCTCTTACACTCAGTCATTCCTCATAGGGCTTGTGTTCCAAGCCCCTCATGAGCCTTGTTGCCCTTCTTTGGACGCATTCAAGTGTCTCAACGTCCTTCCTGAACTGAGGGGCCCAAAACTGGGCACAGTACTCGAGGTGTGGCCTCACCAGTGCTGAGTACAGGGGAAGAATGACTTCCCTGGTCCTGCTGGCCACACTATTCCTGATACAGGCCAGGATGCCATTGGCCTTCTTGGCCACCTGGGCACACTGCTGGCTCATGTTCAGTCGGCTGTCCATCAGTCCCCCAGGTCCCTTTCTGCCTGGCCACTGTCCAGCCACACTGTCCCCAGCCTATAGTGTTGCCGGGGGTTATTGTGGCCAAAATGCAGGACTCAGCACTTAGACTTATTAAACTTCATCTTATTGAACTCTGCCCATCTATCCAACCGTTCCAGGTCTCTTTGCAGAGCCCTCCTACCTTCCAACAGATCGACACATGCTCCCATCTTAGTGTCATCTGCAAATTTACTAATGAAGGACTCAATACCCTCATCCATGTCCTCAATAAAAATATTGAACAGAACTGGCCCCAGCACAGACCCCTGAGGGACACCACTAGTGACTGGCCACCAAATGGATGCAGCACCATTCACCACAACTCTCTGGGCCTGGCCACCCATCCAGTTCTTAACCCAGAAAAGAGTGCTCCTGTCCAAGCCGTGGGCTGCCAGCTTTTCCAGGAGTATGCTGTGGGAGACAGTGTCAAAGGCCTTGCTGAAGTCCAGGTAGACAACATCCACAGCCCTTCCTGCATCCACCAGGCGGGTCACCTGGTCATAGAAGAAGATCAGATTGGTCAAACACAACCTACCCCTCCTAAACCCATGCTGGCTGGGTCTGATCCCCCAGCCATCCTGTAGGTGCTGTGTGATGGCACTCAATATAAACAGTTCCATTACCTTACCTGGTACCGAGGTCAAACTAACTGGCCTATAATTACTCGGATCCTCCCTCCTACCCTTCTTGTGAATGGGTGTCACATTGGCCAGCTTCCAGTCATCTGGAACCTCACCGGTGAGCCAAGACCATTGGTAAATGATGAAGAGCGGCTTTGCAATCTCATCTGCCAGCTCCCTCATCACTCTGGGATGGATCCCATCTGGTCCCATAGATTTATGAACATCCAAGCAGCTCAGCAGTTTTCTGACTGCCTCCTCCTGAATAAGAGGGGACCATCCTGCTCCCTGACACCATCTACCAGCCCAGGAGGACAGTTGCCCTGAGGACAAACCGCCTTTCTGCTAAAGACCGAGGCAAAGAAGGTGTTACACACCTCCGCCTTCTCCCCATCTGCGGTCACTAAATTCCCTCACGCATCCAGTCGAGAACTGAGGTTGTTCTTACTCTTCCTTTTGCCATTAATATATTTGTACATTTTTTTATTATCCTTCACAAAAGTTGCCAATTTAAGTTCTAACTGAGCTTTGGCCTCTCTAATTTTTTTCCTACATGCCCAAACAACCCCCTTTAATATTTCCTGAGATACCTGACCCTGCTTCCAAAGATGATACATCCTCTTTTTATTCCTTAGTTCCTTCATAAGCTCCTTGCCCATCCAGGCAGGACATTTGCCTTGTCGACTCATCCTACCCCTACTGTGGGTCCTAATGATTTTACTGTGTTCTGCTGACAGTCTATATCTCTACAAGTGTTGTTGTTTGTTAGGTGAGACCAGGTGTCATTAAGAAAGGTAGAATATTTTCTACAAACACATCCCAAACATTGAGCCTGGGCCATCGTCATGAGTCACTGTAGGTCAGGATTCCTACTAGTACCAGTGTACATCCGAGTGCAATTCCACTTTTCCTTTGTCCTTGGATCCTTTTGCCGTGACCTTATTAAAACAGGATATTTTATACCTACCTGTAAGGGATTGTCTTGGTTTGAAAGACAGGTGTCTGCTGAGGAAGGCAGAAGCCTCCCTTGGAGTGGCAGATGTAACCCCTTTCCCTCCGAGTTATTATAATTTTGAAATAAAGGGCTTTTAGGCAAAGATGTGAGAAATAGGAAAAACAGTTCTTTACTATTATATATATAACCAGTCAGACAAACAAAAATAACTATGGCAGTAAAAGCAAACAATCACAAACCCAGTCCCAGCCTTTCGGCTGTCAGGCCCTTTCCCCTTGGGTGCAGTTCTGCTCGCAGCCAGCAGGGGCGCTGGCGGCTCCCAGTGAGCAGGGCAGGTGCGATGGTTTCCTCGCGGCTGCAGGGGGCGCTCCGGAGCGAGCTCGGGGAGCAAGCGGCACCGGTGGCCTGGGGTCCCGGGGAAGGATGGAACAAAGGCTTCACAAACCCCCGGACAGCTGGCCCCAGTGTCCAGCTGGACCTTCAGGAACAGCAGGCTGGAATGGCAGGCCGGAGCAACAGGCTGAGCACAAATCCCGGAGGACAGACGAGATGTATTCAAATGGAGAACCCCCCGGAGGTCTGCGCAGGCAGGGTGAGCACGGCTACAACGCAGCGAAGGCTCGAAGCAACGGCAGGGCAGGACGGCCACAGCCCGGCCTCCAGCGGGGCAGGGAAGGTGGGCCGGGGATCCTGGGATCTTTCTCCGCAGAAAGAAAAGCGGCCGAAAAAAGAACCAGCAGCTTCTCTCTCCAAACGCCGAGAGCGAACTGACCCCACACCCAGGTGAAACAAAGGAGTAGCCAGGCCCACCCCACTTCCAGTGGGTAGCTCTTTTGACTTCCTGAAGTATCCCAGCGATTCGTTGTCTTAGTAACAGTATGTGGGGAAAATTCCTTTAACAGAAAAAAACCCCTAGAACTCTTAAAACCCCAACATTATCCACCCCGAATTTTTTCCCATACTAACATGTTACATTAAACTTAACCCTTTGAACCATATAAATACATGCATCACCCGAATTATATACATATATACATGCTGATAGTGATACAAGTACAGAGCCATGGGTAGTTCACCCTAAAACAAGGTCCCCTTGAGGTATGCATCGGGTCTCTCCATCCCTTTGCATCACCCACCAGGTGCAACCTGGTCCCTGAGCAAAAACGACCCCACAGATGGGTTTGTCTTTGCTCAGGGCAGACTTAACCCAAACAGTTTTTCCAAGCATACCTCTCATGTGCACCACAGGAACCTTATCCCCGTCTGTTGTTTGTAGGGGTTCGGATTGGGCAGGGCCTGCTCGGCTGGTGGAGCCTCGGGTGTTAACTAACCAGGTGGTTCTTGCTAAATGCACCTCCCAGTTTTTGAAAGTCCCCCCACCCAGTGCCTTCAAGGTGGTTTTAAGCAGTCCATTACACCGCTCAACCTTCCCAGCTGCTGGTGCATGGTAAGGGATGTGGTACACCCACTCAATGTCATGTTCTCTAGCCCAGGTGTTTATAAGGCTGTTCTTGAAATGAGTCCCATTGTCAGACTCTATTCTCTCAGGGGTACCATGACTCCAAAGGACTTGCTTTTTTATAGGAGAAAGTTTCACGAAGGATGTCTGGACTTCAGGTGGCTCTCGAAAAAGCTGTTTATTGCGTAGGCGAAGTTACAGCAGTCCAGGGAGTGGGTATCCAGAGCCAGCCCTACAGCTGCCAGCCACAGCTTGTAGGCATACCTGAAGCCACTTTCTGTTCAAGTTACAAAGCATTATATACTTTTCTGTGCAGAGTATCTTAACACATAACAACCAATAAGCACCATACACAATACCTTAATATTTGCCTATAGCCTATCATAACTACTACCATCACCATATTACAGTCATTATTATCCAATCACAAGAGTAAGTAAGTTACAATTTAAGCTTACGGTGGAAAATTCTCAGACCTTTCTTCTTCTTGCTACATCAACATTTCTTGTTTGCCTGCCATATCTCTCTTTTTGGTAAAGACATGTTTTCTATTTACTTATGCTCTTCTTGAGACTTATTTACTTGGTGAAAAACATGTCTTTGTTTGTAGTCACATACCTTTGTCCTACTCCTAGAAATCTCCTTCCAACTCATCTCCAACCTTTGCCTTCTCAGTTACTCATCGATCGCTGTTTCAGCAAAACATCTTCTATTCTATACCAAAACTTGCTTCCATTTCTACCTCATCCCCAGTTTCTACATTCACAGATCTTTCTGCCAAGCCTACATATGTGTGCAACTTTCTTACCAAACTTTTATCCTCCCCAACAGCTTTTCAAGGCCCAGGCTGGTGTTCCGGGCAGTAGCGTGAGGCACAGGGTAGGTCTCCAGCCATCCTGTGGTGGCTTCTACCATTGTGAGCACATAGCGCTTGCCTTGGCAGGTTTGAGGCAGTGTGATGTAATCAATCTGCCAGGCCTCCCCATACTTGTATTTGGACCATCGCCCACCATACCACAGGGGCTTCACCCGCTTGGCTTGCTTGATCGCAGCGCATGTCTCACAATCATGGATAACCTGGGAGATACTGTCCATGGTTAGATCCACCCCTCGGTCTCGTGCCCACTTATAGGTGGCATCTCTGCCCTGATGGCCTGAGGCATCATGGGCCCATCGAGCTAGGAACAGCTCTCCTTTATGTTGCCAATCCAAGTCTATCTGGGACACCTCTATTTTCGCAGCCTGATCTACCTGTTTGTTGTTACGATGTTCTTCGTTAGCCCAGCTCTTGGGGACGCGAGCATCTACATGACGGACCTTCACGGATAGCTTCTCTACCCGAGTGGCAATGTCTTTCCACTCCTCAGCAGCCCAGATTGGTTTTCCTCTGCGCTGCCAGTTTGCCTTATTCCACCTTTCCAGCCAACCCCACAGACCATTGGCTACCATCCATGAATCAGTGTAGAGGTAGAGCTTTGGCCACGCCTCTCTTTCAGCTATGTCCAGAGCTAATTGAACAGCTTTGAGTTCAGCAAATTGGCTTGATCCACCTTCTCCTTCAGCAGCCTGTGCAACTTGTCGTGTGGGGCTCCATACAGCGGCTTTTCATTTCCGGCTAGTGCCTACAATTTGGCAGGAACCATCAGTGAAGAGGGCATATTGTCTTTCAGTCTCTGGTAGCTCGTTATACGGTGGGGCTTCTTCGGCATGCATCACCTACTCCTCTTCTTCTTCAGAAGATAACCCAAAAGTCTCACCTTCTGGCCAGTTCGTAATTATTTCCAAGATCCCAGGGCGACTTGGGTTTCCAATTCGGGCGCGCTGCGTGATGAGGGCGATGCATTTGCTCCAAGTAGCATCGGTGGCATGATGCGTGGAAGGAACCTTTCCTTTGAACATCCACCCCAGCACCGGTAGTCGGGGTGCCAGGAAGAGTTGTGCCTCTGTGCCGATTACCTCCGAGGCAGCTTGGACTCCTTCATAAGCTGCCAAGATTTCTTTCTCTGTGGGAGTGTAGTTGGCTTCAGATCCTCTGTAGCTTCAGCTCCAGAATCCCAGTGGTCGGCCACAAGTCTCACCAGGCACCTTCTGCCAGAGGCTCCAGGACAGACCATTGTTCCCAGCTGCAGAGTAGAGCACGTTCTTCACCTCTGCTCCTGTCCTGACTGGGCCAAGGGCTACCGCATGAGCGATTTCCTGCTTGACCTGGGTGAAGGCTTGCTGCTGTTCAGGGCCAGAGTGCAAATCGTTCTTCTTGCGGGTGACCAGGTAGAGAGGGCTCACGATCTGGCTGTACTCGGGAATGTGCATTCTCCAGAAACCTATAGCGCCTAGGAAAGCTTGTGTTTCCTTCTTGTTGGTCGGTGGAGACATTGCTGTGATCTTATTGATGACCTCAGTGGGAATCTGACGCCGTCCATCTTGCCACTTTACTCCCAGGAACTGGATCTCTTGGGCAGGTCCCTTGACCTTGCTCTTCTTGATGGCAAAACCAGCTTGCAGGAGAATTTGAATTATTCTCTCTCCTTTCTCAAACACTTCTGTTGCGGTGTTCCCCCACACAATGATGTCATCAATGTACTGCAGATGTTCTGGGGCCTCACCCTCTTCCAGTGCAGCCTGGATCAGTCCATGGCAGATGGTGGGAATGTGCTTCCACCCCTGGCGCAGTCGATTCCAGGTATACTGCACGCCCCTCCTGGTGAAGGCAAACTGAGGCCTGCACTCTGCTGCCAGAGGAATAGAGAAGAATGCATTGGCAATGTCAATAGTGGCATACCACTTCGCTGCTTTGGACTCCAGCTCGTACTGGAGCTTCAACATGTCCGGCACGGCAGCGCTCAATGGTGGAGTCACTTCATTCAAGCCACGATAGTCCACAGTCAATCTCCATTCCCTGTCAGACTTGTGCACAAGCCAGATGGGGCTGTTGAAGGGTGAGTGGGTCTTGCTGACCACCCCTTGACTCTCCAGCTTGCAGATCATCTTGTGGATGGGGATCACAGCATCTCGATTTGTCCGATACTGCCGGCGGTGCACTGTCGAGGTGGCAATTGGCACTTGTTGCTTTTCCACTTTCAGCAGCCCAACTGCAGAAGGATTCTCTGATAGTCCAGGCAGGGTGTTCAATTGCCTAATGCCCTCTGCCTCCACAGCAGCAATACCAAATGCCCACCTGAGTCCTTTCGGGTCTTTGTAATAGCCATTCTGGAGGAAGTCTATGCCCAGAACACATGGGGACTCTGGGCCGGTCACAATCGGATGCTTTTGCCACTCCTTCCCAGTCAGGCTCACCTCAGCTTCCAAAAGGGTCAACTGCTGTGATCCCCCGGTCACCCCAGCGATGGATACAGGTTTTGCCCCCACATGTCCCGATGGCATTAAAGTACACTGTGCCCCAGTATCAACCAATGCATCATATTTTTGTGGCTCTGATGTGCCAGGCCATCGAATCCACACTGTCCAGAAAATGCGGTTCTCCCGTGCCTCTTCCTGGCTAGAGGCAGGGCCCCTCTAGCCCTGGTTATCATTCTTTCCCTGGGTGTACATGCTCGAGGTACCTTCAAGGAGATCTGACATATCATCCTCCCTTCTGTAATACCTGGCAGCTCAGTCACGGGAGGCTGAGGCTACTTTCACCTTAGCAGAACCCCCTCGGTTAGTGCCTCCCTCCTTGAGTTCACGCACCCGCGCTGCCAGGACAGAGGTGGGTTTCCCATCCCACCTTCTCATGTCTTCCCCATGCTCACACAGGAAAAACCACAGCTCAGCTAGTGGGGTGTACCCTCTCTCTCTAGCAGGGGGACGACGGGCTCTGACTTGGGGGCCTGTGACTCGCACTGGTGCCACACTGACCTTCCTCATCTCCTCCCTCATTTCCTTCCTCATCTCCTTCATCTCCTATTTGAGGTCCTGGACCACAGCAGAGACATGAGCTTTCAGCAGACCATTGACCATACTGTCATAATTCCTGAGCCTGTTGGCAACAGAGCCCACTGTTTCTTGGTTATTGTCAGCATCAATTGTTGCAATGAAGGTGGTGTATTGCGGTGGCCCTAATTTTGCCAGGTTCCACATCATCTGTCCAGTGCACCTGACCTTATCGGGGTCATTATCATGCTGTCCATCCCTCCCAAAGAATACCTCTAATACTGCCACCTCTCTTAGCTGCTGGATCCCTTCCTCGAGTGTCTTCCACTGCATTCTATGATGGTACTCCTGCATTCTTTCTTTGTGAATGAACCTTTCTCTCACACTCCTTAAGAGCCGCTCCCAGAGAGAAAGGGGCCCTGGCTCCCTCACAAATACCTGGTCCACACCTGGGTCCTGGGTCAACGATCCCAGATACCTTGCCTCACCACTATCCAGTTGCACACTTGTGCCCATAAGGTCCCAAACCCAAAGCAGCCAGGTGGTATAAGGCTCACGCCCCCTTCGCACAATGTCTTTTCGCATACCACGGAGACTGTCATACGACAGGGACTCTGTGATGATTTCTGGCTCTGGCTCTCCTGCTGGTTGTGAGGGCCCTGGTTGCCCATCATCATTAATTGGTCGTACTGATTTGGTCTTACACTTCCTCCTTTGCACAGGGGCGACTGCTGCTGGCTGTGGTTGTCCTTGTGGTTCAGCTGAAACCTGGACGGTTGTAACATCCGTGGGTTCTACTGCTGCACCATCGGACTCATCCTCTTTGGGGCAGGGAGAGGGTTTTTCACTAGCTGAGGAGGTGTATTCCTTTAGCACTTGACATATCTCCTGGCGCATCTCCTGCATCCCCTTCACCAGTACCCCCACCCAGTTCGGGTAGTCCATTTCTGAGGTGGGCTGTTGGGCGGTATCAGGCTGTGGGGCAGGGTCTCTAGTGTCTGGGGCCATGTCAGGTTCTGGGGCAGGATCAGGCTCTGGGGTAGGATCTCTAGTCTCTGGGGCTGGTGTCTGGATAGTTATCCAAGCCAATCTCAACTTATCCTTGAGTGCTAAATAGAGTAGGCCTACCAGCACCAGTTGGTTAGTACTCAGAGGGAATCTAAACCCTTCAAAAATTGGTGGGGTGGGCCCAAAGATCTGGTTGAGGGGTTGGGAGAAAACTTCCCCTGGTGTCATTTCCTCACAGAAGGTACCATTTCTAACATAACCCCAAAAACATGCACTTAGTGTGTGATAGCTGTTTATCCATGTGCCCACATTCTGGAGGAAGTTAAAAACCCATGAATTCCTCACCTTCTCGACCCATAGCGCAAGCTGGATAACAGCAACAGTAGCCTTAGTCAGAGGACCCATGTTTAGGTAAGGAGATGCAAAGGGGAAGAATATAGCCACGGCCACATGCCACCCGAACCAGGGTAAACTAGACCACATAGTGCTGCCTAGCAAGGTTCCTATATCCAGCACACAAAATTAAGTTATCCAGGAACTGTTATTCCTTTTTCACCTCTCTCTCTTAATGTCCTCAGGTCCCACGGTTGGGCGCCAAGATCTGCCTTGGTTTTGAAAGACAGGTGTCTGCTGAGGAAGGCAGAAGCCTCCCTTGGAGTGGCAGATGTAACCCCTTTCCCTCCGAGTTATTATAATTTTGAAATAAAGGGCTTTTAGGCAAAGATGTGGGAAATAGGAAAAACAGTTCTTTACTATTATATATATAACCAATCAAACAAACAAAAATAACTATGGCAGTAAAAGCAAACAATCACAAACCCAGTCCCAGCCTTTCGGCTGTCAGGCCCTTTCCCCTCGGGTGCAGTTCTGCTCGCAGCCAGCAGGGGCGCTGGCGGCTCCCAGTGAGCAGGGCAGGTGTGATGGTTTCCTCGCGGCTGCAGGGGGCGCTCCGGAGCGAGCTCGGGGAGCACGCGGCACCGGTGGCCTGGGGTCCCGGGGAAGGATGGAACAAAGGCTTCACAAACCCCCGGACAGCTGGCCCCGGTGTCCAGCTGGACCTTTGGGAACAGCAGGCTGGAACGACAGGCTGGAATGGCAGGCTGGAGCAACAGGCTGAGCACAAATCCCGGAGGACAGACGAGATATATCCAAACGGAGAACCCCCCGGAGGTCTGCGCAGGCAGGGTGAGCACGGCTACAATGCAGCGAAGGCTCGAAGCAACGGCAGGGCAGGACGACCACAGCCCGGCCTCCAGCGGGGCAGGGAAGGTGGGCCGGGGATCCTGGGATCTTTCTCCGCAGAAAGAAAAGCGGCCGAAAAAAGAACCAGCAGCTTCTCTCTCCAAACGCCGAGAGCGAACTGACCCCACACCCAGGTGAAACAAAGGAGTAGCCAGGCCCACCCCACCCCCAATGGGTAGCTCTTTTGTCTTCCTTAAGTATCCCAGCAATTTGTTGTCTTAGTAACAGTATGTGGGGAAAATTCCTTTAACAGAAAAAGAACCCTAGAACTCTTAAAACCCCAACAGGGGTCCTCTGGGAGGCCCGGACTCCCTTCCCCATCTAGACACCACTGAACTGTCTGGATATATTCCCTTTGCCCTGTTTGAGGGCTATTCCATACTTCTGGTATTTGACATCCCCAAGGGGCATTAGTACAATCTGTGAGCCAATTAATATTACCTGAGTTGATTTCCAGATCCGGTTTTGAGATATTACAATTCTCAACAGTATCGTTCTTATGTGTCCATCATAAGGAATATCCCCCTTCTATCCCTGTCCAATTTGCATGGGTACTATTTCCTCCCACCAGGAGGACTTGATATGGTCCTGTTGAGGTGACTAGGTTTAAGAACACCCCCAAATATGGTGAGAAAGGAGAAGCCTCTCCTGTCAGGCTTTGTGGTGCTATGCAGACTAGGTTTGTTTGAATGGCTTGTTACCCTACACGCACCCAGACCTTCCCCATTGGCTCCCTTCCCCTAGTCCCACCTTTGTACCGCCCCCATGTCCTCAAATCATTGGTCTCTGATGCTCCTCCCACTCCCGTGCAGAAACCCTGGACCCTGCATGGTCCACTCTCTTTCGCCTCTGGTCTCCCTTCGCAGCAGGATGCAATAAACCTTGTCCGTGGAAATGCCATATGGGAGAGCTCTCCTGACTCTTTGCCTGTGGTAACGTGTGAGCTATCCGGCTTGAGTGTGTGAGTGAGAGTCCATGCTGGAGTGAGACTCCGTGGTGGAACCCAAATTCCACCAACTGGAACCCCAGAAGGCATTTACACAGAAGTAAAGCAAGGTCTTGCTGAAACTTTTACTTCATTCATCAATCGCCTTATACAAGTCCGGCTAGCTCAGTCGGTAGAGCATGAGACTCTTAATCTCAGGATTGTGGGTTCAAGCCTCACATTGGGCGCCAAAAAAAAAAAAAAAAAAAAAAGAGTATTAGGCATTTGCCATTCTGTCAAGAGCCTTTTAAGTCTCAGGAGTAAGAGTCCTAGGAGACATGATGTCACAGTCTCCTCTTAGCAAGTCGAAAACTGAAGCAAGTCCATCATTGGTGTTCTCCAAAATTGTCCTGTTTCAATTAATTTTTCCTAAGAGCTCCTGTAGATCCTGCAGATTGTTGAAGCAGGTTCTAAGCGCTGTATCTTGCGCAATGATTCAGTACTCTTGTATCCTCTGCAGACTCAGAGCAAAATCTTTAGATGTATCCAAATTTTCTACACCTGAATCATGGCCTTCTTGAGAGTTCTGCTGCCATCACTTCTGAAGTTACTTCGTTGAAGATCTGAACGAAGCGCTGCTACTTGCTCTTTAAGAAGTTTTCCAAGTTCTTGTCCAAAAATATCTGCTTGGACTTTTGCAACATGTTGAGGTGTGCCCACCTTACTGCATGCTTCTATCATTTCAGCTATGGTCAGTTGACCAGGTACAGCACTGATTATACATTTGCACTCTGCATTAGCGTTTGCAAAAGCAAGACCTCGTAGCAGATATGGTTTTGCCACTTCATCACCGACTTGTTTATCCAAGGCTTGCGTAAGGCGATCGATGAATGAGGTAAAAGTTTCGGCAAGACCTTGTGTAGAAACCCAGAGTGCCGAGAATATTTCTCTGCCTGTTTTGAAGGGTTTTTACCCCCCTGAACAACACTGTTTTAGCTTCAAACCTTGGAAAAAATTACCAACAGTCAGACAATAACTAGAAAATACAGTGGTGTGAATTAGGTGATAGATTACTATGTAAGATTGTCACAGGGTGAAAAATTTAGAGGTTTTGGGCTTCTCTTTGTAGTACATAGATAAGAGTAAAAAATATCAAAATGGAGGATTGTTGTTGTTCTCTAAACCTTCTTCTTCTTCTACTACTCCATATTCTGCAGTAAAAGTAGTTTGGAATGATTGGATAGAAAATTCCGCAGTTCCTAGTCGTGTTACTGAATAATCGGTAGGAAAGTAAAAATAATGTACGTTTTTAGTAACTATTGGTTAAAATATCTTTAAAAGGCTGTGTAAATCTTGGTAATTGCTCTCACTCCTACTTTTCTTCCTTCTATGCTGTACCTGGGTCACGCTAGTGGCTCTCTTGCTCTGATAAGACTTAATAAACAACTATCTGGAAGCATCAAAACTCAAGGAAAAGTCTTGGTTTATCTTTGAAACTCCTTGCAAGGACTTTCAGTAAATTCTCTCCCAACAGGAGGGACATGATTTACAGCACGGTACAGTGTCAACCTTGCTTTACTTCTGTGTAAACACCTTCTGGGGTTCCAGTTGGTGGAATTTGTAAGATTGCTTTTTGTGCTGCTTCTTTGATGTCTATAAGCACATTTCAAGGCAAAACCACTGCCTTATCTTCTGGTCTAGCATGAGGTTCATCACCAGCCAATTGCTCTAATGTGAGAGCTGCATGTGGTCCTCCTGCATATTTTTCTCTCAGTTCACGAAGTGCTCTTCTCCATCTTGCATCCCATAGCAGGAGTTGTGCATCTGTAAAAATTGTTGAGGCAATATTTCTACAATCAAAAGGTACCAAATCATAATTGTTAAATGTGCCTCTCAAAAGTTGTTTGAAGTATGGACTTCCCAGTCCATGATTTTTTACTGCATCCATTAAATCTTTGATGTCTTGATGATCCATAGATTGCCATACAGGAGGATTTTGATTCTGTCTGGAATACGTAACCGGCATCACAATACTATCTGTTTTGGCCATATTAAAATCTCTGTCTTTGAGTCCTTTTTTCCTAATACTTGACCAGTCTGTTGTAACAGATGTATCTCTTGAAACATATTTGTCAGGTAAAACCATGTCCATACCAGCATTTCGTGAACTTGCAGCTTGATTGGACTGCAGGGATGCAGGTTCTTCTTCACTGAAGAATCCATGCATTCTATCTTCTTCTCACCCTCCTGGATGAGGAATAGGGGAGGGTATTCGTGGTTGTGCACTGTAAGGAAATAAACGAGGAGTGGCTGAACCTGCCATCGCAGGTGGCTTTGATCTGGACACGGGAGGAGAGGGTACAGTGGATCTGGACAGGGTACTGCCACCATGTGGGATGGGTGAGGGCTGGGGACCCAGTGCACCAACCTCTTGAGGTAGATAATCTCTTGCACATTCTGAGTCAGAAATAAAGATGATGAACAAAGTCATCCGAAAGCTGAAAGCAACAGTGGAAGAATGAGGGATCAGATGCCTGTTGTTGTAGAATTCGAAGCCTTGAAGAAGGCATGCGAAAAGTTGGAGTTGTACTGCTTGTCGTAAAAAAATGAGATGAAGCTTGAGAAGATATAGGAATGCCTTCTGAAGCTGTGATGGTCACCATATCCTCCCCACTGAGGTCCTGAACAGTCATTTGAGGATGAAAAAGTCCCGTAAAATCAGCTGAGTGTCCCTGAGAAGTTCGAGAAGAATGTGCTTGAATTGGTATGTCTCGCTCCGAGACTTCTCTCTTAAGAGGGATAATACGTGGTTTATCCTGTTGTGATGGAAGAGGAGTCAGCATATAATTGAAGAAGTCCTTCTCTTCTGGAGATAGAACAGATCTGGTCTCGTTGAAGCCGTGTGGGAGATATGGTTTAACATCGTGCGATTGTCGTGATAATTCTGAGTGGTGTCAGAGGGATGGCGGGGGATACACGCGATGCTGACAAGAGTGGCTGCTGAAATGCCTTGGCTGTATGCCGTTGGCCGTGGCTGCGGTGCAGACAGCGGCAGTGTTGACGCAGGGCTAGTGGGAGCTGCAGCTCCTGAAGGCATGTACGACGGAGCTGCAGTAGCCGATGGAATCGCAGTGCTGGCTGGAGGTGCTGTGCCTACCGGGGGTGCCGGCGTAGCAGCTGAAGCGTCCGTGTCTGGCAGCCACGCGGGGCTAGCAGCCGAGGCCGGGGGTGGGGCGGGGCTGGTCCTAGAAACGCTGGGGCCGGCGACCGGGGGCGCGGCTTGGCCGGAGCCAGGGGCGCAGCTGACGCCTTGGCCAGGGCTGGGGGCAGGGCTAGGAGTGGCTCGAGTCGCGAGGGGCGTTGCCGGGGTAACCGCGGTATCTGAGGACGGGTGGGTTATGCCACGCCGCGCAGGGGTGTAAGCGAGGTTTCGCAAACGCGGAAGTAAAGCTGGGTCGGCAGCGGTGGGAGTGATGACGTCAGAAGCAGGCGCCGCCGCCGCGGCGGACAAGTGAAACGCGGAAGCGGCCGCGAATCCGGGCCGCGTGGGGGTAGCGGGAGGGCTAGATGGAAGCCGCGCGCATGGTTCATCTGATGGGAGGACCCTGGGTTTGGGAGGTACGGACCTGCCCCTGACTTGCGCTGTAACGGGTGGTTCGGGCGCGATGGAAACCACGCCCTCCGAGGCAGGCTTCGTCCTCAGGGAGATGGTCGGGGACTCCCCCCCCCCCCCGGCATGCGCGCGTGAAGGGAACTCTAAAATTGCTGTATCATGTTTCTCACTTGGACCGATCAAAAGTTTTAATTTCGGGTCCGGCAAAAATTCCCGTTCCGCCTCCGGAATGGCCGCGCCACCCCTCCCCGCCGCCTGCGGTGCCTGCGGGAAGGGATAATCGTTTTCGCCAGGAACCTCGCGGACTTTTGCACGAACATCGCGTCTTCCGCCCGCCTCTGAGGGTGGAAAGGGTGCGAGCGGGGTTTTAAAATCTCCCGCTGCCTGCACGGGTGTCAGGGAGCTTTTCGCGGGAGTTTTAAACATCTCTTCGTCAGAAGCAGGAGGTGCCAGCTCTAGAAGTGTTTCATAAATTACTCTAGCTGGTGGTATTAATTTCTGAGCCGTTTCATCTCTCAGACTCGTGTAATGGTATAGAATAGAATTAACATTCTCCCAAAAAAATGGTAAATACAAATCTCCAATTACTGCATCTGGAAACTCTTTTTTCACCCAGGATAGCAAAGTATGAATTTCTTTTTTAGATGCTGGTAAGGGATGGTTACGAACTAGGTTTTCAAAACTATGTATTACTGTGCCGGTTTGGCCAAATTTAGAAATATATCCTCTGAGACAAGGCACAACCATCCCTCCCCCACCAGGTTTGGGAAAAAAAAAATTTTCCTTGAAGGAAAGTGAAATAGATAAAAACTATTTATTTACCAAACACACTGGAAAAGGAAAATAATGCTAAATAATAAAATCTCTCGCTGTGGAAAAAAAACTGGGAAAGTGTTAGAGTCCTCCCTTTGGTCTCCTTGGAGCTGGGGCTTGGCCCAGGGCCAGGCCCTCTGCGCTCGGTGGAAAGTCCTCCTGATGTGTTCTGATATTGAAGCAGTCCAGTAGAAAAGGGAAAAAATCCGAAATTCAAGGGAAGGAAAAAAAATTTCAAGTCTCAGTCTCTCTCTGGAGAAAAAGAAACTGAACAACTGGCCACAAACTGACCCGGGAGTGTTGGTGTGACCCAGCCCACTGCGGGGCTGGGGCAGTGAGATGCCAATCAATCCCAGCCCCTCCCCTGGATCGAGTTTCCCGAAGAGGCAGACTCAGAGGGTGGGTCAAGGGGCAGCTCAGAAGCCTAAGCCACACCCCCCTGGGCGGCACCCGGGTACAAGCCACCTCCCCCGGTTCGGGAAAATTCTTGGTTACTCGGATGTTCATTGGTTCTCTGTTATAACTCCCGCCTCTCGGTTTCCCCCAGTGGTTCTTGTTACATTGTATCCTCCCCCTGGCTTGTAACTCATTGGTTGTTTTCCCCTTGCGCCGGGGTTTTCAAATTCCCTATAAAACTGAGGACAAGCCTCAGTATCGGATCCCATCACATCCCATCATCCCATCACATCGGATTCCAGCCTTCCGAGCTTGTTCAGGTTGCGAAACTTCTAACAATAAAACTGTTAGAAGCCAGACCTGAACAGCCTCTTTCTTCCTTTGTCTCCGAGCTAACGTGAGCCAATACCATTGGCTCCTGCCGTGTTCCCTCTGCAAAGAAGCCAGCTAGCTAGCCCAGGAAGCAGCACTCTTCCTGATGCCGAAGCCGCTTCAGCGACGCGTGGAGGTAGCGCAGCTGGATTCTCTCGGACCAGGGGGACGCCAGAGCTCGTGCCTCGAGCACCCAAACGCTGCGTTACGGGAGCAGCCAGCTGGGTGCTTCCTCGCTCCCCTGCTGCAGCTGGAAAAAAAAAATTGCTATCTCTGTGTGACCTTGAACAAGCTGCAAACTGCTTTGAAAAAGTTTTGCTCAGTTTTTCCTTCCCCCTCTCAGGCTCAGTTTAGAGGCATAGAAAGGCACAAGAATTAATTTCTGGGCATAGAGCAGCGATATGGGATGCACATCATAAAGTCACCCCAAGACAATTACATTTGCCTCTGCCTGGGAGGGAACCGCACCCATAATATGCTACTTGATCTAGTTTTGGACTGCTCACCAGATATGTAGATGGCTGTTATGGGCCTTGGAAGTCCTGGTCTGTGTTCCGTCCAGCAGTTCACGGCTCCTCCTCCCCCCTGTGCACCGAGGTTAGGAGATCCTGGAGTTTCAAAGCTGACCCCGGGGTTGTTTTTCTTGTGTTTCTGGTCACGCGCTGCTGTCCAAAACGTCATGGCTTGCTTTGTTCCGATGAGGCCAAACACAGGGCACCAATTGACACTGATCCGTGCCATAAATCAAACCTCTCCTGATGAAAGAGCATTTTTAAAAGTCCTTGCCAGGGTTTTCGAGAGACAAATGGAGACTTTCAGCCTCCTCTGCTTTCGGATAGTTGTTTATTAAGTCTTATCAGAGGAACAGAGCCACTAGCATGACCCAGGCATAACACAGAGCAGCAAAAGAAGGAGAGAAGTCTAATTATCAAGATTTACACAGCCCTTTAAAGATAATTTAACCAATGGTTACTAGAAACGTACATTATTTTCACTTTCCTACCAATTATTCAGTAACACGGCCAGGAACTGCGGAATTTTTTGTCCAATCATCCCAAATTACTTTTACTGCAGAATATGGAGTAGTAGAAGAAGAAGAAGGTTTAGAGAACAACAGCAATCCTCCATTTTGATGTTTTTTGCTCTTATCTATTTACTACAAAGAGAAGCCCAAAACCTCTAAATTTTTCACCCTGTGACAATCTTACATAGTAGTCTATCACCTAATTCACACCACTGTATTTTCTAGTTCTTGTCTGATCGTAGGCAGTTTTTTCCAAGGTTGGAGGTCAAAACAGTGTTGTTCAGGGGGGTAAATACCCTTCAAAACAGGCAGAGAAATATTCTTGGCACTCTGGGTTCCTATATGTTTGAATGGCTTGTTACCCTACATGCTCCCAGACCTTCCCCATTGGTTCCCTTCCCCTAGTCCCACCTTTGTACCGCGCCCATGTCCTCAGATCATTGGTCTCTGATGCTCCCCCCACTCCCGTACATAAATCCTGGACCCTGCATGGTCCGCTCTCTTTCGTCTCTGGTCTGGTCTCCCTTCGCGGCAGGATGCAATAAACCTCGTCCGTGGAAACGCCATATGGTAGAGCCCTCCTGACTCTTTGCCTGTGGTAACGTGTGAGCTATCCGGCTTGAGTGTGTGAGTGAGAGTCCGTGCCAACAGCCACGTGGGTGAAAGGAGTAAGCTTGCTGGAGTGCTATACTGCACCCACCGGAACAATTCCTTTGCCAGGGATGTTTCAGGGAAATGCAGCTACCCTTCACGAACCCACATACAGTGCGTTATGGTCCCTTCCACTTCTGGATTGGTCCAGAATTCCAGGTTCTGATGCACACCGTGTCTCCTGGTTTGAAAGAATGTACAGGCAAGTCTAGTCCCAATGATCTGTTGATAACAATGTACCTTTTAAGGCTTAAAAGAGTTAGTCCCAGTGCTATTAAATATTAATTTCAGCAAAACTTTTGAGACTTCCCTTGCCTTGTTGCTGCGACATGGGAAAGCTCCTGGCCATTAAGAAAAAGTATCTACCAATACCAAAATGTGCCAGTCCCCCTTCTGCCCGGGCAGTTCTACAAAATCAATTTGCCAATAATCACCTGGTGAATTCCCATTTTACTAGCTCTGGAGGAAGCCTTCTTCCCTTTTGGGGATTATTTTTGAAAAACATCACATATTTTTCAACAATTGATCTATTATTTTCTGTCATTTTTGTGCTTACTATTTTCATAGGTTAGCAAGCTGAGTCTCGCAAGTGATGTTCTCCTTAGAGCTTCCTCTATGACCTGATAGAACCTATCAAATGGCCAGTTTGAATATAGACAATTCTTTAAGCCACTTAAAATTGTGACCGCCTCTGTGATGCACACTTAAGAATAGACAAACTCCCCCCCAAGCTCTCTCTCATTTCCGGTGCTGGAACAGGTGGCTGCAGGCCCCATGCGGGGTCCCGTGACCCCGGCCCAGGCCCTGCTCGGGCCAGGCCAGGGCGAGCCACGGCTATCCTGGAGCCGACGGGCCTGTTCCATCCATGGAACCCCCCCCCCCACGAAGTATTGTTGCGAAGCTATGATATGTCAGAGTACCCATTGTAATTTCATGAAGATATGGGGGGTGGAGTGTTCAACTCATAAGCAAAAGCACCTGCGCTGAGATAGGCAGATGCTGACGCAGCTGTAATTTCATGAGAAGTTTGGACAGGGAGAGATGGAAGCAATGAGGACTTTTGCTCCAAATGGGAAAGGAGAAAACCTCAGTTCCTAGAGATGCTCCCAGAGATAGTCCTAAAGATGAAGCTGAAGAAGACCCTTTGCTCCCAGGGAAGGAGAAGGGCCTCTGTTCTTAGAGATGAAATGCTCCCAGAGATGGGTGAAGAGAACTTTTGTTTCTGAACGGCTCAACCTTAAAATTGTACCCCAAAAACTTCAAGAGTGGAACCTCGAAAGCAGTTGCGGGAAAAGCTGCAAGTTGGGGAAAGGGACTCACATGCAAGCAGAGAGACCTCTTCCTAAATGGACTGAACAAAGTTATTTGGAAGTGGGCGGCTGTCTCGTTGTGATAATGTTTTCATAGCACGAGCAAGAAGAGACTTCTCTTTCTAAATGGACTGAACAAGGTTATTATGGAAGTGGTAAACAGACTGAACATCTTAAGGGTTGTCTTTTTACATTGTCAGTGGGAGAAGGGAGGAAGGTGGGGGGAGGAGGAGAGTTTTGAAGGTGTGGTATAATTTTTTTTTTTTTTCCCTCTTTTAGGTCTGTTAATAAACTTCTTTATATTCTTTCAAGTTTGGTGCCTGCTTTGTGTTTCTCCTAATTCTTATCTCACAGCAGATAAACAGTAATGAGTATTTTGGGCCAAACCACTACACTAAATTGGTGTTTCTGCCCGGTTACAAACCCAACCTGCTACAACTATATTCCTTTGTAGACTAATCACCATATTCTCTATTTTCTATTGTGTTTCCTGATGTTTTAGTTCTGTTATCTTATACATTAATTGTGGAAATGCAATTACCTCCCCACATGAGGTTACCAATCACCTGCTGGGATTTTCCATAGCTTTTAATGATGGGGCAAACTGCCTGTCCTGATTACTATAATTTGGTTTTTGTTCCCAGACACTCAACTTTTTGCTAGGTATTAATGCAAGGATGCCTTTTTCTGCAATCTCTTTAGCTATTTTGCTAGCTAATCAATTCCCTGTATTAACTGGATAGTCTCCAAACTGATGGGCTTTACAAGGGCATCACAGCCACTTCTTTTGGCTTTTGCACACTGTTGTAGTTGACTAACTTCTTCTGTGTACTCAGTAGGAGACCTCTGTGCTGATAACAATCCCCTTTCCTTCCATATGGCTCCATGGAAGTGTATTATTCCAAAAACATATGTTAAATCAGTCCATATGTTTACCCTTTTTCCTTCAGCCATTTCTAGCACTTGGTGTAAGGTCATTCATTCTGCTTTTTGTGCTGATGTATTAAAAAGTAAAGCCTGGGCTTCTATTACTTGGATCAAGGTTACCACTGCATACCCAGGTGCCTGTCTTCCATTTAGTACCGTGCTGCTCCCACCAGTGTGCAGGTCCTGGATGGGATCGCTCTTGAGATCCAGTCTGCCAGAACATGTTGGAAAAGGGTCCGTGGACTCCGGTGGGGAGAGGAATTGCAGTCCAAACCAATATGGTTGATAAAAGCAAGCTCCGTTTATTAGCAATCCAGAGGCATTTATATTGATGCCATGAAGATTTTTGCCTTTTCTTTTATACCCCTATTATACCTTTTACAACTTCTATATTCCTAGTGCTTTTTGCCTACATTCTTGGACTTGTTTGTCAAGCTAAGAGACTAAACATTTTAGAATAATTTAGTTAGGGATCAAGTGTGCCCCAGACCCCAAGGTCCTCTCCAGAACATATTCTGTAAACCAAGATAGAACCATCCAGGGGAAGGTTCCTTGGGGAGGGGGGGGGGTCACTTGAGCCTCTCATTGGGGAATCTTTGATAGATATGCTAATTAGTAAAACCTATAATGTTATACCCAATGTTGGGAGGAAGAGGAATGAGAAGAGAGACACGGACACAGAGATAGATTCGGTGGGGTGCATCTCGATGCATATGACCTAGACGTGTACACCTAAGGATCCTTAAAATAAATACCAAGGTAAAATCCCTTTTCCCCTTCTAACCGTGTATGCCTCTTGATTTTAAGACCAGGAAAAGGCATCAGTTGCTGGCAACCACGAAGGGACCCTAAAGACCTTGAAACTCTCAGTCTTGGGTTGGAAAACATCTTGCTTTGCCCTTCTCTTTGCCGGTAATTTACAGAGGGGCCAGAGCCACAGTCTGACTGTGACCAGGACTTTAGGACCCAGCACGGAAAAGCAGAAGCACGGAAAGAGGTGAGTGAAAAGGGGATCAGTACCACTGAGACTGTGCTAGCACTAGGGAAGGAGATCTCCGAGAGGGTTGGAAAGCTTGGGGGCATAAAAGCCCATAAAAGGGGAAAGCTTAAACTTTTCCCCTGCAAACTGTGTGTGAGAAATGAGACAACTCTTAAAAAGATTAATATATTGAAAACAGAAAAATTGAAAAATTACAGAAATCAGAAAAATATAAAAATTTGGGATCCTATGGCTCAGTAGATGGTATGCCCCAGGAGCGCAGGGATATGAGATCTTCTGGCTGAGACAGCACTAGACCTCAGGTAGAGAAAAAGAACTTGCAGTGCTGGGTTGACTTTAAAAAAATTACTAAAAGCCCCTTAAAAGGGGTAAGGCTTTTAATGCCCAGCACCGACGTCTCCCACAGCTAGTCTGGAGAGAGCAAGAGGGGAAGAGAGAAGAGAGCCCGCCTCTCAGCTTCGTCCTTTTTATAGTTTTTGCTCCGCCCCCAGTCCGCCTACAGCCCGCCCCTTCGGTCCAAGGCGATTGGTGCTTTCCCTTTGATGGATCATCTCTGTCCACCAATGGCTCATCGTTGTCAAGGGGGGTGGTATCAGTTAGAGATAAGGGAATACAATGCCTTCATTAAAATTCAGGTATTCAGGTTGCCATGGAACTTGCCTGCAGAGTAATGGCCGTGGCTAAAAATAGCTGCTGGCTATTAAGACTGGGTAGGGGGTTTGGCCTTGGAATCAAAATGCAAGTGAAACACCTACAAAAAGTATTAAAATACATCCAACACACCTCAAAACACTTGTAAAAGTATACAGTAAACACAGGAAAGGTAACTCTTATGGTGTACCAGTGGTTTGTAGCTTGAAAAGGGGCAAGTTTGTGATTTTTTACTGGGAAAAATTTTAACTGGGAAGGGTGCAACTCTATTAATAAACTTTAAACAAATGGAAACACTGATAATGGAACTGGATTTTTGTACCTGGGCTGATGGGTTAATTGTAACATTCAATTTAAAAATAATTAACTCAAAATTAATTACTTAAAGCACTTAATATGCAAAGACCAAGCACAAATAGGGATTTCATGTATGACATGTGGAAAGGAGGGGACGCCCTCCAGGAGCCCAGAGGCTGCACCCCTACGCAGCTGCAAGAGTCGCTCAGAGGTTGGTTGGTTGGTTGGTTGGTTAGTTCAGACGTCAGGAGTTGTGGGTTCGAATCCTATTAAGATCAGATTTTCGCGAGCGCGCATTTACTGCTTGCTAAAACTAGTTTCTTTTTAGTATTTTAAAGTGCTGTTTTGAAGTGTTTGTGTAGTAACCTAGATAAACTGCCTGGGAAATCGGAATTCCAAGGCCAGATTGCAGGCTAAATTCCAGAGTTAAGAGCTTTCCTCTGGCAGAGTTTTCCTGTCTGTGAGAAAACATGGGTGGTGTGAATGAAAAAATTCCTCCTAACAGCCCGTTGGAGCTGATAATAAAACACTGGAAATGGCTGACAGGGCGAAAAACTACTTTGAACACCCGAGAATTGATTAGACTGTCTACACGGGTTTGGCCGACTTTAAAATTAAGTCAAGGAAATTGGCCTCGCTAGAGGAGTTTGGAAAATAATATCATTAATGACCTGATGGTAGCATTGAGATCATTACGTAGGTTTGATGAACTAAGATATGCAGAACTTTTTACTATGTATTTGAACAGGGAAGAAGCATATGTGGTAGACAAAAGTAATATGGAAATGACTTTGAGGAAGAGAAAGGGAAAGAAAAAGCCGCAGCAAGCTGACTCGTATGCTAACACGGACAGAGAAATTGATATGACAGATAGAGATATGGTAGCACCAGCTTTGCGCAATGGGGGGGGGTCTCCCCACCCTGTTCAACCGCCGGGGCAGCCCGCACAGGGGGCGGGTGGGGGAGCGGCGGCTCTGCCGCCGCCGCCGCCTCCGCCTCCACCGGCAGGGCAGCCCGCACAGGTGGGGGCGGGGGATGGGGTAGCAATGGCTCCCCCACCGCTGCCACCACCGCCGCCGCCGCCGCCTCCGCTGTCCCCACCGCTGTCCGAGCGGGGGCAGGGGAGGGAGCAGGCGGCCAGCTCCAAGCCGGAGGAGCGGCGCTGGGCGCCCCCACCCCCAGCCTCGTCAGGGGCGGAGGGCGGGCGCGGAGACGGGGAAGGGAGAAGGGAAGGGGAAGGCTGGCCGCCTTTCCCCGAGTACCCTGAACACGGAAGTGAAGGTAGAAATGGACACGGGCAATTGCGGCGGCATTCCCCCATACAGAGAACCGCAAGTTTCCGAGCCAGAGACAGGAGGAGCCGCTCGCTCTCCTCACTCTGCGGCACAGGCAGTGTTAAAGCTGAGGGCAGATGGGATGGCCCCGACCCAGGCGGCTCTTACAGAGCCAGGGACGGGAGAACCTGCTTGCAGCCCCTGCCTCCCTACCCCTCCACTGCCGCAAAGAGCGAGACAGTTCCTGATCAATATTCGCCTGCAACAAGTTTTAAAGCCAATGAACCAATTTCAATTAAAAGCGAATGGGATGATTTTGATACAGATGGTTCTCACGGGGAGGGTGGTAGAAGGAGGGGCAGGATAGCCCGAGAAGCTATGAGAGCAGTCAGTCCCGTCGCTCCCGTCCAAAGCAGGTAAAGGGGGGGAGGAAGAACTTGCATTAGAAGCGCCTCTGAGACAGGCTGTGGGAAATCAAGGAGCCATTTATATAAAAGTACCATTTTCTCTCGGAGAATTACAGCAGTGGAAAAACTCAATTGGGAAGTACAGGGACAACCCAGAGAGAGTAGCTATGCGTGTAGAAATGGCCATAAAATCCCAAAACCCAGATTGGGGTGATCTAAATGTTATGCTAGATGAATTATTGGATAAAACAGAGAGAGAAATGGTCAACCAAGCTGCTATATCTGCTATAGAAACTCAAATTGCAACTGGGAGTCTCCAAGAGTCAGTTAATGATATCTATCCCCTAGCAAACCCTGGCTGGGATCCTAATGTCCCAGAACAGATGGAAAAGCTGAAGCCATGCCAGAAATGGGTGTTTGTTGAGTTAACAACGTATTCTGTGTTAAATACTTTAAAAGGTAAACTGAGTCAAGACGCTGTGAATGTGATTGGAGCTACAGGGATAAGTGAAACAAGGCCTTTTTTCCAACCTTTAAAATTTAAATTGGGAAAACACTGGGTCACTCACCAGTTCCTGTATATGTCAAATTCCCCAATGCCATCATTGGGCAGAGATTTACTGGAAAAATTGGAAGCAGAAATTAAGTTTTCAAAGGAAGGGGGAGTGAAAGTTATAATCCCAGAATCTAAAATTATCGAAGCAGCTGCTATACTTGTACAGGAATGCCATGGAAAAATTCCCAAAGAAGTTGAAGACGCTGTCATTCAAATAGTGTGGGCCAATGATTCTCCTGGGAGATCCAAAAAAGCTGAACCTGTGAGTATCACACTCAAAGCAGGGGCTACACCAGTAAGGCAAAGACAATATCCTCTGAAATTAGAAGCTCGTAAGTGATTAGTACCTGTGATTGAAAAGTTTCTCAAATTTGGGTTGTTAGTAGAATGTGAATCCAGGTACAACACACCAATCTTGCCAGTAAAGAAAGCTGATGGTAGAAGCTACAGGTTGGTACAGGATTTGAGGGAAATCAACAAGATGACAGAGGACATACACCCAGTGGTAGCAAATCCTTACACACTTTTGACAACACTAACAAATGAATTAGGGTGATTCACTGTTTTAGATCTCAAGGATGCCTTTTTCTGCATTCCTGTGCATAAGAATAGCCAAGAACTCTTTGCTTTTGAGTGGGAGAATCCAGAAATAGGGAAGAAGACCCAGCTCACCTGGACAGTTTTACCACAAGGATTCAAAAACAGCCCGACCATATTCGGAAACCAGCTGGCAAAGGAGCTGGAGGAATGGAGGAAACAAGAACCAGGAGGAGTGGTTCTCCAGTATGTTGATGACATCTTGATAGCAGCCAAGACACGAGATGACTGCATGAAGCTCACTGTAAGTCTGCTGAACTTTTTGGGCCAAAGTGGGTATCGGGTCTCTAAAGAGAAGGCACAGGTTGCCAGGGAAACAGTAGTATACCCGGGCCTGGAAATTTTCCGTGGACATCGCCAACTCAGCAGAGAACGGAAGGATGCTTGAAAGCTGTGGCAGCAACAGTCCTTCTGATACAGGAGGCCCGTAAATTCACCCTTGGGCAGCACATTGTTGTGTATGTACCCCATGCAGTGATAAATGTGCTGGAGCAAAAGGCTCTCCCCTAGCAGGATGCTCAAATACCAATCTGTGTTGTTAGAACAGGATGATGTTACTCTGAAGACAACTTCTGTGGTAAACCCTGCGATGTTTTTATCATCTACATTACTTGACAGTGTGCCTGAGCATGATTGTTTGCAGACAATAGAGGAAACTTATTCCAGCAGACCAGACCTGAAAGATGTTCCTTTGAAAGATCCAGACTGGGAACTGTACACTGATGGGAGCACCTTCATGAGAAACGGTAGGAGGATGAGCGGTTATGCCGTAACCACCTCAGACAAAATCATTGAGGCGAAAGCCTTGCCTCCAGATGTATCATCACAGAAAGCTGAACTCATTGCACTAACGAGAGCTCTAGAACTGAGTGAGGGGAAGAAGGTGAACATATGGACTGATTCCAAATATGCCTTCAGTGTTGTTCATGCCCATGGAGCTATTTGGAAGGAACGTGGCCTGTTGACTGCTCAAGGTAATGAAGTTAAACATGCTAAACAAATTCTTGCACTTTTACAGAGCATTTGGAAGCCTACGGAAGTGGCAATCATGCATTGCAAGGGTCATCAAAAAGGGAAAACAGCCCCATAACTGGGAAATCGTTTTGCTGACGAAACAGCCAGGGGGATTGCAGAAAAAGGCATTTTTGCAGTGGTACCACAGAAAGAGATAGATTTGTCATCATTTACCCCAAAATATGATCAGAGGGATCACAAATTAATTAAGTTCCTTAAGGCTGAAATCAAAGAAGGTGGGTGGGCTGTTACCCCAGTAGGACAAATCGTAGTTCCACCCCTGATCCTTCGGGAAATAGCCCAACGAGAGCATGAAAGTACCCACTGGGGAGCAGAAAATCTTTTAAAACATTTGAGGAAAGTAGTGATAGGGAGAGGAATGACTGATATTGTACAATCTATAACAAGCAAGTGTGAAACCTGCTGTAAAAACAACCCTGACACAAGCAAGAGAGTTGTGTTAAGAGTGACAAAGACAGGAGATCTCCCAGGAGACTACTGGCAAATAGATTTTGCTGAGATGCCACGCAAAGAGGGATGCAGGTATATACTGGTACTGGTTGACACCTTCAGTGGATGGCCTGAGGCTTTCCCCTGTTGCACCAACACAGCAAAAGAAGTTGTGAAAGCTTTGCTCAATCATATAATACCGAGATTTGGGGTTCCTTTGGGAATGTCATCAGATAGGGGACCACATTTTGTTGCAACGGTGGTTGGGGAAGTTAGCAGGATTTTGAGACTTACCTGGGACCTGCACACACCATACAGGCCCCAGGAAAGTGGCAAAGTTGAACGCATGAATGGGACCCTCAAAACCCAGATTTGCAAGATTTGTCAAGAGACATCCATGACATGGGTTCAAGCCCTGCCTATAGCCTTGCTGAGAGTCCGCATACAGCCAAGGAGAAGGGACAACATCAGTCCCTATGAAATATTATATGGCAGGACATACCAGGTTCCACACATCCCGGGGGAAATTCATATGAGAGGTAAGAATGATTTGCAAAAGTATTTAATGGCTCTGAGTTCCGCTTTGCAGAAGCTCCAGAGATTCGTCGTGTTCTCCAAACCAATAGGATTGGACACACCTGCTCATCTGTTCCAGCCTGGAGACTGGGTCTACATCAAGTGGTGGGACAGCGACCCCTTGCAAGCCAAGTGGAAGGGACCATTCCAAGTTTTGCTGACCACTTTTACTGCGGTCAAGGTTGCTGGCAAGGGACCGTGGATTCACTACTCCAGGGTGAAGAAAGCTTCTGCTCCCGAAATCACCAAGAAGACAGAGACTGATACAAATCTTCAGAAAGATGCAGTCTAAATTGGTTTCTACATGTTTGCTGTTTGCCCAACTGGTAACCATGGTTCAGGGTTCACCCCATGATTTGCATAAGACTGTGGTCCAAAATGTTTCCAAAATTCTTAATAAGAGCGATTGCTGGATCTGTACTCAGTTACCACCCCTAGATGGGAAGGGTTACTAGCCATTGATTGGCATTTTAATAGAAGAATTAAGAAAGATTTGGATGAAATTTAGAAGGGAACTCAAATTCTACATGAAGTGGCTTCTAGAAATAACACCTTAAAATTTGATCATATTTTTGATACCCTCACCCCACGGTTACCAAACTGAGCCTGGGTAAAAGAAATATTCATAATAGTTGTAATTGTAGTTATTATCTATGTAATTTCCTGTAGAGCAGCCGGTTGTATAAACCGGTTCTGCGGGTAGAAAAGTAGAGTAGAGTAGAGACTAGACAAGATAGAGTTTTGTTAGTCTCTAAAAGGGGGGAAATGATGCCATGAAGATTTTTGCCTTTTCTTTTATACCCCTATTATACCTTTTACAACTTCTGTATTCCTAGTGCTTTTTGCCTACATTCTTGGACTTGTTTGTCAAGCTAAGAGACTAAACATTTTAGAAGCTTCGTAGTTAGGGATCAGTGTGCCCCAGACCCCAAGTCCTCTCCAGAACATATTCTGTAAACCAAGATAGAACCATCCAGGGGAAGGTTCCTTGGGGAGGGGGGGGGCGTCACTTGAGCCTCTCATTGGGGAATCTTTGATAGATATGCTAATTAGTAAAACCTATAATGTTATACCCAATGTTGGGAGGAAGAGGAATGAGAAGAGAGACACGGACACAGAGATAGATTCGGTGGGGTGCATCTCAATGCATATGACCTAGACGTGTACACCTAAGGATCCTTAAAATAAATACCAAGGTAAAATCCCTTTTCCCCTTCTAACCGTATATGCCTCTTGATTTTAAGACCAGGAAAAGGCATCAATATAGTATACTAGCTTGTTAACTCTTAAGTGGCTTAAAACATATCAAAGCGCATTTCTGCTTCTACATAATTGGACTACATTGGCAAGCTTCTACAGTTATGTTATGATTAAAAGAATTCAGAGTTCAGCCTCTAGTATCTGATGACACCATTGTCCTTGAACCTGCCACGTCGTAGCTGCTCGTCGGGACTTCTTTCCAGCGTCGGTGAACACTGTTATTGCTTCTTGTAGTGGGTGCTTGCTCCTATTGGGAATCTGAATCCATATATGCTGTGTCATCCATTTCAGTACTGGGGCCTTGAGTGGTTGTACTTCAATTTGCTGGGCATTGCTTAGCAAGCTAATTTGCAAGGCTTGAGAATATTGTAGATACCACTCGAGCTCAGTTCTTTTCATTGGCAAGTAGATCGTTCCTGGCTCTTGCCCAGTGACTTGTATTATATGGGTGCGGCCTTTCTGTATCAATTCTGCCACATTATCGATTTTCTGTTGCAATGTTGTTTTAGGCTGTAGGCTTGTGAACATCCATTCTAGTACCTTGAAGAACACACTTGTTCAATGGTTACCAGGCAGTCATGGTACAAAGGTCTCTGGGCTTCTTCTGAAGCCTCGATAAACATGGATGGGTTCAAAATGGTGGTTACCTTAAGTTCAACATGGTCCTGCTCCAGTAGGGCAACCTGATATTTCAGCATCCTGCTGGCAATATCCAGTGTGCTCCTTTTTGTTCCAAAAGAGCTATTACCATGTGGGGCACATATCAGCTTTCATGCTTCCTGGATTCAAAGCTCTGCAGCTACCACCGCTCTCAAGTATCCGGGTCATACTTTACTTGCATTGTCCAATTGTTTGGACAGGCTTCTTCCATGACCCCAAATGCTGTGCCAGTACTCCTAGTGCCAGGTGTATCCTTTCATGCACAAATAACTCAAATGGTTTGGTTTAAGTGTGGGAGTCCCAATGCAGGGGTTGCCATTAAGGCTCTTTTAGGGCTTCACAGGCCCTCTGACTCTCAGGAGTCCATACCAAGTATTTTTTGGTGGAGGACCATACAAGGGTTTCACCAGTACCCAACAGTTGGCAATCCATAACTGACACCATCCAGCTGTACCTAAGAAAGCTTGTAGACCTTGACTCTGGAATCTGGCAAACGGCTTCTTTTCAGCTGCTTCCCTAACTGCCTTTATTTTTTTCCCAAAAGATTTTCAAATATAGTGGGGCTCTTTTGAAGCCCTGGGGTAGCACAGTCCATGTTAGCCATGCATTCTACCCAATGTTTGGATTCCCCCACTCAAAAGCAAACAATTTCTAACTATCTGGGTCAAGAGGTATTACAGAAAAAGACATCCTTAAAATCGAGCACCATGAACCATTTTTATGCCCTTTTCAGTGCTGTCAAGAGTGTGTACGGATTAGCTACTATTAGATGAATATCAGGTACTTTTTATTAATGGCCCTTAAATCTTGTACTAATCTATATTCCCCATTTTGCTTTTTAACTGGTAATATTGGTGTGTTGTATTCTGATTCCCACTCTTTCAATAACCTATACTCTAAAAATTTTTCTATAAAATCCAACCCCTTCCTTGCCTCCCACTTAATAGGATATTGTTATTGCCTTACTGGCTTAGCTTCAGGTTTGAGAGTAACCCTCACCAGTCTGGCCACCTTTGATCATCCAGGCGTCTCAGTTGCCCACACCAGTGGGGTTACAGCATTCTCTACCTCCTTTGGGATTTTTTCCAACTCATTTGATTCCTGTAACATAAATATCTTTGCCTCAATGGTTTTGGTTTCTGGTATTTGAATTTGTATTTCCCCATCCCAGAAAGTTATTTGAGCATCCAATTTTCCCAATAAATCTCTCCCCAACAAGGGGATTGGGCATTCAGGCATATATGATTTGGTGTGTGTCCTCTATTACCACAGGCCTGGTTCCTACGGTATATCACCGTGTCCCGCAGCCATAGGGAGGAGGAGGAGGAGAAGATCCAGCAGGCAGGAATTGTGCAGCAAGATTGATTTATTTAATTATTTTACAAACTCTTTTATAGACTTTTTTCTTCATAGTCTAATTGGACAAAGGACCAGCCACCCCTTGGGGGTGATTGGCCAAAATCCTAAAACATCCATTATCAAAATATTTTCTACTATACCATAAACAAGACTTTCCAAGGTTGCAGGTGGCTTGGTTGTTTACATTCCCTGCTACCTCTTCTGTGAGAGAGAAAAGTCTCTCACGGACTTAGAAAAATAACAAGAAGATCCTCACTAACAGCATTTTTGTACCTACAATTCCCCCTTTTTGTTTTATAAGATAACAACCCTACTATTAATCCTAAATAGAAATCTACATCAGTTATTAATTCTAAAAATGTCCTTAAGGCTTTAACTATCTGACTCCATAACAAGAAATTTAAAATTCAGTCTCTGCTTGTGGAAGGACCATCCCAGTCTCTGCTTGTAGAAGGACCATCTGCCTGATGGTTGACATCCTGGTCATCATCAGAAGAGTCATTAGGCTGATGATCTACATTCTGGTCGCCATTCGGATGGTTGGCGTTCTGGTCATCATTTGGAGGTTGCCTGTTCTGCCTCTGGTGCCATAGGTCAGGGCGAACACATTTTGAAGGTAGCCACCGTAGCCCAGTATCTGTGGAAACGCAAGCATACCCACGACCCCAAACGATAAGCTCATGAGGGCCTTCCCACTGGTTAGTGAGTAAATCCCGTACCCAGACTTTTGCCCGGGGCAGCTGTCTGTCGCCTGCAGACTGCAATGAGAGAAAATGATTCAGAATAACAGGATTATTTGAATTTTGTGGTACTGTAAGGTCATTAATTGTATACAAAGCTTTTGCTAGTCGGCTCTGTGGGGTTTCTCCATGCGTCCTCCACTGTTTTCTTAATTTAAATAGTAATGGTTGTAAAAAAAGCCTGTTCTCTTTCCTCCCTGTCATACTGTTGGGGTTTTAGGAGCTGTCCTGGTTTTGGTTTTTTTTCTGTTAAAGGAATTTTCCCATACATGTTGCTAGGGGGACAAATGGCTGGGTACTTCAGAAAAACAAAAGAGCTGGCTACTCCTTTGTTTCACCTGGATGTGTGGGCAGTCGGTCTCGGCATTTGGACAGAGAGGGAGGCTGCTTTCTTCGGCTGCTCTTCCTTCTGCTGGAGAAACCCCGGGATCCCAAAGCCCGCCTTCCCCCCCCGCTGGGAGCTGGGCTGTGGCTGCCCTGCCCCGGCCGTTGCTTCGAGCCTTCGCTATGTTGTAGCCGTGCTCGCCCTGCCTGCCCAGACCTCTGGGGGGTTGGGTTCCCCGTTTGGATAAATCTCGTCTGCCACCTGGGATTTGTGCTCGTCCCTGCAGTTCCAGCCTGCTGTTCCCGAGGGTCCGGCCGGACACTGGGATCAGCTGCCCAGGAGTTTGTGAAGCTTTTTTGTTCCATCCCTCCCCGGGATCCCAGGGCACCAGTGCCGCGTGCTCCCCGAGCTCGCTCCGGAGCACCCCCTGCAGCCGCGGGGGAACCTGCCCTGCTCACCGGGAGCTGCCAGCGCCCCTGCCGGCTGCGACCAGAACTGCACCAAAGGGGAAAGGGCCTGACAGCCGAGAAGGCTGGGACTGGGTTTGTGATTGTTTGCTGTTACTGCCATAGTTATTGTTGTTTGTTTTCCTTGTTATACACCTATAGATATATAATAGTAAAGAACTGTTATTCCTATTTCCCATATCTTTGCCTGAAAGCCCCTTGATTTCAAAATTATAGTAACTCGGAGGGAAGGGGGATTGCATCTGCCATTCCAAGGGAGGCTTCTGCCTTCCTTAGCAGACACCTGTCTTTCAAACCAAGACACATACCCATTACACTTGCAAGTTCCAAGCTAAGTTTTCCTCTGTATGTATTCAGTGCTGAATGAGTTGCTCCTGTATCAATTTAAAAAATGTACCTTTTAATTCCCCAAAAATAATGCAACCAATTATTACAATGCAAATTGCCAAAGTATACTTCAGCCACCAATTATTACAATACTCAATTGTTTCCAAGTGAGGAGGTCCTCCTGCACTCCTTTTGCCATTCTGGATGATTTCTTAGGGTGAAAAACAAGTCAACATAAGGAACTTCATCCCACTTATTCTCCCTTCTACAAAACAACATGAATTGCAATATGGTATTATTTCCCATGTAAGGGGATTTCCCCAATTTGTTTCCAGTGTTTCAAGATACATTCCAGCGGTGACACCTGTGATACCTCTTTCAATGTTTTGTTTCCCCTTATAGCTAATTACCATTTAGGAGCTCCAAGAGGGGACTCTAACCCTTCCTTGTTCCCACCTTAGGTAACTTTAAACCCATCCTTGCGAAGCTTTTTCTGTGCCTTACAGGCAGGTTAACACCTTTAAAGTAAAGAATGCCTTTATCTTACCAGGGGTCTTGCTCTGATTTCCTTTGGACCAGGGAAAGAAGGTTCTCCCTGAGAATCCCTCGGTGCTGGCTTGAGGTCCCACAATCCCTTGGGTCTGTTGAAATTCAGGAGTGTTTCATCTGGATCACCAAAACTGTAACCAAAAATTAGGTAAAATAAAAATAACTTCTTAACACAAATGTAGCATTAAAAAGCAGGCATTCTTTATGCAGACAGATGTACAAGGGGATATCTCCTCCAAAATATTGTGCATGCTGAGTACAGGAAAGTTTCTGTTTATATACTATATTTTACATACATATTCATTGATCGTCCCAAAATAAATATACATATGATAAACATTTCCCCAAAATCATTAACATATTTTCCCTCCCCTTTATGCATGGGGACTGTCTTGGGGTGACTTTATGATGTGTATCCCATGTCACTGCCCTATGCCCAGAAATTAACTTTGTGCCTTTCTATGCCTCTAAACTGAGCCTGAGAGGGGGAAGGAAAAACTGAGCAAAACTTTTTCAAAGCAGTTTGCAGCTTGTTCAAGGTCACACACAGATAGCAACTTTTTTTTCCCCAGCTGTGGCAGGGGAGGGAGGAGGCACCCAGCTTGCTGCTTTCCAGTCAGCTTTTGGCCAGTTGTTCAGTTTCTTTTTCTTTTTCTCCGGAGAGAGACTGAGAGTTGAACTTTGTTTCTCCTTCCCTGGAATTTCGGATTTTTTCCCTTTTCTACTGGACTGCTTTCAACCTCAGAGCACATCGGGAGGACTTTCCACCGAGTGCAGAGGGCCTGGCCCTGGGCCAAGTCCCAGCTCCGAGGAGACCAAAGGGAGGACTGTAACACTTTCCCAGGTTTTTTCTCCACAGCGAGAGATTTTATTATTTAGCATTATTTTCCTTTTCCCGTGTGTTTGGTAAATAAATAGTTTTTATCTCTTTCACTTTCCTTCGAGGAAAATTTATTTTTCCCGAACCTGGTGGGGGAGGGGTGGTTGTGCTTTCTCTCAGAGGATATATTTCTAAATTTGGCCAAACCGGAACGGGGACGCTTTGGTGTTCCCTAGTGGTCAGGGACCCCAGTGTTACAGCTGACCTAGTAAGGTTGGCAGAACACTGGGGCTGGTGGATTTCCAGTTCTCCCTCTTAGAAAATTATGACAGCTGGTTAGGGGTCAGTAGCTCTGACCGAGGAAATTATGACCAGTCTGGAGAGATGGTCTCAAAAGGAATCGCCTTCCCAAGGCCCGGTGTCTTCCCTCAGCTGCTAGCTAGGAGGGCCCGTGCAGAAGCTGTCAGCTCTTTAGTGATTGTCAGCTCGTGATTTCAGCTCAGCTCTGCAGGGCAGCTTCCAGGCCAGACCAGGGAGAGAGACGAGAGGCCCATATAGCTGTTCCACACGGGGTAGCTTTATTGGTCTGTACTCCGGCAAAGGGGAGCTACGGATGAGCTCTCTCTGCCCTCACAGGGGCAGGGGGCTAGCTTTATAGGGATACAGGGGGTGGGTGTCAGAGGGTAAAGGCCAATAGGTTACAATGGATCTGCATAGGGTCTCCCAGAGGATTCTGGGTCTGTCTTCTTCTCACTGTAAGTGAAGAGTTGCTGCCTTCCCAGGAGGGGTCCTGCTGGGAGATTGCTCAATCTCCTAATCTCAGCAGACGTCCCTCCAGGGCAGTGGCTGGGCATACCCTACAGAGAATGGGTATTGTGCAGTTCCATAAGCCAGTGGTTTTTGAAGAATAAGCATTGTGTTAGCTTACCAGGTGTAGACAATTTATCATCTGGTAACAACATTCCTGCTATTGTTGCTGCCAGAAGTTTCTTCCACTTCTCAAGTCTGAGATAAATTTGGATGATTTTCATTTTATTTAAATGAAAACAGTACAGAAAGTATGCACTTTTTTGTATTAACAGTGATGAGAAGATACAAATAAAAGAGCAAGTGCTGCTTATTTTTATACCTACCTAACCATGACAAAGTAGTGGTTGTTATTTGTGTGTAAATTAGGTCAATATTTAGGCTTTAAGAAGTCTCAAAGTTGTACTATTCTGCAGGTCAGAACATTTGCGACTTCACTGAGGCCCAAGGGACTGAACAAGGTACATATAACTCACTCAGTAAATAGAATTTTCTGCAGTTATTTTTCAAAAGGTGTTTTTGGATAAAATTTGTAACATAGCATTCTATTATGTGATACTTTTTCTCGCAACATTCCATTGATTTTGCTACTGATAGTTAATAAAGCACAGCACAAGACAAAACCCCCCCTTTTTATGACTTGGTCAAACTTTCAAGAAGTGAGAATGCAGGTGGTAACAATGTTAATGCCATTTCCTTGCAGAATGCTGATTTAATAATCAAAGTAGTATAAAATCTGAAACAGATTGTAATAGAACAAAACCGATACATGAACATTTCATCATATGAAAATTTCAACCATAAAAATGCTTTAAAATCGCTGTGTCAATTCTCATAGCATAGTGGCCATTCTTAAGAAAATTACTTTCTCAAATCATGTTCACAAAAATCTCTTACAAAAATATAACAAAATGTAGAGCAAATCTCCTTCAAATACAAGAATGGTTCACCCTGAAACTCAGGAAAACAAGTAGAAATATTGGGAGGTTAGATAGGCCAGACAGAGAGCTCATGATTTAGTTTCAAAACAAAAACACAGTCTACAGGAGGTAGAAACAGGAAAAGGCTACAAAGGGGTAATTAAAAAAAATTGCCTAGGCACATAAAAGGGGTGTTAGGAAAACCAAAGCTCAACTAGAGTTAAGACTTGTAAGGAACATTAAAGGCAACAAGAAGAGCTTCTACTGCTGCATTAGTAGCAAAAGTCTGAGCAAGGAAAATGTATAACCATTGCTGAATTAAGTGGGTAATTTAGTCACTGTACAGGCTGTGATAAGGTTGAAGTACTCAATACCTTCTTTCCCTGAGTTTTCACTGATAAAGTTTCTCAGGCCTCTGTACTTAGAAGCAAGGTTCAAGGAGTAGAGGAACTACCAGAAGTGAATGAGGATCAAGCCAGGAATTATTGGGAGAACTTGACCCATGCGCATACATTGGACCAGATGAGCTGCATCCAAGAATGCTGCTGATGGCAATGCAAGGCCACAGTTGTATCACCTTTGAAAGACTGTGGAGATAGAGGGAGGTGCCCAACCTCTATATACAGAAGGGCAAATTTATTCATCTTTTTAAAAAGCTAAAGGGACAAGCAGTGGAGATAAAGGCCAGCTATCCTTACTTTGGTTCTTGGGGAAATCATGGACGGAGTCTCAGATCATATTTCTGGTCCCATAAAGGAGAAAAATATGATTTGGAACAGTCATCTTAGATTTGCCAAGTGTAAATCACATCTGCCCAGACCTGATTGCCTTCTATGATAAAATGACTGAATTTGTACATAAGAGCAGAGCAGTTGATGTCACTTATTTGGACTTTAGCAAGACTTTAGACACTGTCTCCCATAATATTCATGTCTTCAACTTAAGATGTGGTCTCTCTGACTGGACAACTAGATGGTTTGGATGGTTGGGCTCAAGGTGTAATGGTTAATGGGTCATACTCTATGCAAAGGCTGGCAACAAGTGGAGTGTCACAAGACTGTCCTGGGACCCATATTGTTTAATATCTTTAGGGGACAAGTGGTCAATATTTTTAGGGGGATAATATTTTTAGGGGTACAATATCTTTAGGACAAGGGGTAATGGCTTTAAATTGAAAGAGGGTAGGTTTAGATTAGATGTTAGGAAGAAATTCTTTACTGCAAGGGTGGTGAGGCACTGGAATAGGTTGCCCAGAGAAGTTGTGGATACCCATCCCTGGAAGTGTTCAAGGCCAGGTTGGATGGGGCTTGGAGCAACCTGTTCTAGTGGAAGGTATTCCTGTCCATGGCAGGGGAGTTGGAACTAGATTATCTTTAAGGTCCTTTCCAAACCAAACCATTTTATAATTCTGTGATGTATTGATGATCTGGAGTAGGTGATGAAGCACATGCTCATCAAGTTTGTAGTTGACACCAAACTGGGGGGACCAGTTAATACACTCAAGGGCAGGGCTGACATGATGAGGCACCTAGACAGGCTGGAGGAATAGAATGATGGAAACTTTATGAAATTTAAGAAGGAAAAATGCAAAGTCCTGTACTTGGCCAAGGAGGTAGCACAGTCTCTCTCCTTGGGGATTTTCAAGGCAAGGCTGGAGAAAACCTGGGCAATCTGGTCTGATGTCATAGCTGATTCTGTTTAAGCATGAGATTGGATAGAGACCTCTTGAGGTCCCATTATGGATTTTTTTTTAATTTTTTTTTTTTTTATAGATAACTTGCAAGTGATTTCTGGTTCGTTTGGTTCAAAATGAATTTACTAACAGTGACCACAAAAATTAAATTTCCCTACATGTGAAAAATGTTTACAGGAATAAAAGAAGACAGTAGAAATAATATATGACACAATTTTCAGGTACAAATAAATTGATTACTCATAGGTTATTGTAAATGGCTAAAGAAGGTAAACATTTCAATGCCTAATTTATTTCTTTATTTTGTATACACAGGAAAAAAAGACCCCTTAATCCTTATTTTTTAAGAAACAAGCAAATTTTCATTAAAATTTCTGCAGTGAAATGGCCCTGGGTTTTAGTCTGAGGAAATTAAAATAAATGTGTTCACAACATAAACCCACATGTATCAAATGAGATAAAACCAACATTTAGTCAAATATCTAGTATCTATCAGTGTCCAGTATGATGATGATATGATAGGAAAAGGGCAAGCGATATTTTTTCAGGCCATTAATCTAGTCCAGGAACTTCCTGAATCCAAGGTGCTTGCTTTGTGCTTAATGTGTCCCTCTGTGTATTTTTTTCCCTCCTACAGATTTATGTGATCACTTTTTAAACTCAGATTGCTCAAATAATAAACAATACTAAAATAAACATACTTAGGGAACTGGAGCCAAAATGATGAATAAAATAGAAGCACAACTGAAAAATATAATACTGGTTGTTGGGGATTAAAATAAGTTTACTTATAAAATATTGGAAATTAATTGTGTAGGTTTACATTTAATTGTAACTTACAGCTTAGCATGAGTGGGCCCTGCTCAAAAGTTACTGTAGGTGAACTCTAAATGAACTCTGTCAGCATGAATGGCTAAGCAGGGGAGAAAACAGAAAGACTGGATGTCTTCAGATAAGGGTTGAGACCCTGGAGGGCCTCAAGGCTGGACCAAGTTGGAAGATAAGAGCAGTTAATGGCCTGCCCACATGGACATGGAGAAAGAATCCAATGAGGTGTTAGAAGACCCCAGACCAGAAATCACCATTGGACCAAGAGGCGCGTGCAGAGCACGTGAAGACCAGGTACGCAGACTGTAAGGGTGTAAAGGCCTAGGGATCTCTTTGTTTGGGGTCCCTCTCCAGAAACACCCAGCTTGAGCTGAAATAAACCGACTCTGCCTCAGAACCTAGGGTCCAAACTCTTCTTTAACACTGAAAGATTATTAACTTTGCACATTTTTCCATTGGTTTATTTTGGCATGTGGTACACTACGATATTGTATATAAACTTTATAATACAAAATTTTTAACACTGTGGCTAGCATAAAGACAATCAGTAATGCCAGACACTTGTCACACTCCTGCTCTGAAGACACTGAATATCTGTCATCTCAGAAAGTGAGTATGATTTATGAGGGACATTGTATCTCAGTGTAAGCCTCTTGCTAAGAGCAAATTATTTCTGAAGAAAAAAAATTGGGTCTTAAACATGGGGATGCAGCAAGAAAGATGGGTCAGAACAGACCATGGTTTCAAAAAATGGGAATGTGTGATCTAATTCATGCAATATTTGTTGATGTTAATTATAGAGAAATATAAGGTTTAATGGGTTCTCAGCATAGAATCATAGAATCTATCTTGTGCAGAACAGGCCACTGTAGGAACCCAGAGTGCCGAGAATATTTCTCTGCCTGTTTTGAAGGGTTTTTACCCCCCTGAACAACACTGTTTTGACCTCCAACCTTGGAAAAAACTGCCTACCACCAGACAAGAACTAGAAAATACAATGGTGTGAGTTAGGTGAGACTACTATGTACGATTGTCACAGGGTGAAAAATTTAGAGGTTTTGGGTTTCTCTTTGTAGTAAATAGATAAGAGCAAGAAACATCAAAATGGAGGATTGTTGTTGTTTTTCTCCAAACCTTCTTTTCCTTCTACTACTCCATATTCTGCAGTAAAAGTAATTTGGGATGATTGGACAAAGAATTCCGCAGTTCCTGGCCGTGTTACTGGATAATTGGTAGGAAAGTGAAAATAATATACGTTTCTAGTAACCATTGGTTAAATTATCTTTAAAGGGCTGTGTAAATCTTGATAATTGGACTTCTCTCCTGCTTTCTGTGCTCTATGTTATGCCTGGGTCACACTAGTGGCTCTGTTCCTCTGATAAGACTTAATAAACAACTATCTGGCAGCATTGGAACTCCAGGAAAAGTCTGGGTTTATTCTTTGAAACTCCTTGCAAGGATTTTAAAATATTGTCTCCCATCAGGAGGGATTTGATTTACAGCACGGTGTAGTGTCAGGCCACGAATCACACCATGTGCCTGAGAGCATTGTCTAAATGCTTCTTGAACTCAGACAGGCTTGGTGCTGTGACCACTGCCTGTTCCAGTGCTCAACCAGCATAATTAAATGTTTAAAGTAATATATATCTTTAATGAGTACTAAATCTTGCTTTTGTTATGTAGATATATATAATTATTCCACCAGGCAACCTAGAAGGAAATTATCAAATCCCTACTATATGTGTTACTTTTCACTTTGTATTCCATGCTGGTTTTTTTTACTTAGATTGGCAGTGAACTCAAAGGTGGACTCTGGGGTCCAGCTCCCTTAATTGATTTTTTAAATCCTGTACTGTACATTCATTTTAATATATCTATTACACTAAATTGAGCCTTTATATATAAACTTGGGTTCTTAAGCAACCTTCATCTATGTTAAGTTCTATTTTAGATAGTGTAGTGGTTTGGTCCAAAATACTCATTACTGTTTACCTTCTGTGAGATAAGAATTAGGAGAAACGCAAAGCAGGCACCAAACTTGAAAGAATATAAAGAAGTTTATTAACAGACCTAAAGAGGAAAAAAAAACATACCACACCTTCTCCTTCCCCCACCTTTCTCCCTTCTCCCACTGACAATGTAAAAAGACAATCCTTGAGATGTTCAGTCTGTTTACCACTTCCATAATAACCTTGTTCAGTCCATTTAGGAAGAGGAGTCTCTCTTGACCATGCTATGAAAACATTATCACAACGAGAAAGCCACCCAGGTCGGTTCTCTGCTTGCATGTGAGTCTCTTCCCCAACTTGCAGCTTTTCCCACAACTGCTTTCGAGGGTCCACTCTTGAAAGTTTTTTGGGGTACAATTTTAAGGTTGAGCCGTTCAAAAACAAAAGTTCTCTTCACCCATCTCTGGGAGCATTTCATCTCTAAGAACAGAGGCCCTTCTCCTTCCCTGGGAGCAAAGGGTCTTCCTCATCTTCATCTTTAGGACTATCTCTGGGAGCATCTCTAGGAACTGAGGTTTTCTCCTTTCCCATTTGGAGCAAAAGTCCTCATCGCTTCCATCTCTCCCTGTTCAAACTTCTCATCAAATTTCAGCTGCGTCAGCATCTGCCTATCTCAGCGCAGGTGCTTTTGCTCAAAAGTACAAGTTGAACGCTTCACCCCCCATGCCTTCATGAAATTACAATGGGTACTCTGATATATCATAGCTTTACAACAGAATTTCAGCTTTAAGCATCTCCTCTTTCTCTTCCCTGAGGTTTTCAGCTCTTCATAGCTCTAAAAGGGTTAATCTCACCCAGGCCTTGCAGCTGGATTGAAGCTTATCATTGTTGGTCACATGATCTCTGCAGGGCAGCTTCAGCTGAATCTTGGCAGCACTGGAGAGGGGGAGACGAGCTGCTCCGGCTGTCCACAGCAGGGCTGTGGGGGGGGTTCCGCGGGTGGAACAGGGCCCATCGGCCCCAGGATGGCCGTGGCCTGGCCCGGCCTGGCCCGAGCAGGGCCTGGGCCAAGCCCGCTGGCCCCCGCACGGGGCCCGCAGCCACCTGTCCCAGCACCGGAAACGAGACAGAGAGGCTCTGCCTCGGAATTTCCTATTCTTAAGTGTGGATCACAGAGGCGGTCACAACTTTAAGTGGCTTAAAGAATTGTCCATATTCAAACTGGCCATCTGATAGGTTCTGTTAGGTCACAGAGGAAGCTGTTAGCACCCCTTTGCAAGAACATCACTTCCGGGACTATGCTTGCTAACCTATGACAGATAGCAAAACTATTTTATATATATATATATATATATATATATATATATATATATATGCCTCATTCCACTATAGATCATGACTGGTATAAGTCAGAGTTTATATTTTAGGCTCATGTTGCAATATGAGCAGAGAATATATCAGAAGGCTCTCTACAGTCTTTCTTCTCCCCTCATCCCCCAGCTGACATCTGCTGTGGAACTGAAACAAAGTGGTTTAAACCAATCTTAAGCTGTTCCTTTTGTAAGATTTCCATTTTGGAAGAAAGCAGATGCCTGATAAATAATCCCTGACATGAACTAACTGGAATTGAGCCTGTTGATGTGATTTGCACAGTATTTATAGTAGAATGTTTGATTAAAGTCTGCAAAAACTTAGTTTACATAAACAATATGTGTGTGCATATAAGCACACATTTGCAGACATCTATACACTTTATATCCAACCATTTATACATATGTGGCAATGGAAGATTTTCTTTTTTAAAAAGAAGAGTCAGATTACATAGTTCAACAGATATGCTAAGTAATAACATCACTAAATATTTCAGCATCAGATGTTTGCAATCTCTATAATTTAATATTTAGAAATGTCCTAGAGATATAATTTATGCCTTTATTTAGTATGTGTGATAGGACTTGACATCTGTTTCCAATTAGAATTTTGTTTCAGAGAACATATTCTTTTTTTGCCACTTTTGTGTTTGGAATGGCTTTTGCACATGGTTCAAAAACTTAAAACAAAGAAACTATAATATTCCCTTGTCTTGGGGTGACTTTATGATGTGTATCCCCTATCGCTGCCCTATGCCCAGAAATTCATTTTTTTTGCCTAAACTGAGCCTGAGAGGGGGGAAAGAAAAAAAAAAAACCGAGCAAACTCTTCAAAGCAGTTTTCAGTTTGTTTTCATGTTTCAAGGACACAGACATACAGACTCCTCTTGCTTCTAACAGCAGCAGCGGGAGTGGGAGGAAGCACCGGGCTTGCTTTCTTTCCAGCCAGCTTTCAGCCAGTTTTTCAGCTCCTTTTCCTCCGGAGAGTTGAACTTTGTTTTCCTGGGACTTTGATTTTTCCCTTCTTCTCTGCTGGATGGTTTCAACATCAGAATACATTGGGAAGAATTTTCACTGAGGCCTTGGCCGTGGAGGTGGCCCACCACCCCGTCCCAGCTCCAAGGAGGGTGAGAGAGAGACTACGGAAGGACTCTGAAATTTACCCTGGTTTTTCTCTCCACAGTGAGAGGTTTTATTATTTAGCATTATTATCCTTTTCCTGTGTGTTTGTTAAATAATTAGTTTTTATCTCTTTCACTTTCCTTCCAGGAAATTTTATTTTTCCCACACCTGGTGGGGGAATGGTTGTAACCTGCCTTCTCTCAGAGGATATATTTCCAAATTTGTCCAAACCTGCACATCCCTAAAAATTGTTATCCTGATATGTCATTCAATTGTATCATATGTGTAGGCTGTCATCTTCACACATCTGCAACATATCCACATCAGAACTGCAAAAATGAGAGCCTTCTTTTTCAATCTGAAAGATTCCTAAATGATTCATATGTACTTTTCCTACACACAAAGCTTTAATGAAGATTTAATGCACAAAATGTTTAAAAAAATCAAAGCATGCTAATTATTGTTCATAGGTGAGTTTTACTGGAAAAGTATTAAGGACAAGATTTTTGGTTGCTTTGGAGGGAGGACCAGTCATTTGTATCATTTAAATAATTTCCCCTAAGAAAAGGCTGTGGACGATGTTTATCTAGACTTCAGTAAAGCCTTTGACACTGTTTCCCACAGTATTTCCCTAGAGAAATTGGCTGCTCATGGCTTGAATGGTCATAGTCTTCACCAGGTAAAAAACTGGCTGAATGGCTGGGCCCAAAGAGTTGTAGTGAATGGAGTAAAACCCACTTGGTAGCCAGTCACAAGTGGTGTTGCCCAGGGCTCAGTATTGGGGCCAGTTCTGTTTAATATCTTTAACGACAATCTGAAAGAGGGGATCAAGTGCATCCTCAGTAAGTTTGCAGATGACACTAAGTTGGGTGAGAGTGTTGATCTGCTGGACAGTAGGAAGGCTCTGGCAGAGGAATCTGGACAGGCTGGATTGATAGGTCCAGGCCAATTGTATTCAGCTCAACAAGGCCAAATGCTGGGTTCTGTACTTGGGTCACAACAACCCCAGGCAGTGCTACAGGCTGGGGACAGTGTCTAGAAAGCAGCCCAGCAGAAAAGGACCTGGAAGTACTGGTCGACAGCTGGCTGAACATGAGCCAGTGTGTGCCCAGGCGGCCAAGAAGGCCAATGACATCTTTGCTTGTATCAAAAATAGTGGGGCCAGCAGGACCAGGGAAGTGATCATTCCCCTGTACTTGGCACTGATGATGCCACACCTTGAATCCTGTGTTCAGTTTTGGGTCTCCCATTACAAGAAAGACATTGAGGTGCTGGAGCATGTCCAGAAGAGGGTAACAAAGCTGGTAAAGGGTCTGGAGCATGAGTTTTATGAGGAGTGGCTGAGGGAGCTGGGGTTATTTAGCCTGGAGAAAAGGAGGCTCAGAGGGGACTTTATTGCTCTCTACAACTACCTGAAAGGAGGTTGTATCAAGGTGGGGGTCAGCCTCTTCTCCCAGGTAAAAAGTGGGAGGATGGGAGGAAACAGACTCAAGCTGCACCAGGGGAGGTTTAGATCATATGTTAGGAAAATTTTCTTCACTGAAAGCACTGTCAAGCATTGGAACAGATTACCCAGGAAAGTGGTTGAGTAAACATCCCCTAGGGGTATTTAAAAGCCATGTAGATGTGGCACTTGAGGACATGGTTTAGTGGTGGACTTGGCAGTGTTAGATTAATGGTTGGACTTGATGATCTTAAGGATCTTTTCCAACCTAAAGGATTCTATGATGCTCAGAGATCTAAAGCATCCTTACATTTCTGTAATATGTATAAACCATAATTGCAATTGACTTGTCAATGGCCTGGTCTTGGTAGAAAGGCATGATGTACATAAATGGCTTGCAAATTAGAGTGAATATATTTTCTTTTTCATTTTTAGTCAACTTGAGGCACCTTTAGCCTACACTTAAATCTATACTTGTGTTATGGATTGGGTGGGAGCTTTAGACAAGCCCTGCCTTAGGCTCAGATTTTTGGCAGGAGCTCTACTTAGGTGACCTGCACCTAAATCGCTCTGGCTTGCAAGTCCTGAAGAATGGCAGATCAGGTCTATTATAAAATGAGTTATTTATTGAATAGACAGGAGATTAATAGACAAAAGGCCTTAAACAGTGTTACTTACTACACAGGATAAAACAAAAGAACTACTAATAATTACATAAAACTGCATGTCGTAAAGGTACCAATATTATAAGTAGCAAAGAAATAGTGTAGTTTAGGAGTCAATGTAACTTACCACCGAATTGACGATAGTGTACTCAGAGTCGTTTCACTCAGCCCTCGAGAGAGTAACCACAAAGCGGTGTCCCAACTTTGGGGAAAAGACCCATACATTTCCAGGGAAGGAGCAGAAGACTTCTGCTTTGTGAAAGTATGATGTAGCTTTTATAGTTTGTAAAGTGGAGTGTCTGTCAATCAGAAATTCCAGCTTATCTTTCCACATTTGCTTCCACAGCAAGATGTTTACTGTCATCTTAAAGCACCAACCCCATGGTGCCAAAATAACTCACTGCAAGGCAAACTGTCCTTCACCAAGGCTTATATGGGGCTTATGTGAGAGCAAGATGCCCTGAGTTATTGCACCAGCTAACAAAAAACAGATAAGCTCTCCTGTGTCAGGGTCAGAAGTCCTGCTAAAACTTGTATTTGGAAACCCTTGCAGATGTTCTAGAAATTCAACTTTATTAGAACTTTTTGGTTGTTCTTTGCATAAGGGAGCATAAATCAGCTTTCAGTAGCCTTAAAAAATGTTTTGAATCCCTGTATGGCTATGGCATGATCTTTCCTGAGCTAATTGGGATGATCTATACAACACCTGGTCTATTGACATCTGATAGGATACGCCTTTCTCAGAGGGGATAAAGAGTTCTAGCACAGGAGGTAGGGGGGCTTGTTGATAGAACTTCAAACTAGTTTGGAAGGGGGAAAGGGAGAAAAAACAAGGCTTGCCAGTGATGAGCGATGGGACAGTGGTCCAAAACTTGAGGAACTGAGTGCTAGTGCGATCCCTCAATCTGCTTCACAAGTTGATGGCCACAAAGTACCACACCTGAAATGTTTCTACAGTAATGCACACAGCATGGGGAACAAACAAGAGGCACTCTAAGCTTTGGCCCCATCCCAGACATTTGGCATCATTGGCATAAGTGAAACCTGGTGGCATGAGTCCTGTGACTGGAGTCCCCTGTTGGATGGTTACAGGCTCTTTAGGAGGGATAGGCAGGGCAGAAGAGGTGGGGCATGACATTGTATGTAATAGAAGGGTTAGAATGTATGGAGCTCACAGCTGGTAATGGCACAGTTGAGATCCTCTGGATAAGACTAAAGGGACAAACAAATAATGTGGATGTCACCATGGGAGTCTACTATAGACCTCCTTGCCAGGATGATGACATCGAAGAATTATTCTTTGAGGAACTAAGGGACACTTCCAAGTCAATTGCCCATGTCGTTATGGGGGACTTCAGCTGGCCAGAAATTAACTGGGAGTATCACATAGCTGGTACAACCCAGGCAGAAGATTCTTAAAAAATCTGGATGACAACTTTATGGAACAGGTCCTAAGGGACCTGACTTGGAAAGATGCCCTTCTTCATCTGCTGCTTGTCAACAGAGACGATCTCATGAGCAAAGTGGATATTGGCAGCCATCTTGGCCACAGCAACCACAAAGTGATTGAGTTTAAAATCTCTGTTGACAGGAGGAAAAGTGCCAGCAAAACCTCAGCTATGTACATGAGGAGACCAGACTTCAGGCTGCTCAGGGAACTAGTGAGTAAAGTCCCCTGGGAAAATGTTTTTGCAGGTGCTGGGGTTCATCAGTGATCCTCACTTTTTAAACATCACCTCTGAAATAAGGAGTTTGTTTTACATAAGTAGGCACAAGCAATTAGCATAAGTAAACAAGTACTTAGCACAAGTATACATAACTGCTTAGCATAAGTTAGCATAAGAAAGGCTGGCAAGTCTAGCTTGACATGAGTGTGACTTGACAAAAAGCTTTAGACTTTGTATACCAGAATAGCTAACAGCAAGTAGGGACTCGCCCCTGTGCAAAGAAGCAATAAAGACCAGCTGTTTTACGGCATGTAGACTCCACGCGGACAGCGAGCAGACACTAGCTTAAAGTATAGGAATCTGACTCAATGTATGTCTAACTGCTTGGTTATCGAATACTAACCTTAGTTAGAAGTGTAAGGATACATGGTATTTTTGATTAAATTGCTATATAAACTCACTGAAATTTGTAAGTGGCGGAGAAGCATTTTGGTGGGGTGCGGACCCCTGCTCTCCAGTGCAGAGCCGTCTGAAATGGATTACGGGAGGGCAAAAATGGTCGCACTGCCCTAAGCAGCTCCGCCGAGCTCTCAGGGAAAGCTGCAGCTTGCTAAACTAAACCTAGCATTACAACAAATGGCGCCCAATATGGGGCATCCGAGAAGAGGTGCCCTGGAGAGCGTAGTCGCCTTTGGGAAGCCATTTCCCCGACGTGAAGCTCGCGGGTCAGCGAGATGACTGAAGGGACAGCCGGTAGCCCCTTGAGTAAAGTAGCGCTTTTAGAAAGAGGTCGGCTAGACAGTGATGGACCACACCGAGTGCCTTAAGTTGAGTCCCTGTTCTGGAAAGCCCTGAAGAGGAGCCTGGCGGGCCTGGAATGAGAGTGGGAGACTCTTTGGGCTGGTAAGCCTCAAAAGGGAGCTGGGAATGGCCTGGTTCAGAGGGTCGTTTTTCTTTTTAGTTTAATCTTTTTACTTCGGTTTGGGTGGAGGGTTGGGGGTGGGTTCCTGTCGAGGTGAAGGAGGTTGCACCTCATGTGAAGCCTTGGCAAGAAAAAACCCATCGCTAACAAGAGAAGATGCAAGTTCAGTGCCCCCAGTTTGGGAGTTTTTTGAGATTAGCAGTGCATGGGAGGTCCTTGCACATGAGAGATAAAAAGAACTAACCTTTGTTTTGTTTCCCTCAGTCATCTGGAAACAGAAACCTCCAGTCCTCTCCCTCTGACCCTCAGGAGAAATCAGAAAATGTTCTGACCCTTCCGTGTCTCCCCTGTCCCCTTACTGAGCTAGGGCTGATCACCCCAGCTCAGGAGCTCCCCTTAAATCCTTATCCCGACCCCTCAAAACTCCCACCATGCTGGATCTAAGTAGCAGCCAAGATGGCCACGACCACATGTTTGGCTCCGCCATGTTGCCTTCTCCTTCTTGTACTCCGTATACTGTGCATGCAAAAACCCTTGGCCCCTCCTTAATCCCGCCCCCTGCATCGCTTGGTGTACTCTGTCGGCCCCCTTCTCCCCCCCCGAGACGCAGAGTGCCTGTGTGCCGAGTCCCTGCCCCACAGCGGCGCGTGTGCCCCTGGCAGCCCCTCCCCCCGTCACCGGGTGTTCCATTCCGGCCGCGGCCCCCCCCCCCCCCCCCCCCCAGGCTGCACGGGCTGCCACAGTGGCCTCTTCCCTCCCGGCAGCAAGTCCCGCCCACGTTCACGCCCCCCATCACTGGTGAGCCTGTTCCGTCCCGTCCCTGTCTCAGCCCCCTCTCCCCTCTGCTGGTTTCCTTGCTTCCCAAACCCAGAAGTGCACGCAGAGCTGCGGTCCTGCCCCGTGCCACCCTGCCATCCTCCCCCCTCCGCCCCCTCCCCCCAAGCCAGCTCGGGACTGCAGTGAAAGTGAAAAAAAAAAACCCCAAAACAGGACTGTGTGGGGCCAGCCCAGCCCCAAGTAGTATCGGCGTGGGAGCGGTGGTTGCGCCAGGGAAAAGCCCAGGCCCGCAGACCGTGCGACCCAGCCTGCCCCAAGGGTATCAGCAGCTCCGTGCACCGCACAGCGTAGACACGGCATCGCAGCACTCCCTCTTCCCTGTTCACCACGCCACCTAGACTGAAAGCGAGAGAGTAGCAACCAAAAAGATGCCATCCTAGCAGACCCAGCAGAAGAAAGAATGTGATAAGCCACAAAAGCAGCTGCTGTGTGAGAACTCAACCAGCACTGATCTCACTGATCTCCAAAGTCAACAACAACCAGCCGCCTCATCATTTTCTATTTTTGCATTATTTTACCATTTTTCTAGTGTATAAAAATTAAGCCCTTCCCTTTTCAATTTAATATGAAAGGGGGAGATGTGGTGGTGTATTTCCCACTGATTCATTTATTAAATGCCTTTCACATTGTTCCCCCCCCCCCGCCCCTAGTCCTGGCCACTCCCTCGGGTCCTCCCTATTGGTTCCTGTACCCCAACTCTGCCCATGTACCACCCCTGCGATCTGACAAAACCCCCCTGCGCCCAGATCATGGGGTCTCTCTGCCTCTGGGGATCGCTGGGACAAGATGTAAGATTAAAGATCCTCTAAAACCCTCATGGAGAGACCCTTCTTGCCTCCTTCGCCATCACTGTGTTGTAAAGCTGATAGCTAGCTGGAGCAAAACTGTGGAGCCGTACAAAATGGACTATGGGAGGGTAAAAATGGTCGCACTGCCCTAAGCAGCTCCGCTGAGCTCTCAGGGAAAGCGGCAGCTTGCTAAACTAAACCTAGCACTACAACACTCCCGCTGGCTAAAATAAAAGTACTTTTGGTGGACAATCCATTTGTCCATCGATTCCTTTGAATCGCCTCCTAAGAGCACAGGAACAGGCAATTCACAAGTACTGGAAGTCAAGCAGGTGAGTCAGAAGGCTGAACAGGGATCTTGTCTTGGAATTTAGGCAAAAAAGGAAGGTGTATGCCCAGTGGAAGCAATGTCAGGTGACAGCAGAGATGCTGCTCGCCACTGTAAGGAGAAAATTCATGTGGCCAAAGCTCAACTGGAGTTGAAGCTGGCCAGAATTCTGGGGGACAATAAAAAGAGTTTTTTCAAATATATTAATGGCAAAAGGCAGTGTAGAAATAACATTGGCCCGTTACAGGATGAGGATGGTCACCTCACAAATAGGGACATAGACAAGGCAGAGGTATTTAATGCATTCTTTGCCTCTGTCTTCAACACGGATGAAGGACCAAGGGGGTCTCAGTGCCCTGAGCTGGAGGACCATGACTGTGAGAATGATCAACTCCTAGTTGATGCTGAACTTGTGTGGGATCTGCTGCTCCAGCTGGATCACTACAAATCTATGGGGCCTGATGGGATTCATCCAAGAATTCTCAAAGAGATGGCTGATGTAATTGCAAAGCCTGTCTCAATGATTTTTGAGCAGTCTTCTAAATCCGGAGAGGTCCCAGCTGACTGGAAGCTGGCAAACATTGTCCCAATTTTTCAAGAAGGGCAAGAAGGAGGACCCTGGAAACTACAGGCCTGCCAGTCTCATCTCAGTGTCCAGTAAAATCATGGAAAAGATTACTGTGGGAGTTATTGAAAAACACATGAAAGACAACGCAGTCATCTGTCACAGTCAGCATAACTTCATGAGGGGAGAGTCCTGCTTATCAAACCTGATTTTTTTTATGACAAGGTAACCCACCTAGTTGGTCAAGGGAAGCCAATTGACGTAATCTTTTGGGATTTCAGTAAAGCTTTTGATACTGTCTCTCACAGAATCCTTCTGGATAAAATGTCCAGCACTCAGCTGGATAAACACATCATGTGATGGGGGAGCGACTGGCTCATGGGTTGGGCACAAAGGGTTATAGTGACTGGGGTGACATCAGACTGGCAACCTGTCACTAGTGGGGTTCTGCAGGGCTCCATCTTAGGCCCTGTGTTCTTCAACATATTCATAAATGACTTAGTGTTGGGGTTTTGGGAGTTCCCCTTCTGTTTTCTTTTTTCTCTTGAGGAATTTTTCCCATATATGTTGCCGGGGCAACAAATTGCTGGGTGCTTGGGAGAAACAAAAGACCTGACAACAGAGGGAGGAGTCCAGCGGGCTACTCTCTTTCACCTGGGCTTGTGGGCTGTTGTTCTCGGCGTTCGGACGGAGAGAGAGGCTGCCATCATGGAGGAGGGAATTCATCAGCACTGCAGGCTTCTGCTTTTTCGGCTGCCTTCCTTCTACCATGAGTGGAGCTTGCTCACTGGAGCAGCTGTTGCACTGGGACCCTAACACCCCACCTTACTAAAAGAGGGACCTTTTCACCATCTGCTCGGGTGCCTCAGGGAGAAACCCCAGGATTCCCAAGCCCGCCTTTCCCTGCCCTACTGGGAGCCAGGCTGTGGCCGCCGTGCCCCCGTCATTGTTTTGAGCCTTCGCTACATTGTAGCCCTGCACGCCCTGCCTGCCTAGACCTCCCGGGGTTCCCGCTGCAGCTCCGGAGTTTAATACATCTCATCTGCCACACGGGATTTGTGCTCGTCCCTGCTGTTCCAGCCTGCTGTTCCCAAGGGTCTGGCTGGACACCAGGATCGGCTACCCAGGGGTTTGTGAAGCCTTTGTTCCATCCCTTCCCGGGATCCCAGGCCGCCATTGCCGCATGCTCCCCGAGCTCGCTCCGGAGCGCCCCCTGCAGCCACCGGGGAACCATCGCACCTGCCCAGCTCACCGGGAGCCGCCAGCGCCCCTGCTGGGCTGCGACAGTAACTGCACCCAAAGGAAAAGGGCCTGACAGCTGAGAAGGCTGGCACTGAGTTTGTGGTTCTGTTTGCTGTTACTGCCATAGTTATTGTTGTTTGTTTTCCTTGTTATACACCTATAGATATATAATAGTAAAGAACTGTTATTCCTATTTCTCATATCTTTGCCTGAAAGCCCCTTAATTTCAAAATTATAATAATTCGGAGGGAAGGGGGGGTTGCATTTTCCATTTCAAGGGAGGCTTCTGCCTTCCTTGGCAGACACCTGTCTTTCAAACCAAGACACTTGGACAGAGGACTGGAAGGGATACTAAGCTAGTTGGCAGAAGATACAAAACTGGGAGGAGCTGTTGACTCCCTTGAGGGCAGAGAGGCCCTGCAGAGAGACCTCAACAAATTAGAGGACTGGGCAATCACAGACCATATGAAGTTGTCCTGGGTTGCAGTGTATTCTGTTACCATCCTCATGAGCTGTTGAAACCAGGTGGGGCAGTGTTTCCTTGCCTCCTCCCTCCGGACTATCTTCTGATTAATGGGCCATCAATGCCTTGCCCCATGACTCATCATCCCATTGTGAGATGCTCCACCCAGAAGGAGGAACCAAGCATTCCATCCTGGATATAATCTGAGATTCTGAACACCACAGACAACCCTTTCCACTGGATTCCCAGAGGACAAGAGCTACATAGCCACCACTGGACCTTCCAAGGAAGAGCAGACCCCTCTACAGGATCACCGCTTCAACAGAACCACATCCACCACTTCAGGAGGACTGCAGCCACCATTTTATTGGACTGCTACCGCCACCCTGACCAACAGGATGTCAGGTTGTATCCTGACTCTGTCAGTTTAAACCAGTGTTTTCTGCCTTTATGTTGTTTTTAATTTCCTTATTAAATTGTTATTCTGACTTGGTGCTTCCCACTGGTTTGTTTTCAAACTAGTACAGAAGTTCAACAAGGGAAAGTGCCAGATTCTGCATCTGGGACAGGGCAACCCTGGATGTTCGGCCAGACTGGGCAATGAGATGCTGGAAAGCAGTGCTGGGGAAAGGGACCTGGGGGTGCTAGTCAAGAAAAAGTTGAATAAGAGTCAGCAGTGCCCTGGCAACCAGGAGGGCCAACCGTGTCCTGGGGTGCATTAGGCACAGCATTGGCAGCTGGGCAAGGAAGGGGATTGTCCTGCTCTGCACTGGTGCGGACTCATCCTGAGTACTCTGTGCAGTTTTGGGCACCACAATATAAGATATTAAACTCTTAGAGAGCATCCAAAGGAGGGCTACAAAGATGGTGAAGTGCCTTGAGGGAAAGCTGTATGAGGAGTGGCTGAGGTCACTTGGTCTGTTCAGCCTGGAGAAGAGGAGACTGAGGGGAGACCTCATTGCAGTCTACAACTTCCTTGTGAGGGGATGTTGCAGTGGGGATACTGCAACATGCATATATCAAACCAGGCGTCCCGTGGAAAGGAAATATATATGGACAGATTCTTGCTAGATGTTTCAGAGAGATGTTTATTTCTCCAGCCGCATGGCCGGGGCTCTGCCGAGGAACTGTTACAGTCACCGGACCCGAGGGTCCTTCTGCCCGCGCAGGGGAACACAAACCAACCAATGGGGAACAAGGCTGAGCAGGGGCAGGGAAACCCTGTGTCTGTCCCCTCAGGGCCCCTCTCCCAGGGCTACACAGCGGGGAGAGGAGACCCCAACAAGGGGAAGAGGAGGGGAAGACACTAATCTCTTCTCTGTGGTGACCAGTGACAAGACCCAAAAGAATGGCCTGAAGCTGTGTCAGGGGAGGTTTAGGTTGGAGATTAGAAAAAGATTCTTCACCCAGAGGGTGGTCTGTAGGTACAAAAATGCTGCTAGCAAGGATTTTCTTGCTATTTTCTAAGTCCGTGAGAGACTTTTCTCTCACGCAGAAGAGGTAGCAGGGAATGTAAACAACCAAGCCACTTGCAACCTTGAAAAGTCTTGTTTATAGTATAGTAGAAAAATATTTTGACAATGGATGTTTTAGGATTTTAGCCAATCACCCCCAAGGGGTGGCTGACCCTTTGTCCAATTAGACTATGAAGAAAAAAGTCTATAAAAAGAGTTTGTAAAATAATTAAATAAATCAATCTTGCTGCACAATTCCTGCCTGCTGGATCTTCTCTCCTCCTCCTCCCTATGGCTGCGGGACACTGTGATATACCCGAGGGCCCAGGCCTGCGGTAATATTTGGTGCTGCCTGACTTGATCTGCACTCTCTGACGTGTCCTGCTGCTGCGAGTCAAGCCGAATTTTTCTAGAGGTACGCTGTTCCCCTTCCCCCCCGGGACCGGGAGGTCCGACAGGACTGAGAAATGGCGAACAGCGGCTCACAAACCGACGCTGTGGTAATGGTCTGGAAAGGTGTGTTTAGCATATTGCAAACCTCCATTTCTGAAAACTCTGAATGGGAATTATTAGACTGGGCTACCTTAAAAGGGATTTCCATGGACAGAGATACTGCCCTGGACTTTGCTTTATGGCAGGAACTTGGCTGTGCTGTCTGGCATGAACTCCTGTTTGGGGACCCTCCAGTGTTAGAATTATACCAGACCTGGCGTTCGTTATTTATTCTGCCGACCGACCTCGACTGTGGCAGCAGGGCTGGATTGCCTATTTCGGTGATGAGTGACGGAGGAATGTCCGAGGGGGCAAATGATGGTGAATCTGAAAAAACACCCTTGGCTCCACAGGCAAAGGCTGTGCCGCCTCACCCTGCACAGTCGCAGGACTCCGCGGACCCCAGGGACCCTGCGCCGGCAGAGGCGGGGGTGTCGGGGCAGTGGGAGGGCGCACAGCCTGCCTTGCTGCTCAGCTCAGCGGCGGCCACGGCTTATCCAGGGCGGCAAATTAGTGGCTTAGTGAACTGGACCCCCGTGGCGGCTCCTAGTCCGTTTGCGTATGCACCAACAGAGCCAAAATCGCCCGGATGTCCCTTCTTAGCCGGTGTAGCGCCAGGCGTGCCTGCACCGAGACTGCCTGGATGTGGTCCGCTGCCCTCCTTGGCTCTGGACTGTTCTGCACTGCTGCAGAACCGAGCCATCGACCTTTTAATATAGCATCTGCCTTTGCTGACAGTTACCGAACATATCCCGAAAGCTGGAGGACCTGCTCAGCTTGCAAGAGCAGCTGCTGCAGATAAAAGAGGCACCCCACCGTGCGGGGGGGGCCGGGCCCGCACCGCCAGCACCGCCCGGGCCGCCTGCGGGAGACGCGGTCCCAAACCAGGGAGCCGCGCGGCCAGCGGCGAACCTGGAAGCGGCGCTGCCGCGGGAAAACCCGGAAGTGGCTGCGGCTGCAGAGCAGCGGCCAGGGGCAGCGGCGCCGGACATGGCCGTAGCCCCAGAGATGGCGGCAGCAGCTCCAGTACCGGTTCAGTCAGGACTGGCCGAGACGGCATCCCATAAAGAAGCTGCTGTTCAAACTGCAGCGCAGCCAACTGCAGTCTGTGCTGTCTGTTCTGGCTCTAGCGAACTTAGCCAAAGTGCCCCCTCCATCCATTTCTGTTCACTCCCAGCACCTCAGAGTTGCCTTTGCCTGATGACTCGTCATTGGGAAGTGAGGCAGATGAGGTTCTGGCCCCAGGTCGTAAGGCGGCTATAGCCACGCGGTGAAGGAAAAGGCTGCGCCGGTCTCGCCCCTGGACCTTTCAGTACTGTACAGTAACAGTGTGTCCGACCCACTACAGTCGCTTCTTAGAGTCAGTTAAAATGCGAGCGTTGGAGGAGGGTGACTGGAGGTTATTGGAAGCACTTGGAATGCCAAATGGATTTGAGGATTCTGGGGGTAACCGAGAAGCTGTTACACTCCATCCACAGGCTGTGCCAGAAGTTCAGGATGGTAGTGACTCCCCAAAAGGGGAGATCCAAGCTTTCCAAGTGTATAAGGCTCTCCTAAATTCAGGGGAGCATGACAAGCATGAGGTAATTGCTTGGAAGGTTGCCCAGGACCTCCAATCCAAGGTGGCACAATATGGGCTAGGTTCTGCTGAGGTTATGCAAATAATAAGGGTGATAAATACAGATTTGCTTTCTCCATTTGATATCAGACACTTAGGTCAAATTCTATTTCAACCTGTACAATTTTCAGTTTTTGAGAAAACCTGGAGAAAGCTGGCCTACAAGGCTGCATTAGGGAATATGCAGCTCCCTGCTGCCGATCCTAGACGGACAGCAGGAATGGATGCTTTGATGGGGACTGGCCCCTTCTCTGATCCCAGCCTACAGGGTACCTTGTCCTCTAGCATCCTGCAGCAAGCTCAACAGGTCGGCATGGCTGCCCTGTTGAAAACCATAGAGCTGTCTGCGCCCAGAAAGCGATATACTGAAATAGTTCAAAGGAGATCAGAGTCATTTCTCTCTTTCATAGAGAAAGTCGCTGCTTCTCTCGAGAAGCAGGATTAGGATGACGGGTTAAGACAGTTGTTGTTAAGGCAGTTAGTGAGAGATAATGCAAACGAGGAGTGCAGAAAAATCATAGATGCATTGCCAGGGGATCCTGAAGTAACAGACATGGTCGAAGCCTGCGCTAAGGTGGGATCTGGGAACCAGAGAAGGTCTGCTTTGGCTGCATTCCTGCAGCCTGTTCACACATCTTCTGGTTGTGAACCAAAGCAACCAAAACAGGCGAAAAAATGGAAGTGGCCTAAGCTGAGCCAAAAAGAGAACACACCGATCCCCCAGTGCAAGAGGTGCGGCAGGCCAGGGCATTGCTCGGACTACTGTAGATCCCAGACTCATGCCGATGGTCGGCCTTTGTTGGGAAACTTCCGCCAGGGTGCAAGGAGGGGGAATTGCTCTCCAACGCAGTCGCTCCCCCAGAGGGTGGCACAGGTACAGGCACAGGCCTACCCAGCCACCCTAGAGACGGCACCCAGGGATCAGACGGTTTTGACGTCCATACCTCAGCCACAGTCGTCTTAGACTCTAGTGGTATTTATAAGGTTCCCTTGGATGCATATGGACCCCTAGCCCAGGGATCCAGTGCGATGCTGGTGGGAAAACCTGATGTTGCCCATCAGGGAATCTTAGTGCACTCAGGAGTTATTGACGCTGACTTTAAAGGTCAGATTTGCGCTATGGTCTCCACACAAAACCCCCTGTAACTATTCCTGAGAAGACCTGCCTTGCTAAATTAGTGCCTTTTAAGTCTTGTGTCCCCAGGATAGAGCAACAAACTCACAAAGATAACAGCAGTGGATCCACGGGACTTCCGCAGGCCTTCTGGACTGCAGACATCTCTGACCAAAGGCCGCAGATGACATGTACCCTGATCCTGCCGAACGCCCGTCCGCCTCGACTCAGCTTTGAGATTTGATTGATACGGGTGCTGATGTAACTATCATCTCCTTCTCTGTGTGTCCTCCCTCATGGCTTTTACTTCCTGTGGGATCTGCCATCGCAGGATTAGGAGGAACCACACAGAGCTATTTAAGCGAACAGCCTGTGGTGGTGAAGGATTCAGAGGGGCACACAGCTACAATTAGGCCTTATGTTGCTACCACTTCCCTTAGCCTTTGGGGACGGGATGTGTTGGCAGCTTGGGGCGTACGGATTGGGACAAATTTTTAGCAGGGGTCACTGTGCACAAGGGCACACAGTATCCTACACTGCCTTTGCAGTGGTTGATTAACACACCAATCCGAGTGAGACTCTGCCCAGTTGGTTGAATTAAGGGCTGTTATCATGGCTTTTCAATGATTCTCACAGGAGCCTTTGAATTTGGTTACTGAGGCCGACTAGCAAAAGCTTTGTATACAATTAATCACCTTACAGTACCACAAAATTCAAATAATCCTGTTATTCTGAATCATTTTCTCTCATTGCAGTCTGCAGGAGAGAGACAGCTGCCCCAGGCAAAAGTCTGGGTACAGAATTTACTCACTAACCAGTGGGAAGGCCCGCATGAGCTCATCGTTTGGGGTGGTGGGTATGCTTGCGTTTCCACAGATACTGGAGTACGGTGCCTACCTGCAAAATGCGTTCGCCTTGACCTACGGCTCCAGAGGCAGAACAGTGTTGGGGTTTTAAGAGGTCTAGTTTTATTTCTGTTAAAGGAATTTTCCCCCATTCTGTTACTAAGATACAAATCGCTGGGTGCTTAAGAGAAAACAAAAGTCCTGCCTACTCTTTTGTTTCACCTGGGTGTGAGGTCAGTTCGCTCTCCGCGTTGGGAGAGAGAGGAGCTGCTGGTTCTTTTTCGGCCACTTTTTCTTTCTGCCTTCCTTAGCAGACACCTGTCTTTCAAAACCAGGACAGATCTTGGCGCCCAACTGTGAGGCCTGAGGGCATTAAGAGACAGAGGTGAAAAAGGAATAACAGTTCCTGGATAACTTAATTTTGTGTGCTGGATATAGGAACCTTGCTAGGCAGCACTATGTGGTCTAGTTTACCCTGGTTCGGGTGGCATGTGGCCGTGGCTATATTCTTCCCCTTTGCATCTCCTTACCTAAACATGGGTCCTCTGACTAAGGCTACTGTTGCTGTTATCCAGCTTGCGCTATGGGTCGAGAAGGTGAGGAATTCATGGGTTTTTAACTTCCTCCGGAATGTGGGCACATGGATAAACGGCTATCACACACTAAGTGCATGTTTTTGGGGTTATGTTAGAAATGGTACCTTCTGTGAGGAAATGACACCAGGGGAAGTTTTCTCCCAACCCCTCAACCAGTTCTTTGGGCCCACCCCACCAATTTTCGAAGGGTTTAGATTCCCTCTGAGTACTAACCAACTGGTGCTGGTAGGCCTACTCTATTTAGCACTCAGGGATAAGTTGAGATTGGCTTGGATAACTACCCAGACACTGGCCCCAGAGACTAGAGATCCTGCCCCAGAGCGTGATCCTGTCCCAGAACCTGACACGGCCCCAGACACTAGAGATCCTACCCCAGAGCCTGATCCTGCCCCACAGCCTGACACGACCCCAGACACTAGAGATCCTACCCCAGAGCCTGACACAGCCCCAGACACTAGAGACCCTGCCCCACAGCCTGATACCGCCCAACACCCCACCTCAGAAATGGACTACCCGAACTGGGTGGGGGTACTGGTGAAGGGGATGCAGGAGATGCGCCAGGAGATATGCCAGGATATGGGCCAGGTGCACCAGGAGATATGCCAAGTGCTAAGGGAATACACCTCCTCAGCTAGTGAAAAACCCTCTCCCTGCCCCAAAGAGGATGAGTCCGATGGTGCAGCAGTAGAACCCACTGATGTTACAACCGTCCAGGTTTCAGCTGAACCACAAGGACAACCACAGCCAGCAGCAGTCGCCCCTGTGCAAAGGAGGAAGTATAAGACCAAATCAGTACGACCAGTTAATGATGATGGGCAACCAGGGCCCTCACAACCAGCAGGAGAGCCAGAGCCAGAAATCATCACTGAGTCCCTGTCGTACGACAGTCTCCGTGGTATGCGAAAAGACATTGTGCGAAGGGGGCGTGAGCCTTAAACAACCTGGCTGTTTCGGGTTTGGGACCTTATGGGCACTGGTGTGCAACTGGATAGTGGTGAGGCAAGGTATCTGGGATCATTGACCCAAGACCCAGGTGTGGACCAGATATTTGTGAGGGAGCCAGGGCCCCTTTCTCTCTGGGAGTGGCTCTTAAGGAGTGTGAGAGAAAGGTTCATTCACAAAGAAAGAATGCAGGAGTATCATCATAGAATGCAGTGGAAGACACTTGAGGAAGGCATCCAGCAGCTAAGAGAGGTGGCAGTATTAGAGGTATTCTTTGGGAGGGATGGACAGCATGATAATGACCCCCATAAGGTAAGGTGCACAGGACAGATGATGTGGAACCTGGCAAGGCTAGGGCCATCGCAATACACCACCTTCATTGCAATGATTGATGCTGACAATAACCGAGAAACAGTGGGCTCTGTTGCCAACAAGCTCAGGAATAATGAAAGTATGGTCAATGGCCCGCTGAAAGCTTATGTCTCTGCTGTGGTCCAGGACCTCAAAGAGGAGATGAAGGAGATGAGGGAGGAGATGAGGGAGGAGATGAGGAAGGAGATGAGGGAGGAGATGAGGAGGGTCAGTGTGGCACCAGTGCGAGTCACAGGCCCCCAAGTCAGAGCCCGTCGTCCCCCTGCTAGAGAGAGAGGGTACACCCCACTAGCTGAGCTGTGGTTTTTCCTGTGTGAGCATGGGGAAGACATGAGAAGGTGGGATGGGAAACCCACCTCTGTCCTGGCAGCGCGGGTGCGTGAACTCAAGGAGGGAGGCACTAACCGAGGGGGTTCCGCTAAGGTGAAGGTAGCCTCAGCCTCCCGTGACCGAACTGCCAGATATTACAGAAGGGAGGATGATATGTCGGATCCCCTTGAAGGTACCTCGAGCATGTACACCCAGGGAAAGAATGATAACCAGGGCTAGAGGGGCCCTGCCTCTAGCCAGGGAGAGGCACGGGAGAACCGAGTTTTCTGGACGGTGTGGATCCGATGGCCTGGCACATCAGAGCCACAAAAATATGATGCATTGGTTGATACTGGGGCACAGTGTACTTTAATGCCATCGGGACATGTGGGGGCAGAACCTGTATCCATTGCTGGGGTGACCGGGGGAATCACAGCAGTTGACCCTTTTGGAAGCTGAGGTGAGCCTGACTGGGAAGGAGTGGCAAAAGCATCCGATTGTGACCGGCCCAGAGGCCCCGTGTATTCTGGGCATAGACTTCCTCCGGAATGGCTATTACAAAGACCCAAAAGGACTCAGGTGGGCATTTGGTATTGCTGCTGTGGAGGCAGAGGGCATTAGGCAATTGAACACCCTGTCTGGACTATCAGAGAATCCTTCTGCAGTTGGGCTCCTGAAAGTGGAAGAGCAACGAGTGCCAATTGCCACCTCGACAGTGCACCGCCGGCAGTATCGGACAAATCGAGATGCTGTGATCCTCATCCACAAGATGATCCGCGAGCTGGAGAGTCAAGGGGTGGTCAGCAAGACCCACTCACCCTTCAACAGCCCCATCTGGCCTGTGCGCAAGTCTGATGGGGAATGGAAACTGACTGGACTATCGTGCCCTGAATGAAGTGACTCCACCGCTGAGCGCTGCCGTGCCGGACATGTTGGAGCTCCAGTACGAGCTGGAGTCCAAAGCAGCGAAGTGGTATGCCACTATTGACATTGCCAATGCATTCTTCTCTATTCCTCTGGCAGCAGAGTGCAGGCCTCAGTTTGCCTTCACCTGGAGGGGCGTGCAGTACACCTGGAACCGACTGCCCCAGGGGTGGAAGCACAGTCCCACCATCTGTCATGGACTGATCCAGACTGCACTAGAAAAGGGTGAGGCTCCAGAACATCTGCAGTACATTGATGACATCATTGTGTGGGGGAACACCGCAACAGAAGTGTTTGAGAAAGGAGAGAGAATAATTCAAATTCTCCTGCAAGCTGGTTTCACCATCAAGAAGAGCAAAGTCAAGGGACCTGCTCAAGAGATCCAGTTCCTGGGAGTAAAGTGGCAAGATGGACGGCGTCAGATTCCCACTGAGGTCATCAATAAGATCACAGCAATGTCTCCACCGACCAACAAGAAGGAAACACAAGCTTTCCTAGGCGCTATAGGTTTCTGGAGAATGCACATTCCCGAGTACAGCCAGATCGTGAGCCCTCTCTACCTGGTCACCCGCAAGAAGAACGATTTGCACTCTGGCCCTGAACAGCAGCAAGCCTTTGCCCAGATCAAACAGGAAATTGCTCACGCTGTAGCCCTTGGCCCAGTCAGGACAGGACCAGAGGTGAAGAACGTGCTCTACTCTGCAGCTGGGAACAATGGTCTGTCCTGGAGCCGCTGGCAGAAGGTGCCTGGTGAGACTCGGGGCCGACCACTGGGATTCTGGAGCCGAAGCTAGAGAGGATCTGAAGCCAACTACACTCCCACAGAGAAGGAAATCCTGGCAGCTTATGAAGGAGTCCAGGCTGCCTCAGAAGTAATCGGCACAGAGGCACAACTCCTCCTGGCACCCCGACTACCGGTGCTGGGGTGGATGTTCAAAGGAAAGGTTCCTTCCACGCATCACGCCACCGACGCTACTTGGAGCAAATGGATTGCCCTCATCACGCAGCGCGCCCGAATTGGAAACCCAAGTCGCCCTGGGATCTTGGAAATAATTACGAACTGGCCGGAAGGTGAGACTTTTGGGTTATCTTCTGAAGAAGAAGAGGAGCAGGTGACACGTGCTGAAGAAGCCCCACCATATAACGAGCTACCAGAGAGTGAAAGACAATACGCCCTCTTCACTGATGGTTCCTGCCGAATTGTAGGCGCTAGCCGGAAATGGAAAGCCGCTGTATGGAGCCCCACACGACAAGTTGCACAGGCTACTGAAGGAGAAGGTGGATCGAGCCAATTTGCTGAGCTCAAAGCTGTCCAATTAGCTCTGGACATAGCTGAAAGAGAGGCGTGGCCAAAGCTCTACCTCTACACTGATTCATGGATGGTAGCCAATGCTCTGTGGGGTTGGCTGGAAAGGTGGAAAAAGGCAAACTGGCAGCGCAGAGGAAAACCAATCTGGGCTGCTGAGGAGTGGAAAGACATTGCCACTTGGGTAGAGAAGCTATCCGTGAAGGTCCGTCATGTAGATGCTCATGTCCCCAAGAGCCGGGCTAACAAAGAACATCGTAACAACAAACAGGTAGATCAGGCTGCGAAAATAGAGGTGTCCCAGATAGACTTAGATTGGCAACATAAAGGAGAACTGTTCCTAGCTCGATGGGCCCATGATGCCTCAGGTCATCAGGGCAGAGATGCCACCTATAAGTGGGCACGAGACCGAGGGGTGGATCTAACCATGGACAGTATCTCCCAGGTTATCCATGATTGTGAGACATGCGCTGCGATCAAGCAGGCCAAGCGGGTGAAGCCTCTGTGGTACGGTGGGCGATGGTCCAAATACAAGTATGGGGAGGCCTGGCAGATTGATTACATCACACTGCCTCAAACCCGCCAAGGCAAGCGCTATGTGCTCACAATGGTAGAAGCCACCACAGGATGGCTGGAGACCTACCCTGTGCCTCACGCTACTGCCCGGAACACCATCCTGGGCCTGGAAAAGCAAGTCCTTTGGAGGCATGGCACCCCTGAGAGAATCGAGTCTGACAATGGGACTCATTTCAAGAACAGCCTTATAAACACCTGGGCTAGAGAACATGGCATTGAGTGGGTGTACCACATCCCTTACCATGCACCAGCAGCTGGGAAGGTTGAGCGGTGTAATGGATTGCTTAAAACCACCTTGAAGGCACTGGGTGGGGGGACTTTAAAAAACTGGGAGATGCATTTAGCAAGAGCCACCTGGTAGTTAACACCCGAGGCTCCACCAGCCGAGCAGGCCCTGCCCAATCCGAACCCCTACAAACAACAGACGGAGATAAGGTTCCAGTGGTGCACATGAGAGGTATGCTTGGAAAAACTGTTTGGGTAAAGTCTGCCTTGAGCAAAGACAAACCCATCCGTGGGATCGTTTTTGCTCAGGGACCAGGTTGCACCTGGTGGGTGATGCAAAAGGATGGAGAGACCCGATGCTTACCTCAAGGGGACCTTGTTTTAGGGTGAACTACCCATGGCTCTGTACTTGTATCACTATCAGCATGTATATTTGTATATAATTTAGGTAATGCATAGATTTATACGGTTAAGAAAAAAAGTTAAGTTTCATGTAACATGTTAGTATGGGAAAAAATTCGGGGTGGATAATGTTGGGGTTTTAGTTTAGTCTTAGGTTTTTTTTTCTGTTAAAGGAATTTTCTCCCTTATGCATGTTGCTAGGGGACAAATAGCTGTACTTAGATAAAAAGGGAGTGAGGCGGGCCTGGCTACTCCTTTGTCTACACCTGGGTGTGGGGGCAGTTCGCTCTGAGCGTCCGGAGAGAGAAGCTGCAGAGAATGGAGCTGCTGTTTCTTTCTTTTTGGCCGTTCTTCTCTTCCTGCTGGAAACAACGCCGGGACCCCAAAAGCCGCTTTTCCTGCCCTGCTGGAGGCCGAGCTGTGGCTGCCCTGCCCCACTGCTGCTGCTTCGAGTTTTCACTACGCTGTAGCCCTGCTCGCCCTGCCTGCCTGGGCATCCGTGGGGTTCTCCCATCTGGATACATCTCGCCTGCCACCCGGGATTTGCGCTCGTCCCTGCCGCTCTAGCCTGCCGCTTTAGCCTGCTGTTCTCGCCTGCCGTTCCAGCCTGCTGTTCCTGAGAGTCCGGGATTGGCTGCTCAGGGGTTTGTGAAGCCTTTATTCCTTCCCTTCCCGGGATCCCAGGGCACGGGTGCCGCGTGTTTCCCGAGCTCGCTCCGGAGCGCCCCCTGCAGCCGCGGGGGAACCATCGCACCTGCCCTGCTCACCGGGAGCCGCCAGCGCCCCTGCCGGCTGCGAGCGGAACTGCACCCGAGGGGAAATAGCCTGACAGCCGAGAAGGCTGGGACTGGGTTTGTGTGTGCTGTTACTGTCATAGTTGTTGTTGTTTTGTTTGACTGGTTATATACATATACATATATATATATATATAGTAAAGAACTGTTATTCCTATTTCCCACATCTTTGCCTAAAGGCCCTTGATTTCAAAATATAATAACTTGGAGGGAAAAAGGGTTATATCTGCCACTTCAAGGGAGGCTTCTGCCTTCCTTAGCAGACACCTGTCTTTCAAAACCGAGACAGTAATGTTGGGGTTTTAAGAGGTCTAATTTTTTTCTGTTAAAGGAATTTTCCCCCATTCTGTTACTAAGATACAAATCGCTGGGTGCTTAAGAGAAAACAAAAGTCCTGCCTACTCTTTTGTTTCACCTGGGTGTGAGGTCAGTTCGCTCTCGGCATTGGGAGAGAGAGGAGCTGCTGGTTCTTTTTCGGCCACTTTTTCTTTCTGCCTTCCTTAGCAGACACCTGTCTTTCAAAACCAAGACCAACAGGCAACCTCCAAATGATGACCAGAACGCCAACCATCCAAATGGTGACCAGAATGTGGATCATCAGCCTAATGACTCTTCTGATCATGACCAGGATGTCAACCATCAGGCAGATGGTCCTTCTACAAGCAGAGACTGTGATGGTCTTTCCACAAGCAGAGACTGAACTTTAAATTTCTTGTTATGGAGTCAGATAGTTAAAGCCTTAAGGACATATTTAGAATTAATAACTGATGTAAATTTCTATTTAGGATTAATAGTAGAGTTCTCTTATCAAACAAAAAGGGGGAATTGTAGGTACAAAAATGCTGCTTGCAAGGATTTTCTTGCTATTTTCTAAGTCCGTGAGAGACTTTTCTCTCACGCAGAAGAGGTAGCAGGGAATGTAAACAACCAAGCCACCTGCAACCTTGAAAAGTCTTGTTTATAGTATAGTAGAAAAATATTTTGACAATGGATGTTTTAGGATTTTAGCCAATCACCCCCAAGGGGTGGCTGACCCTTTGTCCAATTAGACTATGAAGAAAAAAGTCTATAAAAAGAGTTTGTAAAATAATTAAATAAATCAATCTTGCTGCACAATTCCTGCCTGCTGGATCTTCTCTCCTCCTCCTCCCTATGGCTGCGGGACACGGTGATATACCCTAGGGCCCAGGCCAGCGGTAATAGTGGTCAGGCACTGAAACGGGCTCCGTAGGGAAATGGTCACAGCACCAAGCCTACCAGAGTTCAAGGAGTATTTGGACAATACTCTCAAGGACATGGTGTGATTCTTGGGAATGGTACTTTGCAGGGCCAGGGGTTGGACTTGATGATCCTTGTGGGTCCCTTCCAATTCAGCTTATTCTGTGATTCTGTTATCCTTATGGATCCCTCACAACTCAGCATACTCTGTGATTCTGTGAGATAGGCAAGATTATTGGCTTGCAGCACCCTCTTGTACCTGTTCATCATCAGTATGTTGTGACATCAACTATCCCTAAATTAAAAGCCCTAAAAAGATAATTGCCTGTGATTCATGACTTAGAAGGATCATATTATCTAAGGCAAGAAAGGGATGGTCTTTTATGATAGTGATAAGATGAAGCTAAAGGACTTGGGTAACAAATGGAGTCCTGCAAGGTAACTAAGAACATTAAACCTGATAAGCAGTAGCATTTGTCTAAATATGTATAAATCCAACCCTGTCACACTGCCTTATGTGATGGAAAAGAGAAAGTATTTGCAATGCATTACTGTAATACAGAAACTTTTTCCCTCAAAGAATTTTTGTTACCTCCAGTGATAAAAGTAAATAGAAATAAAAATTTAAAATAAAACTATTTGTGATAGGCACAAAATACACATCGACAACATAGTTTTACCCTACTCTCGGAACAGGTGCCTGTGAATTGTGATCAGATGCAGTCACTAGATCTGTATTATATAGCCCTTTGCAACTAAATAGGGATTTTTTTCTAATCTACAGTTCTCTCTAGCATATTAACAGGGGGTTTGGATTTTTGGCTATTCTGCCTGAGATAATGTGGTTTACAAATAGGAACACAGATATAGCAAGGGAATGTCTTAAACAAAATGTTGTGCTCAGATATAAGTGCAAGAGAACTACAGATCTTTATAGAATTTTTGCCCCCAAAACCCCCAACCATGTCATGCTGCTGCTTATAAAAAGTAAAGATAATTTTTAAAAATTACTGTGCTATATCTCAGTTCCAGCTTTCCATTCAATTCTGGACAGAAAGTTATATTAAGTTGATGGCCTTGTTGTTTAAAAAAAACAAACAAACAGAAGGTATTTCATAAGGTAGACCAATCAGCATTGTTGGGCTTTAGATTGCACTGTCAAAATTTCCAAAACTTACTGTCTCCACTTGTGTCAAGTCCCTCTTACAGAGCAATATTTAATAATGCTTAGAGCCCAGAAATGCTGAAATATATCCATGAATTCACTAAACACCATGGAAACCATAATCTGACACAGGAAATATCTTTGTTTCCCTCCCCAAGTTGTTGACATATTGAGAAAAGAAAGTCATAGAATCATAGAATATCTTGAGTTGGAAGGGATCCATAAGGATCATCAAGTCCCAATGTCATACATGAAATCCCTATTTGTGCTTGGTCTTTGCATATTAAGTGGTTTAATTAATTAATTTTGAGTTAATTACTTTTAAATTGAATGTTACAATTAACCCATCAGCCCAGGTACAAAAATCCAGTTCCATTATCAGTGTTTTCAATTGTTTAAAGTAGTTTATTAAGAGAGTTGCACCCTTCCCAGTTAAAATTTTCCCAGTTAAAAATCCCAAACTTTCCCCTTTTCAAACTTCAAACCACTGGTACACCATAAGAGCTACCTTTCCTGTGTTTACTGTATACTTTTACAAGTGTTTTGAGATGTGTTGGATGTATTTTAATACTTTTTTGTAGGTGGTTTTCACTTGCATTCTAATTCCAAGGCCAAAAAAAACCCCACCCAGTCTAATAGCCAGCAGCTATATTTAGCCACAAAGCCATTACTCTGCAGGCAAGCTCCATGGCAACCTGAATACCTGAATTTTAATGAAGGCATTGTATTCCCTTATCTCGACCAACACCACACCACCCCCCCCCCCCCCCCCCCCCCCGACAACGATGAGCCATTGGTGGACAGAGATGATCCATCAAAGGGAAAGCACCAATCGCTTTGGACCGAAGGGGCGGGCTGTGGGCGGGCTGTAGGCGGACTGGGGGCGGAGCAAAAACTATAAAAAGGATGAAGCAGGGAGGTGGGGTCTCTTTTCCCCTCTTGCTCTCTCCAGACCAGCTGTGGGAGACGTCGGTGCTGGGACATTCAAAGCCTTACCCCTTTTAAGGGGCTTTTAGTAATTTTTTTAAAGTCAACCCAGCACTGCAAGTTCTTTTTCTCTACCTGAGGTCTAGTGCTGTCTCAGCCAGAAGATCTCATATCCCTGCGCTCCTGGGGCATGCCATCTACCGAGCCATAGGATCCCAAATTTTTATATTTTTCTGATTTCTGTAATTTTTCAATTTTTCTGTTTTCAATAATCTTTTTAAGAGTTGTCTCATTTCTCACACCCAACTCCCAGTTTTAAATTTATTGTAATTTAAAATAAATAAGTGTTGTAAATGTTACTCAGAAGAATGTTTAGCTTCATATTTATTTTCCAAGTGCATCCCCCCTCTCTCCCTAACAAACAAGAGATATGCTCATATAATAGGCAGACACTCAGTAAAAGGAGGACTGGATAGGAGTGATAAATGACCTCAAGTATGCTGAGAAGCACTGAATTTTAAACATTAAAATTTGTAAGTGCAAAGACTGTCCAGCAGCTGGCAACATCTAGGTGTTATTCAGTAAAAGTTTTGGGAAGTTGATTTTGATTATGTTTGGGTTTCTTCCTCTGCTTCTGGAAGCAGTATGACTCATTTGGAACAAACCTAATGCTGTGATCCAAACAGCATTATGGATCTAATTAGGATGCATTTATAGCAGCTTTTGTAGAAGAGAAATTAAAAAGGAGGAAGTCAGGCTACTGTTACTATTTTTACAGACACCCTGTATAAGCAGTAATCAGCCAAAACTAATGCATCTATATTTCCAGGTGTATGGGTGAGGAAATGGCAACATGTAGTCTGAGGGCAACCAAAAAGGTCTTCAGGGCCTTGGGACAGCTGGTAAGGGAATCTGGGGCACAAGCTATTTTCTCCTCCATGCTTCTAGTTGAAGTCAGCAACATTGGAAGAAGCAGATGGGCTGTCTATTATTACATGGCTCTGCAGCTGGTGTCACCAGCATAATTTTGGGGGTTTTGACAATGGCATGGCCTATGCAATGCTGGGCATGCTGGCATCAGATGGGACTCGCTTCTCTCAGTGAAGGAGGAGAATCTTTGCCTGGGAACTCTCAAGACTCATTGATAGGGCTTTAAACTAGATAGCATGGGGGAGGGGGACAATATCGGGCAAATTGTGGGATAGTATGGAAAAATTAGAGGGACAGGTACTTGTGAGGGTCCTCTTCAGGTGACTGATATATACCAGCCACATTGGAGCACACCTGCAGTCTTACAGAGATGAGCCAGGGACTCCTGAGATAATAGAAGCCAACAGGGAAACATCGGAGAAACCCCTAGTAGCAGAAGAAGCCTTAAGAGAAAATACCTTGATCAAACACAAGCAAGCAAAAATACATCCACTAGACAGGACTACAGGATATCCCTTTGCACCCCCACTGGGATACTGGGACCATTACATATTTGTATTAAATGCCTGTACACCAATGCACAATATGGGGAACAAACAGGAGGAAGTAGAGATATGTGTGCAGTCATGTGGTGGGTTGACCTTGGCTGGACACAAAGTGCCCAGCAAGCCGCTTTACCACTCCCCTTCCAAGTTGGACAAGGGAGAGAAAATAAGATGGAAAACAACTCATAGGTTAAGGCACTTTACAAAAGCAAAAGCAAAAGTTTGTGTGCTCATAAGCAAAGAGAAAAAAAAAGTTTATTCTCTACTTCCCATCTGCAAGTCATGTCCAGACACTTCCTAGGAAGCAGGGCTTCAGCACATGGAGCAGTTGCTCTGGAAGGCAAACGTTAAATAACAAATGCCCCCTCCCTTCCTCCTCCTTCCCTTAGCTTTTATATCTGAGCCAATGTCATATTGATGCCTTAGGTTTTAACTTTTATATTTTTCAAATCCTGTACTGCCTAGTGTGTAACTGAAGTTTCGTGTGGCCTGTTAACTACTGTTCTCTCATGCTGGTTAGACATAACAAAGCCTCTCTAGGTTTGCACTTCAAGGACACCTTGATTGTCCCAGGCCCCAAAATATGTAAACTAAAAGCCTTTGAGAGGAGGGGCAAACTTGGGGTAATTACATCATTAACTGAAATTATACTTGGAGAATTAACCCTGATATGCAAATGGATCAAACTTATAAAAGTGTGAAGAACCCGTGTCATGGTTTAGCACAGCTATAGCAGCTGGTGTGGAGTCAGTAGCTCTGACCGAGGAAGCTGTGACCGGTCCAGAGAGATGGTCCCGAAAGAGATCGTCTTCCCGAGGCCCGGTGTCTTCCCTCAGCTGCTAGCTGGAGGGCCCATGCAGAAGCTGTCAGATCTTTAATGATTCTCAGCTCGTGATTTCAGCTCAGCTCTGCAGGGCAGCCTCCAAGCCAGACCAGGGAGAGAGACAAGAGGCTCGTGTAGCTGGTTCCGCACGAAGTAGCTTTATTAGTCCGGCGAAGGGGAGCCAGGGACAAGCTCTCTCTGCCCTGGCAGGGGCAGAGGGCTAGCTTTATAGGGATACAGGGGGTGGGTATCAGAGAGTAAGGGCCAATGGGTTACAAAGGATCTGCATAGGGTCTCCCAGAGGCTTCTGGGTTTGTCTTCTTCTCCCCGTAACTGAAAAGTAGCTGCCTTTCCAGGGGAGTTCTGCTGAGAGGTTAAGCGCTCTCCTTATCTCAGCAGACGTCCCTCCAGGGCGGGGGCTGGGTATACCCCACACATAGCCACGGAAGTGATTCTCTTGCAAAGAGGTGCTTACAGTTTCCTCTATGACCTGACAGAACCTATCAACTGGCTAGTTTGAATACTGGCAACTTTTTAAGCTTGACACACCTCTGTGATTCACATTTAAGAATGAACAGAGCCTGGGAAAGCTCTCTTGTCTTCCGGCTTTCGGACAGGTAGCAAGGGGGGAGAGGGCCTGCAGGCGGCCCATCAGGGCCAGGCCAGGCCTTGTTCGGCCCGGCCCAGTCGGCCGTGGCGCGGCCCTGTTCCATCTGCCGCCTCCCTCCCACAGCCCTGCTCAGTGCAGGCGGTGTGGCCTGGCTCCCCCTCCCCCCCCCAGTGCGGCCAAAGATTCAGCTGAGGCTGCCCTGCCTGGCAAAGATCATGTGACCAACAGTGATAAGCGAATTCCAGCTGCGGGGCCAGGTGAGATTAACCCTTTTTTAGTGCTGTAAGTTTCCTCCAGAACAGATGAAGCCTGCAGACATCAATCCTCTTCTGAGTCTGAGGAAAGGGGAAGGTGACGGCAAGTGAAGAGAACACCAGAGAGACACCAAAGTCAGTAAAGAAGGAAGAGCTGAAACCCTGAGGGAGGAGAAAGGGGAGATGCTTCAAGCTTAGAAGCTGAAATTCTGTTGTAAAGCTATGGTGATGGACCATGATACATCAGAGTACCTGTCTTGGGGTGACTTTATGATGTGTATCCCATATCGCTGCCCTATGCCCAGAAATGAATTCTTGTGCTTTTCTATGCCTTTAAACTGAGCCTGAGAGGGGGAAGGAAAAACTGAGCAAAACTTTTTCAAAGCAGTTTGCAGCTTGTCCAAGGTCACACAGAGATAGAGACTTTTTTTTCAGCTGTGGCAGGAGGGCGGGAAGCACCCGGCTTGCTTCTCTTTCCAGCCAGCTTTCAGCAGTTTTTTCCTCATCTCTTTTTCCTTCAGAGAGTTGAACTTTTGTTTTCCTGGGACTTCGTTTTTTTCCCTTTTCTCTCTGCTGGACTGTTTCAACATCAGAATACATCAGGAGGAATTTCCACCAAGGCCTTGGCCCTGGAGGTGGGCCCACCATCCCGTCCCAGCTCCAAGGAGGGGGAGAGAGAGATCTACGGAAGGACTCTGAAATTTTCCCAGGTTTCTCTCAGCGGGCCGAGGGGTTTTATTATTAAGCATTATTATCCTTTTCCTGTGTGTTTGTTAAATAAATAGTTTTTATCTCTTTCACTTTCCTTCGAGGAAAATTTATTTTTCCCGAACCTGGTGGGGGAGGGGTGGTTGTGCCTTCTCTCAGAGGATATATTTCTAAATTTGACCTAACCAGGACATGAGCAAAAGTACCTGTGCTGAAATAAGCAATTGACAGTAGCTGTAATTTGATGAGGACCCTTGCTCCCAAGGAAGGAGAAGACCTCTGTTCCTAGAGATGAAAGTCATGAGGACCCTTACTCCCAGGGGAGGAGGGCCTCTATTCCTAGAGATGAAGATGCTCCCAGAGGTAGGTGAAGAGAACCTTTGTTTCTGAACAGCTCATCCTTAAAATGGTACCCCAGTAGCTCAAGATTGGACCCTCGAAAGCAGTTGTGGGGAAAGCTGCAAGTCGGGGGAAGGGACTTTCACATGCGAGCAGAGAACCAACCCGGGCGGCTGTCTTGCTGTGACATTGAAGCCATGAGAGAACCTCTTGTGGAGATGTCTCCATAGCATGAGGAAGAGAGACTCCTCTCCCTAAGTGAACTGAAAAAAGAGATTATTATAGAGGCGGTAAACTGACTGAAAATCTCAAGGGTTGTCTTTTTACGTTGTCAGTGGGAGAGGGGAGAAAGGTGAGGGGAGGAGAAATGTTCTGAAGTTTTAGTCTGATTTTATTTCTGTCTTTTAGGTCTGTTAATAAACTTCTTTATACTGTTTTAAGTTTCGTGCCTGCTTTGCTTTCTCCTAATTCTTATCTCACAGAAGGAAAATAAGTAAGTAATGGATATTTTGAACCAAACCACTACAACCCATGACGAAGCATCCATCTTGAGTGGAGCCCCTCATAGGCTTTTGACTGCCCAGGGTGTTGTTCCGGTTTGGCCAAATTTAGAAATATATATCCTCTGAGAGAAGGCACAACTACCCCTCCCCCACCAGGTTCAGGGAAAAAATAAATTTTCCTCGAAGGAAAGTGAAGGAGATAAAACCATTTATTTAACAAACACACAAGAAAGGAAAATAATGCTAAATAATAAAATCTTTCGCTGTGGGAGAAAAACCTGGGAAAATGTTAGAGTCCTGCCTTTGATCTCCTCAGAGCTGGGGCTTGGCCCAGGGCCAGGCCCTCTGTGCCCAGTAGAAAGTCCTCCCGATGTGCTCTGATGTTGAAGCAATCAAGCAGTCCAGTAGAAAAGGGAGAAAATCTGAAATTCCAGGAAGGAAAAGTTCAACTCTCAGTCTCTCTCCGGAGAAAAAGCAGCTGAACCACTGGCCAAAAAAAAACCTGTCCTCGGGAAACAGCAAGCCGGGTGCTTCCTCCCCTGCTGCAGCTGGGAAACAAATTGCTATCTGTGTGTGACCTTGAACAAGCTGCAAACTGCTTTGAAAAAGTTTTGCTCAGTTTCTCCTTCCCCCTCTCAGGCTCAGTTTAGAGGCATAGAAAGGCACAAAAATTAATTTCTGGGCATAGGCAGTGATATGGGATACACATCATAAGGTCACCCCAAGACATGTGTACCTTTGAAGGCCCTTCAAATAAATATCTTCTTTTAATCTTGTCTAGCCTGTTTTCAGGTAGCCACTTCAAGGCATCAGTTCTGGCACCCCCAGAATGGACATGTAGGCTTCTGGAAATCCTCTGGACTGATAAAACATCCAGCTACCCTCGCCCCCCCTGCCGGCACTTTGGGGGGCCTTAGCCACAGTCCAGACGACATCAGAGCCTCCAGAAGACTCCAGATTCAACACAGAGGCACGAGTGAGTGAGTAAATCTGGTATTTTGTTGTTAGCACCTGGGTTTGGTGTTAAGAGATCTCTTATGGTTTTGTTTGGTGTATGGAAGGATCCGAGAGGGTCCGAGGGGGGGTTTTAGTCTGTTGTTGTTCCCCCCCGTTCGCTGTTTCCTCGTGAGAAGTAGGGAAGGATGCTTTTTGAAGAAGGAGCTTTATCACTGCAGTGACAAGTGCTGACCTGAAGCCTGCAGTAGCGCAGTGGGTTAATAACACTGGCACAGAGGAGTTCGAGGCTGTTAGTTCAATTCCCGTGTGTCTCTCATTCTTGTTTGCTCTCTTTGCTTAATAGTGTCTTGTTAGGTTGCTTTGTTTTATTCCTGTGATTTTTCCTGCATATAAGTGCAGATATGGGATGTATCTTTGCACACGAAGATACAACTCGAATTCCTAGAGACTCCCTTTAGGCTTAATACTGAAAAACTGGCAAAAGTTAACCAGAAAAAATCCATTGCTTTCAAAACCTGAATTGATCAGTCTCTCGGAAGTAATTTGGCCCACTTATAAATTAAATAACAATGAGGTGTGGCCCAAATTTGGTAGTTTAGATGAAGAATTAATATCAAATTTGATTTCTCACATACGTCGGGACCTGTATTTCGGAGAGTTTGACTATGCGAGGCTTTTTATGCTTTTATCGCGGAGTGAGAAACTGCAAGGCCCTAAGAGAGAACAACATGTGATGCTTTTAAGAAAGAAGGGAAAAAAAGATTAAAAGAAAGAACCCACACTCAGTCCACCGTGTGGGAGGGACGGGGAGGTGGAAGATTTAGTAGCCCCCACGCTGAGACCGGGGCCAGCTGCCGCTCCGGCCCCTCCCCCACCCCTGCCGCCTCTGCCGTCGCTGCCAGCGGGGGGGGGGGGGGGGGGGGGACGGGGACACGGCTTTGCCAAAGTCCCCGCCGATGAAAGAAGAAGGGAAATGGCTCTGGCGGCCAGGGGCGGCGCAGGTGGGGGCAAACCCACGGGCCTTTCTGTAGCCCCCCCTTCCTCCTTCCCCTACCTCCCCCCCTCCGATCCTTCTCAAGACGGAGGGAGCCAAGAGGCAATTCACGCGGCTGGAAATGGCGCCGGCAGGGGTGTATCCGCAGGCGCTGTTCTGAGCCCATTTCCCTTTTCCGCTTCTCCCTTTTCCAGTCCCTCCTGGGTTGGGGAGAGCGAGGGGACGAGCCAGCCAGACTGTGCAGCCCACGGCACCGCCCCCATAGGTGGAATCGGAGGGCAGACCCTCCCATAGAGAGGGTGGGGACAGACCCTCCCACCAAGAGGGTGGAGTGGGGACCTCCCATCAAGGGGGCGGTGCCTCTGCCACCCTCAGAGGTAACAATGGGCGCTTAAGTTTCCATAGCAACACCGCTCGCCTGGAGACAGACTCAGGGGATGATGTCATCAGAGTGAGCCGAGCTGAAATCGCAAGGCTCAGCAGATCGTGCCCAGGAACGGACAGCAGTATCAGCTCGGGTAGCTCCTCTGGAGAGGAGGATGAGAGAACAGCTGTTTTGATCAGACAAAAGAAGGGAAGGTTAGCTAGAAGAGCTATGAGAGAACAAAGTCCTATAGCCAAAAGGACCAGATCTAAAAGGGAAGAACCGGTTTTACATGCTCCTTTGAGACAGGCAGTCGGTAACCAAGGACCTGTACATATAACAGTCCCGTACTCTCTTGTAGAGTTAGAACAGTGGAAGACCACTGAGATAAATGAAATCACGAGCTGAATTTTCAGCAGCATAATATTGAACATTTATTAGTAGAACAAAGGCATATCACAGCGCTGGGGCACTTAGCAATATTGCCAGAGGTGCACTCCATTCGTTTTACCATGAATTTAAGTACTTCTTTAAACTGTTACGTATTCATTAAGCCCAGAAAGTAATTTACACTTCACTCAACTATCCCCCCTCTCCGGTCTCTGCCCCCCTCTGCCAGCATGCCTCCACCTCGGTCCTCTGGATAGCTTCAGAACTGAAGGCAGACACTCCTCTCCAGTGCCTCCTCAGTCTCCAACCTGATTTGTAGTTGACAGTTTCCTTGGAAGATGTGAGTTTTGATGAGATAACAGTCTTCCTGGCATGCATGCAGTTTATCTTCTTTGTTTCTTTAAGAGGTCCTGGTTTCTGGCTCTGTAGCTCCTCAACTCAAAAGACATTTATTACCATGTGTTTATTACTACGTTTCCCAACATATTACAACTATTTCGAAGTTACAATTTACCTTAATCTCGTTTCTACTTAACTACATTTTACCTTAACACTATTTCTACATAGTACATTATCACTTCTAAATGTTAAAATCATATATGCGAAAGGCAACATTTATCATTCACTCATTCGTCACACGACTGTGGGAAAATATAAAGAAAATCCAGATAAAGTAGCCAATTTGGTAGCAAGGGCAATTGACACACAGAACCCTGACTGGAATGATTTGAAATCTATGATGGACACATTGCTTGATCACACTGAGAAAGATGGTGGACAAAGCTATTATAACTTCTGTAGAATCACATATTGCAAGTGGGTTGATCCAAGGCACAGTTGCTGAAGTTTTCCCTTTGACTGATCCAGGGTGGGACCCTAATGTACTAGAACAAATGGCAAGGCTAAAATGATACCAGAATCTCATAGTGTATGGGTTGAGACATGGTGTCCCTAAAGCTCTAAATTCGTCAAAGCTTTACGAAATAAAGCAAAATCAAGATGAATCTTCCACTGATTTTTTAAATAGGCTAAGAGAAGCTGAAATTAAATATACAAACCTAGATCCTTGTTTGACTGAAGAGAAAGCACATTTAACTCTCCTGTTGTCCTGGGTTGCAGTGTATTCTATTACCATCCCCATCAGCCGTTGAAATCAGGTGGGGCAGTGTTTCCTTGACTCCTCCCCCCAGACTATCTTGCTGTTAATGGCCCATCATTGTCCTGCCGCATGACTCAGAGATAACTCCCTCTGGACTATCATCTGTTAATGAGCCCAATCAACACCTGGCCTCATGACTCATTACCCCATTGTGAGATGCTCCACCCAGAGGATATATCCCAGCGTGGATATAAGCTGAGGCTGAACACCAGAGAGGAGGCCTTTCCACTGGATTTCCAGAGGACAGGAGCTACACAGTCACCACTGGACCTTCTGAGGAAGAGCAGACCCTCTTTTCTACAGGATCACCGCTTCAGAGGACTGCAGCCATAATTCTAGCAGACTGCTACCACCACCCTGCCTAACAGGGACTCAGGTTGTATCTTGACTCTGTCAGTTTGAACCAGTGTTTTCTTTTAGTTTTTTTTTTCTTTCCTTTTCTTTAAACTTCCCCATTAAATTGTTATTCTGACTTGGTGCCTCCCACTGGTTTGTTTTCAAACTAGTACACCTGTTTACAGGTCAAGCTGCAAATGATATAAGAAGAAAGATGCAAAAGTTAGATGGGGTTCAGGACATGAGTAAATTGTTAGAGGTAGCCTGGAAGGCATACCAGGACAGAGACCTTGGTGACAGAGTTAGACACTGTCCTAGCAAGATGATTAGTCAGGAGAAGTCACCCAAGAAAACATCTTCCCTTCTGGACAAAGATCAGTGTGCCTTTTGTAAGAAAAAGGGACGTTGGAAAAATGACTGTCTGATGTTGAAGAAGAAATCCCCAGTTCCCCAACTCGTTGTGGAACAAAACTCAGAGTGATGGGGACCAATGGCCTCTCCCCCAACAGAGGCTTTGGTTATAGCTAAGCTGAGGAAAGATGATATAGAATTTGTGGTAGATACCAGAGTGGCGTATACTGTGTTAAATACTTTAGAAGGGAAACTGAGTCAAGATACTGTTCACGTCATTGGGGCGACAGGGGTAAGTGAAACATGGCCTTTCTTACAACCTTTAAAATTTAACCTAGGGAAGCATTGGGTAACTCATCAATTTCTTTATATGCCTAACTCCCCTAAACCATTGCTGGGAAGGGATTTACTGGAGAAATTGGAAGCTGAAATTAAATTCAGAAAAGGAAAGGGCGTACGAGTTATCATTCCAGAAACTAAATTTGTCGAAGTTGCTGCACTTTTTATACAGGACAGATGCGGTGAAATCCCCATTGCAGTTGAAAATGCTGTCAATCCAATCGTGTGGGCCAGTGATGTCCCAGGAAGATCCAAACGGGCAGAACAAGTGAGTATTGCACTCAAACCAGGAGCCACGCTGGTAAGACAAAAACAATATCCTTTAAAATTAGAGAGTCGCAAAGGACTGGCACCTATAATTGAAAAATTCCTCCACCATGGGTTATTAGTGCAATGTGAGTCCAGGTATAACACGCCAATCCTTTCAGTGAAGAAAGCTGATGGTAAAAGTTACCGGTTAGTCCAAGATTTGAGGGCAATTAACAAAATTACAGAGGACATACACCCAGTGGTAGCAAATCCCTACACCCTTTTGAACACACTGA